>NC_072792.1:160361811-160977493 GCF_028583425.1 Eublepharis macularius | reverse complement strand
TTTGAAGAGGGGCATGAAGCAGGAGTAACACAATTGTATGGCCTTGTGTAGAGAGCTGCTCAACCATAGTGGTTAAGTGGCTGGGTTGTGAATCAGCACTCTGCTATTTTGGCTCCACAACTACCATGAGCTCTGCAGATGGCCTTGGGTAAGCCATGCCTTTCAGCCCCAGCTCCCCAGCTGTATTGTGGGGATAATAATAACGCTGACTTTTTCACCACTCTGAATGTGGCATTAATCTATCAAGAAGGGTGGTATATAAGCACACTGTTGTTGATATTGTTGCTGCTGCTGCTGAAAAGCCATCTAGCCCATATCAATAGATATTCTATGTGTTGATGCCCTGGTTCAGGAAGCATCTGAGAATGGCAGGCACATCCAAGTTCACAGAAGCAAAAAATATGATTTCAAGGATGGGTGTATTGGATGAGGACCAAAAGGTATTCATATAGATAACTTTGTATGGTGTTTGAAGTTGTAAGATAATTAGTTAGCCAAGAATATGTTCCCTTATCAAGTGGGACACTTAGGAGATGATGCTAAAATCCTATAAATATGTGACTTTGAATTATCAGGCTTCTTTCTAGAAGGGGCTCCTTGCCTGTGAGCTCTGCTTATTTCTGCTGTTAAGACACTTGCTTGGGCTCATGATATTGCTCCCTTTTAATGATTTATGTAGCAATGATGGATAGTATGATTTTCTGCTGATTTAGCTAATGTTGATATTAATATTTATTTTGTATTTACTTCATTTATATCCCATGTTTCTCCATAATGGGGGACCCAAAGCAGTTTACATCATTATCCTCTTCTCCATATTATCCAAAGAACAAGTCTGTGAACAGAGGCTGATTGGGAGTAAAACACCTTAGAAAAGAGCCCCTCCACCAGCCCACGTGGCCCTGGTTCCTCAAAGGAGAGAGGGAGAGGCATTTTGCCTGCCCAGCCCCAGCCCCAGCGAGAGGGAGGGAGGGAGGAAAAGTCAGCCTGTCCTCAAAATTGGCTGGTTGCCATTTTTCTCTCTTCAGGCAGGCTGAGTGCTGCATGGAGTTGCTACTGGCTAGAAGCCACCTCTTTCACCTCATGCAGGGCTAGGGTGGCTAGCTCCCTTGCTTCACCCTACACAGAGCTGTGGGGGTGTGGCACTGCTGCTTCCATTGCCTCACATGGGCTGAGTCAAGCACCACTGCCTCCCTAACTTTATGTGGGCCATTGCCTCACATGGGCTGCCTCCCTTGCCTCACACACAGTTTGGGCAAAGCAACCACAGTCTCCCTGCTTTGTTTCACTTGGAAGGCTGTTGCTACCCACTTTGCCTCATATGGGGCTTTGGAAGGCCATGCAACACTTCCCTCATATGCCTTTTATCATTTTTGGGTTTTTAACCTGCTCACCTCATGTATTTTTTCCTTTTTGAAAATTTTCAGATTTTTCAGCAAACCTGGGGCATTTTTCAGGTTTGTAGAAAGATTTGTCTTTTCTGTTCAGGGCTCCAGTCTCCAGGTTTCTCATCAGATTTGCCCGGGTTGAGAATTAGATATATAGACAGTGGGGACTAGCAAGAACCTCATTTTCTCCTCTGCCACCATGTCCTCTTCCCATTCCCTTTCTCTTCATAGCCTCTTCCTTTTCCCGCTTCCTTCTCTCCTTCCTACCCAACTTTGTCTGTCCCCAACTTCACCTGTCACCCCCAGCAGCCTCTCCCCTAAGGCCCAGCTGCATGGTGCTAGCTGAACCAGGCTCAGTTGCATGGTAGGGAATCTGCAAGGACTTGTGGGGAGGGCGGGGACGTCACTTTTCCTGTATTCCCTTCCCCATGCCATTTCCTCTTTCCCTTCTCCTGCAGCCTCTATGTGTTCATCTTTCTATACATCCTTCTCTCCTTCAAACCCACTAAAAACTTATCTTTTATCTGTCCCCCATCTTCACCTATATTTATTCATTTGCTTCAGTTACATACCTTCTCAAGGTTTCTGGCCCTGTTTATAGGAGGCTTTCAGCCTCTGGACATGCACATATTCAGCAAGTAACTCTGGACACAGGCAAGTAAAATATATTTAAGGTTTATTAATTACAGATTATAAGGAGCATAGGCTAAGCAGGAACCACTCCTCAAATGCAATAGGCAAGCACAAAACAAATAAGGCTGGTTGTCACAAAATATAAAATAACTAGCTAAAATGCTTCAAGCTGGCTCTCCTGCAGTCTTTAACTTGGCTTCTAGATGACAGTTCTTACCCAAAGGGCTTTAGAATAGGCATCGGCATCCATTCCATGCCAAGTGGCTCTAGGCGCCCTAATGGTATAGCATGGAAGCAATAGCCTCTCTCACACATGCTGTTAGACAGATACTAACTACAGAAGTTTCACTGTAGAGACAATCAGCCATTTTCAGGGTCCACTGCATCAGCCTCCAGAACCATGAGGCAATCAGGGCTTCAATACTTAATTGGCAGTGCAAGCATGAGAAATATAGAAGTACTGATTTAAACTTATTGCAACTGAGACTCACCAAGCTTCCCAAGGCCAGTTCTCAAGGGACTGCAAAGACTTGCAGATGTGGCTGATTAGCAAGCCATCTCACCTTTTCTCAAAACATGCCTAGTTTGGGCCCTGCACAAACTTAGGGAATGAACCAGAGTGATGAACTTATACATTTGAGAGCCTGGTGGGAGCTCTTACTTTCAGGCACCAATGTTGCAAGGTTGCTATTTAATATATTACAACTTCAGAAAAAAATGGATTGGTTGATGTTCAGTCTATAAGGATGCAGGGAAATAAAGGGAAGGGTGAAAGGCAGTGCCAAGGCAAAGCCTCACATCGAAGAAAGCATTCTGCACTTCAAGAAAGCCCAGGTTGGACTTGGCTGGGGAAAAAAACATCAAGCTATGTGCACAGGGAGAAAAGCTGTAGAAAAGCCGGGGAATGGTCCTTTCTGCAGTAGATGCAGCCTTTCTACATGCAGAATGCAAAATAGTCTGGGAAGCAGTTTGGAGACTGAATTGGAGTATTTTGACCATGCCTGCTGAACTCTAGAAAGAAATTGATGCAGTATGGGGCCAGAACTGATTGGAAAAGCTCCATGCAGAAAAGACCCAAGCCTGGAATACTGGTATGGTTGCCTAGCAACAGCCACCGAGGGCATCTGATTCTTAAAACTACAGGGGTTCCTTTTATAATTATGGGTTTCTTAACCAACCCCCAATATTTTTTTATTTCAGATTTTTCTGCAAACGGGGCATTTTTCAGGTGTATGGAAAGATATTACTTGTCCATTCATGGCTCCAGGCTCTGAATTTAAGCACCTACAGATCAGGGCCACTTGGCTATTAGTATATAAGATTTTATTTAAGTTTCCCCAATGAAATCCCATTCCTCACAGCAATTAGATCTGTAGTCCACATAAGAAGTGTTGAGTTTCCGACTACAAAATCCATCTAGCCCAGGCAACATCCCATTTCCATTGGCGACTGATCACACTGGGAAGAGATGCAAGAAAGAAAAGCCCTCTTCATTTCCGCCAGCATTGGATTCTTTGAAGTATACTGGTTCTGGACATGGAGGGTCCATTTCACTTCCAAAACTAATCAGTTCTTTTCTCTGTTTCTGGTCTACATTGTGGCACTTTCCCAGTTGCCAAAGGAGCATGGAAGACTAATTGATGATACTGGTATAAATGGCATTCGCCTGCATTGTTCAGATGGTACATTCATTACGTCTTCAGTGGGCCGGTGAGTACTTTGTCATCTGCCTTTAAAAAAAAATGTTACTCCCAGTATTAGCATATTCCCATATCCCATATGTTGTCTTCCCCTCTCCTTCTCATTCTACTACTGTTCCCTTCACAAGCATGGAATAGGGTTACCAGATAGGTGTGCTCCAGTGCCCAGACCAGTTTAATGAAGCAGCAGGAATAAAACTGGGGTAAATGTTGCCTCACAACTCCTTGACTTCCAGGTGAGATTTCAGGAATGATGACACAGCATCAGCAGTGCTCTAGAAATTCCGCAAATCTCTATGGTGCCATAACGCCTAATTCAGGCACTTCTCCTGCTATAGTATTTTATACATCTTTTTACCACTAACAAGTCCCTTGGGTTGTAGTGTTGTGTACCACCTCACCACTCACAACTTTCCCTGTATTTATATAATAGCAGAGCCACAGAATGCTTTAAGCGTACAAGGTGAAGTGGACTTATTTTACTGTGTTTATTTTGACATACTCACAGTATTCTATAATCCTGTACCCAAAAGGTACAGGATTTATCACATAAATCCAGACTGGCATAGAGTGTAGTGGCAAAATCTGGGTTAAGGATAACATAAGAGTCTATTGGAACAAAAGAAATAATTTTATTTAAATGGTAAGCATGAGTTGTCATTGTTTCCCACTCCAGATGATTAACTGACACAATCCTAGAGCTGAGAGGTGCTTATACTTATGATGGCTTACAATGTTTATTATTTCAGCTGCTTTGAACATAACAGTAACTAGATAGTTTGGTACTTTTCACTGGAAACAGTACCCAAACCCCTGCCTGTCAGAATCAACCACTTCAATTCCTACTGGACTTCCTGTTTATTCCAGAATACCTGCTATCCAATCTCCCTCCAAAACACAACTGTCTGTTTTTTCTGTTGGTGGTTGACAGTTCCACTACCCCATGATACTCCCTTTACTTCAGAGATCCATTTGCCTTTTGAATCTGACTGGTCTGCTCTGACAAGGGAGGGTGGAACCTTTTCCTGTCTGTCACATATGATTTTTACCATAGTGATTTGGGGGGTTCCTAGAGTGTTACTGTCACTGTTAAACTTCCCTTTCAGATACTTACCTGATGGCACATGCTATTATCTTATTTTATTATGCTATTAGTCTTTGCGCACCAAATTTCTCCCACCCTTCCCACTAGCAACCAAGACAGAGATCCATGATAAGGCATTTCACTTTTTTCAAGGTCTTTCAGGGGGCTATTATTATAAAATGTTTCCTATTAGTAGGTTCAAGGGAAGAATGTACATTGTAAAAATGTCAGTGCCATGTAGAGATAGAGCTTAACAGTGTTTCATGTCACATATCGCTCTTCAGTAGGGGCGCTGCCATCACAACTGTGGCCATCCTCTTAGATCTGACTGCTGCAGCCCCACTGAAGGGCAATACGTGGCATTTCCTTGGTGTGTATATCCTACATAGGTCACACTTAAGCTGCTATTAAAGGAAACTTTAGGCTGTGGTAAGGATTATAGGCCACTATTGTGGGGACATCTTCCTTACCTTCACCCGGGAGAGGTTAACAGGGGACAGTAGCTTATTCTAAGGCAGGTTGCTGCTAGCCTCACAGTTCCTCTCTTGCCTGGGCTTCTGTTTTCTTCTGTCCTTGTCTTAGTTCCCATTCCAGTGACTGGGGGTTTCAGTAAGCATCGGGATACATGATTTACAAGTAGGAGCAACACCTCTGTTTTTAGTAACTGTTTAGGCTCAGTCCACAGACTAGACCAGAGCCCTCTAAACACACTCTATCTGTACATTCAGTCTGGATTCAGAGAGTGGACATGGGCATGAGCACTTCGGCTGCATCTCCTGCCCACTCATGATCACTAGTTTGTGAGAAGCATGCCAATATGTAGAGCAAGTATACATGTCTAGGAGATCCTACTTTTTAAATGTTCCTAATTATCTGTTACGATGATCTCGGAAGTCCCATTATCCATTTAAAAAAAAGTATCTAGCCCCCTTTTGTTGTGTTTATATCTTCCCCCATAAGATTGAAACAGAACAGGCTAGGGATTTTCTTTTTTCATGACAGTTGGACCCTTAGACCCTTTAAATGTTTTATATGGAATGTTTTAAATGTTGTTATCTGCCCTGAGCCTGCTTGCGGGGAGGGCGGAATACAAATATGATAAAATAAAATAAATTAAAAAATAAATAATAAAGACCATGGCAATAGAATGTTAGCATGTTAGTTTCCAGCAGTGCAATTATACTTACCAATTTTTCAAAAGCACTCAAAAATCCTTCCAGCTGCACCCAGTTGCATGGCTGGCCCCATTGCATGCAGCTGTAGATAGTTAATTACGTCCAAAATAATGTAAATCAATCACAAATCGATGATGTGATTAAACTGTACTCTTCGATTTTGGTCATTGTAATACCAACACTGACACCAACACCAATAACAACAACAACAACAACATTCTTTTTATATACCGCTGTTCATCAGGACAACTTAATACCTGCTTAGAGCTGTTTACAAAGTATGTTATTATTATCCCCACAACAATCACCCTGTGAGGTGAGTGGGGCTGAAAGACTTGTGACTGACCCAAGGTCAATAGCTTCAAGTGGAGAAGTGGGGAATAAAACCCAGTTCTCCAGATTAGAGTCCTGCTGCTCTTAACCACTACATCAAACTGTAGTCCTTAGTTTATGGCTGCCAATATGGCTGAATTGGCAGTGTTTCAGCATATGTTTCATTTTGGGGGAAAAAATCAAAGCAAACCTGTTTGGCAAACCTTTTGGCATGAACTGAACGGACAACATCTGATCAACATATCCAAACATGTTATGCACAACTGTCAAATATACTTGATGCAATACTTGAAGCATCCCTAAATAAGATCTACAAAGGTGATGACATTTGTGGGATGCAGAAAGAAGCAGCATTAGGGGTTGGACTTTTCTGTTCTACTTACACATTGGCAAGGAAGAAGTCCAATACAAACAGAAGTAGAAAGCCACAAGATAGGAATGCTTGTGAAGGAAGGGGACTATGTAAAGTTGTAGCTGGATAATGTAGAGTAGGGTAACTTGGGTGCAGACAGAGAACGAAAAAGCCAAGGAGATGCAGAAATAATTTTCCAAAGCTAGTAGGCTTTTCGATAAGCATTTTTAGGCGGTAAGGACCAAAGCTGAGTATGAATACAGCAGCCACATTTCTCCCCATCCTTCTTTCCTGTGCCTTTAACCAAAATCTGATTTTTAGAAATGCGAAGGTGAATTTTTTTGCAGCACAGAGACAAATGCTGCATGTGACAGACATACATCACTTATGCAATCATATTCTCAACATGTACACACTGAATATACTTCCCAGATGTCTCCTATGAAAAGAACTAGTGAAATATAGCCACAAATTGACTGTGTGAACCACCCCTAAAATAAGTCTTTTCTTGTTTTGAAAGGTTTGGCACCTGGTCTGATAAACAGTTCTGCTGGTTTGGCTTTCTGGCTTCATTCTCACTCCGAGTGTCACCACCCCAAGGAATTGGCGATGATACAGCAGCCAACAACATCAAGTTTAAATGTGAAGATGGAATCATTTTGGAAGGAAGTGGACCAGAATGGGGTACATATGGTGCATGGAGTGACTCCTGTGAACCGGGTGCCATGTGTGGGCTTCAGACAAAGGTGGAATACCCCAAGGGGGCTGCTGCGCTGGATCGTACTGAACTCAATGATGTAAAGTTTTTCTGTTGTGAATATTTAATGCCTACTCCTCTGTATTGAATATTTAATGCCTACTCCTCTGTATTGAATATTTAATGCCTACTCCACCATATGTGTGTCTTCATTTCTCTGTATACATGTCCTCTCACTCTTCTATTTAAATTCATTGCGTACCATGAGTTAACACAATTGCTTTTTATCCCCTCTGTACATTGAACTAAATAGGGACTTCTAATTTAGTTGATGATTAAAAAATAAGATACTAATTTCATTACAATGTATGAAAATTGATTGAGGACTTCTGTCTGTAGTTAAGGAGTAAAGTTATACAGGGGTGATAACTATGGTCTGTAATGACTATTGACGTACACCTATGAGTTCTCTCAGACTCTGGGATACCTTATCATTGCAACCTTTTTACTCATGAATTATGAAATAAGAGAATACTGAATAGTTATCATTTTATCACTGCTCAAAAAAAGGGGTTATTGGGGTATTAAGTAAGGCTTCCCCATATTCAGATTATTTAGCTCCCTAATATGTTAGTCATTCAGTGTTCCAGTGGAGGGTGAAAGTGGGGGGGTGAGCTATCCAGTCTGTATGACTTACCTCCGTGGATCCAGCCCAATGCCTCAAAACCACCATCCTAAAAGGATAGGCAAACCTTTTACTCCCACATGCCAAAAAAAGGCAATATCAAAAGGGGGGGCAAGTGGTTGTAATTGGCCAGATGTGCTTGGAAGCAAATCAACTTGAAGCAACGCTGGTAACATCTCAGTGATTCCGCAAGGTTCAGCTGTACACATCTAAGATATGGTGATGGGCATAAGTCATGGCAGTTGACCAGCAATGCCTCAGTTGCTTCAGAAAAGACCTTGCTCCAGGCACAAATCAAATGGTCTGGAGCTCTTGGAAGCGCTCCTTCCTTCCTCTCTGCTTTTCAGTGTACAGGCTCAGGGTTCACAGATCAAATCAAATGCTCTGGAGCTCTGCTGTCGACGTTTGTGCTGACAATTGCCTAGCCCTGTGCTAAATATTCACTCTCACTAAGCAGTTATGTGCTTAAGTTTCCCCCAAAGCCCACCTTCCTGGAGTTTTTAAGCAGGGGTCTTTCCATCTCCACATGCCATCAGGCCTTGCACAGCCTCAGGTGGAAAGCAATTAATCTTTGGTACCAGATCAGAGAATCCAGATCAGGCTAGTGTGGAAGGGAATTCCAATGAGAACTTCGATGAACCCTAATCAAGAGACTTTTCTGTGATTCTCCAAGCCCACATGCAGCCAGGATTAAGGACAAATGTTTGGAAAATTAATCTAGTGTGTAATAAGCACTTTATTTTCTGCCCCATCAGCACCAGGCATGAGACTTACAAGGTAATGATGGTGATGCTCTTTTTCTCTGCCAAAGACAAGCCATGCCATAAGGAGTCCCTTGAGGACTCCAACATGTATTCCAGAAATGTCTTACCATTTCCCATTGCTGGATTAGAACCCTACTTTAGGGCAGTCAGCCCAGGAGGGACGAGAATAGCTCACTCCCCAGCTCCACCACAACAGCCTTGGTCAGATTGAGAATTTCTTTGGGATTCATTCAAAGCTGAAACGCCATTGCTCCGAGGAAAGGCTAAAGCATTGAACACTTTTTAGTTTAGAATAATAAAGGTAGGTAAGTCAGAAATGAGAGAGGTTACAAATCACTGTATTGTGCGGAGAGAATGTGACAAAATCTTTTCTCCCTCCCTAAAGACCTGAACTTGGATTCACATAATAATACTCTTTAGAAGTAGGTTCAAAAGGGACAGAAGTAACACCATGTACTCCTACAGTTAGCTTCTGGAAGTCGCTACCACAAGATGTGGAACCGCCTATGATGGCTTTTTGAAGGGCATTTCAGCCGCTGTATCCTCCTTCCCACAAATCTTACTGTTTTCCTCCAAGCAACAGCCCCCCAGAGCTTCTGCCACAGCCTGCCATTTCCTTCCCATCCATACAACCATTCTCAGTTTTGGGGTTTTTTTTCCAAGTTTTAAATTTTATTTGAAAGGGGAAAAAAACAGTAAACTGTAAAAAATTCAGTCTTCAGTCACCTTCATCTTTCCCTTCTTCCCTCCACACAGCAGTCCCTGAAGCCTTTCCATTTTTCTTCTCTCTCTCTTCCTCTCCCTTCCTATCACTCCACAATAAGCTACCTTTTTCTGGTCTCCCTCCTTTTCAGGTATACACACTCTCTTTCCTTTCTTTCCTCCCTTCCCTCCCTTCCCTTTTAAGTTTTTCCTGTTCTCACTAGAAATGGGCACGGACAGGAAAAAATACCTGAGCACCCTGTTAGTCGTTCGTTGCCATCCACGAACAATGAACAACAAACATGGATGAACATGAACTGTTCCCGAACATGTTCATTGTTTATTGTTCGTGGGGGCCAGAACCCCACCCCCACCCCCAAACCCCACCCCACTTAGCCCCTCCCCTCAAACCCACTTACCTGGCCCTTTAAAGATACCTTTAAACTATCAGCTGGCAGGCGACAGGGGGGATTCCTCCCTGCCGCATGCCAGCTGATAGTTTAAAGAGCCCTGTCCTGGCAAAAACAGCAGTGTCTGCTGGCAGCTAGTTTGAGGGGTTACAAGCTGACCTTCCCAATGTCCAATACCCACCAAATTTGCAGGGGACATAGTCCTCACTGTCCTCTGAAGATCCCCCAAGTTTCAGAGAGATTGCACCCTGGGAAAGGCATGATCCACGGGTCTCCCCATTGGCTGTCATTTTCTCTTCACAGTGGCAAAAACAGGACTCTCTGCTGGAAGTACTTTGAAGGGTTAAAGCCAGAAGGAAAGCCAGAAGGAGTTCAGAGTTCAGTCCCTCCCTGCCTCCAGTTGCTAAGGGGATTGATTGCAGGTGCCAGATTGTCTGGCTTGAGGAACGGCTGCCAAAGGCAATGAACGAGGCTTGCAATGACCACCTATTCATTTAGGATGGGGCCTACAGCAGATTGGGCTGTTCGTGGATTTTTTCTGTTCGTAATGCTGTTCTTGCCCATGTCTAGTTCTCACCCCCTGCATTGTCAAGCTGAGGAATCCTGTGCAATATTGTAGGGCTTTGCCCTTATTCATTTCTTAAAAGCCACACTCAATGTTTCAATTATGTTCAGGGTTCTTAATTTCCATCCCCCTACCTTTTTTTTTAGATTCCTGATTCTCCCCTCCCCTCCCTATGTGTCCTTGGCCCCATTATTTTAATTTTTTGATCCATACTCTTGGGCCAGCTATATGATTAGATGAATTAAAGGAGAAAGAATCTGTAACAGTTGTTAGCTATAACATATTATTTACAATATTTTTATTCTGCCCTTCCTTCAAGGCATACATAGTCCTCCCCTGTTCTGTTTTCAGAGAGATTGCACCCTGGGAAAGGCATGATCCACGGGTCTCCCCATTGGCTGTTAGAGAGAATGACTGGCCCAAGGATGCTGTGATGGAATGCACTTAAAAGCAGGATTCCTAGGTGCAGCCAACAGAGAGCTGGGAGGGAAAGAGTTAACTCTTGGAATAGAGCGCTTGAGTAGCAGACTGCTCCCTCTGATTAGTCAGTTACAGACATCTGACAGTGGTTTTCTGGCAGGATTTGAGAGAGTTTGTGAATGACTCTGACAGGGAAGATCAGACAGGTTCCCCTCTGGAGTGAGGAAAAAAGAATCTTTTGCTATAACTGTAACATCACTGTCCCGAAGAAGCATTCTGTTTAAGAATTCTTAATATAAGTGTCAGCATAAACTGAAACCTGCTTAACACAGGTACAACAGAACTGGGAGTGTTTTTTGGCAAGAGAGATTGGGACACAAGTGGAGAGTCTCTTTTAAGAAGAAGAAAAAAGTTTATATCTTCTTAGGAGAAGACTAATTCCTGCCCAGTTTCTAAAAAGGGGTTGGCTCAGAGGAGGACCCCAGGTCTGTTATGAAGGGAAAGGAATTTTAAACTAACTCCAGGAAACCTGAGTTGTCATAGTAAACTCTGTGAAGAAGCATTCTTGCTGAAAATAAAGTATTACATAAAACACCTCTCAGTGTTAAGAACCAAGAATATAAGAAACTAAACTTCAAGAAAACTATTTTGTTACTCGACTTCCGGTTTGGGCTTCATGGAGGTCTGACGCAGCTCCATTTGCGGAGCTGACCGGACTGCCGTTTTAAGCGGCCGGCGGGGTGAAAATAGCCCACGGCCGACTGCTCTCAGGCGGAGAGCAGGCAAAGAACGCTCAAGACCCTAGGGTGAGTTAGATCTCGGACGAGGGGGGGGGCTCTGCGCAACGGGTCCCCTCCCGATCCTTGAGGTCCCACCCTGCGACAGGTCGGCTATAATCTCTGCGGCAGTTCTGGGGCCAATTCGGCTGGCATAAGACCTACATACCCAAGCTTCGATTGGGGGAAGAAGTGGAGAGGAGAAGTTAAAATCGAAACAGCGATTACAATCCGAGAAAAGTGAATGAGAAGGTAAAGATCACTATCTTCTGATACGGGACAGATTGATAAAAGCAGAGAGGAATAAAAGTAGATTTTTAAACTGCAACAGGTTAATGAAAAGGAGGGGAAGATTCGGCAAGAGTTGCATTTGAAAAGAGACTAAGTTTAAAGAAGTTATTAAAGAAACTGGACTATTGTTTTGAATACTTGCGGTTATGGAGCTGTGAGAAAAAGATACCATCGCGAGATCTGCTGTGGGAAGTCGGGAGACAGGAAGTGCGTAATAACAATAGAGTGGCTGGAGAGAAGCGGCCCTTGCTGGAGGGCAGGAAGAAGGGAATCGCCATCTTTGAAAGGGGAAGGGTCGCGGCTTCAGCGGAAAAGGAAGTAGGCCATTTTGGATTACAAAATCATAGAGAGATCATAGAGAAAAGACGCCCGACATTTTGGACTCTTTAAAAATTAATTTATGCAAGAAGACCGGGACATTTGAAACAAAAAAGGCATTAAATCTTACGCCACGGAGTTAAGGAAGAGAGCGGACTCGTGGGAGCGAGCTAAAGCAAGCCCCACGATGTCGAAAAAAGAGTGGCAATCGGCAATAGAAAACCTGGATAAAAAACTTTTAGAAGTGATTAAAGAACTTAAGGACACGAAATTGGAGCTGATTAAAGAGGTCAAACAGACAGTAAAATCGGAGCTGTCAGAAGTGAAGAAAGGTATGGAAACAATACAAAATGAATTACAAGGAACGCAGCAGAGAGTTAAAGCAGTAGAAGGAGCGATGGAAAATCTAGCAGACACGCAACAAACAGAGATGAGACTGATGAGGGGAAGAATGGCGGTTGCGGAAAGTAGACACATGGAGAAGCAGCTGAGATTTCGCGGCTTGCCGGAGGTGGAAGGAAAGACAGCGCAAGAACAGATGACTGAGGTGTTAGCTGAATACCTGGGGAAGGAGGAGGAGGAAGTTGTGGCTATCCTTGATGTGGCATATCGCGTAAACTCGAGAATTGCAACCCAGAGGAAATTACCAAGAGATGTGATTGTGCAATTTACGACACGAAACATGAAAGAGAAGATTGTGACTAAACAGTTTCAAGATCCATTGGAGATTGATGGCAAGACAATTATCATAATGAAGGAATTACCCAGATCAGTGTTACTAGATCGGAAAAAATATAAAGTGCTAATCCAGATGTTGAAGGACATGAAAATCAGGTACAGGTGGGAGCTTCCAGAAGGTTTGTCCTTTGAATTTGGAGGGGCCAAAAAGCGCATTAGATCTGAGCGAGAGATGGAGCGATTTATAAGGGACAATGAAAAAGACTTACCAACAAGACTATGAGTATGGAGTGTAAAGTTTTATCTTGGAATGTAAATGGACTAAATTCACCGAATAAGAGAAAAAATATTTTCCACTGGCTATTAAAACAAAAATGTGACATTGTTTGTTTGCAAGAGACCCATATTCGAAAGCAGGATGTAAAATATTTAAAATTGGGAAAATTGGGCAAGGAATTTGTAGCGGCCTCAAATAAGAAAAAAAGAGGAGTGGTGTTGTATATAAAAGAGGAGCTACAGCCAAAATTTGTAATGAAGGATGTGGAAGCCAGATTTATAGCAGTGGAATGTACTTGGAATTTAAAGAGAGTGTTGGTAGTCGGAGTTTATGCACCTAATGGTGCAAAAGAAAGCTTCTTTGAGGATTTGAGGAAGCAACTAGACGATCTTTCATATGACCAGATAATTCTTGCTGGAGACTTCAATGGAGTGACAAATTTGGAATTAGATAAAAAGACAATAACGGCACAAAAGAAAAGAGGACTACTACCAAAGCTCTTTTTTGAGTTGATACAACAGGAGACTCTAGAAGATGTATGGAGAAGAGAATATCCCAAAAGCAGACAGTTTACTTTTTATTCTGCAAGGCACTCTACATTATCAAGAATTGATATGATCTGGGCCTCAAAAGACTTAGCGTTATGGACTAAGGAGGTAGAAATAATGCCAATGGTAGGCTCAGATCACAATCCAATTATGTGGAAATTAGGGAAAAGGAGAAAAAGGAAAGCATGGAGAATAAATGAGGACTTGCTACAGGAAGGAGAGAATATGGAGATGCTGAGAAGAGAGACAAAGTTCTTCATACAATACAACGTGAATAAAGAAGTACCAACTGATAAAGTTTGGGATGCTTATAAGGCGGTTATAAGGGGCATACTAATGGACTTAAATGGTAGAGCAAGAAAAAAGAAAGAGGAGAAAAGACAAAGAGATTGTGGAGAAAATAAAAGCCAAAGAAATACAGTTAAAAAAGAGACCAGGGAAAAAGAAATTATATCAGGAAATTAAAATACTTCAAGAACAGTTAACAGCAATGAGTAACAAAGAATTGGAGTGGAACCTTAAAAGACTGAATCAGAAAGCGTTTGAAGGCGCAAATAAACCTGGGAAGTACCTGGCATGGCAATTGAAGAAGAGAAGGGAAAAGAAAATAATAAATAAAATTTGTGAAGATAATAAAACGTATTTGGAACAGACTACCATCAGTAGAGCCTTTTATAAATTCTACGCTAAGCTGTACAATAAGAAAGAGGTAAATAAAGAATCAATAGCGTCATATTTGGAGAAAACGAAACTTCCAGTAATTTCGGAAGTTTGGAGAAATAAATTGAACAGTGAAGTAACGGATGAGGAAATAAGTAAGGCAATACAATCTGCAAATTTAGGAAAGGCGCCAGGGCCAGATGGACTTACGGCTAAATTTTATAAGACAATGGCCAATGAACTGGCACCATTCCTAAAAGAGGTGATTAATGGAGTTCTAAGGGATCAAAGGATTCCAGATACCTGAAGTGAAGCGAATATATCATTGTTCCCAAAAGAGGGCCAAGACTTGACTAATGTGAAAAACTACAGACCTATATCGTTACTTAACAACGACTATAAAATCTTTGCAAAGATACTGGCGGAGAGACTGAAGGGGTGGCTCTCGGAAGTCATAGAGGAGGAACAAGCAGGCTTTTTGCCAGACAGACAAATCAGAGACAATTTAAGGACAGTGATTAATGCTATTGAATATTATGACAAGCGTTGTGACAAAGAGGTTGGTTTCTTCTTTGTTGATGCTGAAAAGGCGTTTGACAATTTAAACTGGGATTTTATGTTTGCCACTATGGAAAAGCTACAATTGGGAGAAAGATTCATCAGAGCAATTAAGGAAATTTACAGAGACCAGACGGCAGCAATTGTGGTGAACGATGAAGCGACTAAGAAATTGACTATAAGTAAAGGAACAAGACAAGGTTGCCCGTTGTCTCCACTGTTGTTTATTTTGGTATTGGAGACCCTGATGATACAAATACGACAAGACGAAGAAATTCGAGGAATAAAAATAAAGGACTATTCATACAAGGTCAGAGCATTTGCGGATGATATAATGTTAATTGTAGAGGACCCATTGGAGAACATGCCAAAAGTGATAGATAAGATTAAGGAGTTTGGAGACTTGGCAGGTTTTTATATTAATAAAAAGAAGTCAAAGATATTATGCAAAAATATGACTAAGCAGAAACAACAATTGTTAACGGAAATAACGGATTGTGAAGTAACAAGTAAGGTGAAATATTTGGGAATCGAACTGACTGCAAAGAATATAGACTTATTTAAAAACAACTATGAAAAACTATGGACTCAGATAGAGAGAGATCTGATTAAATGGAATAGGCTGAATCTGTCATGGTTGGGAAGGATTGCAGCAGTTAAGATGAATGTGTTACCAAGAGTAATGTTTTTGCTACAGACAATACCAATCATCAGAGACTCTAAGCAATTTGAAAAATGGCAGAGGAAAATATCAGACTTTGTATGGGCAGGCAAGAAGCCTCGAGTGAAAATGATAGTTTTACAAGACGCAAAAGAAAGAGGCGGAATGCAACTGCCCAATCTGAGACTTTATCATGACGCAATCTGCCTAGTGTGGTTGAAAGAGTGGATGACGTTAAAGAACAAGAAATTACTAGCCCTAGAGGGATACAAAAAAATATTCGGATGGCACACATACCTATGGCATGATAAAGTAAAGGTGAACTCGATGTTCCTGCATCATTACATACGGAGAAGTTTATATATAATCTGGAAGAAGTACAGAATTTATCTACAAGAAGGAACCCCTTTGTGGGTAGTTCCATATGAGGTGATAGATCCGAGAGCTGTTGATAATGAGCAACAATGTTTAACTTATAAAGAAATAACTAGAACTGAAGTATCTAAACTCAGAATAAAGACGCAGGAGGAACTATCACCTTATTATGACTGGTTCCAGTACAGACAGATTAGAGATTTATATAATTCGGACTCTGTAAAGGGAGGTATACGAACAGAGAATTCGGAACTAGAGCAGACCCTTTTCAAAGAGGACAAGAAAAGAATATCTAAGGTATACCAAGTACTGTTGAAATGGTATACTGAGGATGAGATAGTTAAAACACAAATGGTGAAATGGGCTATAAACTTCAACAAAGAAATAACAATGGAGGCATGGGAATACTTGTGGAAGACTACAATGAAGATAACGACATGCACTAGCATTAAAGAGAACATTTACAAAATGATTTATCGTTGGTACATGACACCAAAGAAGATTGCGCTAGGGAATTTGAATACTTCTAATAAATGCTGGAAATGCAGGAAGCATGAGGGCTCCCTCTATCATATGTGGTGGTCGTGTGAGGTAGCTAGGCAGTACTGGGGGGAAATAATAAGAGAAATGAGTGAAATTTTGCAATTTCAAGTAAATAAGAACCCAGAACTCCTACTACTAAACTTGGGAATGGAGGGAATTCCAGCCCATCATAGGACGTTGATATTTTACATGACGGCAGCAGCTAGAATTTTGTATGCGCAAAAATGGAAAGTACAAGAAGTGCCAACTATTGAAGATTGGATCTACAAATTGCTGTATATGGCAGAAATGGACAAGATGACAAGAAAACTGAGAAATCTGGACTCAGGGCAGTTTAACACAGACTGGGAGAAGCTGAAACAATATTTGGAGAAGAAATGGGAGGTGGGAGGAGAACTGTGGCAGTTTAAGAACTATTGAAGTACAATAAAATGTAGAGGGGGGTGACTTTACCGGGGGGGAGAAGAGGTAAACGTGAATCTCTAAGCAGTTAGGTTACTAGATTGATATATATAGAATAACAAATAGAATATTGATAGAAAATAACTAACCGTAAGGGTTAACTATAAGGGCTGACTAACTAATAATATTTTCTTTCTGGTAAGATTTGTATAATGTACCAAACTGAATATGTTTATTTGAAGATATACATGAGTCAAGTTGATTGATTATATGATGACAGTTATATAGATTTATTATTGAAGGGGAATAGAAATATTAATGTAATTAAATATAACTAAAACAGAAAGAAGAAGATAGAATGAGTAACACATAGAGTATAAGTCAAATTGTTTGATTTATATGAATGTATGATTTATATGGTTTATGATCTATAGAAATATTTGAAAGTGGAATTATGAAAAATGGGATAAATTGTTTATCCAATATGGAAATAAGGACTCATAGTTAGGGTACAGAGTATTAAAAATAGTTAAAGAAGTATTGCTTAGAATAAAGGGAGAATATACATTTGTTAGATAGAGGAATTTAAAAGGAGTAAGGGAAAAGGGACAAAGGGTTGGAAAACTGTTGGAAGTCAACAAAAAGGGGGGGAAAGGGAGGGGGTTAGAAATTGGAAAATGGGAGAATTGATTGTAATGTGAAAATAATTGATCCTAACCCAATAAAAAAATTTTCAAAAAAAAAAAAAGAAAACTATTTTGTTACTCAAAGAGTACTCTGTATTGCCAACAAAATTATACTTCTGCACTTTCATTCCCTGACTACACTTGTGTTAAATAAAGTTATTTCTTTTTGAACATTATACAGTCTCCAGGTCCATTTCCAACAAACAAGCAGAGGGCTCCTGCTTCTCCCTATCAAGTTCCTGAACTGGGCTAGAAAGCCAAAATTATATCTGAATGTCAGAATGGGACAAACAGACTTTCAAACAATGAACACACTAATTTGGGCTGCTCAGCCAAAGCAGGCAAACTGAATTTACGCCTCATGGTGGGAGAATAAAGGGGGTGGGTCCATCATAATTAGTGGTAGTGGTAGGATTTGAAAAGAAAACCCACAACTAGTTGGTCTCACCACAGATGCCTGGCAACCTTCACATCTGTAAGGGATTTGAATGGAACCTCCAGTCTTTTGATCCACATACTTGGGCCAGATGTTTAATTAGATGAATCAAAGGATGAAGAATCTATAACAGTTGTTAACTATATTATTCACTATATTTTTATTCTGCCTTTACATAGTCCTCCCCTGTACTGTTTTATCCTTGCAATAACTTTAGAGGGAATGACTGGCCAAAGAATGCCTAGCAACGTTTGCTTCTGTAAGGGACTTGAATGGAACCTCCAGTCTTCTAGGGAGTATACCTCCATTGCTGGGAATGACAATCAAGGAAGACTATTGCTATTATGCCCTGCTGGTAGGCTTCCTGGAACAATTTGGCTGGCTAAGTGTGAAATGGGGTGCATTGCAAAGCAGGGGAGACTTGTAGCCTGCTCTGTCACCATATTTGAATCTTTTTGGAGAGACTGCTGATTCCACAGTATATATTTGATGCTGTCAATTGGCCCATTACAGTTACTATTTTTAAAGGACTGTTTTAAATCAGGAGACTCACAAGGGGGAGGATCCCATTCTCCCCCCTCCCCCACTTGCCCACCAGGCCAATCACTTACTGAGCAGCATGTCTCCCACCCATGCTGCCACCACTCCCTCCTCTCTACCCTTAGCCACCCACCCACCTGACCCAGGAGCCCAATCTTGCATAGGAGTGGCCTTTGTGGTCCCGGGGTGAACAACGGTTGCTCCCCCTGTTCTTCCTACACCAGCAGAGGAGTAGTGGGGCTGGAGTCAGTGGCAGAGGTGGTAGTGGTGAAGAGACAGTATCAGTTCTCACATCTCCTCCCACTTACAGGACTGCCATCTCAGTGGCATCAGGGGATCAGCAACAGCTAGGTTCACTCAACCTCCCCCTTGCCCAGCCCCCACACCTGGCAAAGGAATAGCGGGACTGGCTTCAGCAACCTCATCCACCTACTTAGTTTAGGTTTTTTCTAAACTAAAAAAATCTTTCTACCCTCAATTCTTATACTTGCCTTGTAGTGATATTGCTCCAACCTTATGATCATTTTGGTCAGTCATTTATAAAGAGCATTGCTCACTGTTGTGGAATCCCTTCATGTTGACTTGAACATCATTTTTGTAATTTATGATGGAGGACATAATCAGGAGGACGATGGATTCCTTTCCTCATGGATGAATATGCATTCACCCTGTGCTCTTGACTATTTCCCAGTGGGTAGAATTCCAACCCACGAATGCAAACAATATGGAAAGTTAATTGCGTGCAGTGAGTGGATTATTTAGTTTAGTGAAGATCCTATCAGTGGAAGAACACATTGACATGGTAATGAATGTGCCATGAGTGCTTGCCCTCAGATTAATGGGGCATGCCACCTAAACCCATAAAATAAGGTTCCTGGTCTCTGGGGCTGTTGCCATCTACCAAACTCACTGCTGACTGAAAAATTCAATATGCATCTTACCTTCACTACTGTACTCTCCCTGCTCTTCTCTTGCTGTTTGTGGGAAGTGGAAGCGACAGCCCGAAAGGTTACCAAGACTCTTGAAGTGACGAATGGGGGACAATGGGGACAATGGGGGAAAAAGCAATTTTGTCCCAAAGGCTATGTTCATGGGTTCTCGCTAAAGGTAATCCCCCCCCCCATTCTCTTGTCATGGATATGGGCCAAAACATTGGGGAACTGCTGCTGGATTTGCCCAAGAGGATCCTAGAAGATGTCTCTGCACACAGGAATGGAGCTAGCCTGGTCCCACAGCTAAACATGCCACAAAGAGAGTCTAGAGGACCAGAATAGAACAACCTTGAAGAGGGTCATGGAGTAGGAGTAACACAATTATACAGCCTTGTGTACAGAGCTGCTACTTCATAATGGTTAAGTGGCTGTGGTGCGAATCAGCACTCTGTTATTTTGACTCCCAGCTACAGCTGTGAGCTTTGCAGGTGGCCTTGGGTAAGCCATGACTTTCAGCTCCAGCACCCCAGCTGCATTGTGGGCATAATAGTAACGCTGAGTTTGGTTGTTGTGGGTTTTCCGGGCTGTATTGCCGTGGTCTTGGCATTGTAGTTCCTGACGTTTCGCCAGCAGCTGTGGCTGGCATCTTCAGAGGTGTAGCACCAAAAGACAGAGATCTCTCAGTGTCACAGTGTGACACTGTCTTTTGGTGCTACACCTCTGAAGATGCCAGCCACAGCCACAGCTGCTGGCGAAACGTCAGGAACTACAATGCCAAGACCATGGCAATACAGCCCGGAAAACCCACAACAACCATTGTTCTCCGGCCGTGAAAGCCTTCGACAACACTGAGTTTGTTCATCGCTCTGAGAGTAGCACTAATCTGGACCACTGTTGTTGTTGTTGTTATAGATTTGGTTAGAAGAACTGTCTAGTCCATATCAGTAAATGCTATTTGTTGAGGCCCAGGTTCAGGAAGTATCTGAGAACGGCAGGAATGTATAAGTTCACAGAAGGAATGATATGCTTCAAGGATGAGTGTATTGGATGAGGACTAAAAGGCATTCATATAGATAACTGTACTGTGCAGTTGTGAGATAAGTAGCCAAGAATGTGTGCTATTATCAAGTGGGACACTTAACTATAGTTAGGAGATGATGTTAAAATCCTATAAATATGTGAAGTTGAATTATTGGGCTTCTTTCTAGAAGGGGCTCCTTGCCTGTGAGCTCTGCTTATTTCTACAGTTAAAATACTTGCTTGGGCTCATCTAATTGCTCTTCTTTAATATCTATGTAGCAATGATGAATTGTGTGGTTTTCTGTAGATTAAAATAATGTTCATATTAATACTTATTATTTATTTCGTTTACAACCCATATTTCTCCACAATGGGGACCCAAAGCAGTTTACATCATTATCCTCTCCTCCATATTATCCATAGAATAAGTCTGGGAGCAGAGGCTGACTGGGAATGGAAAACCCTAGAAAAGAGTCCCTCCACCAGCCCACCCTGGCCCTGCTGTCCCATAGGGAGCAGGGAGAGAGGAGAGGCATTCTGTTTGCTCCACCCCAACCCTACCGAGAGGAAGGAAGGAAGGAAAGAAGGAAGGAAAAGGCAGCCTGCCTGAAAAATTGGCTGTTTGCCACTTTCCTCACTTCAGGCAGCTTGAGTGCTGCTTCCCTGGTTCCGCATGGGGTTGGTACAGGCTGGGAGCCACTTTTTTCACCTCATGCAGGGCTCAGGTGGGTCAAGCCAGGGGCTAGCTCCCTTGTCACCTTGTGCGAGGTTGGGGTGATGAGGCACTGTTGCCTCCATTGCCTTGTATGGGCTGAGCCAAGCCCCACTGCCTCCCTAACTTTCTGTGGTCCAAGCTGGGTGCTGCCTTCTTTGCCTCACGTGGCGTTTGGGCAGGACAATCACTGTCTCCCTGCCTTGCCTCACTTGGGAAGGCTGGTGCCACCTACCTTGCCTCACATGGGGCTTTGAAGGAATAATTATAGGGGAGCCACCCTGGAAAAATGTCTGAAACTAGAGACTCGCTAGTCTCCAGGGAAAAAGTCAATTATATTATAGAAATTTTAATAATATAGAGATTTTAATAAAGTGCAAGTGCTAAGTGCAAATTGATTGTGAAAAATTCATAAGCTATTCAGTATACAAACATCATACATCTATACATTCCCGCTTCAGATTATAATGATATAATTAATACATGAATATGGACAATAAATAACAGACACACTAATCTGTCAGGTGGAATACAATTGTAGGTTTCTTCTACAAACAATTGTATAAAATGCATGCTGCAATGGAATAGTGTATATTTTTTCTTTTTTTAATTTCAGATTTTTCTGCAACCTGGGACTTTTTTCAGGTTTGTAGAAAGATTTGTCTTGTCTGTTCACAGCTCCAGTCTCCAGGTTGAAGTATATTCAGATTTGGAAGGGTTGGGAATTAGATATATTGACAAGTGGGGACCCAAAGACCTTGCAGGAGGCGTCTCATTTTCCCTTCCTCCACCATGTCCTTTTTCATCCCCCCACCACCCAGCCACTCCATTTTCCCACTTCCTTCTCTCCTTCCCTCCCCAACCTTTGCTTGCCCCCAACTTCACCTCTCACTCCCTGCAGCCTCTCCCCTATGGCCCAGTTGCACAGCGCTGGCTGAGCCAGGTTCCGTTGCATGGTGGAGAATCTGCAAGGACTTGTGGAGGGTACTTCACTTTTCTCTGTAGCCCATTCCCCACACTATTTCCTCCTTCCCTTCTCCACGCAGTCTCCATATCTTTCCATACATCCTTCTCTCATTCAAAGCCACTAAACAGCTTATCTTTTATCTGCCCCCCATCTTCACCTATATTTCTTGATAAATTCCATTTATATACTGCCTTTCTTGACAATGGGAACCCAAAACAGCTGACATCATTCTCCTTGCCTCCATATTATCCTCACAACAGCCCTGAGAGGTAGGTTAGGCTGGGATTACGTGCCTGGAACAAAGTCACCCAGTGAACTATCACAGTAGAGTGGTGATTCCAACCTGGGTCTCCCACATCCTACTCTGAAACTCTAACCACTACACTACATTGGCTCGGGGGGGGGGGCTGATGTTGAACCATAACAAGCAGACAGTCCTGGGTATCAAGTTGCCTAGTGGTTGCTCCTCAGCCTAATCCCATTCAAATCTTTAAGGTACCAGTGTTGCAAGGTTGCTATTTTAAAAATTCAGGAAAAAACTGGATTGGCTGATGTTCAACTAATCAGGATGCAGGGAAATAAAGGGGAGGGTGAAAGGAAGGGTCAGGCCTCACACCAAAGCAAGCATTCTGCACTTCAAAAAAGGCCAGGTTTGACTTTGCTGGGGGGGAAAACACACTGGGGGATGTGCGCAGGGAGGAAAGCCAGGGAAAAGTGCTTTCTGTGGCAGAAGCAGCCCTTCACTATGGGGAATGTTAAAAAGTATGGGAGGCAATTTGGAGACTGAATTGGGGTATTTTGACCATGTGTGCAAAGCTCTGGAGAGAAATCAATGCAGTATGAGGCCAGAACCAATGAAAAAAAACCGTACAACAAAGACCCAAGCCCAGAATACTGTTATGGTTGCCTAGCTGCAGCTGCTAATAGCATCTGATCCTTAAAGTTACAGGGGCTCCTTTGATCATTTTGGGTTTTTTTTTAACCCACCCATCCCCAATTTTTTTGTTTAGATTTCAGATTTTTCTTCAAACTTGAACATTTTTCAGATGTGTAGGAAGATCTGTCTTTTCCATTCGTGGATCCACTCTCTGGATTTAAGCATTAACAAATGAGGACCACTTTGCTATTAGTGTATAAGATTTTATTTACGTTTCTCCCAATGAAATCCTATTCCTCACAGCAACTGGATCTATAATCCATATAAGAACTGTCCAGTTGGATAAGACTACAAAATCTACCTGGCTCAGGCCACATCCCATTTCCAACACCAGTTGATCACACTGGGAAGTGATGCACGAAAGAAAGACTTCTCGTTTCCCCCCAGCATCTGATTCTTTGGAGTATACTGCTTGTGGACATGGAGAGTCCATTTCACTTCCAGAGGAGTTAGCCGTGTTAGTCTGTAGTTGCAAAATAGTAAAGAGAATGAATGGTAAAGATGCATCTGACGAAGAGAGCTGTGGTTCTCAAAAGCGTATGCTACAATAAAGTTGGTTAGTCTTAAAGGTGCTACTGGACTGTTTACCATTCCACTTCCATAGCTAACCAGGTCTTCTCTTTGTTTCTGGTCTACATTGTGGCACTTTCCCAGTTGCGAAAGGCGCAAGGAAGCCTAATTGATGATACTGGCATAAATGGCATTCTCCTGCATTGTTCAGATGGCGCACTCATCACATCTTCAATGAGCGAGTGAGTACTTTCTCATCTGCCCATTAAAACAATTATTACTCCCAGTGTTAGCGTATTCCCCTCTCCCGTATGTTATTCTCCCCTCTCCTTCTCGTACTACTACTGTTCCCCACAGAAGCATGAAACAGGGTTACCAGATAAGTGTGCAACAGCCCCTGCCCCAGTATACTGAAGCAGCAGGAAAAAAATTGGGGGGAAATATTGCCTCACAACTCCATGACTTCCAAGTGAGTTCCCAGGAGTGATGTCACAACATCAGCAGTGCTCTAGGAGTTCCCCAGTTTGGCGCAGTGGTTAAGAGCAGCAGAACTCTAATCTGGAGAACCAAGTTTGATTTCCCATCCTTCTGCTTGAAGCCAGCTAGGTGACTTTGGATCAGTCACCGCTCTCTCAGAGCTCTCTCAGCCCCATCCACCCACCTCACAGGGTGATTGTTGTGAAGATAATAACAACATACTTTGTAAACTACTCTGAGTGTGGCATTAAGTTGTCTTCAAGGGCGGTGCATAAATTGAATGTTGTTATCATTATAATTGTTGTTGTTGTTGTTGTTATGGTGCCATAACCTCTAATCCAGGCTCTTCTCCTGCTATGGTATCCTGTACCTCTTTTTCCCACTAACAAGTTTCTTGGGTTGCAGATTTGTGCACCAGCTCATTACCCACAGCTTTCGCTGTATTTATATAATAATAGTTTCATGGAGCACTTAAAGTGTGCAAGGTAAAATGGACTTATTTAATTGAGTGTTTTTTTTAAACACACACACAGGATTCTATAATCCTGTGCCTCAAAGCACAACATGTTATCCCGACCCCTTTCCCTTGGGTGCGGCAGGGAGTGTAGTGGGGAAATCTGCGCTGAGAATAACATGGGAGTCTTATAGAACAAAAGAAGTTTATTTCGATGGTAAACATGACTTGTCGTTCTTTCCCAGTTCGGCCTGTTCACTGACATAATCCTGGAGCTGAGAGATGTGTATACTGATGAGTTACAATGTTTATTATTTCAGCAGCTTTTAACGTAACAGTAACTAGAAAGATTGGTACTTTCCACTCGGAGCAAGACCCAAAGCCCTGCCTGTCAGAATCAATCACTTCAGTCGCTAGAGGACTCCCTGCTTAGACCACGATACCTTCTATCCCATCGCCCTGCAAAACCCAGCTGTCTGTTTTTTCTGTTAGTGGTTGACAGTTAAACTGCCCCATGGTTCCCCCCACCCTCTTTAAGAGTTCCATTTGCTTTTTGAATCGGATTGGTCTGTTCTGACCAGGGACAGACCATCTCCTATGGATTTTGTCAGAGAGATTTGGAGGATTCCTAGACTGTTACTGGTGCTGTGACTTCCCTTTCAGATACTCACCTGAAAGTGACATCATGGTATCAAGTGCCATCATTTCCCCAGTTTTGCCCACCAAATGTTCCTTCCTGCCATGTACTTCCAGCTAGCAACTGTAGGATGGAGCAAAGAGAAGAGCAAAAGATTTCTGCCTAACTGGGAGCCAGTCTAGATGAGATGGAGATTCATCATAACGCATTTTACCTCTTTCAAGGTCTTTCAGGCTGCTACAAGCATGTTTCTTATAGCAGGTTCAAGGGGAGAATTTACAATTGTAAAAATGTTAATGCCATGTAGGGATAGGGTTTAACACTGTCACATATCACTCTTCAGTGGGGGCACAGCTGTCACAACTATGGCCATCTTCTGACTTCTGCACCCCCATTGAAGGGCTATATGTGGCCTTTCCCCAGTGTGTATCCAACACTTGAGCTGCTGTTAAAGGAAACCTAACGAAAAGATTTGATGAAGGATCGATCTCTGACTTCTCACCAAGTTTTGCAGAAAAATTTCAGAAGTTTGCTGCCAAGGAAGTTGCCACCATTTGAATAGCCCTTTTCCTGAGCAGCTTCCCTGCCATTTGTATGTGCCACACCATCATCAGCAATTTCCTGGCTTCCTTACTAATAGTCTCTGATTTGTAAATTGGGGTTTGTTCATGAGTAGTTCATTACTCACCATGGGGACTCACTCTAGGCCAGGATAAGAAGTGTGGTCCAGCATTGTGGGACCATCTCTCTCACCTTCATCTGGGCGAGATTGACAGCGTAAAGTAGCTGCATCTAAGGTTGGTTGCTGCTAACCCCACTGTCCCTCTGTCTGCTTGGGCTTCTTCTTCTGTCCTAGTTTTGGCTGTGTGTTTCATTAAGTGTAGTGATACATGATTTACCAGTAGGATCTACACCTCTTCTTTGAGTAACTGTTTAGGCTCAGTCCACAGACTGGACTTGAACCTTCTAAACATACTCTGTCTGTACATTCAGTCAGTATGTATAGAGTGGCCATCATGAGCATGAGCTCGTTGGCTGCATCCCCTGCCCATTCATGATCACAAGTTTGCGAGAATCATGCCAACACGTGCAGTAAGTATATGTGTCCAGGTGGTATGTTGGAGATCCTGCTTTTTAAATGTTCCTGATCACTGGAAGGAAAGCTTACTGACATAGAATTCTGTGTCTTTGCATCTGCATAATTGGCATCAGCATCAGCACATACATAGCCAGATGATAGCTGCCGATGGTGACATGTGTTCAGGTCTTGCTGGATTCCTCGGGCTGATCTAAATTCTGGAAGAGTATAAGGACACAATGCCATCAAGCTGGCAAAATATACAGCTGTAAATAGTTGAGTCTCAAATAATGTAAATCAATCATAAATCAATGATATGTTTTTAAAAAACTGTACTCTTCGATTTTGGCCTAAGTAGTCCTTAGGTTATGGCTGCCAATATGGCTGGATAGGCAGTGTTTCAGCATATGTTTTATTTTGAAAAAAAAATCAAAGCAAACCTGTTTGGTACGACTTTGGGCATGAACTGAACAGACCACATCTCATCAACATGTCCAAACATGGTATGCTCAGCTGTCAAACATGCTCAATGCAATGCTTGCTGCATCCCTTAGTAAGATCAACAAAGATGATGGCATTTGTGGGATGCAGGAAAAAGAAGAGAAGTAGTAGGGGTTGGGCTTTTCTGTTCTACTTACATGTTGGCAAGTCCAACAGGAACAGAAGTAGAAAGCAGAAGATAGGAATGTCTGCAATGCAAGGAGATTACATAATGATGTACTTCGATAAAGAAGTGAATAGTAACTTGGGAGCAGACAGCAAACAAAAAAGCCAAGGAGATAAAGAAATGATTTTGCAAAGCTAATAGGCTTTTGAATAGGCATTTTTAGGAGGTAAGAACCAAAGCTGAGCAAGAATACAGCAGCCACATTTCTCCCCAGCCTTCTTTCCTGTGCCTTTAACCAAAACCTGATTTCCAGAAATGAGCAGATGAATTTTTTTGCAGCATAGAGATGTGGCAGATACACATCCCTTATGCAATCGTATTCTAATCATTTCTGTATTGAACGCACACACACGTTGTCTCCTATCAAAAGAACCAGTGAAATGTAGCCACAGATTGACTGTGTGAAAAAGGAACTCACATAGGTCTTTCCTTGTTTTGAAAGGCTTGCCACCTGGTCTGATAAACAGTCCTGCTGGTTTGGCTTTCTGGATTCATTCTCACTCCGAGTGTCACCACCCCAAGGAATTGGCGATGATACAGCAGCCAACAACATCAAGTTTAAATGCGTAACTGGAGACATTCTGGAAGGAAGTGGACCACAATGGGGTACATATAGTGCATGGAGTGACTCCTGCGAACCAGGTGCCATGTGTGGGCTTCAGACAAAGGTGGAGGACCCCAAGGGGGTTGCTGCGCTGGATCGAACTGAACTCAATGATGTAAAGTTTTTCTGTTGTAAATAATTAATGCCTGCTCCTCTGTATATGAGATTTGTGTGTGCCTCTTCATTTTACTCTATACATGTCACACCAGTCTTCTGTTTGAATTCATTGAGTATCATCAGTTAACATGATTTCTTTTTAGCCCCTCTATACATAATTAATTAGACTCCTAATTTAGTTGACATTTTAAAAAATAAGATAACAATTTCATTATAATGCATGAAAATTGATTAAGAACTTTTGTTTGTAGTTAAAGTTATAAAGGGATTATATCTGACAGACCCTGTGATATCTTATTGTTGCACCTTTAAGCAGTCTCAGGTACAACCCCATCTGGCCCAGGGAATTTGTACACATCCAGTGCAACAAGGTGCTTCTCCACAACTTCTCCGCCCATGTCAATCATAACAATGGTCGTGTGGAGAAGGGGCTTCAGCCTTCCTCCCTGTGCCATTTTTCCAACCTGCAATGGTCCTGGGGTTGCTCTATTTGGCCTGGTGAGGAAACAGGCCTGTCCCAAGACCTATTTCAAGTCGGGAAAATGGGGGGGGGGGCTGAAACCTCTTCTCAACACATGCAGTGGTCATGATCTGAACTAGTCACTTTGCATACAGTGACTGAGAAGAACCAGCAAATCACATGTGACAGGACACAAGGTGAGGCCCTTGGATTGAACCTGTATTTGCCGTAATGTGTGAATCAGCCTTAATATAAGGGAAGTGCGATGTTCCTGATCATTGATATGGTTCTTAGACCATTTTCCAATCAATACATTTCAACTGTACATCAGTCTCACTGCATTGGCATATCATTAGCCTTTTTCTTTGAGCATTTCCAGCACTCACCAATTTGTTTGCTGGCTAATTTTCGATAGTTTTCCGAAAAGTTCAATAACACCGATTCATCAGTTCATGGCAATTTTCCATCATTTGTATGTTTATAGAGTACAAAGAACCTTGGATTACCATTTTTCTATTATAGCCTAAGCTCTTTTTCCACTTTTTGGAATGATCTTCATGCACTTTAAGTTCTATATCAATCGATAGTATATTGTTTAAAAGAGTTTATGATTGTCTGACACTGTTAGTTGCTCATACTATGGAACACCTCTCATTATTTCTCCTTGTCTCAATTCCATACTTAAGAAACTGCAGATAATTTATGGCTGGTATTTTGCAAGTTTTTTCGCATCACCATGGCAAATGTCATCATAAGAAACTACCCTGCTGCCATGAAACATATCTATATCTTAGCTAAAGCCAGTCCCTGCCCCCCCGCCCCATTCTTTAAAGATACCTATTCTTGGTTTCAGATAAAATTTCTGTTTGTAATGGTGGATGTGCCAATAGAGACAAAGCTGGTGATAGTCAATTACTATATTTGTTCACAAGGTTATCAATCTCTAGGTGGGGCCTGGAGATCTCCCAGAATTAAACCTGACCTCCAGCCTACAAAGATAAGTTCCCCTAGAGAAAATGGATGGTTTTGAGAGTGGGCTCTGTGGCATTAAGCCCACTGAAGTTCTTCCCCTCCCCAAACCCTGACACTCCCAGAGTCCACCCTAAGATATCCAGGAATTTACCAACTAGAGTTACCAGGATCCCTTACCCTTCTGGCGGGAGGGCAGGCACTCACCTTCTCTGTGTACCTTGTGTGTGCTCCTGTACCTGTGTGATGACGTTGCTTCTAGCGATGTTATCGAGCAGGAACAGGAGCATGTGCACTTTTGCTGCGAGCTGATTTGGGCCTCAGGTGGGCCCAGTTCAGCCTGTTTGGGGCCCAAATTGGTCTGCTGTGAAGCACGGGAGCGCTCTTGGGGCAGCATGACGACATCGTCGTGTGCCCCAGAAGCACGTCCAGGAGGCCCGTTCCTGCACTTTTCCCCCCGCCAGCCAGGTGAATGTTGGCAGGGGGTGGAGGGTGAATGCAGGAGATCCCCACAACCACCACCACCAGGGGACTGGTAAGCTGGCAACCCTCTTTGTTCCATGTTATTAATAATGGAGTTATTATTCTCATAAAAGTGTTGTTTTCACCCTTTTCAAATCAGCAAAAGCGTACAATAGAACATTTACATAATATTTTTCTATGTCTAACAGAGATCTGTCTTGGTATCTTGCCCACTCTAATGATTGCTGTAGTTTCCCTACTTTTTAAGATAAGTTTGGTACACCGCAATTTCCTTTTTCTTTTTTTAGAATACAAGGCACCTGCCTTCATTCTTGATTTCTTTCCCTCTCAGGCAAAATTGTTTCTCATTTTCTCCCATTCTCTCAAAGTAGGTTGGGTATATGAGCACATATATTATTCACTAGAAACATTAATTGTGGCAACCTTGCCATCTTGGCCAAATTTATGCAGCCTAGGAAATATGGTTTCAGAGGAGACCATAATGTAAAATTTGGTTTTATTTGAGTATTAATGAGTTAAGTTACCCTTCATGAGGTTTTTAATATCTCATGGAATTAATATTCCAAAATATTGAGCATGCTGTGCATTTATTTTTCAAGGTACTACTTTGGCTACTTCTTGACACTTTTGCGTCGTGTAATAGAACCTCTGATTTCTCAGCCTTATAGCCTGCTGTATAACTGTAGATCTTGATGCCAACTATCTAAGTTTTGTGGCTCAGTAATAATAATATTACCTGCAAATAGATTAAGCATATATACTCATTCCATCACTTGCATGCCTTTAATTTGATCATTACTTCTCATTGCTAGTAGCTCTTGTGAGATAATGAACAATGCTGGAAGTATTGCTTCAAAGTGTTACTTTGAAACATTCACCATTAGCTTTACTTTACCTTCTGTGTGTATTACTTGTGCCCCAGTGATAAAATATTGACCAAAGCAGCAGAGGCATTTAATCGATTTTTTTGTCAAGTCTATCAAATGTCTTCTCTTTACCCACGGAAAAAAACTGCAACAGAATTCTCTCTCTTTATATATACTCTATGATGTTAAAGTTCTTATGTATTTTGGAGGATAACTGTCTCCTCAGAAATAATATTTGTAATATAGTCACCAAAATTGTAGTTCAGATCCTATAGCCTTAGCTCAATGAACTTATTGGATAAGAATTTACTAGTCTTTTCCCCCTCAGGCTTAGACTTTTTTTACTAAGCATTTTTGGTTCAATTTTTTTTATATGATTAAAAGTGAAATGCCAAGCAAAGTTACAAAGTCACATTGAGGACAATGGGTTTAGAAGGCTGTAACACTTTTTAGGAGTGCACCTGAATTCTCTTAATAGCATTTGTTAACATTAGATTAATATACTTAATAAAGTGCTACTAACATTTGGGATAAGTCTGTCTGGCCCTGCAGCTTCCTTTTTTCTCAGCGACTTAATTGCTCCTTTAACCTCTTTGTTAGTAATAATTTTTCAGGTTCATCTATATCATCTTGCCTAAAATTTGATACATCAGCTACTACTCACACAACCTCTGTGACATCCATCTTGTAAAAATATTTTTAATTATTGCTTGGCGTGCCATCATTGCAGCTACACAACATTGACCAGCAGAGCTGTTTTGGGTGGTCAGGAGCTTGTTGGGATCGCACCTGCAGGAGGAGGTGGGCTGCTCAGTGGCCCACTGCGACAGTTTTGCTTGACACCTTGCAAATAGGTTCAGGGAGGTAGCCGTGTTGCTCTGCAGGCAAACAGCAAGATCCAAGCCCAGTAGCATCTTAGAGACTAACAAGATTTCCAGGGTACACGATTTCAAGAGTCAAAGCTCCTTCTGATGAGCTTTGACTCTCAAAAGCTTATACCCTGGGAAAACTTTCTGGGCTTTAAGGTGCTACTGGACTCACACTTCGCCTTTAAAATCTGTCGCATTAATACCAACTTGGAGTAAAGATAGGGTCAGGCTGCGCCAATTTGTCCAGTTGTTTTGGATACTTTCCAGTTTACTCAATCCAAGGGTGTGGACAGGATTCTGGGAAGATTGAGTCCTACCACTCGATTGTATGATCCTTGCTTTCATGACTACTTAAATATGCTGGGGGAGGGGAATGGCTAGCTGACTAGATCTGATAGGTAATTAATGCTCCTTGAGAAAAGGGGTAGTCTCCTAGTGTTCAAACAGGCTGTGGTGCGTCCACTTCTAAAGAAGCCAACTGTAGACCTAGGAAATTTTCAGTAACTATCAATGTGTCTCAAATTAGTCTTATAAGTCTCAAACTTATAAGACTGAGGTATGGAGAGCAGATCCTAAACAACAAGGGAGAGAGAGATTACCTTTAGTGAAAGCCCATAAGCATAGCCAGTGGGGCAGTATTTCTGCTTTCCCCATTCACCCAACTGTCCACCATTAGTCACTGAAAGAGTAGAGGTGAATTTTCATCCCTTCACATCTATCAGAAAGCAAGAGAATAGCAGGAAGATGACACTAGTAAAGGCCTGCTGCATATTGAAATGTTCATTCAGCAGAGAGACTGGTAGAGGGCAACAACCCCGGAGCCCATGCACCTTTATTCATACAGGAAGTTAGCTGGGGATGCCTCATTACTCCAATGGCAAATGCAGTCAGGCACATTCATGGCCATCTTAATGAGCTCTTGCATTGATCTGATCCAAGCTCCACTGAGTCAACTCACAGAACACATTATGAAGATTTGCACCGGTTGATTGTAATTCTACCTTACGGCAATCAGCCCAGGGCACATACTCATCCATGAGGAAAGGAGTTTATCAGTCCCTCACCTCTGGCACCACTATGCACATCTTGATCTTGCAATAATTCTGCAGCCAACCACAGTTCTTATAAGCAATTAGTAAACCCCAGCCAGACTCCCCCATAGAGTTGCCACCTCTGGGTTGGGAAATCCCTGGAGATTTGGGGGTGGATCTCAGAGAAGATAGATTTTGAGGAACAGACAGACCTCAGCAGTGTATAAAGCCATAGAGTCCACCTTCCAAAATAGCCATCTCCAAGAGAACTGATATCCAAGGCCTAGAGATCAGTTGTAATTGTGGGAGAGCTCCAGCTACCATCTGGAGGTTGACAACCCTACCCTCCATCAGATGATATGGGCACATGGCTTGTGGTACATCTCTCTGACTGCTTGCTAGACACACTTTAATTACATATGGTGATGGCTACTCTACAAAAAGGAAAAGAGTCCAGTAGCACCTTTAAGACTAACCAACTTTACTGTAGCATAAGCTTTCGAGAATCACAGTTCTCTTCGTCAGATGCATCTGATGGAGAGAACTGTGATTCTCGAAAGCTTATGCTACAGTAAAGTTGGTTAGGTCTTAAAGGTGCTACTGGCCTCTTTTCAATTTTGCTACTACAGACTAACACAGCTAACTCCTCTGGATCTACAAAAAAGGAAACACTGAACACTAACAGCCAAGAAAGAAAAAAAAATAGCATTACTACATTAGATTGCTAAGGCTGCTTGACTTACTGACTTATGGGTCCTCTACCTAAGCACCTAAGGACTGACTTGCACCCTCATCCTTATCAGCTGTGGATGAAAGGAAAAGAGAGGGAATTCCCTATTAGGAAAAGAGGGGGATTCCCTGCCTGAAACCTATAAACATGAGTTGTCTTCAACATGGGATTCACACTAGGAGACACTGAAGACCTCCTCTGGTGTCTGCATCATTCAGACTGCATGGTTGTATTCTTGCAGCAGGGATATGAGAGGACTTTTACAGGTCTCCCTCCCTCCCTTACTGCTCATGTGAGATAAACCTTGCAGGGTTCATGACAGGGACAGCAGATAGAGGCCAGGGGTTGACAGAACGTCCAGCAGAATGATGTCATATTGCCAAGATGACACACTAGGGTTTGGACAAAACTCTATGGTAAAATTGTAAAGTTTTGTCCCAATTTTGGAGGCTCACAGTTGCGACATGATGTCACTTCCAGGAGTTTGCCAAAAATGTCATTGCATTTTTGGCACAATGTTGATTTTCTGGCAATTTTTCCCTCACCAAATGGCAGAAGGCAACAAAGAAGGCCAGGAAGTCTTCTGCTGAAGCAGGATTCATGCTGTCTCAGCCAGGAGTAACTAACCCATTCCCAGTAATTGGTTTGGTAGTACAGAATCTCAGCTGTTCCTGAGACTTCTTCCAGGGCTTTTTTGTAGAGAGGCCTATGCAGGGCTTGAGCCTAGGACATCATGCATGCTACTCCTGTACTGTTCTGCAGCATTGTGCCTTCCTCTACACTTTTCCTAATCTAGTATGTATGATTGGCTTCATGCCAGGGCCAGTAGAGAATTCAAATGTCTGGGCTTACCAGGCGCCAGTTTATAGCAGGCAATCTCCTGGGAATTTGATCTGTTGCCCATCGCCATTCTGAACAGCAGCAGGAGAAAAATAAATGGGGGGGGATCTCTGGCCTAGTCATTGGCATGTCACTTTTGGGTACAACTCACAAGTGACAATGGTATCTCTAGAAATCACCCTAGAGTTTTACCATAGAGTTGTGGTGATTTTTAGAGCTACCATTGTCATTTCCGGATTGTTCCCAGAAGTTATGTAGTGACATCCGTGAGGTCAGCGATATTGGTGACATCATACACACACCCCATGTCCCTGCCTCCCAACCCTCCCACTGATCAGATCAGTGCAAGAGCTCGGCCTGGCAATCCTAATGTTCCACAATGTGTCTTTTGGTGAGTGCTCAGCTGGGGGTGTGGTTAAAGGAACACTCTGCAGAATATGAGTACTTGTTTTGCCCGCTCCTATTTTACCACTTGATTCCTTAGCCAAAAGGTGGTTTGACTTATTCTCAGCTTCTCCCTTTGTGGTAGTCAACCCCCTCACTCCTGTTTCCTGTGTGAATAATTTTCCTCAGGAAACAATCAAAGCTATATTAGGAAAGAGCTTTTGTGCCACTGCATGCTCTCTTTTTGCTTATCCAACTTCTGTTTTCCGCATGCCATGCAAAATGCTGCCCTCAGGGTATCATTTCCCTCACACACACACAAACACACACACCTTGTCATGAAGAGACGTTGACTATTATTATTTATATATGGAATGGTTTGGGATGCTACTTGTATTAATACAGACTACCGTACATTTTATGCACATTCTGGTGTATCAGCCATAATCCTAATAATCCCCCCCCCCCCAGAAAACAACAAGGAAGGTTCTTTGATCCAAACACATTTTATGGTTATATCACAGTGGGATTAAAATGGGATGATACATAACTACATGTATAAATGAACTAAAAAGCATTTGGGTTAATGGAAGAAGCACAACAGTCCAAATAATCAGAAGTCTGAGGTAATTTTTATATACAGAAATGAATGCAAGCACACAACAACTGTACAAATTGAAGACTATATTTAAACGCAACAGAAAAACTTCACATTGTTGAGTCCAGTGTGATCCACTGTAGGAAAGAAGCCATCCACTCTCGTCTGCAGCCCACAAATGACACCCTGTATACAGGGCAGACTCCATGAGCCATATATGCCCCATTCATGTCCATTTCCTTTCAGTTCAAGCCCATCTGAGCACCTAAACTTGATGTTCTCAGCTGCTGTATCATCAATCAGGCCTTGGTGTGGAGTCACACGGAGTGAGAAGGAATTCAGAAAGCCAGACTTGCATGACTTTACATTAGACCAGGTACCAGACCTTTCAGAGCAAGAAAAAACTATTGGTTGGGAGGTTTTACACAGTCAATCTGTAGCTGTCTTTCACTGATTGGCTATATTCATTTCATAGAAATCATTATGCAGGAAGAGGTTATGTTGGGCCTATGATCACATAAGTCCTGCAGAAGTTCATGCTCTCCATTGTGCAATAGATTAACTCGTTTTCAAATAAATTGTCAAGCTAAGTATCTTAGCTAAGTATCTTACTTTTTGGACTATCCCTAAATGTCAACAGGCTTTTATTCTAGAAAGAAGTAATGATCTACCAATAGTTTTACTGGAGAGCAAGTTTAAGTAAATTCCCTGATCTGAAAGGATACGTCTTTGTGGGAGTGGTTGTACAGTCTGCTCAGCATGTTATTACTTACTTACTTACTTACTTATGTCATTTATAGTCCACCTTTCTCACTGAGACTCAAGGCGGATTACATAGTGTGAGATTAATACAATCAGTATCAAAGACATTTCCATACTGTGTCAAGGACATTTCCATAGACAATGCCATAGGATAAATAAATACAGTTTACAAAGACATAGCATTAGCAAGGACCCAATACAGAGTTGAAGAATTGCTGAAACAGAACATATCAATTCTCAGACTGACATTAGACAACATGAAGCACCAGTAGTATATAGGAGTACAAATTTAAAGCAATAGATAACATGTAAGGCAACATAGTGGTGAAGTCTAAGGTCCCTAACTCATTAGTAAATTATTTTATAAAATAAACAAATAAATAAATAAATAAATAAATAAATAATCTGAAACCACCTCCCTACAATACCACCCCGCTATCTGAGAGCCGAACTAAACATGATGAGTTCAACATGTCCTTGCAGCTTTAATGTTTACAGAGTGACGGGGAGGGAAGTGCAGGTGTGGAGCTCTTGGCAGGCACTCCCCTTCCCCTCCGCTGAGTGTGTGAGAGTGGGTTTCAGGGTCCTTCTCCTGCGCCCCCTTCCTTGCACTGCAGACAGGGTGCCTGGCTGCTGCTAGCTGCTAGCATGGCTTTGGGTGGGGGCCGGGCGAAGAGGTCAGCAGACAGGCACCTGGAGCGTTGCTGCATCTCCCCCCCCCGCCATTCACCCGGCCCCCGTAGAGCGATGCCAGACTATGCAGTGCCGGGCCGCATGGCACGGCTTCAGGCAGGGGCTGGGTGAGGGAGGGAGATGCAGCGATGATCCCGGTGCCTGTCTGCTGACCTCTTCATCCAGCCCCCGCCTGAAGCTGCACTAGCAGCTAGCAGTGGCCAGGCACCCTGTCTGCTGTGCAGGGAAGTGGGGGCAGGAGAGGGGCCCTGAAACCCACACACACACACAGCAGAGGGGAAGGGGGGCACCCAGCAAGAGCCCACACCTGCATTTCCCTCCCCACCACTCTGTAAACATTAAACTTAAAGCTGCAAGGACACCTACACTTCCTACACTTCCCATCAAACCTTGAGGTAAGTAGACACGTGTTGAACTCTAGTAACTCATCACGTTTAGTTCAGCTTTGAGTAAAAAGCCTTCTTCAATCATCTGGTTTTGCATCGTTTGCGGAAAGCCAGGAGAGTGGGGGCTCTCCTGATCACCTCAGGCAGGCCATTCCACAGGGTAGGGGCCATCACAGAGAAAGCTCGTGTATAGGCTGCTTTTGATTTTGCCCATGTGCAGGCTGGCACCTGCAAGAGACCCTGTTCAGATGAGCAAAGTTGCTGTGGAGGGACATAGGGAGGGAGGCATTCCCGTAGGTATGCCGGACCAAGGCCATGAAGAGCTTTGTAAGTAATAAACCAATACCTTGAATTGAGCACAGTAACTGATAGATAGCCAATGGAATGACTGTAGGATGGGAGTGATGTTCATGCTCCTGCTCGCTTCTGATAACAGTTGAGCTACAGCATTTTGCACTGATTGTAGCCTCCTAGTTAACTTAGATGGGAGACCAATATATAGTGCATTACAGTTTTGGTGTCACCATAGCACAGATCCAGGTGGCCAGGTCAGCCATGTCGAGGTAAGAAGCCATCTTCCAGGCTAGACCAAGATTGTAGTAAGCAGTTTTTGCAGCTGCTTTAACTTGTTTTTCTATTAGTAGCACTGGATCCAGTATAACCCCTAGGCTCTTAACCGGGGGTCAGATGAACTCCATCAAAAGTGGGGAGTACGATGTCTTTCAAGATCTCTACCTTCTTGTGGTTTTTATTCTGAACATTGATCTAATTTGCTGGCACCCTGGATTTCTCAACTTTCTGGTAAATCACTTGAATTTGTGGTTTCATCTTTACTTTATGGTACAAATGAAAGGATTACTTAGCTCTATAGAAGTTTGTGTCTGGGTATGTGCCTTTAATTTTTCATTTCATCTATTTTTTGAGGCTCCCGAGGGTAGCTTTGTAAACCTAACCCTCGGGACTTTCATAAGGTTCCCTGGCTTCAGCTGTTTGAACAGAAGTTATCTCTTATAAATCTTAAGGTGGAGGATCTTTCTTCTTCCTCTGTAAATCAATATAGAAAACATGTGGCCAAACTGATTTTTGTCAGAGATAAGAGGACATGATACTCAGAGGACATACTCTCCGCTTGCCTTGGGCCTTCTGTTTAAGGGTAAATTCCCTCCTTATTTAGACTGCTTGGTTAGCCCAAAGTTACGTCGGACCTTTATGCATTCACAATTCAACTACCCCTTTTCAATGGTATTGCTGGATCATCTGTTAAGGATCCCTTTTTCAGATCGGTTATGCCCCTGCTCCCTTCAGTCAGTTGACTCTTGTACATATTCTCTTGCAATACTCTTACGTGTTTCAGTTTAGGCTAAAATGAATTATGCCATGCTTTGATAAATGGACTATGCTTCTTCTAGTGACATTAGAGCAAAAGGTTCAATATCTCTTAGAGGATTCTGATCCTAACTGTACTTGTTTTATTGCTTAATTTCTAGAGGCTGCAGAGAAGTGTCGAAGAGAGGTGTTTTTAGATACAAACTTTACTTAAGATTTTCATCTTTATTGTTCAAAACGTTGATCTAAGAATTGAGGGGGGAATAAAATTCAATTCAAATGGAAATATTACATCACCAGTAGCCAGATTCCTATCTATTGTCATTGCAGTGCAATTAAAAAGAGTTATGTATATGGAAAAGAATATTTTGCTTATAGGATCTATCTGGTATGATTTATGCACAATGGTCACTGGACTCAACTGAAATAAAGTGACCTCATAGCTGAGGACTTCCGGTTTGGGATTCATGGAGGTCTAACGCAGCTCCATTTGCGGAGCTGACCGGACTGCCGTTTTAACCGGCCGGAGGGGTGAAAATAACCCGCGGCCGACTGCTCTCAGGCGGGGAGCAGGCAAAGAACGCTCAAGACCCTAGGGTGAGCTAGATCTCGGATGAGGGGGGGCTCTACTCAAGGAGTCTCCCCCCCAATCCTTGAGGTCCCACCTTGCGACGGGTCGGCTATAATCTCTGCGGCAGTTCTGGGGCCAATTCGGCTGGCATAAGACCTACATACCCAAGCTTCGATCGGGGAGGGAAGTCGAGAGGAGAATTTAAGATCGAAACAGCGATTACAACCCGAGAAAGTTGAAGAGAAGGTAAAGATCGCTATCTCTTGAAACGGGACAGATTGATAAAAACAGAGAGGAAAGAAAGTAGATTTTTAAACTGCAACAGACTAGTGAAAAGGAGGTGAAGACTCGGCAGGAGTTGTATTTTAAAAGAGACTAAATTTAAAGAAGTTATTGCAAAAATCGGACTATTGTTTTGAATACCTGTGGTTTTGGAGCTGTGGGAAAAAGACACCATCGCGAGACCTGCTGGGGGAAGACGGGAGACAGGAAGTGCGTAACAACAATAGAGTGGCTGGAGGGAAGCGGCCCTTGCCGACGGACAGGAAGTAGGGAATCGCCATTTTTTAAAAGGGAAGGGTCGCGGCTTCAGCGGAAGAGGAAGTAAGCCATCTTGGATTACAATAACATAGAGAAACCATAGAGAAAAGACGCCCGACATTTTGGATACAAAAAATTAATTTTGGCAAAGATTGGGACATTTGAAAAAAAGGAAAACGTTTAAACATACGCCACGGAGCTAAGGAAGAGAGCAGATTCGTGGGAGCGAGCTAAAGCAAGCCCCACGATGTCGAAAAAAGAGTGGCAATCGGCAATAGAAAATTTGGACAAAAAGCTTATAGACATGATGAAAGAACTTAAGGACACGAAATTGGAGCTTATTAAAGAGGTCAAAGAAGTTACACAGACAGTAAAGTCGGAGCTGTCAGAAGTGAAAAAAGGCGTGGAAACGATTAGTAGTGAATTACAAGGAACGCAGCAGAGAGTTAAAACAGTAGAAGACGCGATGGAGAACTTAATAGAAACGCAACAAACAGAGATGAGACTGGTGAAGGGGAGGATGTCAGTTGCAGAAACTAAACACATGGAGAAGCAGCTTCGTTTTCGTGGTCTGCCAGAAGTGGAAGGGAAGTCAGCGCAAGAACAGATGACTGAGGTGTTGGCTGATTACCTGGGGAAGGAGGAGGAGGAAATTGTGGCTATCCTAGATGTGGCGTACCGTGTGAACTCGAGAATTGCAACCCAGAGGAAACTACCAAGGGATGTGATTGTGCAGTTTACAACTAGAAACATGAAAGAGAGGATTGTGACAAAACAATTTCAAGATCCATTGGAGATTGATGGCAAGACGATTATCATAATGAAGGAACTGCCCAGATCAGTGTTACTGGACAGGAAAAAATATAGAGTGCTAATTCAAACTTTGAAGGACATGAATATCAGATACAGATGGGAGTTACCGGAAGGAGTGTCCTTTGAGTTTGGAGGGGCAAAAAAACGCATCAGATCTGAGCGGGAGATGGAGAGATTTATCAAGGACAATGAAAAAGACTTACCAACAAAACCATGAATATGGAGTGTAATGTATTATCTTGGAATGTAAATGGACTAAACTCACCGAATAAGAGGAAAAATATTTTTCATTGGCTACTAAAACAAAAATGTGATATTGTTTGTTTGCAGGAGACCCATATTAGAAAACAGGATGTAAAATATTTAAAATCTGGAAAATTGGGCAAAGAATTTGTAGCGGCCTCTAACAAGAAAAAAAGAGGAGTGGTGTTGTACATAAAAGAGGAGCTGCAGCCAAAATTTGTTATGAGAGATGTGGAAGCTAGATTTGTAGCGGTGGAATGTAATTGGAATTTAAAGAGAGTGTTGGTAGTCGGACTTTATGCACCTAACGGTGCAAAGGAAAGCTTCTTTGAGGATTTAAGGAAGCATTTAGACGATCTTGTATATGACCAGATAATTCTTGCTGGAGATTTTAATGGAGTGACAGATTTGGAACTAGATAAAAAGACTACAACAACACAAAAGAAAAGAGGACTATTGCCAAAGCTTTTTTTTGAGTTGATTCAACAAGAGACTCTCGAAGATGTATGGAGGAGAGAATATCCTAAAACCAAACAGTTTACTTTTTATTCTGCAAGGCATCTTACATTATCAAGAATTGATATGATCTGGGCCTCAAAGGACTTAGCGTTATGGACTAAGGAGGTAGAAATAATGCCGATGGTAGGCTCAGATCACAATCCAATTATGTGGAAATTTGGAAAAAGGAGAAAAAGGAAAGCCTGGAGAATAAATGAGGACTTGCTACAGGAAAGTGAAAATATGGAAATATTGAGAAGAGAGACAAAGTTTTTTATACAATATAACGTGAATAAAGAAGTACCAACCAGTAAAGTTTGGGACGCGTACAAGGCGGTTGTAAGGGGCATACTAATGGACTTAAATGGCAGAGCAAGGAAAAAGAAAGAGGAGAAAAGACAAGAGATTGAGGAGAAAATAAAGGCCAAAGAAATACAGTTAAAAAAGAGACCAGGGAAAAAGAAAATACATCAGGAAATTAAAATTCTTCAAGAACAGTTAACAGCAATGAGTAATAAAGAATTGGAGTGGAACCTTAAAAGACTGAATCAAAAAGCTTTTGAGGGTGCTAATAAACCTGGGAAATATTTGGCATGGCAATTGAAGAAGAAAAGGGAAAAGAAAATAATAAATAAAATCTGTGAAGAAAATAAAACGTACCTGGAGCAGATTACCATTAGTAGAGCCTTTTATAAATTTTATGCTAAGCTGTATAATAAAAAAGAAGTAACCAAAGAATCAATAGCATCATATTTGGAGAAAACCTAACTTCCAGAGATCTCGGAAGCTTGGAGAAATAAGTTGAATAGTGAAGTAACTGATGAGGAAATAAGTAAGGCAATACAATCTGCAAATCTAGGAAAGGCGCCAGGGCCAGATGGACTTACGGCTAAATTTTATAAGACAATGGCCAACGAACTGGCACCATTCCTAAAAGAGGTGATGAACGGAGTTTTTAGGGATCAAAGAATTCCAGACACTTGGAGTGAAGCGAATATATCATTGATCCCAAAAGAGGGCCAAGATTTGACTAACGTGAAAAATTACAGACCTATATCACTACTTAACAATGATTATAAAATTTTTACGAAGATATTGGCGGAGAGACTGAAGGGGTGGCTCTCGGAAGTCATAGAGGAGGAACAAGCAGGCTTTTTGCCAGACAGACAAATAAGAGACAATTTAAGGACAGTGATCAATGCTATTGAATATTATGATAAGCGTTGTGACAAAGAGGTTGGTTTCTTCTTTGTAGACGCTGAAAAAGCGTTTGACAATTTAAACTGGGATTTTTTGTTTGCCACTATGGAAAAGCTACAATTGGGAGAAAGATTCATCAGAGCAATTAAAGAAATTTATAGAGACCAGACTGCAGCAATTGTAGTGAATGATGAACTGACCAAGAAATTGACGATTAGTAAAGGAACAAGACAAGGTTGCCCGTTATCTCCATTGTTGTTCATTTTAGTATTGGAGATTCTGATGATACAAATACGACAAGACGAGGAAATACGAGGAATAAAAATAAAGGACTATTCATACAAGGTTAGAGCATTTGCAGATGACATAATGTTAATCGTAGAAGATCCATTGGAGAACATGCCAAAAGTGATAGACAAGATCAAGGAGTTTGGTGACTTGGCAGGTTTCTTCATTAACAAAAAGAAGTCAAAGATATTATGTAAAAACATGACTAAGCAGAAACAACAATTGTTAATGGAAACAACGGACTGTGAAGTAACTAGTAAGGTGAAATATTTGGGAGTTGAGCTGACTGCAAAAAATATAGATTTGTTCAAGAATAATTATGAAAAATTATGGACTCAGATAGAGAGAGACTTGATCAAATGGAATAGACTGAATTTGTCATGGTTGGGCAGGATTGCAGCAGTTAAGATGAATGTGTTACCAAGAGTAATGTTTTTGCTACAGACAATACCAATCATCAGAGACTCTAAACAATTTGAAAAATGGCAGAGGAAAATATCAGATTTTGTTTGGGCAGGCAAGAAGCCTCGAGTGAAAGTAAAAGTTCTACAAGATGCAAAGGAAAGAGGCGGAATGCAACTGCCCAACCTGAGACTTTACCATGATGCAATCTGCCTAGTTTGGTTAAAAGAGTGGATGACATTAAGGAATAAGAAACTATTAGCCCTAGAGGGATATAAAAAAATTTTTGGATGGCACGCATACCTATGGCATGACAAAGTAAAGGTCAACTCGATGTTCCTGCATCATTTTGTAAGGAGAAGTTTATATACAATCTGGAAGAAGTACAGAATTTACCTACAAGAAGGAACCCCTTTGTGGGTGGTTCCATACGAGGTGATAGATCCGAGAGCTGTTGATAATGAACAACAATGTTTAACGTACAAAGAAATAACTAAAACTGAAGTGTCTAAACTTAGAATAAAGACGCAAGAGGAACTATCACCGAACTACGATTGGTTCCAGTATAGACAGATCAGAGATTTGTATAACTCGGACTCTGTAAAGGGAGGTATACGAACAGAGAATTCGGAACTAGAGCAGACCCTTTTTAAAGAGGACAAGAAAAGAATATCCAAGGTATACCAAGTACTGTTGAAATGGTATACCGAGGACGAGACAGTTAAAACACAAATGGTGAAATGGGCTATAAATTTTAATAAAGAAATAACAATGGAGGCATGGGAATACTTGTGGAAAACTACAATGAAGACAACGACATGTATTAATATTAAAGAGAACATTTTCAAAATGATCTATCGTTGGTACATGACACCAAAGAAGATTGCGCTAGGAAACTTGAACACTTCTAATAAATGCTGGAAATGTAGAAAGCATGAGGGCTCCCTCTATCATATGTGGTGGTCGTGTGAGGTAGCTAGGCAGTTCTGGGGGGAAATAATAAGAGAAATGAGTGAAATTTTACAGTTTCAAATAAATAAGAACCCAGAACTCCTGCTGCTAAACTTGGGAATGGAGGGAATCCCAGCCCACCACAGGACGTTGATATTTTATATGACTGCAGCAGCTAGACTTTTGTATGCGCAGAAATGGAAAGTACAAGAAGTGCCAACTATTGAAGATTGGATCTACAAATTGCTGTATATGGCTGAAATGGACAAGATGACAAGAAAACTGAGAGATCTGGACTCAGGGCAGTTTAACACAGACTGGGAGAAGCTGAAACAATATCTGGAGAAGAAGTGGGAGGTGGGAGGAAAACTGTGGCAGTTTGAGAACTACTGAAGTACAATAAAAGTATAAAAGAGAGGGGTGACTTTACCGGGGGAGGAAGAGAAATGTGAATTTATAAGCAGTTAGATTAATTAATTGATTGAGATATATATAGATATGTAAAGGTTAATTGATAGAATATTGATAGAGAATAATTAACGGTTTAAACATGAGGATTGAGTAATTAACAATATTTTTTTTTCTACTTGATAAGACTTATATGCACCAAACTGAATGTATAGAAGAGTTAAAATGACTGACTATGTGATGAGTTATATAGAAATACTATAAAAAGAAGAAATGATTAATATAGAGAGAACAAATCAAATTGTTTGATTTAAATGTGGGAAATTTTTATGGTTTATGACATACAGAAATATTCAAAACTGGAAAATGGGATAAATTGTTTATCTAAAGAAGTATAGTTTGGAGGTTTAGTAAGTAAAAGAGTTAAAGATGTACTGCTTAATATAATGGAGAATATATATTTGTTTTAGATAGAGGAAATTAATAGAAGTAAGGGAAAAGGGACAGAGGGTGGGAAAGCTGTTGGAAGTCAACAAAAGGGGGGGAAAGGGAGGGGGTTAGAAACGAAAAATTAGGGGATAATTGAATGCAATGTAATGTAAAAATATTAATGTTCTAACCCAATAAAAATTTTACAAAAAAAAAAAAAAAAGTGACCTCATAGCTGCCACATACAACATTTCTCCTCAAAATGTAAAATGTACCATCTGCTCATTCCTGCAGGTTGCTGGTACAACTTTCATAAGGCTTACCCCTTCTTCACAATCATGTCTTAAATGCCTTGGTTTTTTTTTTAATGTACTGTCTGTGAACAAGTTAATCTCCCCTATGCTATCAGGTGCTTCTTTATCTAGTCCTGTGACTCCAGAGCTTGGGCAATACCTGGAGATTTGGAGGAGTACAGCCAGGGGAGAGTGGAGTTTGGAGAGGACAGAGACCTCAGCAGGGCGTGATGCCGTAGCTCACACTCACCAAAGCAGACATTTTTTCCCTGGGGAACTGATCTCTGTAGTTGCAATCCCAAGAGATCTCCAGGCCCCCAATAGGAGGTTGGCAAACCTAAGTGATACACACGTAAGGTGCAGCAAACATTTATTTTAAAAGCAGGGCCATTGTGAAAAAAGATCACAACGTCCTTGGCAGCAAAGAAATGGTTCTGCCTCTTTAGGGCCAAATTAGGTGAGCTGTCAAACGGTATCATCAGAGCCTTTCTTTCGATGTCTTTAGTAATAATGGAAGAGTGACTCAGACTGGATCTACCCTTGGGGAACCTGTCTCCACATGACATTTTCCCAGAGTAAATTCTCCCCTTGAAATTGCTAAGAGAAAAAATGTATGGTAATAGCACCCTATGTTAGCTACTAATCTATTATGGATCTCCATCCCACTTTGACTGGCCTTCTATTAGGGATAAACTATTCACGCTTCCTCTTTGCTTTGTTCCATGATTGGGGAGGGGCAGTAATAGTAGACATAAAGCGGGGGAGATACATTATTGGAAGGGACAATACGCTTTTCAGAAATGAAGATAAAAGTACTCACTTTCCTTCTAAGGATGTGATGAATGAGCCATCTGAGCAATACAGGCGAAGGCCATTTAGAGAAGTATCATCATAGAAGGTGCCCTGGTATGGCTGAATCTAGGAAAATGCCCAGAGTAGACACAAAACACAGAAAGGTATTTATTACCTATAGACATCAAATGGAACCTCCATGTTCACAAGCGGTATACCTCCAAGAATCAGATGCTGGAGAAGTACTTTGAAGGGTTAAAGCCAGAAGGAAAGCCAGAAGGAGTTCAGACAGAGTTCAGTCCCTGCCATTGCCAGGGGAATTGATTGAAAGGTCCCAGACTATCTGGCTTGACGAACGGCTGACAAAGTCAACAAATGAGGCTTGCCATGACCACTTGTTCGTTTAGAACGAAGCCTCACAAACGGCTGGTTCACGAACAGATGAACGGGTTGTTCATGGTTGTTGTGGGTTTTCCGGGCTGTATTGCCGTGGTCTTGGCATTGTAGTTCCTGACGTTTCGCCAGCAGCTGTGGCTGGCATCTTCAGAGGTGTAGCACCAAAAGACAGAGATCTCTCAGTGTCACAGTGTGGAAAAGATGTAGGGACTAGGTCGATAATCTCACCTCTTTTGGTGCTACACCTCTGAAGATGCCAGCCACAGCTGCTGGCGAAACGTCAGGAACTACAATGCCAAGACCACGGCAATACAGCCCGGAAAACCCACAACAACCATCGTTCTCCGGCCGTGAAAGCCTTCGACAATACATCAGGTTGTTCATGGATTTTTTCCATTCGTAATGCTGTTCATGCCCATGTCTACTCATAACATATCAGCACACTTAAGGTTTTTCCTCCTCGCAACAAAGACAGTCTAATACTTTAACCCTGGGGTCTCCATCTTTGTTGAGCTTGTACATACTTTTTGAGTTTTGAGAATGAATAGCAGGCACTGCCACAAAATGATCCTCAGAGGAAAAGCCAATCACAATATGGTTGTGATTGGAGTAAGGGAATTACAAACCAGGCATCCTCCTATGATGGGAGCAGCTATTTCCAAATAGGTCTTCTGAAACACATCTTACAATAATGAGTTTCAGGAAACTTTGGGGAAGAAAGCCCCAGCAAACACATCGGTGGGTACCATGGCACCACCAGGTGTCATATATGAAAAAAACTGCTTTAACTACTATATCATAACAGATCCTTCAACATTCCTTCATCTTTCCTTTAATGAGAACATTGGTAAACAAAGAGACCTCTTCCTACATCTTTCAATGACATCTCCTATCAGGCCCCAAACAAGCTACAGAATCTCTGTTTAAAAGATTATTCTGAGGCACTCTTTCTTGCAGGGACCTAATGTCAAAGCTACTCACTATACCATATCCCTTTTCGAAGCAAAAACCAAGAGTAGAAGTAAAGAGACCCCCCCCAATAGCCTCCCCATGTGAAACTGGAGGGTGAAGAACAGCCCCTGAATAACAGAGCATGCAAGCTGAGAGAGAGTGCTTACCTTCAGTGAAAACCCTTTGGCAAACCCTTTGGGGCAGAATTGCATTTTCCCCCATGTGCCCCACTTCCCTCCATTAGTCACTGCAAGAGTAAAGATATATTTTCTTTTGCTGTCTCTGGTATTCTCCACATACCACAGGCAGCAAAAGAGTAGCAGAGAGATTGCGGTAGTCGTGGTAAACTGCATATGGAAGCTTCTGCTCAGCAAGGAGATTAGTGGATGTCAACAGCCATGGAGGCCAGGAACCTTATTCATACATGAAGGTAGCTTGGGTGCTTCATTAATCCAATGACCAACGCAGATGGGCACATTTGCTACCATGTCAGCGTGTTCTTGCATTGACTTGATCTTCACATAGATGAGGAGTTGACTCACTGCACACAATTAAACTTCCACATTATGAGAGTTTGCACTGGTGGAGTGGAACACTACTGTAGATTCAAGGCCAGAAGCAAAGACCAACAAAAAATTCAGGGAGCGTTGACTTTCGAAAGCTCATACACTGAAAATTGTGTTGGTCTCTAAGGTGCCACTGGACTTACATCCTGCTGTCCTATTGCAAACCAACCCAGCTACCTACTTGAAACTGTGGCTGAATGTGTCAGTGTCTGAATAACTCTTCTATTAAATTTCCAGCATCATTACCTAGCCACCTGTTAGCCAGCAAATCATCTGCACCATAACAATAATGATATTAACATTTGATTTCTATACCACCTTTCAGGACAACTTAATGCCCATTATGAGCAGTTTACAAAGTGTGTTATTATTATCCCCACAACAATCACCCCATGAGGTTGGTGGGGCTGAGAGAGCTCCGAGAAACTGTAACTGACCCAAGGTCACTCAGCTGGCTTCAAGTGGAGGAGTGGGGAATCAAACCCGGCTCTCCAGATTAGAGTCCTGCCACTCTTAACCACTACACCAAACTGGCTCTCAGGTCAATCACGATGCTTCCTGGCTTGTTGCATCTCCAGCCCCTGCTGTCAACTCCTGGCACTGCACCATCAAAAGGCACACTTGTCAGAACCACCCTCTGTCACCCTCATAGGTTTTGAATCGCCTGCTACTGAGATTGGTGCTTCTCAACAGCTTCACCTTGCAAGGTCCCACACTGCTCTTACTGCTGCTCCTACTCCAGAGTTGCAAATCTATTAGCAAGAGAGTATCATTTTATTCTTAACAGACCCTCTAGCCTGGTTAGTTTTACTGGAGGACTCTTCCCTGTTCAACCAGAGTTCCCCCCATCTTGTTGATATGTATGGACCTTCTCCAGTCTATGCTGCTGAATTTGCCCAACTTCAAATAAATCCTCAAAGAAGACAAAAACCCAAGCCAAACCTTGTTCTCTCCTCTTCCATTCTAATCTCACAACAATCCCGTTAGGCTGAATAAGTTACCCAGCAAGCTTCATGGAAGAGTGAGGACTTGAACCTGGGCCGCCTCCTGCATCCCAGTCCAACACTTTAACCCTACATCTCACTGGCTGATGTCAAAACTGTTGCTTGAGCCACTTTCACTGGAAATGGGAAGCTACATACCTGAGATACTAAACTCCGATCTGGAAAACCTTTAACCAGAGCCTCTGAGCCGTCTGAGAGCCTCTGCTCAAGGTGGCAAGCCCCACACTTGAGATCTTCTGATGAGACATGCTAAACTCCAGTCCTGAAACCTTGCAGCTGCCTGGAAGTGATAAATGCCTAAGCTGAATTTCTTTGCTGGAGTGTCGAGGATCAGAATAATTCTATCCTCCCTCTCAGGCCAAGCTGGTACAAGTCACTTCAGTCAACAGCCCAATGCAGAAAGTGAGAAGGAGTACTTCCAGGATCCCAAGAAAAGAAAGCCAGTTCCAGAATGTTGTTGTTGTTGTTGTTACGCTGCTATATAGTAGGGGTGTCATACATCCACTAGAATGATAAGTAAGAAGAGCTAGCAAAGTTCTCAATGGCACCTTACTGCCCATCTTGGGAAAATTCTTCCTTTATAGGAGCTGAGGGAGTAACCAGCAAGGAATCAGCCACTGTGCCTCCATCAAAAGTGAAAGCTTTTGACTCCCCCCTGCCCCAACCACAGCAAACTCAACAACTTTTGCTCAAAGTAAGCTAGTCAATCCCCAGCCACTGGCTGAGACCATGCAAGGTGTCTATCTCCACTCACTGCAACTTTGGGTGGAAACACACTCATCATAGCTAAGCTAGAACAAGGTGTACTTTTGCCACACAGCCACCAATGCTCTTACCCATTGACAAAGGGCAGTCCCTGAAGGAGGCATGCAGCATGCCACTCGAAGGGAGATAAAACTCAAGGTCTATCCTAGCCCACCCTCCTGCTGTTCTAAGGAAGACCTTGGGGGGGCGGGGATGTGTGACAGAGGCTGGCCAGATCCTAGCTGTCAAACTGTCGATCATCTGCAAAGGCCTGAGCAGCTACAGAAACTGACAGGGTGTTAAGGAAAGAGCCATTGAGGTCTGACTCCAATAGAGAGCAGACAAATTTGTGAGTCTGTCTTGAGGGTAGGGGCGTGCATTCAAGTATCATTGAGCCAAACTCAAACCCAAAAGTAGCTATTTGGGGTCAGCTTGGGGGTATCTGAAATGACTGAAAACATTGAATAAAGAAAATATATTTCTTGGAATTTCAGGAGGGTTTTGGTTTTGAGGAGAAACCTGAAGAGAGAGGCGGGAAAGAAAGCTGGCCCTGGCCATAAACTGTTAGTGGACATCTCTTATTCTTTTAGTTTAAAGGGTTGTAATTTTCTATGGTTGTAGACTTGGGAACCCGTTCTCCCCACTCCTGCAGCTAGAGGTGGGAGAAAGATATCCAGGTGCTGAATTTCCTAAACCCCAAACAAAGTCCCCCCCCCAATTACATAATATCGAACTTCCTGAAAGTTTGGCATAATGAAAATCACGTTCTTTTAAAAATACCCACATTAAAACAATTTTTAAGTGCACATCCCACCTTGAGGGTTAAGCAGAACCACTGTGTATAAGAAGAGCTAATCAGGTTTGAGGCTATTCTTCACAAAGAAGGAGTCTGTGGTGAACAAAGGGCATCAAACATCTAATTCCCCCACCATGCCCCACCCCTTCATTCTTCTGTAAAGGGCCAAGGCCAAAAGTGGCTCCACTTGAGGCAGCAGATCGTATTCTTATACACAAATGCTCTGAAAAATATACTTTATATAATTCAAACAGACTCTCAAAATCCCCTCCAGGAAAATCACCTCACATTTTTATTATTCCACTCTCTCTCACCTACAATCCAGTATCTCCTGAGATTATTAAAAGAAAACATCTGAAATAACACATCCCATCAACTAAATACATAATATTCTGAATTTATATACAATTCAAGATATATTATTATCAGAATTAATTGAAAGTTCTTCATGTAAGTATTAACATACATACTTTTAGAGTATGTATGCTTCTGTGTGTGTGTGTGTGTATATATAACTTCACACTGAATTGTATCATATAGTTATACTAATGCCTCTCTTTTATGTTAGAAAAGACTTTGAGAACACTGCTAAGCCAGTCTACTCAGAAGACTACTCAGGTCTATGCAATGGGGCTTACTCCCAGAAAAGTGTTCATAGGATGACACTGTTAATGCAACCAATTGGAACTATTAAATTAATTGACTCAATGTATATAGAGCCAGTCTGGTGTAGTGGCTAGAGTGACAGACTAGGATCTGACAACCCAGGTTTGATTCCCCACTCTGTTGTGGATGTTCACAGGTGTCAGGCTCTGCCAGTTAGATCCCCAGTTACTTCACTGCAGACACTTCAAGAGTCCAGTTAAAGATTCTTTATTAGAGATCCATCAGTATCAGTGCACTCAGACAACTACATTGGCAGAAGTGACGTAAGAGAGAAAAGCAATGTTATAGGGCAAAGTTCCCGCCCTGGGATCAGGACCATTAAGTTTAGGCATGCAGAGCCTGGGGGGAGGCAAGGGGATGGAGAAGGAAAATGAGCTCATTACTTGTCTCTGGGAATTATGCAGGGCTTTTTTCAGGGAAAAGAGGTGGGGGAACTCAGTGGGTTGCCCTCAGCGAAAATGGTCACATGGCTGGTGGCCCCACCCCCGATCTCCAGACAGAGGGGAGTTTAGATTGGCCTCCGCCGCACTCGGCAGCGCAGAAGGCAATCTAAACTCCCCTCTGTCTGGAGATCAGGGGGCGGGGCCACCAGCCATGTGACCAATTTCAAGAGGTTCCGGAACTCCATTCCACCGCGTTCCAGCTGAAAAAAAGCCCTGGAATTATGGCTCAGACCGGCACCTCAAGGACACTTCCCCATGCCAGCGAAGAAATTGAAAGCAAGCCCCTGAGAGGTAAGCAGCTCGCAGCTACACAGTTATACAGTTGCATAGATAGATCTTTATACATTCTCCGAGGCCCAGGATACAGTACGGAATATGGAGCCTACATGGCAGATAAGCGGGACACATCTGACAACAGGGTGTCCTTGAGCCAGTCACTCACACTCAGCCTAATCTGCCACATGGGGTTTGTTGTGAGGAAAAGATGGAGGAGAGGTGAATGATGTCAGCCACTTTGAGTCCCCATTAGAGAGAAAGGCAGGGTATAAAAGAAGCAAATAAAACTGGAAAACAGTGTAATAATCAGAAATGGTTAGTAATTGTTCTAAGATAAACTACTTATATATTGTAATTTGTTTCAAGGGGAAAAAGTTTAATTCATTTGTGAGATAATGTAAGTCAAAGGATTTGAGCCCACAGCTTTAATAAAAAAGTCCCTGGACAAAATTTAGGGGGGCAGTTATCACCCAGTCTCTAATCTCTAATCAGCCCATTCTACCTGACCAACTCCAGGTCTTCTTGGGGTCAAACTAGACATGCAGGCTTTTAAAGAGTTGGGTCTGGCTGTTTAAAAATAAGAGACACTCCCCCCCCCAAATGACCTCAGAACATACGGAGGGAGGGAGGGCTCCTCCCTACACTCTCAAGCCGTTTTCCCATGTGAAAATAGCACAGGGGAAGTTGTCCCTATTTTTTCTGACGAAACACTCGCTATTTTGGAAAATGGCCTGAGGCAGGAGGCAGGAACTCTTCCCCACTCCAGAATGGTGGCATTCTGAGCAGGATATAGAAAAATACAGATGTACATTTATCTTTGACAATCAATTAAAAGTAGTTGGAAAAGAGTTCACAAATGGTTTTTTAAATGCTAGAAAAGACTAAATATAATCTGTTAATCTAGTTTGTAGTAGTTTTTTTGTATAGAATCTCATCTGTGCAGGTATACAATGATATCATAAATTGGCCCTATGATTAAAAATATGAAGAATTGGCTAAATTTAAGACCAAACACATTTTTATATTATTTTCACATGTTAAAGATCTTAGACTTGTGTCTATAGATAGCAAATTTGGTTTACTGATGTATTGATTTCTTCATTCATTCATTCATTCATTTTCCACCTTTCTCACTGAAATCCAAGGCAGCTTACACAGTGCAAGTGAAATACAATATAATCAACAGCTAGGACATTCACTGAGCAAGTACAATAATGAACAACAGTTAAGCATAAGATGCAGAACTGAGCTCTCCTTCGCTTTTCCCCAACGTTTTTCCATGTGTACACACGGTGACTTTTTTAAAAAAGTCACTGTTAAGTCACCATTAATTCATCTTATATGTATGCAGAAATTTTACTCCACTGGTGCTTCTCTCCCTCCCTTCTTTCCTTGGGTGATGATTGGTTGGCCAGGCAATGAAAACCTCTCCCTCTCCAGCTCTCCACATGCTCGTTTTCTCTCTCTCTTTTTAAACGAGGAAATAATTGTAACACTGTAATGTCATTTCTCATACAGCTGTACTGTGAATTCCAGATTGCAAATTCATAACCTTGCACACTATGTCCGCAATTTACATTTTTTTTCATCTGACTGACTCTTTGGCATTAGGAGAAGCCTGACAACAACCCCCAAGCATCCCAGGCATGGTCACATGATGTGAGGAAGCCAATGAGAACATGGGAACATTTTGCTCTGGCAGAGAAGGTCTGTTTTGCACCAAGCAAACAATTCAAACCACACCAGTACAATCACAAAGTACTGCAATGGCTGCCAGAAGAATCTGTAAGTGAAACAAGCATAAAAAGCACTTTATAGGTTTCCATCCAGAATTCTGCAGCCAGTTTCCTCTCCAGAATTCTTTTTAAAAATGGTGGGCATGGGACTGTCCAATCAGTGAATACAGGGAGAGGGAGAGGGAGGGGGGATGGTGGACACACTGGGTTCCAAAATTGCAATGTTACAATGCATGCACCAAAATTTTAAAGAAAGTGTGTTCTTGGCAGCAGCTCCCACAAAAGACAGCTGCAAACAGACACATCTTGAAAAAGCAGACACCAAATTGCTTCAGCATCATGCAATGCAGAATGCAGGGAGCCCAAGCCAATTCAGTACCAATTAGTATAAATATGCAGAAGCACTGGCTTAAAGTGTACCATGTGGAAAGGACCTCAGTCTAGCCTGGAAGATGGCCTCCCTACCTTGACAGGGCCAATCTGGCCTCCTGGATCCGTTCCACACCATGGCACCATTGAGACTAGACTACTGTAATGCACGAAACATAGGTCTCCCCTTGAAGTCAACTTGGAAACTCCAGTTTGTCCAGAGCACTGCAGCTCATTTAAGATCAGGAACTAGGCAGAGCATGCAAATTACTCCCATTTGCAGGAGCTCCACCAGCTGCCCACCATGGCCCAGCCTCTTAGCAGTCAGACCTCCTTCCTCATACTGAAAGGGCAGTTTATAGATATGAAATATCATAAACCCCTTGTTGTAAGTCCTAGGCACTGCCTGGTCTCAGGCAGAGTGGAAACCACCTCCTCCTTGTTTTCTGCTACAGCAACTTCACTCATGCGAACAGGGTCTTCTGCAGATACTACCCTGCAGTTGGGCTAAATCAACAGATACCCATACAGATGCATTCTCTGTTGTGGCACCCAACTTATGGAATGGATTGCTTGATGAGGTTAGGAGGGTTCCCATTCTCCTGGCACTCCACAAACTATACAAAACTGAATTATTCAGAAGGGCTTTTTTACTCAGGTAGGAGGACTATACTGTAAGGAAATGGTTCAGATAACTGCTTTGGTAAAGGGATGTGAGCTGTATTATTAGCTCGCTTCTGCATTGTTTAATATGCCATGTTTAACTTCTTATGTTTTGTATTATCTTTGTTTCAGCTTTGCATTAGATTTCTGCTTGTATTCAAATTTCTGCAATCCATATCCTATTGAATTGTTATTGAATGTCCCAGCCATTGATCGTTTTGACTTACGCTGTGTAATCTGTCTTGAATCTCAGTAAGAAAGGCAGACTATAAATAATATAAATAAATTACATAAATAAATACAAGTTCAGTGTAATTATTCTTGCAATATAATCAAATAGGCTACAATAAATCCAAAGTACCAAAGTAAAGCATGTTGAAAATCAATTGATTTCAATGGGCAAGTTGGGCAGGTGCTTAGCATACATGTGCGTCGGCTCACATGCATGTGCATTAGACATGGGCACAAACAGCATTATAAATGAAAAAACCCACAAACAGCCCGTTCGTCTGTTTGCGAACAAGCTGTTCCTGAGGCTCCATTCTAAATGAACAAGTGGTCGTTGCAAGCCTCATTCGTTGCCTTTGTCAGCCGTTTGTCAAGCCAGACAGTCTGAAGCCTTTCAATCAATTCCCCTGGCAATGGCAGGGACTGAACTCTGTCTGAACTCCATCTGGCTTTCTGGCTTTAACCCTTCAAAGTACTTCCAGCAGAGAGTCCTGTTTTTGCCACTGTGAAAATAACAACAGAGGAGGAGACCCATGCATCATGCATTTCCCGGGGTGCAGTCTCTCTGAAACTTGGGGTGTCTTTGGGGGACAGTGAGGACTATGTTCCCTGCAAATTTGGTGGGTATTGAACATTGGGAAGGTCTGTTTATAACCCCTCAAAGTAGCTGCCTTCCAACAGGCAGTTCCGTTTTTGCCACTGTGAACAGAAAATGACAGCAAAGGGGGGGGGATGTGGATCATGCCTTTCCCGGGGAGCAATCTGAAACTTGGGGGCTCTTCGGACAATGAGGGCTATGTCCCCTGCAAATTTGGTGGGTATTGGACATTGGGAAGGTCAGTTTTTCGGGTGTTTAAAGGGCCTTGCCCCTTGCCCGTGGCAGGAAAGGGCCCTTTAAACTATCAGCTGGCAGGCAGCAGGGGGGAATTTCCCCTGCCGCCTGCCAGCTGATAGTTTAAAGGGATCTTTAAGGGGCCACAAACAATGAACAATGAACAGCTTGTTGATTTTTTCCCCCATTCGTGCCCATGTTTAATGTGCACTAGAGCCAGTTTGGTGTAGTGGTTAAAAGCATGGGACTCTAATCTGGAGAACCAGGTTTGATTCCTCACTCCTCCACTTGAAGCCAGCTGGATGATCTTGAGTCAGTCATAACGTCTAGCTCTCTAAGCTCCACCCATCTATAAGGGTGTTTTGTTGTGGGGATAATAATAACATACTTTGTAAACTGCTTTGAGTGGGTGTTAAGTCATCCTGAAGGGTGGTATATGAATAGAATATTATTATTATATATTATAGAAGATGCACTCATGCACTCCGAAACTGGAAAGGGAACTGAACTCTGAAAAAAGACAATTCTAGCAACTCCCTTTAAGACCATTTGTAATGATTTACATAGGATCGTTTTCAGAAAATAGTAACAGTTGCAATCTGGGCAACAGCCTAGTTTTTAGTCTTGTATTTTGAGATGTTTCCAACTGCTATTATTTCTACAGAACAGTAAAATAACCTAAATAAGCATGTCCCAAGTTCTTATTTCATATACCATGGAAACAGAGGGCATAAGCAACATATCCGGGATCATCCCGTATAGTTAAATCCTTGAAATCCTAAGAGTAGTCAGTATTGTTTTTAATTATGATTCACATGGAGGTGTAATTAATTAATTATACAAATAGATTGAAAAGCAATTGTGTGAATGGATGAATTCAAAGAATCCAAAGAATGAGGTGACATTTTTAGAGAGAAATTAATACAGGTATCCACCAGCCAAAGAAACAGAGGAGCTGCCAATATTCAACTGCAACAGAAAAACTTTACATCTTCAAGTCCAGTGTGATCTATCTTCTTTTCAAATTCAGCATATTGCGGTGCTGGTTCTATTTTCTCCACCCTTGTCTGGATCCCACAAATGCCACCCTTTTTGCAGGACTGACTCCATTTTCCATATGAGCCCCACGCATGCCCATTTCCTTCCAGTTCAGTTCCATCTGAGCACTTAAACTTGATGTTGTTCGCTGCTGTATCATCAAAAATCCATTGATATCGAGTTACTCGGAGTGAGAATGAAGTCAGATAGCCAGATTTGCAAGATATTTTTGGAGACCAAGGACTGGAACTTTCAGAACAAGAATACACTTTAGTGGGAGATTTTACAGTTAATCTGTAGATATCTCTCTGCTTGGCTACCTTCTTTTGATAAATAGAATTCAGTCCAGTAGCACCTTTAAGACTAGCCAACTTTACTCTAGCATAAGCTTTTGAGAACTGTGGTTCTTGAAAGTTTATGCTACAGTCAAGTTGGTTAGTCTTAAAGGTGCTACTGAACTCTTCTGTTTTGCTACTACAGACTAACACACCTAACTCCTCTGGATCTATTCTTTTGATAGTAATCATGTGTTAAATATCCATATGTTGGTGATATGGTCGCATGAGCAGCTCTACATCACATAACATTTATTCTCCTTCCCCATGCTATAAAATGTTTCATTTCTGAATGCCTGCAAATCAGTTTGCTGTTAAAGGTGCAGGAAAGGTGGCAAAGTGGAAATGTGGCAGCCCTGCTCTCGCTAAATTTAGCTCCTCGGTTCCTTAAAATGCCTATCCAAAATCCCACTATCTTGGCAAAATAATTTCCAACCCTCCTTGGACTTTTTTCTATAATATCTGCTCCCAGGTCACTCTCCCCTGCACCACTCAGTTACTTCTGCAATACCCTCCCTCCACAGGCATTTCATCTTCTGTGGTTAAATCCTTACTACATACATTTCCTTCTTCCTCATTTTCCTCCTCTCTCACTATTTCTATGCATACCTTTTTGCAAGCATCCCTGTGAAACAAAAATTATTATGGCATTCACAAGTTAGACAAGGGGAGTGGCTTTAGAGAGAAGAGGATGGTTGTTTACAGAGGATCCCTGTTAGCTGCAGGCAATAGGAGTCAGAGAACATTCAGGGAACCTAGCAGAATACTGTGTTTGTTTGGCAATAAAATGTTGCATTTAATGGTGTGTCACTCATAGGACTGAACCCTAATTTATCACATGGTGTCAGAAATGGGGTACCAAAGCAATGTTTGAAGCAGAAGTAGGGACAGCTGAATATTGTGGACAAGAAGAGTTTCGCTCAAGGATTTGAGAATCCACACGTCCTGGCATAGCACTAAACTGCCGAAATGATAGCGCCTTCCTGGCACGATTTCTGATGTCATGGTGCAATGACGTCAGTTTAGCGCTATGCCGGGACGTGTGGATTCAGCCCTGGTTGCAAACCATCAGCAGAAGGGTAATTATGGAATGTTTGCAACTGCCATCCAGCCTGTGGGTGTCTGGGAATACTGCAGAAAATAGGAGGAAATTTAGGCAAAGACTTGAACTGTATCTAGCTGTCACAAAGGCTGAAGTAAAACTTGATAAAAATAAAACCATTCATATTGTTGCCCATGCTGGGAATATAAGCACCAGAGATTTATAACAATTTCCTGTTTGCAGGAGAACAGATAATGTTTGGTGTAATAATGGGGGGAAAAGAGTATTGTATGTCCAAAAAGAATGAGACGTTTGAAAGGGGTAGATGCTTTACATGCATGCAGAAAATGGATGAAGGTATAGAGCAATATGGGAGGGAAGGTGACACCCACCTTGTCAGATCTTGGAAGCGAAGCAGGGTCAGTACTTGGATAGGGTGGGCCTCCAAGGAAGACTCTACAGAGGAAGGCAATGGCAAACCACCCTTGCTTCTTACTTGCCTTACAAGCCCCTTGCTGGGGTCACCATAATTGGTTGGGACATGCTTCAGGACACTTTATACACAGAAAGTGTGATCTGCCTCAGGACCTGTGCTTTTGGAACTTTAGCAGAGACTCTGATCAGGACAGGATTATATGTGGTGTTAGGGAGAATGCAGTAAGGGAACAACTATTGCATGAAATAAATCTTAAGGTTTGCAGAGCAGCAGCAGCAGCAGTGGCGAAGGCATAAGCAAAAGAAGTGAGGCCATCCGAAGGGACTGCCCGTGCAGTAAGCAAGCTGGAATATGAACAGCAGCAGCTATCCCAGGTGGTGCAGCAGCGATTTAGGGAAGTACCTGGGGGTGGATGCCAAGGCTTGGGGGAAAGGTGTAGGAATTGTAGCCTGCTTTATGGCCCCATTCAGTGTGCAGCTTTTTGAAGTATGATTAGCTTCAGTTCCATTATTTTAGCTTCTACAGAGAATTCAGGCTTGATTTGATCTAGAACCTACTTATTTGTCTTTTTGGCAGTCCATAAAACTCACCTCCAGCATCACACCTCAAATAAATCCATTTTCTTCCTGTCAGCTTTCTTCTTTGTCTAACTTTCACATCCATACATAGTAATGAGGAAGACTATAGTATGTATTATCTTGATCTAGGTCCCCAGTAAGGAGCCTCATGGCGCAGAGTGGTAAGCTGCAGTACTGCAGCCCAAGCTCTGCTCACGACCTGAGTTCAATCCTGGCGGAAGCCGGGTTCAAGTAGCCGGCTCAAGGTTGACTCAGCCTTCCATCCTTCCGCAGTCAGTAAAATGAGCACCCAGTTTCCTGGGGGTAAAGTGTAGATGACTGGGAAAGGCAATGGCAAACCACCCTGCAACAAAAAGTCTGCCAAGAAAACATCATGATGAGACATCCCCTATGGGTCAGTAATGACACAGTGCTTGCACAGGGGACTACCTTTACCTTTATCTTTAGGTCCCCAGCAACACACCCTTATCCTTAAGGATCTTTTCTAGTTCCTTCATGGCTGCCTTTCCAAGTCTCCATCTCCTTCTGATTTCTTGGTTGCAGTCTCCCATTTGGTTGATGATTGAGCCAAGGAATAGAAAATCTTCAACAATTTCAGTGTCTGCATTGTCAGCCTTAACACTGTGTAATTTCTCATTAGTCATTACTTTTGTCTTATTGATGTTCAGCTGTAATCCGGCTTTGGCACTTTCTCTTTTAACCTGCGTCAGGAGTCATTTTGAGTCTTCACTATTTTCTGCCAGTAATGTGGTATCATTTGCATATCTCAAATTGTTAATGTTCCTTCTACCAATTTTCACTCCAGCTTCCTCTAAATCTAACCTGGTTTATATATTCTGTCTATAGGTTGAACAGATAGAGAGATAATATACATCCCTGCCTGACACCTTTGCTAACTGGAAACCATTCTGGGTCCCCATGTTCTATCCTAACAGAAGCTTCTATTCAAGAGTACAGGTTGCACATCAACACCATCAAACGTTGTGTACTCCTATTTCTTTTAATATCACCCATAGCTTTTCATGACCCACACAGCAAAAAGTTTTACTGTAAATTATAAAACATCAGCCAATTTCTTCTAAAATTTTCTGGTGTGTTCCATTAATCATCATAAACTTGCAATATGATTTCTAGTGCCTCTTCCTTTTCGGAATCTAGCTTGAACATCGAGCATTTCTCATTCCATGTATGGTTACAGACAAGTCTTTGATGCAGGATTTTGAGCATTGCTTTGCTTGCATGGAAAATTAATGAAATGGTCCAATCGTTGCTACAATCTTTGCCATCTCCCCCCCCCCGCCCCCGCCCCCAGAAATGGAATGCAGATTGAGTGTTGTCCATTAGGGTGTGTGATCTGGCTTTGGGATTTATTCCAATTCCATATAATCTGGGTTTGCCAGCTCTCCTAAGGTTGACCTCCAGATCAGATCTGGGGGCTGAACTCTGCTGATTGCAGGCAGCTATAGCAGTTGCCACAGGCAGTCACTGCAAACTGCTGCAGCAGTGGTGAGAGGGTAGGCATGGAGATGAGTCCCATGCCACTGCCACAGGAGAGGGCACAAGGCTGGTGGGGGAGGCAGCAGGCAGAATGGATTCCCATCCTATTCTGCCCCTCACCCCACCTGAGCTCCAAAAGAACCCCTTCAAGCTACCACCACCAGTCACCTTTTAAACTCTGCAGCTCAGAAAGCCACACCTCTTCCCTTGCTTCACTCAGGAGAGCCTCAATCAGATTCTCTGATTTGACACTGGGATTCTGGGGTTCAACAATAAGCTTGCAAGGGAGAAATGTTGAACCAGAGAATCCCAAGCAGGAGAAGGAAGGTTAAAGCTAGCTGCAGAGTTGGAAAGGCTTGGAAAACAATGAAGAGGGGCTGGAGGCAGCTTTTTCAAGGGCCCACAGAATTAAACCTCAGTCCAATCCTCCTGAAATGTGAGGGTCTTTAGAGGATAGTCAGAAATAGATTCTCTGCAAATTTGGTGGAGTTAGACAGAAAAATACTTCCCCATCCCCTCAGACATTTTCCCCATACAGAATAATGGCCAGTTAAATCCAGGATTCTCTAACCCAGATGAAATAATCTGACTCGGATTTCAGGGATTCTGGATTTCGCCCCCTGCAAGATGGATCCAGATTACCCAGATTTTTTGATGCACACCTGTACTTCCAGTCTGTGGGTCATTGTTTGGTTTCCATATTTTTGGACATATTTTTAAGATTTTGAGGGACTCCGTTTCTGCAGCTTGAAATAGTTCTATTGCTATCCCATCAGGTGATTTATTTCTCACAATTGCTTTGAGCGCAGCTTTCACTTCACTTTCTAAAACTGCAGGTTATTCATCAAAAGATTCTTCTGTTAAGGAATCTGTCATCCTTTCATCTCTTCTGTAAAGTTCTTCAGTGTATTGTTTCCATCTGTTCTTTATTTTGTCCTGATTGGTTACTGTGTTTCCATGTTAATTTTCCAGCATCCTTCTATGTGGTTTGACTATAGCAGAAGGAAGCAGCATTAACCTCTAACCCCAGGTGACATTTCCCCCCTTTTAAGTTGGACACAGTGAAAATGTCCAGCATTGCTTAGTTATTGGCAAAATGTATAGACTCGGAATTCGTCGCCATCTCACCTAGCGCAGCCTTCATTTAGGGATAACATTTCTGCAGTTCCTCTTTGCTTTGCTCTGTAATAGGGGAGCAGTAGTAGTAATAGGAGAGAAAGATGGAAACCTACATTATTGGAGGGGGAAACATTGTAAAGCTGGGAATACTAAAATACTCACTATGCTGATGTAGATGTGATTAATGTGCCATCTGAGCATTGCAGTCCAATGCCATCTAGACCAGAATCATCATACAAGAATCCCCGGTAGGGCTGCACCTGGGAAAATTCCACACCATAAACCAGAAACAGAAAGTTCTCATTAGCTATGTAAGTGAAATGAAACCTCTATGTTCAAACACTATCTCCAAGAATTAGAAGCTGGTGGAAAACAATGGGGAGGTCTTTTGCCTTTGTGAGCCACTTATGAACTTTGCACAGGCATCAGTCTGACCAAATGCTTTTAGAAACAGGATGCTTTATGGGCCAAGTGGATATTTTAGTCTGATCTAGGAAGTCAGTTCTTCTGATGTCTTTGTATATAAATCTATTTGCTATGAATAATTAGATTTCCGTGACACTTTAGCAGTGGCAAAATTAAAGGAAGTAACATCTAATTCTCGAAGTCTCCGCTGAACTTAGATCTACTGAATCTGTTCTGTTAGTCTGTTTTAGGTTTCACGAATGACCATTAAGAAAAGTAGACAATATTTGCATACTATCTTTCTTGTGAGAGGGAAGGTGACATGATATAGCCTGATCTTATCAGATCTCAGAAGCTGAGCAGAGTCGGTACTTGGATGGGGAACCACCAAAGAAGACCCTGCAGAGGAAGAGAACAATAAACTACTACTTCTCACTTGTCCAGAAAACCACTTGATGGGGTTGTCATAAGTCAGTTGCAACTTGATGGCACTTTACACAAACACATCTCCTTTGTACACAGTTCAGTGTGACATATAAAATGGTTTAAAGCATTATTTGCATCTCCCTCACCCAGTGTTTCATATAATTCTTTGAAATGGATTAAAATGACACAGTATCCTCTTTATAACCATCCTGAAAGCACTAAAATATATAAAAAGCCAACATAATAAAACCAGAACAAAACCCGCAAACATAAGTACAAAAGATTCAGGGAAACCAATTTATTGCATATGATTAAAGGCTCTCTTACACAAAGCAGCCTTCATTAGCTTGTCAAACGTCAACAGCAATGGCGGCAAATAAACCCGTTGCAGTGGGGACTTTATGACTTTGCTGCCTATTGAACCTTTGGATGTGGTAGAACATAGAACAAGGTTTCTCCAGAAGACTTCTATGTAGAGCCAGACTGATGCTGGAATCAGGGGCACTCTTCACCAGTGGGTACAGCTTTGGCTCAGCGGCACTGGGACTCAGCCAACCAGTTTCCAGAAGTGACAACAGCTCCCACCCGCCTTGCACAGGGGCCAGCCCTTGCTTGGACCTTGGTGGTGGGAGGTAGGTATAGGGGAGCTAGGGGTTTGCAATGGTTGTGGAGCCCCAGTTTGGGTTTTTGCCCAGATCCAAACAATCACTAAGGCCATCCCTGGCTAGAATAGATGGTTCCAGAGACATCACATTGTTGATGTAATTCCAGAAGCTTCTGTATGTGCCTGTGCAATGTATCCACATTAATCATTTCCCAGGAGAGCTTCTGATAGGGTTAGATTCTCTGGATAAGAGGACCTCCAGTCCTTATAGGAGATTCCAAGGGGCTTAGATGTTACAAGACACCAGACTATTATCACTCTATTAGTTTTATTACTCTTCATGATGTAGCAAGTACATGGTCTTATATCTTTTTTTTAAAAAATAAATTTTATTGGATGAGGTGATATAAAATAGTTGGTTAATACACACATCTTATCCAAATTAAACCTTTCTAGATATATGACCCCACCCCCTCCCCTCCCCCTATTCTCTGTTGACTTCCAACAACACTCGAACCCCCCGTTTATTCATAGAGATTATTATTAGACTATATTGCAATTATATTATATTAACCATGGTAAAGAACTTAATATATATTCCCTTCGTTAGTCTTATTTAATACACTTTAAAATCCCTCCAAAGACCACAGTTGTCCTTTAACATCGCATTTCTTTTCCAAATATTTCTTAAACTTCTTCCAATCTTCCAAGAAAGTTTCTGAATCGTGCTCTTTCAGATTTCTAGTTAATTTGTCCATTTCGGCCATGTACAACAGCTTCCTTGTCCATTCTTCAATATTCGGTACTTCTTTTTTCCAATATTGAGCATATAAAATTCTTGCTGCTACTATCATGTAATATAACAATGTCTTATCATTTCTATTGACCTCTTCTAAATGTAAAGATAGCAATAACATTTCTGGATTTTTAGCAACATTATATTGTAATATCAAAGACATTTCAGCACATATTCTAGATCAGAAGTCTCTAGCCTTTTGGCAAGTCCACCACATATGAAATAGAGAACCTTCATGCTCCTTACATTTCCAACATTTATTCGATAACTGTTTGTTAGCTATGGCTAATTTTTTCAGTGTTAAGTACCATCTATACAGCATTTTATAACCGTTCTCTTTAATACTGGTACAAGTCGATATTTTTAAGGTATTTTTCCATAATTGTTCCCATGCTTCCATCGTTATTTCCTTATTACAATTTATGGCCCACTTTACCATTTGCACCTTGACTGTTTCATCTTCTGTAAACCACTTCAATAACAACTTACACATTTTAGATATTGCTTTACTGTTATCCCCCAATAATAGCTCCTCTAGTTCTGAATTTTCAATTCTAAAACCATTCTTTCTATGTTCTGAATCAAAAAAATCTTTAATTTGTCTATATTGTAACCAACCATATTTAAATGGCAACTCCTCGGTTCTCTTAAGTTTCAACCCATTGTTGTCTAATACTGTTAATTCTTTGAGGGTAAGCCATTCCTTTCCCTCATATTAACCCAAATATAATTAACCCATATTTGGGTTAATTACTTCAGATGGAACAATCCAAAGTGGTTTCTTTAGTTCTATAAATTTCTTGTTCCTGAGCCAAGTTGACAATAAATTCCTTCTTAGGTAGTGGTGCTGAAACATTGCGTCCATTTTGTACTTTTCATACCACATATATGCATGCCATCCAAATAATTTATTATATCCTTCCAGCGTTAGTAACTTGTGATTGGTCAAAGACACCCATTCTTTTAGCCACACCAAACATATCGCTTCATGATAAAGTCTTAGATCAGGTAACTGCATTCCTCCTCTTTCCTTAGCATCACAAAGAACTTTCATCTTAACTCTTGGTTTCTTTCCTGCCCATACAAATTCTGATATTTTCCTCTGCCATTTTTCAAATTGTTTCTTATCTTTCACAATTGGAATTGTTTGCATTAAAAACATCATTCTGGGCAATACATTCATTTTAATTGTGGCAGTTCGGCCTAACCACGACAAATTTAATTTATTCCATTTTATCATGTCTCTTTCAATTTGAACCCAGAGCTTTTCGTAATTATTCTTAAACAAGTCTATATTCTTAGCTGTCAGCTCTATCCCCAAATATTTAGTCCTGTGTACCACTTCGCAGTTTGTTAATTCACTTAGTTCTTGTTGTTTCTTCTTAGTCAAATTTTTGGTTATTATTTTTGACTTCTTCTTAGTTATATAAAATCCCGCCAAGTGTCCAAACTCCTTTATTTTATCTAGCAGTCTTGGCAAAGTTGAAAAATTACAGACCCATATCGCTCATAAATAATGATTATAAAATAATGGCAAGAATACTGGCGGAAAGGCTCAAAATATGGTTATGTAGAGGGTCTTCCACTATGAACATCACATCATCTGCAAATGCTTTCAATTTGTAGGAGGATCCTTTTATTTTTATTCCTTTTATACTATCATCTTCTCCAATCCTCCTCAATAATACTTCTAAGACCATCACAAACAAAAGCGGCGATAGTGAACATCCTTGTCTGGTTCCTTTCCTTATTTCCAACTTCTCTGTTAGGTCGTCATTGACACATATTGTTGCCCTTTGTAAGTTATAAATTGTTTTCACTGCTTGTATAAATTCATTACCTAGATCCATCTTCTCCATAGTTGCAAACATAAAGTCCCAGTTCAAATTGTCAAAGGCCTTCTCTGCGTCCGCAAAGAATAGGCCAACTTCCTTATCAGGTCGCTTGTCGTAATATTCAATAGCATTTATCACTACTCTCAAATTGTCTTTTAATTGCCTGTTTGGTAAGAATCCGGCCTGATCTTCATCTATAAAGTCCATTAACCATATTTTGAGCCTATCCGCCAGTATTCTTGCCATTATTTTATAATCATTATTTATGAGCGATATGGGTCTATAATTTTTCAACTCTGTCAAATCTTGACTTTCTTTTGGGATCAGTGCAATACTAGCTTTATTCCATGTATCTGGGAGACCCTTTCCTTGAAGCATATCATTCATTACATTTTTTAAAATTGGTACTAGGTCCTCCTTCATTACTTTGTAAAATTTAGCTGTGATCCCATCAGGACCTGGTGCTTTCCCAATCTTAGCCGCTTCAATAGCCTGTATGACTTCTTCTTCTGTTATTAGAGCATTCAGTTTCTGTTTCATCTTTTCTGGTATCTTTGGTAAATGGGCATTCTTTAAATATCCATCTATCTCTTGTACATTCACAGATTTCTTTTGAAATAATTTAGCATAATATTTAAAGAACGCATGCTTAATTGATTGATGATCTTTCAATTCTTTAGCATCCTCCATTATTGTATTGATAATTTTCATTCCCTTCCTTTTTTTCAGTTGCCAGGCTAGATACTTTCCTGGTTTATTTGCTCCTTCAAATGGCTTCTGCTTTAATTTCTTTAACTTCCATTCTAGCTCTTTATTACTAATGGCTGTTATTTGATCCTGTAGTATTTTGATTTCCTGTATAATCGACTTTTTCCCTGATCTTTTCTTCAATTGTTGTTCTTTTTTATATATATTTTCTTGTATTTCTTGCCATTTCTCCTGCTTTCTTTTCTTGTTCTTACTATTAAGTAAAGTTAAGTTTCCTTTCATTACAGCCTTATAGGTATCCCATACCATCTGTGTTGAAACTTCGTTATTATTTGTTTTAAAAAAATCGCTTAGTTTCTTCTTTCAAATACTTCAAATTTTCCTGGTTTTGCAATAAATCTTCATTTATTCTCCATCTAAATTTTCTTCGACCCATTGTCCATTTCCATAACATTGGATTGTGGTCTGTGCTCACCTTCGGTAAAATTTCCACTTTTTTAGTCAATAAAGTCAAATCTTTTGTTGCCCAAATTATGTCAATACGTGAAAATGATAAGTGCCTTGAGGAGTAGTATGTAAATTCAGTACTTTTCAGATTTTCTTTCCTCCATATGTCTTCCAAGTGTTCTTGTTTACATGGTCTTATATCATTACACTGTTGCATTTCCTCACTTCCTGTCATTGGTTGTAAACAATAAGAATAGGGAAACACACAGTGTGATATCACTGTGATAGACAGCTGCAGTTCCACCTCTCCCTAGGAACAGCCAATGGGAGCTGTCGGAATGTGAAGTGCTGTGACAGCCGGAAAAAGCAGTTACATGACAGTTTTAGAGAGAGCTGAGAAATATCTGTGTAGAGTAGAGGAAGGTTTCTAAGCCAGAAAAAGGGCAAGCAGCTGAGTCTGTTGTGAATGAGAAAGAAAATTATGCTTAGTCACAAAAAAGACCTGAAAGCAGGAATAGATTTCAAGGCCAAAAGTTCAAGAGTGAAGAAACTATGTATATCTATTTACAAATCATTCCTTTGTTGTTAAACCTTTAATAAAAGTTATCTCCTTGTTTCAAGTTAATCCCTGATGATTGAAGGTGGTCTGTATTAAGGAAAAGAAACGTATACGCACACACTTACGAAGCCTCAGTTGCTCTGCAAATACAGATCTGTGGAAATTGGTGGCAGCAGAAAAAGTAATGTCAAGTTCCTTGTCCCTTGAGCAGTCGTTGGGTGAGGGGAGGTGAATATAGGGCTCATCATCTGGTCAAGTCTCTGGGAAGAGGAGGGGGAACCCACTATGAAAAGAGGTCAGCGGTCTCTCTATCTAGTAAACAGCTATTAGAAGGTGGTGAATTGTGACTACCTTACGTGCATGAAGAAAGGTTTATGTTGGGAGGCAGAGAGAAGAAGTCATCATATATGTCATCTCAGACTATGTTTCTAGGAAGAGAAAGAAAGATGACAAGAACAGAGACACTCCTGCACATGAGTGGGTAGTTCGAAGGGCAAAGTCAGAGACTTCAGTAGCGATCTGGCAGAGATTGGTGTAGCCAATGCAATCTGGGCTCCAGAGGGTCAAACATGAATGCAAGCAAATGGCTCCAGGTGGCAAATGCAGAAAGGTGAGTTTCAGACTACAAGGTACATAAAATACTGATATGCTCCACACACATAGAAAAAGGCATTCATGTTACAGTGATACTGTGATGGTTATCATCTGGTGGCCACCACTTTTGTTATATATTGTGACTGCCTAGCTTTGACTGATACTGATTTTATTTCTGGCATGGACTGATGTGACGGGAAAGGAGAAGGATGAAGGGCTGAGGGGGAGACCTCTGACAGAAAAGACTCTCTGGACTGAATGCTGCCCTATTACCCCTGCTCTCTGGCCTCTCTTTCTGTTTAAACCCCAGCTGCCACAATATCAATAAAAAGAGGGGATGTGAGTTTTTATTTAATGGATGGTAGCATGTAGCTTTGTGTTCCCTAAAGGGCTTCTATTTGTAACCCTAATAAGGTGGTTAGTATACTGGACAACACTTTCAATTACTTTGTCAGATTGTACAGAGAAGCCATTGAAATTCATAAGCATAAGCACAATTTCAACAGGAAAGAAGAGACTTTAAGAATGAATAGAGCATGGTTTCCAGTCCTGAAAAACACCAGGCTAACAAAATACTCTACATCCTACAATAGCCCTGCAGAGAAGATTAGCATATCAAGCACCAATCCATATGCAAAAGAACCTCCTCAGGATACAGTGAAGCCTCCCTCCATTAGCATTCCACACCCTGGGAAACTCTTACAGGATGATTCAGCCCAAACCCACCTTCCTGGGTAGATATAAATTACCTGCCAACATCTTCTCCACACTGTAACACTAAGAGATCTCTGTCTTTTGGTGCTACACCTCTGAAGATACCAGTCACAGCTGCTGGTGAAATGTCAGGAACTACAATGCCACATGGCTATACAGCATGGAAAATCCACAACAACCATCATTCTCCAGCCGTGAAAGCCTTTAACAATATAAGTTTGAGATTGATTGCCACAGATGCCTTATGTCTCTCATAAATAAAAAAAATCATAATCCTACCTGTTTCAACCAGAGAACAAATTAATTCTGTCCCCTCTTGTACAATGATTTACTGTCTAGTTCCCCTCACTTTCCTTCTAACAATTTCTCACATGTATTTGCCCCCTTTTTCTTCATGTAGACAAATGTTCAAGTATCCAGGCCCTCCCTCTCAATAACTCCCCGGAGCCCAATTCCTATTTTCAATTCCAAGCATGAATCTTTGGGATATGGGGAAAAGATACCCCTGAGCATGTACAAAATGCATTTTCTTCACTGCTGGACAACTCTTTGCCTATCTACACATTTGGAGCTGAGGATAATATTGCCTCTGTACAAAAGGTCAGTGCAGAGTTTTCATGGCATTTCCCACCCTGGGGGAAAAAAAACACTTTGTTTTCTGGCCGCAATTTCCCTCATTCCAGAACCTAATTTACAAAATAAATAGGATGAAAAAAGCACAGTAGAAAAACACTCTTTTAAAATTTTTAATGCTAATTTTTGACTTATGCAGTTTGTCAACATAACCAGATTAAGGATGTGGGCTGAATACTGGAGCAAACTCAACACCCTGTAAATTTGACCTGGTGAATTTACTGGATGAATTCTATCCAGTTTCAAGGGTCTCAGAGAAGCAGGGAGAACTAACCAATAGCAAAAGCATCTAATTTACCATTTAGCATTTAACCTTTTCGGAGGGAAGACCTGCAATTTCTCTTTGCTTACCCCGAAGAGAGTGCACAGTTATTTGACTTCACCATAAGATAAGAAAAATAATGTTTTAGAGACTGATAAGATTCTCATACAATAAGAATATCCTGTGGCAAAAAGTCATGTTTTTAAAAAAGTTTAAAGTGAGATTTTTAAGTATAAAATGATTTATAAGTACCAAATGCTGATACTTTTGGAGCTAGTTCAAGATGATGTGAAAAGGTATACAAATATCCCTTGAGAAGCTTAATAGTAGCTGCAAGATTATTACTGGCAAAAATTGGGCTCTGAAATCACTGCCTTTGGTAGACAGTTGATTGAGAAAATGTTGGTTTTATATGCTTACGGACAAAATTGCAATATATAACAATTTGTGGGAAAGAAAAGCCTTTTTGTGAAAACTGGCAGTTTTTCATTTTATAACTAGGTCAGACCTGAGAAAATATAATATAGGTTTTGTCCCATCTAGATTTCAGGCTTGTAATTGTGAGATACTTAAATAGTGTAATTTTGTATTTATTCGGTTTTCTCTTTTCGGTTTGGTTAACTTTCCTTTTTTTCTAAGTATTTTTTAAATAATATCTTTAGTAAGCTTCAGTTTTAGATACCAAAGACATGTATACTATAAAAAGAAACAATTATATGTGATACTCGTGTTTGCGTAGACCAAATTCAATCTATTTGAGAGTAAGGTCAAGGCTGTGCCTCCTATAATATAGCAAACAAATCTCTGTCACGTCCTGTCCTTTCTTCAAGGAGTACCGATTGAGATACATAATTCCCTCTTCCTCATGTTTCCTTCTCACAATGACCTCTAAGGTACCCATCAACCTTACCAAAATGGAATGTTCATTATTTGGGGGAACAAGTAGGGGCTTGTGAGGGTCCCATTTGCCCCTCCCCCACTATTTCTCCCTTCCCTTTCCTGAAAACCCCCACAGCCTGTGCCCTTTTCCTCTCTCCTTGCCAACCACCAGCTAAACTACCTTTATCTAACCGCCTTCCCCCACCCCTGTCTTCAGCTTTACTTCCTTCCCTCCCCATGGCAGCCTCTGCTAGCCCAAGCCCAGTTGCAAAGAAATGACTAACTGCTGGTTTTCCTCGACCTCATTGAACAGGAAGTATTTCAGAAGAGCCCAAAAGGTTTCACCCTTTCAGAAATATCTGCCTCCATCATAGGAGGATCCTTGAACTGGGATTTCCTAATGTTTTGCACCCCAGCTACCATAGCTCCCACTTTGTATTCCCAATCTGTTCTCAAAATTTCAAAAGTGCCACAGGGCCAAAAAGGTTGGAGTTCCCTGGTCTGTTGGATTAGAATTACCTCCTCTTCACTCAATATTGCGCCCAAACATGCCTATGTATACACAAACTACTAGGTCTTAAAACCTGGTTTGGAAGGGAGCTTGGGTACAGTGTATATACCTGTACCCTCCCTCTAGTCAATGGTAACATCTTCCCTCAATATTCCGTCGCCTACCCTTTAATGAGAACAAGATGTTGCAGTGCCATACTGGAAGAGTCTCTAAATCTTTCAGCAAGATGTCTTGTCAAGGCCAAAACTTGCTAGGGTAGTATTGCCCAACTTTTTTTTCCCCAATGAAGAACCTGCACATTAATTTTTCAAATCTCAAGGAACCCCTACCAATGAAATTGTTTACAAGTCAGAAAAGGTTGGTGGCAAGAAGCGCAATTCAAATTATTGTCAAGAAATTTTGTTTTTAAAGAGCTGATACACACCCGCATACACACACAGACATGTCAGCTTACGTTATCAGAAAAATGTGAAGCATTTTCCCAGTCTTTTTTATAGTATCTAATTATTTTTTCAGATATCAAAATATCAAATCAAAATAAAAATTACTTAAACAAAAAAATAAAGTTCACATCCGAAGGCAATATAAGGTTTAATTTATTTATTCCATGATTTCTCATGGAACCTCTGGCAATGTCCTGTGGAACCCTGAGATGAGAAACACTGAGAGCCAAGCTACAAGTGACGCCTGACACAGGTTGGACACTTGTCAGCTTCCCTCAAGTTATGATGGGAAATGTAGGCATCCTGGTCTTGTAGCTGTAATGGAGAGCCAAGCTGTAAAACCAGGACACCTACATTTCCCATCAAAACTTGAGGTAAGCTGACAAATGTCCAACTTGTGTAGGATGTCACTTGTAGCTTGGCTCTGAGCTAGAGAAGCTACGTTGCAAAGACAGTTCTTCTGTCTCCAGTAGCATCCTCATTCCAAAACTACCCTGACCACATCATGTTATGGATAAATGTCTTGCTCTTTGCTCAACATTGGTATTGCATATTTGTGAAATTTAGCTGGGTTTGTTTATGCAATCTGCTTTAAATTCCATTAATCAGGGGGGAAAGTATAAATAGATTAAGTAAAAGAAATAATATATCAATTTTTTAAAAGCAGAAATCACGATAAAAGTATTCCTCCCAATCATCTCTCCATCTGAGTCTGGGACATAGAGAACAAAGCCTGAACAACAGAGGAGAGATTACCTTCAGCATAAAACCTGTGGCATAGCCTTTGGGGCAGAGCACCTCGTCTCCCCATTCACCCCATTTCATTCCATTAGGCACTGTTAGAGTCGAGGTGACTTTTCGTGGTTCCGCATCCCACAGACAGCAAAAGAATAGGAGGGAGATTGCAGTAGTTGTGGTAAAATGCATGTTGAAGCTTCCACTCAGCAGAGAAATTGGTAGATGGCATGAGCCTTTATTCATCCATACCTTAGCTAGTATGCTTCATTACTCTAATGGCAGGCATACCTGGGCACTTTCACTACCATGTCGACATGCTCTTCAAGTAATCTGATCTTCGTCATACTGAGTAACTAAGATGACTCATTGCACACTATTAAACTTTCTCATTGTAAGGATTTGCATTGGTGGATTAGAATTCTGCCCTAGGGCAAATAGCAGGGGGGGTGCATATTCACCCATGAGAAAAGGGATTCATACCCCCCACTCAATCCACCAGCCTGATCTGGAATTTCCTTGGGACTCCCTGCACTTTTTAGAGCATTGAAACAAGCCTTTTGATGTGTGGGGAAATTAAAAAATGGCTCCACAGGCTATTTCATCGTTTTCAGCCTAAACAAGGAGGGGGGGGGAATGGAAATCTCTCTGATTTTCGACATATGTAAAAAATGAGCCATTATTAAGTAGCCAGTGTATTAAAATGGGTAGAGTGATGGACTAGGATCTGGGCCACCCAGGTCCAATTCCCTATTCGGCCATGGAAGCTTGCTGGGTGACCTTGGGTCAGTCACATAATCTCAGCTGAACCTACCTAACAGAGTTGTTGTGAGGAAAAGCTGGAGAGGAGAAGAGAATACTGTAAGCCTCTTTGAGTACTCATTGAGGAGAAAGGTGAGACATAAATGGAGAGCAAACCATCACTTGGAGGAAAGGCTAAAGTATTGAGGGAGACGGGGGTTCAGTTTAGAAAGATTAAAATATGTACACCAGTTTGGTGTAGTGGATAAGAGCAGCAGGACTCTAACCTGGAGAGCCAGGTTTGATTCTCCACTCCTCCGCTTGAAGCCAGCTGGGTGACCTTGGGTCAGTCACAGCTCTCCCAGAGCTCTCTCAGCCCCATCCACCTCACAGGGTGATTGTTGTGAAGATAATAACGACATACTTTGTAAACTGCTCTGAATGGGCATTACATTGTCCTGAAAGGTAGTGTCATGTCTGCACCCCTACATCCATGTCATTGTTCTTGGTGGTAGACCATTGCTAATGCTGTACCTTAATTTCATTTTGCAAATGCTCTAAGCATCACTTTCATTTCTCAAGTAGCCTGAGAACACAGCTGTCTTATCTCTTTTCTTTCAAGCTCACAGAAGTGACCTTGTACTGTCTGAAATGTTACAGTTTACTCTTATGCCTTTTTGTCCTGTCTACACTGATGTATAAACTCCAGAAGAAATTCCCAGACCCTTTCCCGCGCAAACCTGTGGTCTAAGTGGGAGGGGGGAAATGATCGAGTATTTAGAGCTGTACTTTCTTCAAGTTTCTATTCCTATCAAGGAAGTGTGTACTGCTTAGATGCTTTCTTGCCTCTGAGTAATTCTATGGACATATATATGGAAAAGATTGGATTTCTGAATAAAACTATTTAACCAAGAGCTTGGACTTCTTGTTGCAATGGTACAGAGACCTGTCTACCATATCCTGTCACCCATAGCCTGACAGGTAGTATATAAATTGAATGTTGTTGTTGTTGTTGTTGTTGTTGTTGTTGTTGTACCATGTGGAGAAAATGCATGCAGAGATCTTTTCTGCCTCCCTCTCTGAAGACTAGAGATCAAAATGAAAATAGCTGAGAGGTGACTCCCATTTATGCTTCACATTATGTTAATACAGATTCATAACTGTATATCTCATTTTTTTTCTTTAAGGAGAAAGAAATGTTTTTTTCAAGCATGAAAGCAGACCTTTTAGATATGTGAGAGTACTGGGTAGAATGGCTCCTGTACAGCATAAACCAAAAATAAAGTCTCCCAATTACTTTATAAGAGTAAAAAACATGACTCCCCACAAATAATGAAAAAAAAATACAAAATCTCTTTGAAAATATATACAAACATATACCAGAATATAAATGAAGTCAATGACTACTCACAAGAAAACAAAAATTGAAAAAATACATAAGACCTGAACGATATCATACAAAAAACTGCCACAATTCAAAAAGCAGGTGCTCTAATGAATAACAAATATGATGGCCGCTAGCAGTAAGCTTAGAATTATCTTCTTCTGATAAATAAATGTCACTCTTTTCTTCAGATATGCCGAGTATACTTCTTTCTTTCTCACATAAAGCCACCTAATACAATCAAAATACTTGCCAATAAACTGTCCCCAAAACCACTGAAACAACTTTTTGAAAAATCAAAAAAAAATAAGATGGCATTGCCCAGGCATTATGAGAAAATTGATATAAAATGTTCTTCAGATGGTATATAACTCCAAAGAATATCAAGAAAGTAAATAAACACCACAAAAGAAAATGTTGGAAATGTCAAGATATATATTGAATCTTTTATCATTTGTGGTGGACTTGCAAAAGAACAAAAAGATTTGGGAATGTAATACATGGGAAAATGCAGAGTATATTAACATTTAGATTTCCTTTGGAAGCTAAGGATATGCTATTAAGAATATTACATAATAGATTACCAGAAGTCTTGGAAAAGATATTTAAATATATGGTGACAGTGGCTAGAATCATCTACACAGCTAAATGGAAATCAGATATCTGTTCAAGCTTAGAAGAATGGAAACGGGAAAACAAACCACAGCTTTCTTCATCAGATGCAGAGAACCACAGAAAGCTGTGGTTCTCAAAAGCTTGTGCTACAATAAAGTTGGTTAGTCTTAAAGGTGCTACTGGACTCTTTACTATTTTAAAAGTTATAATGGCTACGTTGAAGTGGAGAAAGTATGTAATATTGAATATGTAGCAATGATGAAACCAATAAATTAATTGTAAAACAGATTAGTTATGAAATTTGTAAGTTAACGTGTTGAATATAAACATACACTAATATAAGTAGGTGTCATTGTATTTTATAGATAATATCTTAAAAATTTAATGATGGGGATGTTGAGGAGCAATACTTTGTGCTACCCATTAAGAAAAAAAAAACAATTATAAAGCAGGTTCTTACATCATTGGACAGGATGGTGAAAAGCATATTGTAGTAAAGAATTCCTATCTATACATTTTTATGCAATCGTATTTTCAAATATCCCTCATCTGGTGAAAAGCATATTGTAGTAAAGAATTCCTATCTATATATTTTTATGCAATCTTATTTTCAAATATCTCCCATCTAAATATAAAATTGTATCCAAATATGTCAGTTCTATATCACTAAAACAGTGAGAATTTTTTTTATGGTGGGATGAAGTTTATTCATCCACCCAATGAATGGGTGATTCCGCACGAGTGGTTTTCCTGCTTCAGCTTCTAAATGACCTCGATTTTTTCTTGTGTTTCCACACATGGGAAGGCAATCCTAGCAGCAGATTTGAAGTCACTGCACGTTTTGTCCGTTTTTTCTCATCCTGCTTTCCCCTGACTTATTTGTCCATGCGCAGCAGATTAGGGATTTTAATCATGCGGAATTCTTTATCCGATGTTCTCCCCACCCTTGATGTTTTCTCTCGCCCTTCGAATCAACTTAATTTGATTGGCCAATCATGTTTTCTAAGCTACACCCACTACCCTTTCCTTTCCCCTCTTTTTTAAAAAAAAAATGTAAAAAAACGTTGCAACGTTTCTACAAATCTATGCAGAAACATATCCTGTGTCACATGACAACAGCTGACCAATAATGGGTCCATTTTACAACATGCCAAATTTGTTACTTGTTGCTCGCTGACAGCTGACAGCTTCTGAGGTAGAGTGAAAGTGTGATGGAGGGACTTCAGCATTCAACTAGTGGTCTAGGCATTTCATGGAGGGAGAAAAAGACCATCCTCAACACAACACCTATCACTAAACCACACCGCTCACGAAGAAAGCGGGAAAGATAGACACGGGGTCATTGGTAACAATTTTCCCTCCAAATGTCAATAACCAATACTCTTCCACAATATTGGCGGGAAGTGCTCTGGCCAATCCAATATGTTTATTTGATGCAACGTGTATGTGTAGCAACATTTTTTGTGAGAATTTTTTTTCTAATGTGTTGGTTTGATGCAACGTTTATGTGTAGCAACGTTTGGGGGGGGTTAAAAAAAATGAAGATGTGCATCATTCGACATTTCCCCCGGAAAAAGCGATGAGGAATCGATTTTTATCCTGTCAAAAATTCCGCATGATGGACTTTGAGCCGATGAAATCTGCGAAACAAAAGCCTAATGTGGAATCGGGGAGAAGTGGATTCGTAGGACTCCACCGCGGCATGACTGCTCAGAAAGTCCGAACAAAATTGATCATGTGGAATCCCCCAATGTCAGAGAAGTGACACCAGAGTCTAGTTATTGTAAATACTGCTGGAAAAGTAGTGAGAAGTCCACTTGTACCCAAGGAAGAGCTGTGGAGCATTCTCTAGTGTTTAGGATTTATTTAATGTTTTCTCTTGCAGTTCAAGGCACCTCTTGTTGTCTTCTCTCTCTGCTGTGTATTAGTATGTGTTAGTAGTTGTGTTCAACATGCCAAAAATAATGGATAAAATAAAGGAATTTGGAGACTTGGCTGGATTCTATGTGAATAAAAAGAAGTCGAAGATATTGTGTAAGAATATGACGAAGCAAAAACAGCAAGAATTAATGGAGATAACAGACTGCGAGGTAACTAACAAAGTGAAATATTTAGGAATTGAACTGACTGCGAAAAACAGATTTATTTAAAAATAATTACGAGAAACTGTGGCAACAAATAGAGATTTGATAAAATGGAATAAATTAAATTTGTCATGGTTGGGAAGAATAGCAGCAGTGAAGATGAATGTGTTACCACGCGTGATGTTTTAGCTGCAAACTATTCCAATTATCCGAGACTTCAAACAATTCGACAAATGGCAAAGAAAAATTTCAGACTTCGTGTGGGCAGGCAGGAAACCCCGGGTGAAAATGAAAGTATTACAAGATTTGAAAGAAAGAGGGGGACTGCAACTGCCAAACATAAAATTATATTATGAAGCAATTTGTCTGGCTTGGTTAAAAGATTGGATAATGCTAAAAGACCGTAAATTGCTGGCTTGGAGGGACACAAAAAATTGTTTGGATGGCATGCCTATTTGTGGTATGACAAAGTTAAAGCGGACTCTATGTTTTTGCATCACTATATTAGAAGAAGCCTTTTCACAATCTGGAAGAAATACAAGAATTACATGGAAAGTGGTATCCCTTCATGGGTAGTACCATATGAAGTAATAGATCCGAGAGCTGTTTATAACGAACAACAATGTTTAACTTATAAAGAGATAACGTCGACGGAACATAGAATATTAAAAATGAAGACACAAGACGAATTATCTCCTCAATATGGATGGTTTCAATATAGGCAAATCAGGGATCTTTACAACTCGGACTGTTTAAGGGGAGGAATAAGACTGAAAAACTCGGAGTTAGAAGAAGTGATCTTACAAGAAGGTAAAGAAGACATTTCGAAAATATACAAAATACTCTTAAAATGGCATACGGAAGACGAGACAGTCAAAGTCCAGATTGTGAAATGGGCAATAAATTTTCACAAAGAAATAACAATGGAATCATGGGAATATTTGTGGAAAAACACTTTGAGGACTTCAACTTGTACCAATATTAAAGAGAACGTTTACAAAATGATGTATAGGTGGTATTTAACGCCTAAGAAGATTGCGCTTGGAAATACAAACATGTCAGATAAATGTTGGAAATGCAAAAAGCATGAAGGATCACTGTATCATATGTGGTGGACTTGTGAGGTAGCTAAGCAACACTGGGGAGATATAATAGAAATAATTAATGAGGTTTTGCAAACCCAAATAAATAAGAACCCAGAACTGCTGCTACTGAACCTGGGAATGGAAGATGTTCCAACATTGCTACATTGCTATGTTCCAACATATGCTATGTTCCAACATAGAACATTGCTATTTTACATGATTACAGCAGCAAGACTTTTGTACGCGCAGAAATGGAAAGTGCAAGAAATACCAACTATAGAAGATTGGATTTACAAATTGTTGTACATGGCAGAAATGGACAAAATGACAAGAAAACTGAAAGATCTTGGTCCAGGAGAATATATTGCAGACTGGGGGAAATTGAAACAATACCTAGGAAAAAAATGGGATGTGAAAGGAGGACTGTGGCAGTTTGAGAATTATTAATGTGTTATTTTATAAAGGGGAGAGAGAAGTAACTTTACCACTAATGGGGAAATTTAGCTATTAAGTAATCTAAGCTAATATTAGCATTAAGAAGAATGTATTAAAAATAGATAGGTTAAACAGGGAGATGTAGATTAGATACATTAGTAAATTGGAGATATAGAAGAATTTGAATACGCTTAGAATAAGTGATATAATATATATATATAATCTAGAAAAATTATAGTTAAGAGTAACTTAAATAAATAAGATAGGCTAAGGGTTGGAAAGCTGTTGGAAGTGTATAAGGAGGGGGGAAAGGGGGGTTGATATAATTTAGGTAAGATGGGGAATTTGTGTAATATTTTGTGTACTCACCAATAAAAAATTTTATTAAAAAAAAAAAAAGTAGTTGTGCTCTGAAGGTCTCTCTGATGCATTAATGGCCTGCAGTCAGTTATTGACTTTTGCAAAAATTCTGTTGCAGTAAATTCATTGAAAGCAAATTCTAAAGTGTGAATTGGATTACTTCCTGAACTCTGCCAACAATGAATACTTGCACTCTAGATTTTCCCCTGAAGACAATGAAAATGTCATCAATGAAACTTAAAACACAACTATATTATTCATAAAAGGACAGAAAGAACAGCATGTTCTCCAGATCAAGTATAAACAACTTGGCAAGAGGAGGTACCACTGAGCTGCCCAGGGCTACCCCTTGAATCTGGTAGAAAAAAAATTTATTTTGAAATTTGAACTATTTTCCAAAATGATCGTTTCAGGTCGGTAGCTGTGTTGCTCTGCAATAAAACAACAAGATCCAGATCCAGAAGTACCTTAAAGACCAACTAGATTTCCAGGGTTAAAACGGCGCTCTCAAAAGCTCATTCCCTGGAAATCTAGTCAGTGTTTAAGGTACTACTGATACTTCTGGACTTGAATCATGTTCTTTTCCAAGACTATCTCCAAAAGTTGCCAAATAGTAGAGTCCAGTAGCACCTTTAAGACTAACCAACTTTATTGTAGCATAAGCTTTCGAGAATCACAGTTCTTTTTGTCAGATGCATCTGACGAAGAGAACTGTGGTTCTCGAAATCTTATGCTACAATAAAGTTGGTTAACCTTAAAGGCGCTACTGGACTCTTTACTATTTTGTGACTCCAGACTAACACAGGTAACTCCTTTGGATCTATCTCCAAAAGTTGTATCAAAAAAGAAGTAGGAGACAAATTCTTCTTTTTATCAAGAAAACGTTATGCCACCTGCAGTGCTCCAGACTTTGAAATGGATCAAACTTGCACAGCATCCAACCCACAACCATCTTCAAAATACTAAAAACAGGTCCCTTTCCTTATGGATGAATATGCACTTACTGTGCCACTGGTAGAGCTCCAATCCATCACTACAAATCCTTCTAATATGGAAGCTTAATTGGGTGCAGTGAATTAAAAACTCATCTGGGTGAAGATCAGATCAGTGCATGAGCACATTGGCATGGTGGTAAATGTGCCCATGCAGGCTTGCCATTGGATTAATGAAGCATCCATCCCTAGCTCACTTTCTATAAAATAAGGTTCTTTTTCTCTATGATTGTTGCCATCTACCAATCTCTCTGCTGACTGGAGGCGTCAATATGCCAGTTACCAATCTTATTGGAGTCTCTTTCCTACTCTCTTGCTGTCTCTGGGATGTGGAACCACGAGATACTATCTCCACTCTTACAGTGCCTAATGGATGGAGTGGAGGCATATGGGGACCTAAGCAGTTGTGTCCCAAAGGCTATGCTAAAGGATTTTTTCTGAAGGTAATCTCTCTCTCTCTCTCTCTCTCTCTCTCTCTCTCTCTCTCTCTCTCTCTCTCTCTCTCTCTCTCTCTCTTTCTCAACCCCTCCCCCCCGGGAGATTTGTGGGCCCCTTTCACTTCATCTGGAACTAAACCCCAAAGTATCAGCACTGGATCACAACTAGTTTCATAGATAAAGATCTCAGACCATGCCAGTATTTTGTTGTTTTGTGGTTGTTATTGGCAGCTGGGCGGTCCTACTATATATGAATAAGAGATCCTACAAACCTCTGTATTATAATTGGTAGGCTTTATAAAAGGGTGATGCCAAAAAGTCCCATGCTTGAATGGATACCTACAAATTCTCTTTCAGACAAGAAAAGTAAAAAACAAAAAAACACTTTAAAGGAAATTGCCTAAAAGGCTAAGTTTTAAATGCAAATTAGGTATTTTTGCTGTAGGCTAGAAGTGAGGCAGGAGGAGATATTGTTAAAAAATCATTGGGCTTCGGGATTTCCTCCTGTGATGTTTTTGTCAGTAAAAATATCTGCAGGGGGTGCCAGTTCACCCCTCCCACAGGCTCCTCATTTTCACTGGTGAAAACAGTGTGAGAGATAAGCCTGAAGCCCTTTCTCCACCCTACCCCCTGCAGGTGAATTCCCCCATTCATACATGTGACTACAAGTTGAGTTGGCTTGTGACTTGGCTTGTATCACACATATAGAATCATAGGGTTGAAAGGGTCCTCTAGGATCATCTAGTCCAACCCCCTGCACAATGCAGGAAATTCACAACTATCTCCCCTCCCCACACTCCCAGTGAAGCCTGCTCCATGCCCAGAAGATAGCAAAACGACTCCAGGATCCTCCCTAGCCAAAACATCCCATGGAAAATTGCTACCTGACCCCAAGGTGGTGATCGGCATTACCCTGGGCATGTAAGAAGGGCCACGAGAACTAAGCACTGATGTAACCCATTCTGCCCTCCTGCTCATGATCTGCCCAGGTTCACAGAATCTGCATTGCTGTCGTTTATTTGGGCCCTAATATAATTTATTTGGGCCCTAATAAGAAACTCCTAAATTGACTCTGAGGAGTCACAGGTGAGAAGAGGCTTGAGAGTTTGCCTATATGAAGAAAGGGGGGGGATTGTGAATTTTTTTTTTAGGATGAAAGTGAGGGGTGGAAAGAAGGCAAATTGTTGTGTGTCAGGAAACATAATGGTTGTAGCTTGCTGGCAAGGTGGGGAGTAATGTTCTGGTTCTTTGTGTGAAAGCTATAACGTCACTCTAATCCCTACTTTTTAATTCTTTGTGTGTGGATCATACCAGTATTTGATGTTCCTTGTAGTCCATGACTTGCCTTTCTGCTTTTGCCACCTGTAGCCATCTGCTTGCATTCAATTTTAGCTTTCATGTTTGACCCTCAAGGAGTCCAGATTGTCAACTCTACTGATGTCTGCCAGACCTTGCTACTGGATCATCTGACTCTGCCCCTAGAACTACCCACTCGTGTGCAGGGGTGTCCCTAATTTCAGCTGTGAAATATCGGAGTGTGTCCTTGTCAGCTTTCTTTTTCTTCCCAGCAACAGCTAGATTGAGACAACATATACTATGGCATCATCATGCTAAGCGTTTCCTTCTCCTCCTTTTTTATAGCCAATGACAGTAAGTGGGGAGGAGCACAGTGTAATGATGTTCAACCATGTGTTGTGCACAACAGAAAGAGAAAGAAAAGGTATGGAATGATGAAATTTCTGGCTCTTGTAATATCTAGGTAGGCCCAGTGGCATCTCCACAAACACTGGAAGACCTATAATCCATAGACATCTACTCTGTCAAGACCCAATGTGGTCATCTTTGGAGACCTTGCTTTGGGTGCCCTAACCACCTGACACTGATTAGGTCGCAACCCAAGAAAGGACCTTCTCAGTCATGGCATCAAAACTTTGGAACTCCCTCCCCAGGGGATTTGACTGTCTCTCAGTTTCATTGTCTTCCACCAGCGAGTGAAGACCTTTTTGTTTCATTTGGCATACCCCTAGTAAATTCTTATTGGCCCTCTTCCCTGGCTGCATATATTTGTGTGTTTGTACATTCTATCAGGAGTCCCTGACCTTTTGGCACATGGGGGCCACATTAGAGTGCTCAATGCTTAAAGAGGGCCACAGCTTAAATCAAAATGTAGCAAAATTATTAACCTACCTATTTAGATCAACAGTAAACATTCAGAGGTCAATGAAGAAATGTTAACTTGAATCCAATCCATTTTGGAGCAATATTTTATGGCTGAATCCTTTTATCTAGCTATACATGCTACACAGTGTGATTTTTGTGGCTGTTTTCCATTAGCCAAGGCATTAAAGGTTTCTGACAGACATCCTTAAAATGTCATGCAAATAGTCATCTGTAAGTCTTGACCTACACTTGGATTTCACAATTTCCATCTTGGACAAAGTTTGTTACAGATGTATGTGGTGCCAAAGACTGTAAACATGCTTGCAGCAAATTTCTTTAGGCTGATAAATGTATCAGTTAGACCACAATAGAAATTTTCTTTGTAATTGTCTCTGAGATGATCACTGGCTTGCAAATCAATTAGTTCCATCTGAAAAAGTTACTTGCATCTTCTGTTGCTACTTCAAATGGATTTTGAAACATTCTTATTTCCTTTCTGTGCTTATGGCAATCGGTGAATCTGTTTTGGAATTCTACCCACAATACGTTCAGTGCTTTGACATGTCCTTCAACATAGAATTGTAAATTCCTGCCCTTCTCAAATTTTAGCTCATTGCAGCATGAGAAGTTTGAAAAGTTACTTTCACTAACTTGCTTAACAAAAATGTTTAGTTTTGCTTCAAAAGCTTTCAGTTCAGAATACATACCACACACAAGCTTTCCTTTTCCCTGCAACCTTAGTACCTTCTCCTTTCTCCTTGAGACATTAACTTCATGACAAAGACTGAAAAAATGTTTGAGGACTTTGCCTCTGCTAAGCCACCTGACTTCTGCATGGTACAATATGTCTCCATATTCCGCATCTATCGCTGAGAAAAAAATTAAAACTGACAATGAGTAAAGCCATGATGCCTGTTGTAATTAATGCTGGATACAGGAATATGCATCACACTTTCCCACTGAAGAATCTTACTATACAAGGCTTGCTGATGGATGATGCAGTGAAATTGCATGGGAAGTGTACTGTTTAATTTCAACATCTCTTCATTGATTCTTGCATCTATACCAGTTTTACTTCCCGCCATATTTCTTGTACCATCAGTTGTGATACTTTTCAATTTATCCCAACTCAGACCAAGATTTTCTACTGATTCACACACCTTCAAGAATATGTTTTCTGCAGTTGTAGTGCCTTTCAAACTCTGCAGTAATTCTGAAGCTGGAATCTATCCCCCTGATAAATATTAGTAGTTGACCCGGGTCTATAATGTTATTGCTCTCATCTAATGCCAAAGGAAAAAAATCAAAACTTTTTGCTTTGGCAATCAGTGACATATACAGCTCTTCTCCTAGTTCTTCAACATGCCTAGTGATTGTAGATGCAGATAAACTGACACAACTAACACAAGAGACCTTATCATGGCACATTTCCTCCATTACTTTAACCATGCACTTTTTAACAAATTCACCATCAGCAAATGGCCTACCACTCTCAGGAATACATTTAGCAACATGATAGCTGGCCCTCACAGTAGATAGATTCTCCTCAACATGTTTTCTAAAACTATTTTGCTGCAAAAACGTTGACTTTTTAAAGAGAATTTATCTTGTTCACTCACACCTCTCCTTGATATATTGAGTAGCTCTTGTGACAGGATTCAAAGTGCCTTCTAACATTGCACTCCTTTAATACTGAGACAGTTTCAAGACATTTCAGACAAACTGCTTTATCTTTGTTTAAAATAAAGACATACTCAATAGTCCATTTGTCATTAAAGACATGGTGCTCATCTGCAATTTTTCATTTCTTTGAAACAGTAATTTCTTTTGCAGAGTGTTATGGGGTTAGATCCTTTCACTTTCTGACCACTTCACTGAGCAAAGTTTAAAACTTGTTCCAGCCTAAAATGCTTTCCTCCAATTTAGGGGGCTCTTCCTCCAACAGCACAGCCACTTAAGTTGGAGGAAGGCTCCTTAGGCTGGAAAAAATCTTCAAACTTTGCTCAGTGCAGTGGTAGGATCCACTCCATTTTTGTAAAAGTTTCAACCACCGACAGCCCACTTCTCTCAACCACTGGATTTCTAATCCAAAGACAAGAGAACAACTGTTCTGTCAGATCAGACCAAAACATCTGTCTGGTCTAGGCAGCATCCAACAGGAATTAGTCAAAGTGATGCCTCTGGGAAGGTTCCAAGCAGGGCTTTTTTCAGCTGGAACACGGTGGAACGGATATCTGGCACCTCTTGAAAATGGTCACATGGCCAGTGGCCCTGCCCCCTGATCTCCAGACAGAGGGGAGTTTAGATTGCCCTCTGCGCTGCTGAGATCAGGGGATGGGGCCACCGAACATGTGACCATTTTCGTCAAGGGCGATTTAAACTTTAAAAAACTTCTCCCTTGTTCCAGCTGACCCAATGTGACATCATTGTGTGCTCCTGAGTTCCACCACTGAGTTCCACCACCTCTTTCCCCAGAAAAAATGCCCTGGTTACAAGTGAGTTATGAAGGCAAATGCCCTTTCTGTTGCTTGCCCCTGTATCTGATTCTTAGAAATATAGTGTGAAGTATGAACATGAAGACTCCATTTTACTTCCACAGCTAATAAGTCCTATCTGTGTTTCTGGTCTATGTTGTGTTGTTTTCCAAGGTGGAGCCCTACCAGGGAATCTGGCGTGATGATACTTCTCTAAATGGAATTCGCCTGGTTTGCTCAGATGATTCCATGATCACGTCCTCAGTAGGAAAGTGAGTACTGTGGCATCCACAGTTGTACCAGATGGTTCCCTCTAATAATGTATCTCTCCATCTTTCTTTCCTATTCCAACTGCCCTTTCCTAGTCATGGACAAAGCAGAGAAGAACAGCAGAAATCTTATCCCTAACTAAAGGCCAATATAGCTGAGATGGAGATCCCTTATGAATTATTCAGTTTCTATAAATTTAATCCAATAGTTTACACAGGATTCTGCTGTAACTTTTCCCTGTTACGAACTTCAATGGTGGCTTCACCCTACTGTAATCACAACCCAATTTGGGTTAGTGATGCTGGATCACCTAGTTTGGCCCTAATTGCTGCCACTTAGGTCACCAGTTTTTCTAATGACTCTGTACAAGATGGTTCAAAAGAAAAGTAGGCATACAATAAAAGCAATAAAAAGCAGTAGAATTATGCAAGTCCATAATTTAAAAAACCATACCAATGAAAACCAGCAATAAATCCAATAATTACATAAAACACAGCAGTCTAAAACAAACAGACCATGAAAAAGCTTTTTTAAAAAACAGAACCCCTTACAAAGCCAGGGTAGAGAGAACTGGATTTTTTTTGTGCTTTGTACCTAAAAGAAAGGAAGGTAGATGCTGGACAAGACAAAAGGGAGGGCATTCCAAAAGTAAGGTGTCATTGCTGAGGAAAAAGCCCTGGCCTCTTCACCCTGACTTGCCCCTGCAGGCAGGGGACAGAGAGCAGGGTTTAAGAACAGGACTTCAACTAGCGGGCTGGAGAATGTGAAAAGAGCAATCCTTCAAGCACCACAGCCCAGATGTTTGAATTGTGCCTAGATACAGATAGGCAACCAGGGTAAAACTTTCAGCACAGGGGTGATTCATTGCCTGTGTCCAGCCCCTGATGACAACCTGGCTGCTAATTTCTGGACCGACGGAAGCTTCCAAACAATTTTCAAAGGCAGCAGCACTTAGAGCACCTTCTTGTAATCTAATCCGCATGTCATCAGATCACCATGGGCAGAGCATGCCTTTAAAGAAAGGGCCATAGCTGGTGTATCAGGTGAAGCTGACAAAAGGTGTTGTGTGCCACGGAGGAGACCAGAGCCTCCAACCATAGGCCAGGATCCAGCAGCAGCCCCAAGTCAAGTACCTGCTCCTTCAGGAGGAGTACAACCTTTCCCCCTCCCCAGGACAGGCTGACTCTTGAGTCCTCAAGCAGATTTGTCATTGTCCTAAAGAGCCTCAGTTGTCTCTGGACTGAGCTTTACTGTTTATACAAGCCATTCCAGCCACAACGGTGTCCTTCCTCCCTTGATACTAGGCCCCAACTTGTACATAGAGTTTTGCTTATGTACCTCCTCTAGCCAATTTGTTTATATCTGACCAGTTTCTTCATGCCTTCCATGCATCTGATGAAGAGAACTGTGGTTCTCGAAAGCTTATGCTACAGTAAAGTTGGTTAGTCTTAAAGATGCTACTGGACTCTTTTCTATTTTACTTCCAAGAGCAACATTATCATGCCTAGCAGAGGGCATGCTCCCGCCTTTCACAGGCTGCACACTGGCTAGGAGCTTTTTGGCCTGCTAGGCCCATTCCCCAGGGCATTCCCCTGCCACTGGCCAGGTGAGTGGTGATGGGGGGCAGAAGCTGGGAGCAGGAGATCCCCTGCCCCCACCGGACAATTGGCAGCCCTACTCCCCAATGAGATTCATCTGTCCCTCTATAGTGCTATCTTCCACCAGTGAGTGGTGATGACTTTTTTGTTTTGTTAGGCATACTCCCTAATAACTGTTATAGGCCCTCCTCCCTGTTCTTGGTGTTGTGTATTTGTGTGTGAGTTTTTATTGAATACCTTTTATACTGTTTTAAATGTTGTTGTAAATTTAAATTGTTTAAAATGTTGTTTTATTTTTTTTATGTTTTAATGTTCACTGCCTCAGGAGCCCTATTTGGGTAGAAAGATGACATACAGATGTTTTAAATAATTATGTTTTCTGAGTGGAGCAGCAAAGATAGGATCATCTCCTGCAGCAAACTAGCATAACTCCAGAGTGGCTCTCAAAGTCCTCCGTTCTAACCTGTCCTCTAGCATTATCTGACCAGCCTGAAGGTAGACTCCTCTTCCCCTCCTCAGCCCATGGCAAAGCATATAAGGTGTGACGGGAGGCCTGGAAAAGGTGGAGATTAGCACTAGAAAAGGGCAAGGATGGAAACGTCAGTTGGAAAGGTAGAGTGGCTTCAGAGCAGCCTCTTTTTTCTCCCCCTTCCTAGAGCAGAGTGGAGATAGAGGCAGCCAGAGAACACCATGGGACAAGAAAGCTGGGAGAGGCTTCCATGCAGAGAAAAAGCTCTCCAGTGGATGTGAAAGGGTGGGGGAAACCAGAATGGCTGCAAATTTAGAAGACAAAGGGACTGGGTTTCAAACTAGCAAATGTGGTTTACATTTTGCCCTCAACCCACCCACCACCACCACCACGTGACAGGGGCCATTGTCACACGTCTTACCTAGTGCCGGAACATTGCGCAAAACACCCGGAAGACAGTGTCTTCTCACGTGAAATCACACCAGGAAGATGCTGGCCATTTTCACATGTCTTACCTGTTGCCGGAACATCGCATAAAACACCTGGAAGACAGCATCTTCTTGCGCAAAATCGCACCAGGAAGATGCTGTCATCCGGGAGTTTTGCGCGAAATCACATCTTCCTGGCACGATTTCATGCAAGAAGACACTGTCTTTCAGGTGTTTTGCGCAATGTTCCAGTGGCAGGTAAGACGTATGGAAATGGCCAGGGTTACTCTCATGCCTCAGGATCATGCAACGTATGATTTACTTTCCCCATTTTTCTTCACTTTTGCTTTCTGTCTCCTCTGTGGCTCAGTCCCTCACTCTCTCCCTCTTTCTCTGCACCACACCCTGAAATCTGCCGTCCCACAAGGCATCCTCCTCAAGCTGTCTCAGTACATTCCCTCCACTTCCAATGCCAACCTGACTCATCCCTGTTACCTTTAATCCCCCTTCTATGCCCTCTTCTTATGCTACTGCACTGAAGCCAATTCCTCTTTCAGACCAGCCAAATCCAACTCCTCTTTACTCAGTTCCCTTTCTCTGGGTCTCTCCCACACGCCCTTTTCCTTGCCCTGTCCCCTGCCCAGTTCTCCATAAAGCACCTCTTTCCTCTTCTGTCCAACTTAAATATTTTTTAATGTTTTACAAGGATGCTTGAAAAAAAATGGGACTGGTTTCAGGTCAAGTATGGTGGAATGTGGCCATTTCTAGCAGGAACTAATCTCCATATTTTCTTGAACTATATAATATGCTGCAGGGAGCAGGGCAGAGGGTGTCGGGGTAAATTATAACTATGAAAAATTAATGTGTAGAAATAATGAGGGAGAAGGAAAGCGAGGAAGACTGTAAAAGAAACAGAAGTAGCAAAGTTTTTACTGCAGAAGATGAAAATCCCTATGGAAAAAGGGGACGTATCAGAAGTGCCTGGATGGTGCTGGAAATGATAATGATAATGATAATGATAATGATAATGATAATGATAATGATAATGATAATGATAATGATGATAGCAGCAGCAGCAACAACAACATTCAATTTATATACCACCCTTAAGGACAACTTAACACCCACTCAGAGTGGTTTACAAAGTATGTTATTATTATTCCCACAACAACAATCACCCTGTGAAGTGGGTGGAGCTGAGAGAGCTCTGGAAGAGCTGTGACTGACCCAAGGTCACCCAGCTGGCTTCAAGCAGAGAAGTGGGGAATCAAACTTGGCTCTCCAAATTAGAGTTCCAGTGCTCTTAACCACTACACCAAACTGGCTCTCAAACCCAAAGAAGGTTCGCAGATGAGTTTGCAGAAATCATGAGCTTTAGAATAGGCATTTTAAAAACTTGAATAACAAAGCTGAGCAAGACTAGGGCTGCCAACTTTTCAACTGAGCACCTTCCATGTGGTTTTGAGGCAAGTCTGTGTGTCAGACACACACCGTTTATGAGATCATATCTCCAGCTTATGCATATTTAACTCCCCTCCCAAACAATTATTATCCCAAGGATATAGCCAAGCAAAGAGAGACAGCTGCAGACTGATGGTGTAAAACCGCCCATGAACAGTTGTTCTTTTGTTCTGAAAGGGATGGTTCCTGGTCTAATGATGAAAAGTCATGCAAGTCTGGCTTTCTGAATTCATTCTCGCTCCGAGTGTCAGACCGTGAACCGATCAAAGACAATACAGCGGCTGAAAATATTAAGTTTAAATGCACAGATGGAACTGAACTGGAAGGTGGTGGGCACCCATGGGGTGAATATGGCACATGGAGTGAGTCCTGCCAAAAGGGTGGCATTTGTGGGATCAAGACAAAGGTGGATATAGCAATTGATTCCATCGATCCCAGCGGACTTCAAAACGTACAGCTTTTCTGTTGCAGTTAAATATTGGAAGCTCTCCATTTGTAGGGCTTTAATTGCCTGAATTCCTTCTGCATCATATATATGGTGGAAAACTGAGATCCTTCAAGAACTGCAATAATACCCAAAAGGCTTGAAGCCAAGTTAAGGAATAAGTTTGATTAAGGAATTGTTATTTGTAACAAAATAAAAAAGTGTTCAGTGAGTTGCTTGAGGATGGTGGTCCTGAAAACCGTTTCTAAGTTTATTTTTGTGTTTCTGTTCTCCTCCTAAACAACCCGTTTCTCTTCCAAGCATGTAGTCAGCCACATTCCTTAATAATGACTGAATCTATGTATTGACTATTGCCAATGTTGAAGGAGCTCAGCTTTCCATCATGTAAATTCAGAACAAAAAATGGATGGAAGCTTCTATACTGAACTGCCCAGAAAACACACATCTTTAATGTCCTACAATTCTGTGGGTGCCACCCTGCAAATGGGCAAGATCAACAATGGCTCACAGATTTGCATTCTTTGATGTGGCCCCCACCTTGTGGAAGTGCCTGCCTGAGGAGATCAGGAAGGTGTCATATAAGCCTGTCTGCATATCTGCCATGAATGTATTCCGTGTTATGTACTGCTCCTCTGAGGGCATGAGAAGTGTCTTATTGATGTTAAGGCAGTAGGTTATCTCACAAGTATTTACTTTCTCTTTCCCCGGTGCCTCCAGCAAGTGTCCTTGAAGGCTGGCTGTGACCAGCTCGAAATGTATCCTTCTTAGGAACTCAGGGGCAAGCTACAAGTGACAAATGACACTTGAACGGCAAGTGTATTTCTCCCTGTTCACTTGCCCTCCACTCAATCCACTTGCCGTTCAAGTGTCATTCATCACTTGTAGCTTGGCCCTGATATGATTTCATTCTTTCTTCTGTCTAGCCTAAACCTAGCTTCTCCCTCTCACGCCCCCCCCCCGGCTCTTTCGCACCCAAAACCTTAACGGTCCTTATCCTGATGGCGGGAACTTTCCCTATAACTAACATCACCAATCCCATATATGTCACTTCTGCCAATTCAGCTATCTGAGCACCTTGAACTTGATGGATCTCTAATAAAGTTACTTCAACCAATATACCTGCATGTTTGCTGTGGAGAACTTGGGGGTTCTACCTGCCAAGGAGTGACAGAAGGTTTCCACACTTCTGTCACTTCACAAACTGTGTAAAAGAGAGTTATTCATGAGGACATTTGTATAAAGGTAATAGAGCTATATTATAAACAGAATGGTTCAGAAAAGTATTTTAACAAAAAGAAACAGAGTTGTGAGCTATTACGCCATGTAGAGAATATGCAAAATGCAAGGCCCCCTCAAGATTTCCCAGCCCACCTGATTCCAGCCTCATCACTGGTGCGTGCCCCAAAAATGTGCTCTTCATTTGGAAGGTTTAAATCACCCAGTGTATGTTTTCTTATTTTTCATATTTTTTCTGCCATCATCTGGGTGCCCCCATGGTTACAGAAGCACGTTTTGTTCCCCAGTGGCCCTGATTGGCAGATTTAAGCATCCATATATCAGGGCCACTTGGGAGCTTGGCATATGATCAGGTGTTTGCTGTATATGTTATTCTGCTCTCACTCCATTATTTTATATTTCTGTAATTCCCTTTTTTGCTTTGTGTAACATGTCTAATACTTTATACTTTATTCCTAACACTATCGCATTGCTTATTAGATGTCTCATCCTGTTGGTTGCATTGACTTATGCTGTGTTATGTGCCTTGAGTCTCAGTGAGAAAGGTGGATTACAAATAAAATAAATACAATCTGCAAGCTTGGGTTCTCAACCTCATTCCCTCTATTCAATTGTAATAAGAAGTCTTCTGAATCTCAGGGGGAAACAAAAAGGCTACTTGGGGAGTCCCTAGGTGGTAAGCCTTTCTTTGCTTCCCTCTTTTTTTTCTCCAAAGTGTTTGTCCTGCCCTTTCATTGCTCCCTTGGGACTTCCCTCCCTAAAGATGAAAGGTAACATTCTGAAAAAAAGCCCTGCCTCATAGTGTTATGATGGGGTAATTCATGAATATGATCACAAGCTTGGAACACCAGTGCTATGAGGACAGGATAAAACACTGGGGCGGGGGGGGGGGGCTTTTTAGTTGAGAAAAGTCAATGTATGTAAATGGGACACGTGTGATTTCTAAAGCTATACACACTGTGAAATAAATGTAAGCCAAAATTTCTTCTTTCTTCCTCTCTCAAGACTAGAACTTGATCTGTAGCAAATTCTGGACAGAAAGAAGTAGCATTTTTCAAATCTGCAGATAACTCCTATAATTCAGTTCTACAAGATGTTGAATTTGCTCAGATTGCATCTTAGTTCCAGGAGGAAGGATCTAAAAATGACCACTTCTTGTGATGTTACATCTGTTTCCTTTTTATTCTCTTTCTCCTTTATGGTGAAAGCCCCTGAGCCCCTGGGGGTGGGCAGTATATAAATTGAAATATAAATAAATAAATAAAAATGGTGCTCAAAATGACACGCATAGTTCCCCCTCCTCCATTCTATCTTTGCAAGAGTGACTGGCCCGAGCATGGCCAATAAGTTTCATGGCTGCAGGGGAATTAGAAGGGAGGATTCCTGAGAAGACCAATTGCTGGGGACACAGTGCAAGCAAGCTTTGTTGTCTTCATGCTTCATTTCTGGGTTCCCTGGAATCATCTGGCTGGCCACTGAATGATATAGGATACAAGATAAAAGCTTGTGTCCTTCGGTATCACGGTTCTAAAATCTTTGTCTGGGGCTGTTGCTTCTGGAGTATATATTTAATGCTGATCATCAGTCTGCTAAACTACTAATTTTAAAATGCCTGTTTTAAAACTGATGGGGTTTTGCAGTTTCATTGGTTGTGAACTGGTATATTGAAAGCATTCGTCTATGCTTAAAATGCAAAAAAAAAAAAAAAGCTTAATCGATATAATTTTAAAAAAATGTTGCCTGACCTGGATGGCCCAGGCTAATATGGGGAGTACCATTCTATGGCGGTCCCAATCCTACTTGGAAGGTAGGTTTCAGAAGGCAATGCTGGGGTGTTGCTGCTCAGCCCATTGGCTTGTGGGCCCCACAAGGTTCTGTATTATCACCTAAGCTCCTTAACATCAACATGAAACCACTAGGTGAGATTATCCAGAGATTTTGGCTGGTTTGTCACCAGTATGTGGATGACACTCGGCTCAATCTTGCACTTCCAGCTGATCCCAGGGAGCCTGCAGAAACCCTCAGTCAGTGCCTGGAGGCAGTTTTGGAGTGGATGCAGGCTAATAAATGGAAGCTTAATCTCAATGAGATGGAAGTGCTATTGGTAGGCAGAAGATCTGACATGTTTTAAGGTGTCACCCAATCTAGATGGAGGTGCATTCCCCTTGAGGAAACAGGTCCATAGTCTGGGGTGCTCTTGGACCCAGGTCTACTGGTGGTAGCTGTGGCAAGGAGTGTCTTTTATCAGCCTCAACCAGTTAGCCAGCAGTGGCTTTTCCTGGGCAGAAACTGTGGTGGCACATGCTCTGGTTACATCTAGATAGATTACTGCAATGTGCTTTGCATAGGACTGCCCTTCAATTGGTGCAGCATGCTGCCACTAAGATGTTGACTGGAAAGGGACATAGGGGCCATACTTTTCTTTTGTAGCCTTGCCTGTCAACATTCCCTCATCTCCCCTTCATTGAGAACATTTATGAACAGAATGGTATAGAGCCATAATAACTGAGGCCCCTGTCTCTACATCATGCAACAAGACCTTCTATCATATCCAGAACAACCAATAAAACCTCTGTTATAAAGTCTGTTGTGTTTCCCTCTCCAGCTGCATTCTAATGTCAAAGCCACCCACTGACACATGTTCTTCTTTGAAGCAGGAATAGAAGAAAATAAAGATATCCTTGAATATAGCTTCTCCACGTGAGAGTAAAGGATGCAGGACAGTGCTTGGAGGGCAGAGGAGAGGGGAGTGGAGTTAACTTCAGCAAAATCCCTTTGGCATAGCCTTTGGGGCAAAGGACCTTTACTCCCCAGTCATCCCATAGTCCTCCCTTAGTCACTGTAAGAGTGGATATAACGCTCTGTTTCCACACCCCACAAACAGCAAAAGAGTAGCACAGAGATTACAATAGTACCAGGAGGATGCGTATTGAGACTTCTACTCTGCACTCATTCATAAATGGCAATGGCCCCAGATACCAGGAACCTTTGTTCATTCATGAAGTTTAGCTAGGAAGCCTCATTAATCCAATTGCAAATGCAGATAGGGACATTCACTGCCCGACCAATGTGCTCTTGCAATGCTTTGATCTTTGTCAAACTGAGTAGTTGGATTACTGTACATAATTATTCTTTCCCGGTATGGAGAGTCCCATTAGAGGACTGGAACTCTTCCCTAGGACAATCAGCCCCAGGTGCAGGGTGAGTGCACAGTCATCCCTGAGGAAAGGGATCCAGCATTCCCCACCCCCAGCACCCACAGCCTGGTCTTACATTTCTTTGAGACTCCCTGCACTTTTCTAGCATTGAAACAGACTTTTAAATGTACATGTATATAGCAAAGAATGCCTTCCACAGATGATATCTTTTTGCTCAGCATATCTTAGAAAAATGGAGGTCTTTCTATGACTTTCAGCATGAATGTACATACAGAGACAGTATTACTGTGGCCATTTCCACACATCCTAAAAAGAGTGCCCCACTCATTGAACGCTGGTGGCTTTTTCACGGGATTTCTGATGTCTCCGTTTCCAAAACAGATGCAGGTGGTTTTCATGGTGCCACGAAAATGGAAGCAAAACTGCCTGCATCCATTTTGAAAACAGAGACATCAGAAATCCTGCAAAAGAACCACCAGTGTTCAGTGAGTGGGGCGCTATTTTGGAGATATGTGGAAATGCCCAGTGTGGATAAGGTTTCCACAGCAATGAAAAGGAATTAGCAACCAAAATGATCAGAGGGTTAGATCGCCGTCTCTGTGAAGAAAGGCTAAAGCACTGGGGTAGGAGAGTTGTTATTAAATGAAGGTATGTAATATTTGAGAGGTTTATAAAAACAGGCACAGTGCAGAGAAAATGGGTGCAGAGGCCTTTTCTCAAGACTAAGACTTGGGTTCTTGCATTGACCTTGTTCAGCAACAGATTCAGGACAGGCTGAAGTCATATTCCTCCAATTAACCCTTAACTTGCAGAGTTCATGAGATAGTATACCTGCTACGATGCCTTTTTAGGATTAAACAGATTTCCAGATGAAGGATCTATAACAGCTAGTCATCGTGATCTAATACTATCTACTGCTCAGGGAGGCATGCACAGTTCTCCTCTCTTCCATTCTGCCCTTACAAGAACCCTGAAGACTGGGCTGAGAGAGTTACTGGCCCAAAGACGACCAATAGGTTTTATGGCTGTATGAGATTTGAATGGAATCGTTAGTTTTCCAAGACTGTATACTACAGAAAACCAGAAAAAGATGAGGACATATAACAAGAAAGCCTTGCTTTGTTACCTGCTTCCAGGCTTCTTGGAACCAACTGACTGACTAGTGTGTGAAACAGGGTACTGAGTGAGAGAAACTTGCGGCCTGCTTCATCAAAGCGCTTAAATTCTTGTATAGGAGTGCTCTTTCCAGAGTGTGTGTGTGTGTGTGTGTTTATAGCACATTAAAATTACTACTTCAACAATGTAATTCTGAGTGGGGGAAGCACACAGGGAGCAAATCAGCTGCTATACCAGTGTATCTTGGACATATTTTGATATAATCCAGGGATACACCAGCACAGTGCCCCATCCCCCTGTGCTAGCAGGGGAGGGGGTGGGCCCAGGCTCATGGCTGGATTGGTCAGTTCCCATAACTGCACAAGCCCAGGGAGCACAGGGCCAGTAGAAAGTTATGTCAACAAAAAGCATAGGATATTCCATAGGCAGCCACAGAGTCTTGAAAAACCAGCCCCCTCCCCAGCTGCCATGGCCTCTAGCACCCTGGGAACTACAGGGGGCCAAGAAATACTGTGCCCAGCCTCCATCGACCCCCAGAGGAACCCCTGTCTTCCACAGTCAATGGTGGCACCAGCAGGCAATATAAACCCCACTCAACTGGGGGGAGGCTGCCACTAGTCCCTTGACAATGGCATCTTGAGACCCACCCACTACCAAGGCCAGCTCCAATGAAGTTGTACTTAACCCACTCAGAGCCAAGCTACACAAGATGCCCAACACGTGGCAGGTTTGCATGAGTAGTTTACCTGGGAAGTGTAGTTGGGCCAGCAGCAGGGCCAGAAGGATGGGAGGGAAAGAATCAGCAAAGAGAGCCCAAAGAGAGTCTTCTGCCGCTGCTAGCCACCTGCCAGCTTTGGGCTCCCCTCACTGACTCTTTTCCGTCTGTCCTTCTGGCCCTGCTGCTGCTGCTCTGACGTGCCCTCCCTCCTGCCCCCGAGCTCCCAGAGGAAAACCCGACCAGAGCGGATTGGCTCGGGTTTTCCTCTGGAAGCTCAGGGGCAGGGGGAGGGCAGGGGGAGAAATGATCTGCCAATATTTAATTGCAACAGAAAAACATTACGTTTTCAAGTCTAGTGTAATCATCCACATGATTAAACTTTGGCTTAAACCCCCTTATCTGGATCCCACAAATACCATAATTTTTGCAGAACCTTCTCCAAAAGCTATATATTCCCCATTGAGGTTCATTTCCTTCCAATACAGTTCCATCTGTGCACATTAACGTTATGTTGTTTGCTGCTGTATCATCAAGAATCATTTGGTATTTAGACACTCGAAGGCAGAATGACTTCAGAAAGCCAGTCTTGCATGACTTTTCAGCAGACTAGGGGCTATAACTTTCAGAATGAGAAAATAAAGGTTTGTGGGGAGGTTTACCCAATGGCTATCTTTCTCAGCTTGGCGACATTCTTTTGATAGTAATTACATAGGTGGATATGTTCAGGATAAGGGGAGTGTCTGCCTCATATAACTCTTATTCCTATACTGCAAAACCTTTCATTTGCCAGAAATGAGGAAGTCCTACCCTTTTAAAGTGTTGCTTAAAATACCATGTGATTACTGCAATAATTACTGACTATCCTTGGGTTTTTCCTGTATTCTTTGCACCCAGGTTACTCTCCCCTAGAAGTATCCAGGTACTTCTTATCGTAGACACCTTCCTCCAAAGCTATTTTTTACCTTCTGCCATTTAATATTTGCAACACTTGGTCATTCCCACTTTCCTCCTCGATCAATATTTCTACACATGCTTTAAACCTTGGCTTTCAAAACAGTCATGATCTAACAGTACATCCTCTGCTATACTCCCTGCAGTATATCATATCGAATCGAGAAAATATAGAGATTACTTCCTGAACAGACAGTGATGGCTGAATTTCACCATTCTCAGCCTGAAACCAACCCTGTTTCTCTCTTTTTTCCCTCAGGAATCCCTGAGAAATACTTGAAAACTAGAAGGTCTTTACAAGATAGACAACAAGCTCACAAAAGGGAAAGAGAATCTTCAGCTGGGTAGGGAAGGGAGCAAGCAAAAGAGTGGTAGAGAAAGAAACCTGAACCCAAAGAAATGGGGCAGATTACAGAGTGGGAGGACTTCGGCTGGTCTGAAAAAGGAAGATAGAAGGAAGGATAAGGGGAACTGGAGGGAAATGGGCTGAGCCAGAGTATCAGTGGTTAAGAGCTGCAGGGCTCTAATCTGGAGAACCAGGTTTGATTCCCGCTCTTCCACTTGAAGCAAGCTGGGTGACCTAGGGTCAGTCACAGCTTTCTCAGAGCTCTCTCAACCCCATCCACCTCATAGGGTGATTGTCTTGAAGATAATAACACACTTTGTAAACTGCTCTGAGTGTGGCACTAAACTGTCCTGAAGAAAGGTTTATAAATCAAATGTTATTATTATCATAGGAAGGGATGCGGAATGTACTGAGAAATCTTGAGGGGATGGCTTGTGGGATGGAGGAGTTCAGAGTCGGTTGCCAAGGAAGAGTGAGAAAGTGATGGACCAAACCCATAGGAGAGAAGATTGCATGTATGAAGAACAGGTGCAAAGTTAAAGCATATATTATCCTGAGGAGTGAGAGTAATCATGTTGTATGGTGGTGGAAGACAGGTTTGGGGGTCAAAATGGACCTATTTTGCCAGTTTGAAACCTGGTCTTTTAATATTCTAACTTGGGGGACTTTCTGGCCAGCTGATGCTAGAACTGAAGTTAAAGATAGCACGTTTGAGAGCTACTCTCTGGACTATGCTAATGTGCAGCAGGAGATTATCTTTGCTAATCAAATCAGGAAGACTGCTGATTGTCCTATCTGATGGTCCATTTTTTTCTGTATATTTGCTAACTGTTCTGGAATGTCTACGAATGTCTCACAAGCAGCAACCATTTCTGTTTGTATGGATTTAGAGTGACCTCATGGAATATAACACAAGCTTTCATGCAAGGTTACATTAACATGAGATGACCTGACTACAATGGAGTCCTCAAGTTCTACTAGTGTCTTCACGGCAATCTGGAATGCAAGGAGTAGAGGTAAAACAGCCAGATTCCCCAGTCAAACTAACCCAGATGAGGGAGAATTAAGTGGTCCCGTAATCTTGGACCACAGTAATTATCTTGATGTAAAATGAGGCCACAATGTAAACAAATTTTTGTTGTTTTCAAAAAATGTTACATCTGGGTCCACTAGAACCTTAAAGACCAACTAGATTTCAAAAGTATATGCTTTTGAGAATCAGAGCTCCCTTCGTCAGATACAAGGAGCGGGAAAAAGGAGTCTGCCTTTCCATTGAGCGTCACTTCCATCTTGTCTGGGTTCAATTTCAATTTATTACTTTCAGCCATTTGACTACAGCTACCAGGCAGCGACCCAAGGTCTCTACTGCATCCTGCAGTGATTTGGATAGTGAGATATAGGGTAGGGTGTCATCCGCATATTAATAGCTATGAATAAGTTCTCCTAAAGGCTTTACATAGAGGTTGAATAACATGGGGGTAAGATTGCACCCTGTGGAACACTGTAAAATAATTCTAAGTCTGAAGACAGGTGGTCTCTGACAATGACTCTTTAAGTCTCTTTCATGAGAAAGGATTTAAACCAGTCCAAGGAACATTCTTTGATACCCACTTCTGCCTCCAAATCCCTCAATAAGATGGCATGATCTACTTATCAAAGGCTGCAGATTAGAGATGGGCACAAACCAAAATATGAACCAAAGTTTGTGATGAACCAGGTCCGTTCGTGGTTCGCAAACCGGTGGTTCATCAGAACTCATTTCTGAAAAACTTTGAATGCTTTGCCTTATTTGTACATGTGACCAAATTTGAATCTATGTATTATTTTTTCCTACACTTAGAGACTCTTTGTATAACACTTAGTAAATCTTTAATTGGAATATAATATCTTCTTAGTTAGTCTATCACGGCTTTTTTGGCAAACTTGGGTGATGGCTGGAGGAGAGCCTGCTGCACATTCCCTGTGAATATGGGCTCTCTAAGTGCTAAGGGGGCTGCTCTGGCACCGACGATCAATGATCAACAAACACGTTCGTTAATGGGACATGTTCGTTTCCGTTCAGCAGTTCGTGTTCGTCATTGGCAATGAACAGCCTGTTCGGGTTTTTTTTCCTGTTCATGCCCATGTCTAGTGTCCACCCCACCCCATCCCCATCTTCAGGAATCTTGCAGTCCTGAGTTGACAACCCTACCTCTTTTACAAACAAAGGCAGTTTACTTAACAACTTCTCTGAACTATGCTTCAAAAACCACACCTGTCTCTGTGATTGTGTACCACCTTAATCAACGGTAATCCAGGCAACCACTGAAACTCTTCCGGGCATCTGCTTTCAAAAACTTTGGAAGAGATCAAAGTCTTCCTGTTAGTTGAAGCAAAGCCTCAGCCACAGCTACCCAGGTGGAGAAGAGAGTGAGCTGTTTGATTGGTTTGTAACAGAAACCAAAAGAGCAGTGTTTAAGGCATACACATTTCCCCACAGCTGCAGCCACTGTTAAATATGTTAACCAACCAAGTGGCAGTATTGATAGAGGAACAGCAAAAGCAAAAATTTTAGCAGAGTCTAGGTTCATAGTATGAAATGAATGTATCCTGTCTCACTGGGCTGCATTAGAAGTTTTAGACCTCATCACAGAATTTGTGAAAAAAATAACTTATCTATGGAAGGAATTTTATTAGCTGGGTACTTCCAACAAACACTTCATGTAATTGCGATAAATTCAAGTTGATGGGTTTCAGGCCTGTATCAAATCATCATACATTTAGAACAGTGTCCACAAAACATTGCTTGAGGAAAAGTATAATGTTTGACTTTCTGGACTCTTAACAAAACCATTTTTAAGCCAAATGCTGTATGTTTTTAGGTCCTGTTTTTCTAGCTGATTTTTTTTTCTAAACAAGAATTATTTGCTGTCAAACACTATGTGTTCAAAATACTTATCGTTGCAGGAGAAAAGCTGGGCCAAATGCCTCAGGGCTTCATAAAACAGTACAGCAAGCACAATATGCTACAAGATTGACAACCAGAGCAAGGAGTTGCTGACCCCTAGTTTAAATAAAATAACTTATCCCTAATCGAAGAAGAAAGCAAGAATACAAGAAAACAAAGATATCCCCCATGTGAGAATGAAGCATGGAGAACAGAGTTTGAAGAAAGGAGAAAAAGAGGAGAAAGAGATTATCTCCAACTGAAACCCTTTGACATAGCCTGTGGGGCAGAACTCTGTGGTTCGCCATAAGCCCCATTTCCATTTATTTCCTACTCTGATACATAAAGTGTTATTTCGTAGTTCCACAGACAACAAAACAGGGACAAGAGGATTGCAGTAGTAATGCTAAACTGCATATTGAAGTTTCTACACCACAGGGAGATTGATAAATGACAACAGCGCCACAGACTTGGGACCTTATTTGATAGGAAGTTAGGTGCAGGGCTTTTTTTTCAGGGGAATGGAGTTTCCTCTTGAAAATATGCGGCAATAGTGCTTGAAAATAATATGATTTCAAAGAATCCCGCGTGTTTCTTCTTCATTTTCCTCTTGAGAGTTCCGCCATCTGTTTTCCCAGAAAAAAAAACCCTGGTTAGGTGGCATGCTTCATTAATCCAATGGCAAGCATATTGTACATGGGCACATTCACTACCATGACACTTTGCTCTTACACAGATCTGATCGTCACCAAACTGAATATCCAGTTCATTGCACACAAATTGTAACATTCTTTTTAAAAAGTGTTTAGATACTTTTATTTTGCATTGTTCAAGAGCATACAAATATTTAATCCAAAACATTCTTGCAATAGAAATCTCTGACATGGAATGTTTAGATATTTCCATATAAAAATGCTTCAGTAATTTGCTGATATAACTTGAGCTGTTTACATCTTTAACAAATATACTTTTCACTCTATACCTTTCTTGCAGTTGCAAAACTTTTCCAGAAACCGGGTTTCAACTGTGACAGCAGTTTAGCAGACATCAGACCAATATAGTTCCTTTGCCTTGAAGGATACTTAAAGTTATATGTAAATTGGACAAACCTGTATGTACTATAGTGTTTATATCACTGAACGCCAAACATTAATTAGCCAAACAAAGTATTTCATCATAAGGAAGTCAAAGATTATATGGTGGTTGTATGTAGCTGTTTAATGTTCAATGTGTGTACTCACACACACACACGTACATAACTAAAAATGTCTTTAGTTCTTTAATAAATCAATGTAGCTTCGCAAGACAGAAACATTGTTCTTTGCATGCTTGATCTCCAGTTCAGTCATTTCAATTAGATTTTTACGAAATGCTGCTACCCGCTTCTGTTTAAAATTGTTCAGTTCTTGTTTGGCAGAGACGGAAAGTTTTTTAAATCTTTGACAGCACTCTTGCTGGTTTGCTTCAGCCAGTCTGACATCTTTGCCTTTCAACCGAGCTTTATCCAAAGCTTTGTTTGAATTCTCATAGTCCACAAGTGCCCGTGTACGTCTATATAGGAGATCCTTTGCTGCTTTTATATTGAGCATATAGTATCTTAGTAACTCTGAGAGTTTCAAATCTTTGTCAGAAGAAACAAGATTCTCTAGTTTCCTGAGTTTCTCAAAAATCTTGGCAATTTTCGACATGTTCTTTTTAATAATAGTTGGATCTTCCACAGCCAGGCTGTTCATACTCACTGAAATGTGGATGTAGTCATCTGCAATGTTTTTATGTGATCTCGTCATTTTATCTGCCTTTGCATATGCATCTGTAATTCTGTTGTAGTAGATCATAAGGAAAATCTTCTCTTGCTCAAAGAAATTATCCACCTCCTTAACCACAGAGAACAAAACTTCATTAGCACTCTTCAACACACTTTTAAAGAAACCACCAAACATTTCCTGTGCATTTTTTCTTCGAACACTTAGATCATGGTCATACTCAAGAAAGTTATGGAAGTTATAATCTTGGCGGAGAACAGGGTGGGAGGAAATTTGCTGAAGGAAGATTTCATGTGATGACACTGTTTTCTTGAAGACTGCAAGGTATTCAGCTTCTAGCTCTTGCTTCATTTTAGCAAATTCTTCTTTCGTCATAGACAGTTCTCTTTCCCCAAGTTTATGCATCTTCTCCTGAGGACCATCAAAATCAGGCTTTGCAGGGGCTGGGGGTATAATCAGTCCTGCATAGTCTTCTGTTTCATTAAGTATTTTATGAAGCCACTCAAAATCTTCATGTAGTCTTGTAACAGAGAATTCTGTTCCCTGAAAAGCTGGTGATACAGCCTTTGTATGGACTGTGAACTTCACTTTGTCTTTTTCACTGAGAGCATCAGGAATGTCAATTTGCAGTGAAGGATAAATCTTTAGATCTACAGAGACAGACCTCATCTTGGTGCCCCTCGCCACCACCTCCTTCACCTCACGAGCTGTAAGTGCCATCGCAGCCTCCACAAATTGTAACATTCTAAAGGTTTGCATTGGTGTACTGGAACTCTACCCTAGGACAATCAGCCTAGAATGCAGGGTGAGTGAATATTCTTTCATGAGAAAAGAGATCCAACAGCCTGCACAGCCAACAAACTGACAGTCTGATCTTAAATTTCCTAGCAGTGACACAGTGGATTTAAATGTGTGTGAATAGATAAAAGAATGACTCCCCCAGATTATGTTCTCCTGTTCAGCATAAACTAGAAAAACAGAGATCTCTTTCATTTTCAACAAGAAAATAAAGGTGTTTAAAGAGAGGCTATTTTTGAGTGCGAACAGGGATCTGTCAACATAGAAAAGGATTCAGAAAAGAACAAACAAAATGATCGCAACATTTGAGCACCATCGCTGTGAGGACATAGTAAAGCAATCGGGGCAGAGACTTTTTACTTTAGAAAAGTTGAGGCACTTAAGAGTGACAGGAGAGAGATTTACAAAACTATGGATGGTGTGGCAGAACAGCCCCATTGACCTATGAACATTGCCCCTTCTTGCCCTCTGGGGTGTCTGTGGTTACCCACCAAAGTCCATCTCCGCCTGGCATGTGCCACCCACATGGTGCCCCCTCCAACCCTCAGAGGGGCTTTTGTTCCTTCTCTCTTGTACCCACTGCCACCATTTGGGAACTGCTCATGGAGAGGGCCAAGGCTCCTTGCCCCCTTGGGCAGGCTTGCCACTCTGAGCCCTGCCTTGTGCCCAGTCTCCTGCTATCCAGTCCCTGGTTGCCACAGATACTGTTTATTGCACTTGTGCACTACTGGGGCATCAGCAAATTGCCTGCAGGCCACCCCTGTTCCATGGCACCTGCATTAAATAGCATGGTTGAATCCTATGTGGTACAGAGAACAACTACTGGCATTTAAGAATTTTAAAGCATTTATTTTTAACAAAGGGAGGAAATGTTCGCACACTTTTAAGCACAGCACCAAAGCAAGCAAGGGAACTCAAAAAGAAAAGGGTAAAAACACAATTCCTCCATCCCTTTCTTTGTGTAGGCTCTGGTATATCTTAGGAATGATCTTGAGTCTGATTAAGGAGTGAATGAAGAGAGTTTATTCAGGAACTACAACTCTGATAGAAAGCAGGGCAATAGAATAGATACTAACTACCTTACTAAACTGGGGGAGAGAGAGTGTGTGTGGGAGGAAGCAGGAAGTAGCCTATGAATACCAATCTGGAGACATGCAAGAGGGACAGAAGAGAGGGAAAAAGAAGGATCTTATTTTGCTGTCTATCTAACTGTCAGATTTGCTGCCCCCTGCAGGTATTCTGAGGGCCAAGCTACAAGTGATGAATGTCATTCATCACTTGTAGCTTGGCCCTGAGTCTTCTGCCTTCTCTGTACACAAAACATTGTATTTCCAACACTTTGTCCATGCCTAACTTAGATCTTCTGTTAAGGCAGGTTCTCTATCTTAGAAAGTTCCAGCTTATTGAGAAGTTCTCATACCTTGTGGTCCCAGTTTCGGCCTGTCAGCCATCCACATGGCCAGTGGCCACCACCTGAAGGAACTAGCTCTCAGCTCCTTCAGCTTCCAGCTCAAGTCAGCCTAATAGAGCCTCCTGCCTGTGCCAGGAGGTTTTATTCTTTCCCTTTGCCCACCGCCTGGGCTAGGGCAGGTCAGAGAGGCTTTTCTTGGAGGTTCCAAGAAGAATCCTCTCTGGCATTTTAGTCCTCCAAAACTCTGCACCCACATGGAAGGGTAAGCTTTTAGCAGAAAGTCTTCTGGCCACATCTGTATGACTGAAGCCCAAGGCTGAGTGTGACTTAGAAAGCAGTTGGCTTCCCCTCCCCCTCCAACTACTGGGCCCACAAGTTTGGCTCCTACAGGGTCACAGTTCCCTATAATCTCTGTGATCATATGCAGGCTGTATAATAGGGACAATGTTGGGTTGCCTACCCTATGTCAGCAAATCCTGGGAAATGTGGGGGACAGTGCCTGGGAAGGGTGGAGTTTTAGGAGATATGACATCATATCCTCTGCAACAATCTAGAGATCTTCCCCAAGCAGACCATAGAAACTGGAGAAATTCCTAAAATGTCAGAGAGGATGTGACATCACTTCCAGAAGGAGAGTTCAGGAAGTGTGTGACTATGTGGCGGCTATGGGGAAGGGGCAGAAAGGATGATTCTGAGGCAAATGCCCAGTGTGCTAGGCTGTCCTGTCCCACACTCTGGCTTCTTCTTTTTTTTAAACCTCATTGCCCACAATCAGTCAAAAGGGAGAACACAAGCTTTGATTAACAGGGTTTGTAACTATGACTGACTCCCCCCCCTTCACTCTCCCCACTGTGAGGCAAATTTTTCCATCAAAATTCAGATTCCCTGAGCAAGTAGAATGTTAATATTTGTGGTTTAGGAAGATTGACATGCAGATATAATTTTAGTTTTTAGCCTACAACGGGAACTTTATGGGGAAAAGCAGGGGTCCTCTTCTTTTTGTCCTTGGAAATGGCACTAGAAACTTCATAGCATTCAAAAGAAATAACTTCATTTAAGAGGCAAAGATTGAGTGACTGTAGTCAGGGGATGGCAGTAGGAAAAGAGGAAGACCTAAATCAAGATGGCTTGACTCAATAAAAGAAGCCACGTTCTCCAGCTTGCAGGATCTGAGCAGGTCTGTTAATGATAGGACGTTTTGGAGGTCTTTCATTCATAGGATCATCATAGGTTGGTGGTGACTTGACGGCACATAACCCACAGAGTCAGGGGATGGAAGTGCAGAGTTAAAATGTTATTGGTATTTCAGAATACACTGTGAGAAGTAGGCAAAATAGTATCCTTGAAGTTTATTTTCATATATTCTTGGTTCTTAACAGTGAGAGGTGTTTTACTTAGTAATCTAGTTACAGCAACAATATTTCTTCAGAAAGTTTCCTATGACAGAACATCTCAGCTTTACATTTCAGCCCTGTGGAGCTGCATTAGGTCTCTCAGGGTACAGAACTTATTCGGCAGGGAGTTCCACCAGGTAGGAGCCAATGGAGAACCAAAGTGGCCTACAACCACCAAAAAAGCATGAACCCTCTGTGATGCCAGGCACACCACCCCAAGTGGGGAACAGCCTGTAGGTGGAAGCCTGAAGGTCGCAGCTGGTGCACAAGGACATATAGGGAGAGATGATCCTTCAGATATATGGAAGTCATATATTTGAAGATACATGGAAGTCATATATCACAAATGGCTTTCAAGGTCATAACCAGCACCTTGAACTGAACTTGGAAATAAAATGGCAACCCATGAAGGTGTTTTAAAATAGGCAAGATGTGTTCTTGACAGCCAGCCCTTTGCAACACTTGGTCTGCCACATGGCTATCTTTATCTGGTTCAATCTCATGACCACATGAACAAAAAAATCCCAGCTTCAAATACATGCTGAAGGGTCTGAAGTTGCTAAGACTAGACAGCTTAATGTAAGTGTCAACCCAGACACAGCAGTGAAACAGAAAAACTCTGTGCAGGGGATTATTAAAATGGGTTGAAAATAAAACAGCCAATAGTATAATGCCCCTTTACAGATCTTTGGGCCAAGCTACACATGACAAATGACACTTGAACGGCAAGTGGATTGAGTGGAGGACAAGTGAACAGGGAGAAATACACTTGCCATTCAAGTGTCATTCGTCATGTGTAGCTTGGCCCTCTGATGTGGCCTCATTTGGAATACTGTGTGCAGTTTTGGTCACCATATCTCAAAAAGGACATCACAGAGCTAGAAAAAGAACAGAAGAGAGCAACCAAGATGATTTAGGGATTGGAGCATCTTTACTATGAGGAAAAGCTAAAGAGTCTGGGATTTTTCAGTTTAGAAAAGAGATGACTAAAGGGGGGCATGATAGAAATTTATAAAATTAATGTAGAGAGAGTGGACTGAGGGAACTTTTTCTTCCTCTCTCATAATACTAAAACTTGAGAGTATTCAACAAAGTTGGTGGGCGGCAGAATCAGGACAGATAAAAGGTAATACTTCTTTATACAATGAGTAATTATAAGGTTGAATTAGCTGCCAGAGGATGTAGTGATCACCATAGAAAGCTTTAAAAGTGAATTAGACTGATTCATGGAGAATAGCCACTGATAGACCTATTCTAGTGATGGTAACTAGTGATGTTAACTAAAGGGAACTTTCACATTAAGAGCCAAACTACAAGTGACACCTGACACAAGTTGGACACTTGTCAGCTTCCCTCAAGTTTTGATGGGAAATGTAGGCATCCTGGTCTTGCAACTTGGCTCTCTGACTGCTGTCCAATGGACTTTTCAACTGTCACTTGTCCAACATTCCGCCAAGCTGCCTACATTTCCCATCAAAACTTGAGGGAAGCTGACAAGTGTCCAACCTGTGTCAGGTGTCACTTGTAGTTTTGCTCTCAGAGGCAGTAAACCTCTGAATACCAGTGCCAGGAGGCAACATCAAGGGAGGGCCTCTAGGCCCTGCTTTTTGGTCCACCAAAGTAACTGCTTGGCCTCTATGTGAGACAGGATGCTGGACTAGATGGACCACAGGTCTGATCCAGCAGGGCTCTACTTATATTCTTATGCTCTTATCTTTGCAGCAAATGATTCCATCTTCCTTCTGCAGAGATCGCAGGAATGTGGTAGGCACAAGGGGAGGGGACCTCTCAGCAGGCTCCTGTGCTATGATAGACTACCAACTTACCACCAACTACAAGGAGTGAGTGAGCTGTACCAAGGTGCAAGCCAAATGGTTCCACGTCAATTTCTTGAAGGCCAAGGAAAAGAGATCTGCACAAGGCAGTGATGATTTTCGAGCAAATATTGGATAAGTTCTTGAGCCTGACTCAGGAATTTGCCCTGGCATATAATGGTCCTATCTTTAGCTGTTCCTGGGCAGACCATATAGTGCACATAAAGGAGGTTTAGGGGGCAGGGCTGCCCAGGACTCTGAACTTTACCTAAACAAGAGAAAATTTGCAACAGCCAGATCCAGTACCTAGGACACATGGTGTGAGGTAGGAGAACTATGGCCTGTACAATGAAAAGTAAAAGCCCTATAGGACCTCCCAATATCTACAACTAAAAATCAACTTAGGTAGTTGCTAGGCCTTGAGGGACTGACTACTGTCACTCATTCCTTGGTGTGTTCTGAAATTTGCTCTGCATGGGATACCCATAAATATGGTTTGGAGGTTCCAGCTCATGCAGAATTCTTCAGCTTGCCTTTTAAACCAGATAATCTGGTTCATCTTAACCTCAAACAAAAATATCTCTTATACCAAAATGCTCAGGAAAATATGTTCTATAACACTGAAAAAAATCCCTCCCCAAATCACTCCCCCATGAAAATTCCCCACCCTTGTCCCCTTCTTACTTTTTCACTTTCTTTTATATACATCTCATGAAATAATTAAGATAGATGAGTGAATCAGAAACCATAGGAACAAATACATCCCAAGCTTCGAATCAATGTATAATACATTTCAAGCTATACTATGGCCAAAATAATTTAGAATTTGTTTTTAAAAACTGAAACCCCTTCATTTAAACATTTATATTTTCCCCATGGAACAAATTCAGATACCACTTTTTATTAATAATACTTTTGAGTAAGTATATTTTAGTACATGTTTTGGAGTATAAAGCATAATAATATCACTTTTTCCAGATAAGGGGTGGAACTAGGAATAGTAATTTCAATTTAAAGTGTGTCCTGTATTCATTGTGACGCCCTTGGTTCTTAGAACAAGGCTTCCTAAATTGAACTGGAAATACTAAACTGTTTAACTCAATGTGTATAACAGCACAATGTATAGATAGATAATAATTACTATTAAAAGTCAAAAAGAATTAATTTTAGTCTGCAATTTATTTCAGATGCACAAGAGAAAAAAAAGTTTAATTTATTCCTTCAATACTATAAAGCAAAAGTTAATTTTAAGATAAGAATTTGTTACAGATACAAGGCCAGTGCAATTATTCCTGCAGGATAGTAAAAGATGCTGGCTGCATTCCAGCCAAAGTTATGGACTTTGCAAACCCACTTATTTCAATGGGAGAGTTAGGAAGTTGCTCAGGCGTTCACATGCAGGTGTATTACAAGCAAGATGCCCCCATCAATGCAGAGTCTAGATAGGGAACTGTACCCTGAAGAATGAGAATTCTAGCAACTCCCATTAACAAAGTTTTGAACAAGTTAACCCCAAAAGAGAGAAATATGGACAAAATAATGTCCTGTGGCTTTCCTTAGTTTAAGACAATGTCAGTATGGAAAACCTCACCTATATGAGCTCTATTGAAGCTGAACTCTTACACAGGAGGCAAAGTTTACCTTGCTGGGCAAATTCCTTCTCTCAGATTAAGCTGCAGGTTAAGTTAGCTCTACAGTGAGGAGAGAATGTCATCAATTTCTCTTTTTTTTAATTTGCAATCAAGTATTAGCCTTGGAAGAAGTAGTCTCCTAGGAAGGTTCTATACCCATAACTAAAGTGGGGCTCCAGACATTTAACATGTTTATATCACAGTGAGATCTGATTGTCCTGTCAATCAGGCTTGCTGAGTGCCATGTATCCTGAGGGATGTACTTCTGAAGAATTATTTGTATTAACCATTGATCTTATATTCTGTAAACAAACAACAATTATTCTGTAAAAAATTAGGGCTGAAGGGTATATAAAGCCTTCCAATGCTACTGGTCTTTACACGTCTTTCTGAAATGGGCTTATTAATAAAAAAATAAACCCATATGTCTTTGAAAATCACTGCTTTGGTGTCTTGATTCTATGTGAAATTATTGGCTGTTCCAATCCTTAAAATTCTGTATTTGACATTATTCCTCTAACCTAGTTTTCCAAGGCAATTTTAAACAGAGAAGAGCATTAATAATAATAATGATAATAATAACATTCATTTATATACTGCCCTTCAGGACAACTTAACACCCACTCAGAGTGGTTTACAAAGTATGTCATTATTATCCCCACAACGAAACACACTGTGAGGTGGGTGGGGCTGAGAGAGCTCTGGAAGAGCTGTGACTGACCCAAGGTCACCCAGCTGGCTTCAAGTGGAGGAGTGGGGAATCAAACCTGGTTCTCCAGATTAGAGGCCCACACTCTTAACCACTACACCAAACTGGCTCTCATTAAAAAATACATAGGAAGAGTGACCATCAACAGGATCCCTGTGGGCACCATAGTAGCTGCTGAAATGTTTCCTTTTCCTGTCCACTTGCTTCTTTCCAATCCAGAGGTCCTGCTCTAGTTTTCCTCCACTTTGCTGGACAATGAGTTGTTCCAGGAAGCATCACCTTTGTACCTGCTAAGAGCACCTCTTTGGCATCACCTGCCTCTATCACTGAAGCATCTTTGGCTTGAGCCTCCTAACATTTGGTGGAACCAACACCATATATGTCATGCCATAAAATGGGGGGTCTATTGGAATTTCAGCCCTTTCATTGTGTTTTTATAGCACGAATTCATTAATGTGATGTTGGAGTCAATGTTAACTAATTAAATCAAATGGTGAATATGGAATGCTGCATGTCTAAAGTACTGTGGGGGTTGAGGGGGTGCTAAATGACTCCATTATAAATAAAATTCTCATTTAATATCATAGTTGTAGAAGTTGATAATGAGATACTAATCAGTGTTTCATTCTTTCATGCATCCAGGGGGAAAGAGGGACATGTGTAAGATATCTGAGGTCTAGAAGAACTCATAGGACTAAGACAGCGGTCATTACAGACCCCAGATACCAGTCCTATATGTACCTTTGCCCTCGAGCCATAAACAATAATCCTTGATCAAATTTCATGTATTGTACTGAAATTATTATAAAACCCAACTTATTGTTTTAAATTATGACTAAATTGGGGCCTAATTAACTAAAACTATAGTGGAGTTGAAAGTAATTGAGTTAGCTGAATTCAAAATAAACTTTTATAGACAAAAATGAATACCAGCACACAGAAGACCCATAAGGTGAGCAGCTGCCAATGCTTAAGTGCAACAGAAAAACTTGGCGTCATTGAGCCCAGTGCCATCCAGTCTAGCCAGTCTCTTGGGTACCTCCACCTTTGTCAGGATCCCACAAATGCCGCCATCTTTGCAGGACTTACTCCATGAGCCATAGTCTCCCCATTCATGCCCATTTCCTTCTACTGTGGTTCCATCTGTGCACTTAAACTTGATATTGTTGGCTCCTTTATTGTCCCACAGTGTGGGTGCTGACACTCGGAGCGAGAAGGAATTCAGAAAGCCAGACTGGCAAAAATGTCCATCAGACCAGGAACCACGCCTTTCAGAACAAGAAAAGAATTGTTTGTAGATTTTATGTACTCTATCAGTGAACAATTGTCTTCTGCTTGCCTACATTCTTTTAACAGTAACCATGGGGGGGGCGGTGTTAAATAAACCTATGTTGGGGGTATGATTGCCACACATAGCAATTGTTTCCAAATTGTAAAAACTCATCTGCTCATTCCTGCAAATCAGGTTGCTGTTAAAAGCATGGGAAAGGTGGGGAGGTGAAATGTGGCAGTCCTGCTCTTACTAAGTTTTGGCCCTGAACTCCTTTAACCTTCTAATAGACCTCTGAAAAAAACATTCATATATTAAATTAGGGAGTATATTACAAACCACCAGGCAAATTATCCATATATCTCATGGTTTGTACTGACAGACATCATTGTCTTTCACAGTACTAAAACATAGAAATCGAAAACACACTTTGACATGAAGCAAAGTATTTCTTTTGTGCAGATTTACCTCTTTCCTTTTGCATATTGAATAGTTCACAACAGCACAATTATTTTACATTGCTATATTTTTTTTAAAAAAAATGAAACAACAAAAATTATGTTTTGAGTGTAAGCCATTAGATAACTAACAAATGTTCATGAATTTTAAAAAAAACATCTAAAAACAATAATTTCTACAGCATAGGTATGTTTGTTCCCCTTTAATATATTTCTTTGGTGAGGTAAATATCCTCCAGGTGCTACCATATTTAACTCAAAATAAAGATGACTGAATATAAGACAACTCCCCTAAAAAGTGAAGGCAGTACCTAAAAGCAAATGGCCCTGAATTTAAAATGAGCCCCCCACAAAAGGGTTGAACTGGTTAGCCAGCCAGATTGTCCTCCTGTCCATGTAATGAAGTCCCATAACATTTCTGTTCTGATTTGGTATAGATATAAGAGAACTAGAAAAATTTGGGTAGATGCCACCATAGCCTGGAACAGATTTTTCAAGGCCCCATTGTTCAAAATGGCTGCCACCAAATTTTAACTGTACCTACTTTTCCTCCTTAATATATACAGATGTCATTCTGGTGGCCAAATATATGTATGAGGTGGGGAGGTTTCCTAAGAATTCAATTATATGCTCCTAAAATTCATATGGATGTCAGATATCATCCTACACGAGTTTCATATTATTTATTAAATAAAAGTTGTTGTAAAAATTGAACATAAAATGGCAAAATATTTATTATTACAAAGAAATTGTAAAGTACACAACATGAAGAATTTGTCACGGTTATTGAAAACGAAGTGGGGGAGGGAAGCAAATGGTGCAAGTAAAGAGTCCTACAAACTTTTTATTTGGGGTAATATTTAAATGTAACAAACAAGAAGATAAAATTCTGTTAAGAAAGGAGGCTGAGTGGATTTTAAAACTCAACACACTGTACCCTAATGGATTAAATGAGAACATTTCTTGGCAAACGCTTATTTAGATAAGAGCCTAGGCAAGCCCAGACAGTCCACTCTGCTGTCGTGTGTACATGGGAGTGATACTAAAAGGAATTTGGAAGGTCAGTAACATTTTGTATATTTATTCATACACAATTTATAGCAATAATCATTTTTGTAATTAGGAAACATGGAGTGTATATTACAATAATATATTAATATTTAATGTAATAAATATTTATTATGAATTGCACTCTATACATGCTCTGCGAAATTGTCCTGTGTTTTAACTAGAGATGGGCATGAACTGGAAAAAAACCTGAACCATGCGGTTCATGGTTCGTCAAATTTCACAAACCATGAACCATGAACTTTCATGAACCTGCCCCAGGTTCACAAACTGGTTCGTGAAAATGTCACATCCAGAAAATCATCACTTCCGGGTCAGCAGAAGGTCTGCAGGAAGTCCATCCCCTGCTGCCTAGGAAACTGATTGATTGGCACCAGGCTGTCTGCAGTGACGAACCAAAAACCAAACCAAATGAACCAGCCTAAAGTTCGTGGTGGTTTGTCAGAAATGGGATCTGATGAACCGCTGGTTCGTGAACCACGAACCAGCCTGGTTTGTGCTTAATTTTGGTTCGCATTTTGGTTCGTGCCCATCTCTAGTTTTAACTACAGTTTATAAATATGTTGTATTGATTCTTAAGATGTTGTATTATGACTTTATATTTTGTATTCTTGATAGATCCCCCTGATGAAGCTGTTGTGAAAAGCCTAAAGACTCTTCCCTTGCACCATTTGCCTTTTTTTCTTCATTTTGCCTTGATGCACCCTCCTTCTTTTCTACAGTGTTACATTTGGTATATGTAAACACTCCTCATATCTTTCTTACACATAAATTACCAAGGCAAAATGAATACGAGTGTGACAATAATTCTTGGTTTTTTACATAATCCTTTATATTGTTCTCCACATTTATAATTTGTGCAAGCCACATACTTTAAATGACATATTTAAATGACATTTGCATCTGCTAATAACGCAAGTTGTGCATGTGCACTGCACAAGTTGTTCAGAAGACATCCTGTTAAGACATAGTTCAGGCTTTAGCATACCACTTGTTGTTTTGTGCCACCTAAAGTCTGTTGGTTGTAGAGCTTCATAAGTAAAGCATCCACCAAAGATTTAAGCATTCCTGAAGAATAAAAAAGTATCCTCTCAAATGTCCATGTCTAATTGAGAAAGATGAAGGCAGAATTTCTCATATGTGTTGGTACATGTGCCGTAAATATCGAAGATTGTTAAACATATTATGCATTGTAGATGGATGTAAGACCTTAACAAAATATTCCTCTGCTTTGTCAAGTGTTTCCTGAAGTGGAAACTTTTCTTGTACTGCTTTCAAGGCCATTGGCTTTGTTACTACCTTACTTGTGACATCTCAGCCTATAAGGATATTTGCCTTAATTAGAATACTGCAGATTGGAGTTCCAAGGTGCTTTGCAAGTTTGTGAAGAGGTATGTAGCACACTTTGTCTCCCACTCCTACTTTTATCCACATTTCTTCCATACCTTTTGTGAATAGTTCAAATATATATCAAAGGAGGAGTATAATTACACTGGTGTCATTTGACAATACTGTGAGACATTTTATTCCTGACTGAATGGGGTGGAACCATTCTAGCATCTATCATTCTAGCTGTTTCAACAGAGATCTGAAGTTGAGAGTGGATGTCAGCTATAAGTGTATTTCTGTTATCAATGGCTCCTGTCATAATTCCACTTAATGTCCTAGTCATGGACATCATTTTCGCATTGTCAATAAAATAATTACTAGCAGCCAATTAGATCATCTCTTTGTTTTTATAGGAAGACCAGAACCCATCCATCTGAACAGGAATAGGAATATCATATTCTTTCTTCATCAGTTTGATTGGATCAGCCATCTTCCGTCATTCTGTTTCTCCCTCTTTAAAGGAATGCTCACTGTAGCTATCAAACACACAGTCTACCCTCTCTGCACTTTGATACTGCGTTTGCATGTGCACGAAGTTTATCAAAAAAATACTTTTAAATATTTCCATATCTTTTGTTCTCAGTAGGCTAACATATGGCATAAAATCTATAACAACAGCAGCTTCCATAATGTCACATTGTAGAAAGCAATAATCTAACAGCTCCAGTTGCTTCTCAAGGTCCGCTTGGGATTTTATTCCTTCGGTGGTGCAGGGGATCCCCCGCTTTCACCCTCCACTCCCACCTCCACTTACCTGGCCAGTAGGGGAGGAAGGCATGGGAACGGGCCTCCCAGGCATGCTTCCAGGGTGGCACAACAACATCACTGACATCATTGCGCCACCCAGGGAGCAACTCTGTGCTTCACCACAAGCCGATTCAGCCTGCTGTGAATGCAAGAAGGAAGTAAAGGCCAGGTCTTCCCCCCCAACCCCCACCTCCTGCCAGGAGGGTAAGGGGACCTGTCAACCCTAAGCTCAGCCAACAGAAGATACATTACTAGTTTTTTGGGAACCCCATTGTCATCAAGCAGCAAATTTGATGCCAATAGATGGTACTTCAAAATATCCTTTGCACTTTGTCCCTTTCTATAGCTATTTATGCACATATGTCAGCAGCAGTGGTATCTTTTTTTCTTTTTTGACTAATATAGTGTTAAAAGAAAGCCTAGTGGGACAGAAATCTGTTCCATGCTATGGTGATATCTACCCAAGGTATTCTGGTTCTCTTATACTTATACCAGGTGGTTTTCTTGCTTAGACAAATTAGAACAGAAAATGTTATGGGACTTCATTACAGGAACTGGATTAAGAATGAGGCAATTCGTGGCATAGCCTAGAGAAAACCAGCACCATGCAAGACATGCTGCAATTCCTCCAGCAGCTGAGGAGCTGATCACGTCTCCTCAGCTCAGCAGCATGCAACAGCCGCTGCAGTAGCCTTTGGAGGCCTCAGTGCTTGTTGGGGCTGATGATACTCTCAGTGCTACCACAGAGGTCACTGAGTGGGCATGAGATGAAACAGTTTTGCTCTTTCTTTTTTTCTTTCTTTCCTCCCTCCCTCCCTCCTTCCCCCCATGGAAACCAGGGAAAGCCTTTCCACACATAGGACAACTGGGTTGCATGGGCTGCTAGCAGCTTCCTCCCAATCAGATGGAGAGGCCAGCCTCTCTCAGCCACAAAGCACAGAATGAGAAAGTGCACCCACCAGTGGGGGTGTGCGCTTCAGGAAAAATGCCTGAATTGGACCCAATCTGTAAATCAAAGGTTCCTGAAATGATTCGGGTGGCTTTAGGAAGCTTCAGGGACTTTCCCAGGCTTCAACTGGCCCACGGAGGAATGCCCCCCATGGGCCAGTTAAAGTTTAAAGAGCTCCCTCCCACCATCCCACTTACCTGTGCTTCCCTGGCGGCAATGGAGGAGACAGCATGGGTAGCAGAGGCAGAGACTCTGACCTTCCCTGCCATCCAGCTGGCTGTTGCAGTGGTGGAGAAGGCAGTGTGGGCCATAGAGGCACCTACTCTGGCCTTCACTGCCACCCAGCTGGCCATTGCAGCAGCGGAGGAGGAGGCATGAGCCACAGAAGTGCCTGCTTCAGCCTTTCCCACCACCCAGTTGGCTGCTGCAGCTGCGGAGGAGGCAGCATGAGCCACAGATACACTGCTTCTGGCCTTCCTCGCTGCCCAGCTGCAATGGTGGAGGAGGTAGCATGGGTTGCAGAAGCACTGGTTCCAGCCTTTCCTGCCACCTATCTGGTCTTCTTCCTTGGGTCTACGGCCAGGTAAGTGGGGTGGGGTGGGGATGGCAAGGACAGGGAGACTAAGAGGGGGCTAGGGGCTGGGAGACAGCTTCCTCACTTCAGTATGATTTACGGAGCATACTGAAGCAATTTAAATTGCCGAAGCGCCAATACCCTTTTGGGGTATTACAAATCATTTTCATGCTTCGGGTAAACCCGAAGTGGGAAAACTGAATTTTCCCCCCATGCACGCCCCTACTTCCAGCCTGCAGGACTCAGCTAATGGAAGGGAAAACCTCTTGCTCCTCTTTGCAAGCCCTGACCTGAATAGCACAGGTGAGCCTGATCTCATCAGGTCTCAGAAGCTAAGCAGGGTCGGCCTTGGTTAGTAATCAGATGGGAGACCTCCAATGAAGGCCAGGATTGCAGAGGCAGGCAATGGCAAACCACCTCTGTTAGTCTCTTGCCAGGAAAACCCCGTCAGGGGTTGTCATAATTCAGCTATGACTAGAGGGCATTCTCCATCAACACCTTTCAGCAAACACCCAAACACACATGCAACAGAGCCCAATTCAGTCTCATTAAGACTGAGAGCCAAGCTACAAGTGAATTCCTTCATGTGGAGAACACTTGATTGTTCTCGCAAGTTTACCTGAGAAGTGAAGTCCAAGTGTCCTTCCCCTCTCTGTTAGAATCACTGGCTGAAGAGCCACAGAAAGTCGGCAGTAGCAGCAGCTTTTGCAAATCGTTCCTCCAGTCACAAGCCTGTGGGACAAGAGGGCTCCCAATGATCGTTTGGGGGCGGGCAGCTGCTACTTTCTCCCAGGGCGTCCTCTGGGCTGCCTGCTCCCGGGGAGCTGCTCTGGAGAAAGCCACCGCGTTGGGGAAGCTCTGGCTGCAGCAACAGCAGAGGGATCTGCTGCTGCTCTAACATGCCCTTCCCCTGCTCCTGAGTTCCTGGAGAAAAACTGGAATGAGGGCATGTTAGAGTAGCAGCAGATCCTTCCGCTGTCACTGCAGCTGGAGCTTCATTCTCCAGAGCAGCTCCCCAGGAGCAGGCAGCCCTCAGGATGCCCTGGGAAAAAGTAGCAGCTGCCCACCCCCAAATGATCATTGGGAGCCCTCTTGTCCAGCAGGCTTGTGACTGGAGGAACAGTTTGCAAACGCTGCTGCTGCTGCTGGCTTTCTCTGGCTCTTCAGCTAGCGATTCTAACACAGAGGGGAAGGACACTTGGACTTCACTTCCCAGGTAAACTTGCAAGAACAATTAAGTGTTCTCCACGTAAAGGAAGTCACTTTTAGCTTGGCTCTAAGGTGGTGCACACTGGAACAAAAAATCCAAACTTCAAATATATGGCGATGGGATCTGAACTGGCTGACACTGAGACTGAAAAGAGATCATGGGTATAGTGAAAAGCTTGATGAAAATATCAACTCAGCATGCAGCAGCAGTGAAAAAGGCAAACTCCATGTTGGAGATTATTAGGAAAGGGCTTGAAAATACAATAGTCATCATTGTAATGTCCTTGTATAGAGCAATTGTGCACCTGCATTTTGAATACTGTGTATAGTTCTGCTTGTTGTATCTCAGAAAGGATATTGCAGAGCTGGAAAAGTTACGGAAGAGGGCAACCAATACATTTAAGTGGATGGAGCTCCTTACCTATGACGAAAGGCTGAAGACTCTGGGACTATTAGGTGTAGAAAAAAAGATAGCCAAGGATTCACATGATAGAGATTTATAAAATTATGCTTGGCCGGAAAAAAAAAAAAAGGACAGAGAGAACTTTTCCTCCCTCACCCATGATTTTAGGGGTATCCAACAAAGGTGATGGGCAGTAGATTCAGGACAGACAAAGGGAAATATTTCTTTGCTTGGTTTTGGGATTCACTACCAGTAGATGTAGTGATAGCCATAAGTCTAGAAAGCTTTAAGAGAGAATTAGACAAATTCATGGAGGATAGGTCCATAAATGATTATTAGCCGTGTTGAGAAAAGGAAAGAGGCAGTAAGCCTCTAAATATAGACAGGGAAGGCCTCAGCTTCTGTGACCTGTTTGTTTGTCCTCCATAGCAATTTGATGTCCACTGCATGAACTGGGATGCTCAACCACATGGACTACTGGTCTGATCTTGCAGGGTTCTTCATGTGTTTTTATATATGCATGATATTGTCCCAATAACCCGCCCCCCCTATGAATAATCAGGGAAATGTATAGTAATAGCAATCTGTGCTGGGTATTGAAAAAAGTTTAGAAAGATGAAATATTACACCCTGGATCTCTGTTTCTTCTGGTTTGGCCTTCAGTCAGGATTCAGAATAAAACACCATTCTTCTTTCTTTTCTTCCACACTGGTGGTGGGGGAGCATTTGGAGAAGATATATTATCGGAAAATACCTTTTGAAACAATAATAAAGTACTCACTTTCCCACTGCCGATGTGACGACTGACCCATCAGAGCAAATCAAGCGAATGCCATTTAGGGAAGTATCATCAAACAATTTTCCCTGTTTGGGCTGCACCTAGTAAAATGCCCCAATGCAGACCAGAAATGGAAAGAGGTATTTATTAGCTATGGAAGTGAAATGGAACTTCCATGTTCCCAGGCAGTATACCACCTGCTGGAGGAAATAATAGTGAAGACTAGACATAGGCACAAACCCAAAAAAATCAATAAACCTACAGTTCGTGGTTTGGTGCCACCAACGAACCTGAACAAATGAACCGAAATGAAAATTTCCCATTACCGAACCGGTTTGCGGTTTGTGGGTGTCGGAACGGCCCCCGTTGCACTTAGAGAGCCCATATTCCGAGGGAGTGTTTAGCAGGCTCTCCTCCAGCCAGCACCCAAGTTTGGTCAAGATTGCAATAGGGATCTTGGAGTTATACCCTCTCCAATCTGAGGCCCCCAGGAAACTCCCACTCGATACAATTAGAGCCACCAGTTGACAATGGCCCAGTGTACAAGGGGTTGGCCGTCAGAACTGCCTATCAGGGTTTGCAGGGATGAGATTGGAGTGCCCATAGCTACAGAACACCCCCCTTCCCCCTCCCTCCCCCCTGGTGTCTTCTCCCATGTAACCAATTGTAACCAATTTGCAGCTCCGTGGTTGGAAGGAAGACCTGCCGATCAAGGTAAGCTGGGCTTCAATTTGAGTTTCCAGGGCGACATAAGGAGTGCAGACAGAGTTCAGGCATTCTCCCAGCTCCATTTCCAAGTGAATTGATTGATGGTGCCTGACTGTCTGACTTCACGAACCACGAGTGAACGCAATGAACTGGTCTTCCAACAAACACTAATTCGTTGGCCATGGACCCTCAGGAACCGCCGGTTCACAAACAGACAATCAGGCAGTTCGTGGGGTTTTTTGGTTCATAATGCGGTTCATGCCCATGTCTAGTGAGGACCTTTCCCTTCAGAGCCGCCTCGTGAGTTCTCAGAGGCATCAGTCTAACCATCTCCTTTTGGAAATGTGATGCCGTCAGGGCCAGATGGAGATTTTTGGTCAAATTCAGCAGGACAGTTCTGTTTTTTGAGGATTATTGATCAAATTGCTGTGCAGAATGGGACTCTTGTCACCTCTATCATTTTGACTAAAACTTAAAACAAGTAACACCCTGTTCCTAAAGGCCTCCCATCAAAAGTTGGATGTACTGAATAAATATATCCTCATGCCATGGCTGCTGGCTGTTAGTTTGCCATGGATCCTGTAAGGAAAGCACAGCCCACATGGAAGGAACAAAAATTACTCCGCTACCATCTTCCTCTACAAATTTAGCGTATGTGTTAAAGCCTGGTTTTATATATTAAAATACCCTTTTCGTTTTTTTAAACTTTCCCAATCTTTTTGTCAGAATATAATCCCTTTAAAACTGATCAGAATCACATAGTACTTAACCTATGATCATCTCGAGTCTACAAACTGCCTGGTAAAAGAAAACTGGGATAAACATAAAGAACAACAACAAGGGGGGGGGGACCCTTAAAATCACCCAAAACATAAAAACCCAGTGAAGTATGATTAGAATAAATAACATTCAGGCATACAAATCCCTCCAGGAAACAGATTAATGGCATCTGCTTGAAATTTCTCTCAAACAAAACTAGTCTTCTCCAGTTTCTGGAAGGCTCTCAGAGATGGTTCCCAACGAAGCTCATAAAGGAAGGGCTGCTGTAACCTAAGCCCCTTCCCCCACTGATGTCATTCTTCCTTCTCCAAGCACCAACTTCCTTTCTTATGCCATTGTTTCATACTGCTGGCAGACTATCTTCAAAAAGCTACAGTCCCTGCTTTTGCTAGAGCAGAACACAGACAAAAATAATGAAAACCTCACATACAGAGACAGAACGTTTTATCTAAATCTATCTGTATCTATCTAACAAACCTTATCCTTATGCCTGATACACCCCCAAAGAAACCTAAACTTAATATAAAAGTTCCCAATTAAAATACAATCTAATTAATCTGTTATTCCTATACTAAGGAGTAGAGAGGGAATTAAATTAAGAAAGGACACAGAGAAGAGTGCTTCCGCAGGCAGAGCAAATGGTTAGGGGATTGCAGGGAAATGATGCAAGCAGCCATTCCTGCCTTTCAGTTGGAAAGGACCAATAAGAAAGTACTTTCAGATGTGTGTGCCTGCTTCAGAATCCATAAGTAAAGACAGACAACATTCACAGGTAGGGTTGCTAGGTCCCCTTACCCTCCAGGCAGGACAGGGGAACCTGGTGCTTACCTTTTCCTTGTTGCCGGCATGCTCTTCGCATGTGCAATCCCGTGCCTGCGTGATGATGTCACTTGTAGGAAGTAATGTCATTGCACAAGGTGGAGGGAGCACATGCGCTTCACAGAGGGCCAATTTGGACCCCAAACGGGCCCAATTCAGCCCATTTGGAGCCTAAATCGGCCCACTGCAAAGCATGGGAGCACCCTTGGGGTGGCGTGATGGCCTCAATGACATCATCACACCGACCCCAGGAGCATGCCTGGGAGGCCAGTCTCCATCTCCCCCCCACACACACACACACACACTGGCCAGGTAAGTGTCAGGGTGGCCCCTGCCATACTTTGAGGGATTGGGGGTTCACTGTCGAGATGTAGACCTGATCTTTTGTGACATGCTTTAAGAGTGCTGTTAAAGCCCTGTGTATTAAACCTGCTTGGGAAATATTGGATTATACTTTTCTGTGAGAAGATCCAAAGGAATGCAGTTATCAGCGTCACTAGGGCGATGAGGCCAGTTGGCCAGAGAAAGATTGGATTTCTAGCCACAACAATTCTGAGGGGTTTTTTCTTTTATTTGCTTTTGCTGTATAGATGGGAACTTAGCTACCGGGGAGGGGGGGAGAGTAGAGTGGGTTGTGCTTGAAGGGTTTATTATGCTTAGCTGGGAGAGGGAACAGTTATTCCCGTCAAGAAATGTCTGCAGTGCTGTACTATTAGATTATCATTAAAGCTTTAACTCATGCATCCTTGGACTCATGCAGTGAAGTTACTTGACAGCTAAGCTGGCAGGCTCTGACAGTAAGAGGAGATGGGGAGCGAAAGGTGGGAGCAGGGAATGCTCACAGGCTTTGCTCTCACACCATACCCACTTCGTTTGGCAAAACCACAGCAACACCAATCAAGGGACAGTGAACGCTTGGCCCCTTCCACCCTTTGCACCAGTCTGTCTACAGAATGGTTCAGTTTCTCATCTCCAGAAGCCAGATCAAACTGTCTGAGGAATAGGTTTCGCTTTCCTCCTCTTGCAAACAGCATAGCCTGCTTTCTATAGGAGTCAATGGGATTCTAAATATTATTAATTATTCCAAATATCTGGAACTATAACTTTTGGATTCAGAATTATTCATAACTATTCTGAATATAGCAATCTTCAGTGCTTCCAAATATTTCTGAATATAAATTGCACATCTCTACTATTTTCCCCATTGTGGAAATGTATGTGTAGCCAATCAGTACGTGTAAATTTCAGCAAGGAACAAATAACGACTTTCCGAGTAATTTCTGGTCAAGAAATTGGCTTGAGGAAAGCTTTAAGCCCTTTTTCTTTGTTTCCATTTAAATTACTCTACACACGCCTGAAAATCTTAAGTTTCATCTGGGAACCCCCCTTACAGCATAACTGCTTCTCTGGACTGATTTCCAAGCAAACTTTTTTCTTCATACACTCTTTTGTAGCTTTTCGTTTCTCCATCCTCTCGCCTCCTTTTTATTGAGAGCATTTGTAAATCAAAGTTATGCTGCCTTTACTGAGGCTTCTCTACATATTTTAGCAAGACCTCCTATCAGGTGCAAACCAAGCTATAGCAACCCTGTTGTAAAGATTGCTCTGTTACCCTCACCAGCAGCGATCCAAAGCAGAGCCACCTATCCCCATTAAAAACAGAAACCAAGAATAAAAGAAAATAAAGATATCCCTAAATCACAGCTTGAAGAACGGATGGGGAAAGGGAAGAGAGAGCACTAACCTTCAGTGAAAAGCCTTTGGCCTTGCCTTTAGGGCAGATTTTTCTTTCTCCCCATTCACCCCATTGTCCTCCATTAGTCACTTCAAGAGTAGATGTGACACTGTCTGACTCCACATCCCACAGACAGCAAGAGAGTAGCAGGAAGAATACAATAGGATCGGTAAGCTGCATATTGAACCTTCCTCTTAGCAGAGAGATTGGTAAATGACAACAACTCCAGAGACTGGGAACTTTTATTCATGCGTTAAGTTAACCAGGATGCCTCATTAATCCAATGACAAGCGCAGATGGGCACATTCTCTACTATGGTCGATGTGCTTGTGCACTGATCCAGTCTTCACCAAGCTGAGTATTTGTCTCGCCGCACACAATTAAACTTCAACATTATGAGTGTTTGCATTGGTGGATTGGAACTCTACCCAGGACAATCAGCCCAAAGTGCAGGCTAAGCACATATTCATCCACAAGGAAAGAATACATCACTTCCCATAACCCAATCTTGAATGTCCTTGTGTTCTTGCTATGCTTTAGCATAGTGGTTAAGTCAGGGGTCTGAGACTTACACTGCAATCCTAAGCAGGTCTACTTGGAAGAAAGTCCCATTTTATGCAATGGAGCTTACTCCCACATAAGCTTTCTTAGGATTGCAAAGCTCGCTTCCTAAACCCTTTCAATCCAGAACACATCCTTGATGCCAAATTATGCCCGCAAAAAACATTGAAGCAGGGTTTCTGTGGGCCCCCCTGCAACTGCTATAGCCTCTGCATCTTGTTGTGGGGTGTTTTTTCACATATCCTTTCCCCAGAGCAGGCGTAGGATACTGACTCATGGTGCTAGTGTCAGGCTGATGATATGCAAGTGTCAGGCTCACACGTTTCGATTGTTACTCACTACAGCACATGCAGTTAGCCTTGCATCCTCTGTAATCCTTTCAGAAACTTCCCAGCATGTTTATTAGAAAGCACTCCTAGAAGGATGATGTTCTATCACATCACTTGACATGTGATTTGTTCAGTAAACCGTGAACAGTGATCTTAATCTACAAACTACAAACTACTATGAAGCAGCCATTTATAAGGACGAGATGTTACCCAAAAAAATACAGCAAAGTACAGAAGTTGCACAACTGCAGGATTCAAATGGCAGAATTTTTTTTAAAAAAATAATTTAACTAACTTTTTTTTAAAAAAAAATCTATAATATAGTATCCCTTTTCAAAGATTTTATCTTTTGATTTGGGCAAGGCCTGCACACATTTTCCATGCCAAAAGAATTAAATAGAGGATTTATTGAATCCTCATTTAGAAGGGGGGGGGGGGTGTTCCTGAGCGCCTTTCATTGTTTTGCTGTCCTTCTTCTATCTATTTGTTATCCAAGCATACAGTAAGTCACATTCCTAGACAATGACATAAATTACATAGTGAGTATTGCAGTTTATTAAGGAACCTAATTTATGAAGCTTTCCATCATGAAGATTCTTGAAAACCTTTCAAGGCAGCTAACCTGCTAAACCAAAACACCCATCTAAAATGCTCTACACACCCTTGGTACTCTAATTCTCAGCATCACTCCAATTGAACAGAATCAGCAGACTTTTCAATCCTTTTAACCCTACAAGTGGATTAATGGAAATATATAAGGATAACGCATAGACAGTGTCTCATCATTCCCTTGATCCAAATGCTTTGGGAGAAGTTTTAGGTGGGTAGACATGTTGGTCTGCAGTACAACAGCAAGATTTGAATCTAGGGGCACCTTAAAGATCAACAATATTTTCAGGACGTAAGCTTTCAAGAGGCAGAGTTCCCTTCTTCAGACACAAGTAGGACTGGAGATTGGAGATCCCTAAGCTGGGATATAAAGGCTGAAGTATCTCCATTCCTACTCGTGTCTGAAGAAGGAAGCTCTAACCAGGGCTTTTTTTCTGGGAAAAGAGATGGTGGAACTCAGTGGGTTGCCCTCAGAGAAAATGGTCACATGACTGGTGGCCCTGCCCCCTGATCTTCAGACAGAGAGGAGTTTAGATTGCCCTCCGCACCAGCAGTCTAAACTCCCCTCTGTCTGGAGATCAGGGGGCAGGGCCACCAGCCATGTGACCATTTTCAAGAGGTTCCGGAACTCCGTTCCACCACATTCCAGCTGAAAAAAAGCCCTGGCTCTAACTATCTAAAGCTTACACCCTGAAAATCTTGTTGGTCTCTAAGGTGCCACTGGACTCAAATCCTGTTGCTTCAGGGGAAGATGGCCACTTTTCGGGACCCATGTAGACATTGTTCCAGCAGTGCACGCCCTGGTGAGAAGGCTGCAAGAGGGCATCAAATTCTGCCTGTAACTTCTCACCAAGCAGAGGTGTATATGTTGGTGACCATTTATTTTATTTATGTATTATTCCGATTTATAAACCGCCCATCCTCAGGGGCTCTGGGCGGTGAACAACAGTTAAAATCAATAAAAACAAGAAAACAATAATTCTAAAATCAACATACAATAAGCAATAATAAAGTTAATGAACCAAATACATTAAGGTGCAATGGTGGGGAGAACCCTCCACCTCAAAGGTGGGAGACCGACATGGCACCACCCCCTTCAACCCGTGCAACCTGCTGGTCAGAAGCAGGGATTCTCTGGTTGTATATTGGTTCTGTTGGGCTTGTTGGTTCTGCTTGAATTTAGAGGCTTTAGTCTAGTGTTTGGCTATTGGTTTTGCCTGAGAGAAACCATGTAATTTTTCCCCATAGAAAATAATGAAGACAAATCGACTCTCTGGGTGCGTCTTATTCAGGAGTCTGTAGAACTGGACCTCTTTGCCCAAATTGCTTGAAATATCGGGAGTTTTTATTGTAAGTACTAGGTCCCCAGAGGGTTTTTTTGGTGTAATTTGGTAAAGAACACCCTTATAGAGAATATTGGGACCTGAATAATTCTGGAATCTTGGAGGGAAAACTGAACCCAAATCCTGAAATGGGGAAACTGAATACCCCCAAATACTGGTATTTATGTCTTTCCCAGAATCCAGACCTGAAAAATAATGTGTGCAGAATATTAAGCAGAAAGTTCATACATCTCAAAATGAAGTTAGCCTCCTACTTATTGTGAGGAACCTACACGTAACACATAGAACCACTCAGGTTTGTCTATGATTTCTGAAGATGGCTTTTTTATTTTAATTTGTTGTATGGGGGGGAACACTGAATTATTTTTCTTAAGGTTATTTTATTACTGACAGTCATTTTAATGAGATTCTGAAGATTAGATAGTTTGGGGAAAGCTTTGTTGTCATTGCCAAGGGCATGTAAGAAATGAAAGGACAATTTGTACCTGATTGATATCTGGGGATGCAGGGATCCTACTAAGACAGATTGGTCATTCTGTTCCAGTCCACACAAATCTTATTTCAGGATCAATTTCTTTTCATTTCAATGATCCGCTTTGTTGTGTAGAACAAGTGGGAATCTAATCTGTTCTGATTGTGCCACAGAGTGTCCTCCTACAAATTTATGTTAGAGGTGGAAATGGGAAATGAAATCCGGTGGATGTTGTTGTTGTAAAGCCTGTTTGAAGAGACCCTTTAATATAAACAACAACAACCAATACTATAACAGCCACGACTGTACGAATATTAAAAGGAACTAAGCTCTGATCCTGGCCAATAGCCTAACACCCAATTGCACAAGGTTTTTTTTTTTAAAGCTTCAAAATTAAGAAGGAAAGAGTTACATAACTTTGCAAAATAAGAGATCCAAAGTGTTATTACAAAAAGATGTGAAGCTGGAATGCAGAATGACCGTCTTAGTTATATAAGCAAAAATAACCGTGAACAAATACATTCCTTTCTTGGCAGAAAAAGCTTTTCAAAACATGCCTCTCTATATTGAAGTCATTTTGGATATAGTTAAGAATTCTTAGGTTAAAAAAATCTTACAATATATATATATATATATATATATATATATATATATATATATATCTTATCTTGTACATATTTAGGAGCTCTTATCTATTGTAGTACAGGCATAATGACCACATACAAAAGGATCCACATAGGGCCGATTAACTCCCCTCCCCTCTACATGCATAGGCCCCTTACCAGGTACAGAAGAGTTGTCAGCTGGCCAACAAAAACTGCCCTGTCCCTTTAAGAGAGGCTTAATATGTAGAAAGGGGCAGTTGAAACTTTTCACGGCATAATTATCATCTGACAATTACTGCCAATCAAACTGATATTAAAGGAACAGCTAGAGGGACCAGTTTAAAAGTTAGCAACCCTGAGTCAATCTATCCCCTCGAATCTATGTCCAGCCATGCCTCTCAGCTCAGGTGCACTTTACTTGAGTTCATAGCCTACACTATGCTGGATCATGTTCCACACCCTTTAGTGCAAATACAGGAATTAAATATAAAATGTTCACATCTCCTTCTCAATTTAGCTTTTAGCAAAATAATACAATTTCTCCCTGATTATGCATTAACTTTATTTGATGTCCCTGTCAGCCTACATATATAGGGCAGGTTTATATGATGTGTTAACAATTAATCCATAGGATGGCAAAAATCTCCTTACAGAGGAACTTTCTCCCCATTGATAATAATTAATCTTTGGAGACTTTAAAAAAATTCACTATTAGCATGTGCTGAAAACTTCTTATCATAATCATACTGTCAAATGATACCTACCTGGATAAAATAGTTACTTGAACTCATCCTATGGGCTCCTGCAAACCTGACAAATAGATCTACATGATTTTTGTATCTTTTATCCTGCACAGAAGTAGAAAAGTTATAAAATTTGAAACAGCCAACAGATTACATACAAGATTTCTCTCTTCAGTAACTACGAAATCCTCCTCTTTACCCAAGTCTTCATGCTACCTGATCTTTTGTTGCGTTGGAAGTAATCCAGATAGATAATACCCAGATTCCAACATGGCGTCACTCTGTGATGTGACCAATAAAGAGAATCCAAGATTAAAGACTTGAAGTAAGAGTGATGGGGTTAGGCAAACAGGAGCAGATTTGTCAATGGTTAGTGCCCCTAGAGAATCAGCATTATTTCTCATCCTAACAATGACTCTAAGCAAATCCTTTAACTTTCTGCTATATAATGGAAACTATTCATTCCTGTGCCCTCACAAGGATAGCCCAGGTGAGCATGATCTTGTCAGACTCCGCATTGGTTAGTAATTGGATGGGAAACTTCCAGTGAAGGGTTGCAGAGACAGGCAATGGCAAACAGCCTCTGTTAGCCTCTTGCCATGAAAACCCCACCAGGGGTTGCCATAAGTCAGATACGACTTGAGGGCACTCTTCACCACCACCATTCATTCCTATAGGAAAAAGTAAAGAGCTGTATTTTGCCAACACACCCTCCGTGTAAGTCCTAAACCTGCCTTCTAATCCTTTACATTACTCTTAAAGATTCTATATGGCCATGCAGCATGTCGATATTGTCAGGATGTCAGCTCTCTAGCCAGAGTACCGCCATGTTATCTTATGTTATAACCAGTAGTTTTCCAGCTTTCCTCCCTCTAGTCCCAGATGTCGTCCAGGCCGTTCAGACTCATGGGAGCGAAGAGGCTTATCTATCCAGTCCAGCCAACGACCGTGATGTCCTCGTCTTCTCAGGCCTTCGCAGACAGGACTAAGGGGGGAGGCTGGGACCGGGTGTTTGATGTATTGTAACTTTCGTTTTACATGCCATTCTCAACAAAGCTTTCGTTCAGCCAGGGTGCTTCTTGCAGAAGGGGTGGGAGACAAACTCGAGATAACTGGGATTCCATAGTCTGACAGATATGCAGGTGCGCCGATAGATCCTCCACCACTGTATGCAAGCCTTCTTTCTGTGCACTTGGACACATGCCGCTGCCTTTACTGACTATGGTCTTATTGTGTACTCTGATCAGCAATAGCTCTCCAGGGTCTTTTGAGCAGAGATGTTAAAGACTGAACCCGGAAATCGTCTGCCGGCCAAGCAAAAGCTGGTTGTTGTGGGTTTTCCGGGCTGTATTGCCGTGGTCTTGGCATTGTAGTTCCTGACGTTTCGCCAGCAGCTGTGGCTGGCATCTTCAGAGGTGTAGCACCAAAAGACAGAGATCTCTCAAGGCCAGGGGCTTTTGGTGCTACACCTCTGAAGATGCCAGCCACAGCTGCTGGCGAAACGTCAGGAACTACAATGCCAAGACCACGGCAATACAGCCCGGAAAACCCACAACAACCATCGTTCTCTGGCCGTGAAAGCCTTCGACAATACATCAAGCAAAAGCTGTTCCACAGTATCATTGGAAAAAAACTTCATAATAGCTGATAAGAGATGAAGCCAAGCAAGCCTTTTCTTCCACAAAATGCATTACAAGATAGACCCGTCACTGGGCATCAGTTTCAATTATAGTGGAAATTTGCCACAATTTTAACACTTATTCATCCAAACTAAGTCCAGCAAACTGTCCACTGATATCCATTACGGACAATGCATGCTTCGATACACATTTTCTTGCAATGAATATAAATTAGAGAGAATTATAGTATGTCCCGATATGCTTCATTAAGTAAGGAAAACCATAATGTATTACATTTGGTCTCAAACTATCGTAAGATCTGCCTCATATCAGCGTTTACAAGTGAGGCTGTTTTTAGCTTCTGTAGTGTATGAAAAGCAGTTCCTTGTGACTTGATGTGACATAAATCTGTACCAATCTTTTTGTTTTTTGCAGGGAGCTCTGAGTTTCACAAAAGCAGCCATTTGGGTGCACAGGAACTGGATTCTAATGAAGCAGAAGGTGCTCACAGAAGCCAATATTCCCCATGTTCCCCCTCCCTCAGCAGCCCCTTTTGACCCACAAAAAGCGAATAGCAGGCAGCAGGGCATGCACATGGACATAAAGCCATACAACATGGAGGGCTGCTCACCAGGCAAGGGGACAAGGTACAACTGTGAATGCCCCAGAGTGGCATGTGGATCAGCAGGCCAAGCAACCATGGAGCCCTTTGCCTTGAAGGAGCTGAGCCCTAGCTGTTAGAATACAGGTCTTGAGTGTGGGAGCTGTGGGTTCATGCCTGGCCTCTGTCTTTCTTGTCCTTTCTAGTTTTACTTTTCAGGGGAGAGGGTATGTGGCTTGATGCAGGGATGGCTGCATGTGAGGAGTATTTTTGCTGCCAATTAGAGCCGTTTCCACACGGCTTATCTTGTTCCAGAAAACAGTGAAATCTCGTGTGAAATCTCGCGAGAAGACTCTGTAATTGCGTCTTCTCACCTGATAACAGCGTCTTCTCATGAGATTTCGCTGTTTTCCAGAACAAGGTAAGCCATGTGGAAACGGCCCTGGTCCTTGCTAGGAAAGGGTGAGCATCCTGTTCACTGCAAAGGGGTCATTTCCCTATGGACTGAGGGGAGCCGGTTGGGCCACATACCTCTCTTGGGGGTTGGGCTGTTGTTGGGTCTTTCCTCCCTGTGTGCTGGCTTTCTGAGGTGATGGGTGTGATGTCAAATGTCAGTGGCCAGATTGGCAGCTGGTGATTGGCTGCACCTATGTGTGCCACGCACAGGGGCAACATCGGCTGCCATTGACTGGTTGGTGGGTGTTTCTGGGGTTGCTGTGGGCTCTGGTCTGTGTTGTTATTTCCCCCTGTGGAATTTCCTTAGGGAACGGAGTAGCAGCATTTCTTTTGTGTCAACAGCTGCCCGCCACCACCTCAGTGGCACTTTGGATTCCCCTGTGTGTCTCAAGACATACCATGGGAGCACTAGATGGCTGCAAAGCTGAGGAACATGGCTCAGTGGACTGCCTCCACCAGTATTAATATAAACCTACAAAATTATACTCCTCTTATGCTCTTCTTTGGTTTCTCTTCCCATCCAGAGATTATAAATTCATATTTAAATAATGTAAATTTTAGAGAAACTCACACAAGTCTCTATTTAAAAGGTAAGACTTAACTGGGGCGGGGGATATCATTCATATCTAGCAAATCCACAACAACGCTGTGTGGTTAACATGGAAGAAGTTATATATTTCCATTAACAGCAGCAGAACTTCACATCGTTAAGTGCCGTGTCATCGTCAGCACCTCGCTCACTCTCTACCTTTGTCGTTAAGCCACAGATCCCAATCTTGCATCTTTTACTCCAGGGGCCAAAAGTACCCCATTCATGTGACTTGCCGACCAGCACCTGCCCATCTTCACAGCGGAATTGGATGTTGTTGGCTGCAGTATCATCACCAAGCCACTGGGGTACTTCCACTCGCAGAGAGAAGGCCACCATTTTACCACCATTTGGGCAAAAGTAGCGCCCAGACCAAGTACCCCACCTGCCGAAGAAAAACAAGAGAATTAACCAAAGAAATATATTCAGATTTTTCTGCTAGTAGTATATAAAACCTTTAAAGCCTCAGAATGGATCAGCAATGAGATGGATCTGTCCAGATTTCCCCTTCTGGGGATTATCTTTTCCCTGCCCTCCCTTTCCCACAGCAGTCAGGTGCAACCCTGAAAAGCCAATACTGTAAGACAACGGAAGCATATAGATAAGATGCTGCATGGCACAGCTGCAATAAGATGAGGACATTTGGTGAAATCATCCATCTACCTCTTGCAAGAACAGAAAAAAATCAATGGATCCCACTCAATCTTTATTTAGAAAATTTGAGGGCTAGTTTCTCATTATTAGTCTATAATTTTATTTATTTATTAAAATATTAATATACTGCCTTTCTTCATAGCTAAAGGTGACTTACATATCACAAAAGGAAAAAAACCCAGCCCCCTCCTCAGTAAAAGATGCTTGCAGTCTATACCTGTTTGGTTGTATCATCATGACAAGACAAGATTCATTGGAAACGACAATAATGCTAGGAAAATATGAGAGCAGTAGGAAAAGAGGATGAGCCAACATGAGGTGGAATGACCTGATAAAGGGAGCCATCGCCTTAAGTTTGCAAAATCAGAGCAAGACTGAGAATGATAGTGCATTTTGGAGGTCATTCATACACAGGTTCAACATAAGTTGGAAGTGACTTGATGGCACATAACACACACAGGCTATACCTCAATGTGACCGTTTTCCCCAGGTCACAGAGGCAGGATGCTCGGTCTTAGGGTTGCTGGCATATCTGACTTCTCATCTCCGGCCTCACCTGGGGTGTGTGCCCTCCACCAACCAAGCTGTGATCCATAGGCATTTCGTTCTCTCTGGTGGCTGCCACGTGGGGTGGAGTTTAAGTGCAGTCCCCAGCTGTCCCTCTCACATCTCTGCCATCTCTGTAGTGCGGTGGGAGCTTCATAGGCTAGCCAGGCTGCTCCAAGTGCTCTTGTGAGCCTTAACCTCCTGGGGAAGTGAGTTCCCAACAGGCATCCACCCGTCCTTGGATCCCAGCGGAGCCTGCCTGCCTGCCCCCTTCTCCGACCTTCCACTGTCCTGTTCTTGCCTTGCTCCTCACTCGTGTTCCCAAGCCTCTTTTCTTTTGCCCCTTTTAAAACTCCTGCCTCCTTGGCTAGTTTCTGCCCCACCAGCAGTACCATGTCACTTCTCCCAGCTTGACTGTGTTCCTTTCCGATCAGGCCACCTGAGGCTCAGAGGCACTGTTTGGCCTCTGCAGGATCTCCCAGGTCATGGGGCCTGATGCCATCTCCCAGGGCATGCCCCCAGGGGGGGTTCTTGGTGCCCTGCACTGTGCTGAGGCCCACCCCAGAATAGTCCACCATGTCCTGAACCCTGGTTCCATGCAGTGAGTTGCCATACCCAATACAAACCTGGTAACTAAAATGACCTCGCATAATCTAACTAAACGTTTCTAGAGAGGGCAGCCCCTCCGCAACTTCTCAGAGAGGCCTTTTCAGAAAAGGACATATTCTGGTCGATGCCAAGCAGGCTACTTTAAGTGGGGGAACAGTCAGCACTGCACACAGGAGGGAGGGGGGGTTGCAACACTTTGTTTTTCACGAGATGAGAGCTGAATTATATGTATCAAAATCAAAAAGAGTCCAGTAGCACCTTTAAGACTAACCAACTTAAAGGTGCTACTGGACTCTTTTTGATTTTGCTACTACAGACTAACACGGCTAACTCCTCTGCATCTATGAATTATATGTATGTTTGTGTGTTTCTACTCAAATCCAGGTGAGAGGCTGATCTGAATTTTTGTATATTGAGTATGAGCTGTGGATGTGTCTGCTTTTTATTGGTTCCTTTTCCTTCTGGTGGGAGAGATGTGCTTGGAGTAGGGACCCCAGGTGCCCGCTGGTGGCGGCCAGGCGATCTCCCAAGAGTTTAACTGCTTCCCCTCTGGTCGATGGCAGCTGGTGGGAGGTTTTGGGCTGCCCGGAGATCACCCACTACCAGCAGGCACCCTGAGATCACAGGTGGCATGCACACTCCCCGCAGACACAGCAACATCATTTCCAGAAGTGACATCATTGTGCTGACAGTGGGAGCGCTCCCACGCATCATTTGGGACTGATTCTCAAAGAATCGGCCCTGCACAGAATGGGGGAGCACTCCTGCGCTTCTTTGAGAATCAGCCTTTGCAAAGCACAGGAGCGCTCCCGCGCCCAGTGTGATGACATCACTTCCCGGAAGTGACATCATCACACATGCACTGGGAAGGCATGAGGTAAGTGCCAGGTCTCCCCCCTCCCACTGGGAGGGTAAGGGGACCTGGCAACCCTAGCTTGGAGGGATGGAATGGGGTGACAGATGGTTCTATGATTCATAGTGTCTGGGGTGGGGGAGATGTGGTGGTGGGAAGAGCAGACCAGGGAAGGGAAAGGGACAACAGATATTTGCATGCTGTTGCACTTTCTGGCTCTTCTTCCAGTTGAAGTTATGTTAGTAACCATACCAATAACTCCGTCCTGACTGCTAAATGCCAGGTCAGTCACAGGAAAAAACAGAAGCCATCCCAGATTTTATCTGGATGAGACAGCTGACCCGATGTTTATCATTGAGATCTGGCTGGGGAATGGAGAGGGGTTAACCTCTCCCAACTGTATTCTCCTGAGTTCTTGGTGGTACAGCAAGATAGGCCTAGAGGGTAAGGAGGTGGTGTCTCTGTGGTCTATAAAGATCCTATCCCCCTAGCATATTGCTCTATCCCAGATGTTTCCAGTTCTGAGGCTGTGTACCTTATGTTGAGATTAAGAGGGAGGTTTTGGGTTCTGTTGGTGCACAGCCCACCCCCTTGTCTAACAGTCTCCTTCCCTGAGCTGACAGAGGGGGTCTCAGGGGATGGTGATTAGGGCCCTTAGACTGGTTTCCTTGGGGAACTTCAACATTCATACTGAGGCTTCCTTGTCAGGAGCGGCTCAGGATTTCATATTCTTCAGGACAACCATAGGTCCATACATTGTGCAGGTTACACTCTTGATCTCACACTTTGTTCTGGTCAGGAGGAATGTAAATTGAGGGTAGAGGAATTTATGACAGCTCCTTTGTTTTGGATGGATCACCAGCAAAGAGTAACTCTCCTAATCTTCCAACCAATGGATAAGAGTGGACTAGTCGACTGTGATCACTCTAACAGTACCAGCAGAGATAAATGTTCCTTGTCCAGCATCAAGTCATATCTGACTTATGGTGACCCCTGCTGTGGTTTTCAAGGCAAGAGACTCTAACAGAGGTGTTTTGCCATTGCCTGCCTCTGCATAGCAACCCCGCAACCCTGGTCGCTGAGAAGGCATAAGTGGTATTCTGTCCCCAAGCCAACATCTAGGCTGATGAGAGCTACCAGCTGCCAAGGGTGGGTACCTGCTCATGCCCCTGAACTAGCTATCGGGTAGTCAGGCATGTGCTCCTGTCCTCAAGCCATCTGCCAGGTGGGTGGGTACAGGCTCCCACTATAGCACTATGGAGCCAGGGGCTAGCACATGTCACCACTGCCTGGCATCCTGATCTGGCTGACTGAGCCCTGGATGGGGCAGGCATACATGGGTGGCTGCAGGAACCTACTTGACTTTCCCCGTTCTTTCAACCTATGTGTCAGTCCCTGGCAGTTAGATCCCACAAGTTCTCCACATTTAACACACAGGTGTTCCAGTTGTAGTAACTTTAATAGAGATGCATTCAGTTCAAGGTGCTCAGACAGTGGAATTGGCAGAAGTGGCGTATGTGGGGCTATCAGGGTTAGTTATAGGGAATATTCCTGCCTTTGAGAAAGAAGATCGTTAACAGGGGCGGGGGTTGGAGTGAAACATTGTTTTAGAGTAGACAGTGAGAAAGATGAACTTATCTTTGGTTCCCAAGGAGGATACCTTTCGAACCAGTTTCAGCTGGACACTGGCTCAACAGAGCGAGAAAAAGAAAGTAAACATTTGCGAGATAACCTACTGGCATTGCAGCAATAAAGAACTTCCCATACTCTCAGAGACCAGAGGCAGAGCCAATATACATTCATGACAGATATGTAGGAGGCACAGATGACACTATGGGTGGTTGGGGCCCTGTCCAGCTCAGGGCAACTACCCCAGTTGACCAGGGCTAAGACCACTCCTGGATCCCTACTAACAACCTGAAAAAGCAAGGTACACATGGGGGATGAGGACAAACAACAGGGCCTGTTGCATCTAAACAGTGATATTAGTTCATGAACAGCTACTCACTGTGCAACACTGGATGAAATAAGCGAACCGTTAGAGCATATCAGACGGATGCCATTCACAGATGTGTCATCGCTGTCCTCATCACCACCTTGATACGGCTCTATCTGAGGTAGGAGAGAAAGAAATAGTGAGAAAACTGGACCCAAAGTGTGCTGGGAGGAAGATCTAAGGCTCCCATAACTACCTGAGGGTCAGGCACATTGATTTTTGTGGGGACTACCATGTGCACAGCATTGTAGCCAAGACTGGGAAGTATTTTAATAACTACCCTAGACTGAACATGAAAAGCGTAGTAAGATCCTTATCTTTGGATTCTTTGAAGATCCTATGAAGAGTTATGTAAAGTTCACGCTGTAGGCAAATATTAAAAAGGCAGAGAAAGAGAGAGAAAGCAAAATGGGGAAAAGGATTTGAGAAGGATTCCATTTAAATGTGTTACAAAAGAGTACTGATTCCATTCTCTAAAATAGCCTCTTTTAGCAAACAATCGTTACGGTTTTGTTCTTCAGCAGGCTGTTTTAAATGCTACAAGTGTGGCACAGGAGTCCGGCACTTGTTCAAGTCATCTTGGACTACGCACTGATCTTGAGGATTATGGGTTGGTTCCTTTACTCTGTTCTCATTTCTGAGGTGCTTTTCTCCAGTGGAAGCCGCCGTCCCCTGATCCAAGGTATTCAGAATAGCATCTTGGATCAAGGCGATGCTTCTATCACTGGCGGAAGGTCCCTCTCCCAGCAAAACAAATCGACAGGATCCAACCTTTGACTTCCGGTACTAATTGAAACTGGCTTAATATCTGAAGGATCACCTTCTCCCATATAAACCTACCCATCCACTCTAGTCATCTTTGGAGGCCTTGCTTCAGGTGCCCATGCCACCTGAGGGTAGGTAGGTGGCAACCCAATAAAGGACCTTCTCAAGTGTAGTGCCAGAACTTTGGAACTCCCTCCTCAGGGAGATTCATCTGTCTGCCTCTATTGTTGCCTTCCACCCGTGGATGAAGACATTCAGGGCTTTTTTTCTGGGAAAAGAGGTGGTGGAACTCAAGTGGTGGAACTCAAGACCGCACAATGACGTCACTTTGGGTCAGCTTGAACAAGCAGGGAGTTTTTTAAAGTTTAAATTGCCCTTGGCGAAAATGGTCACATGGCCGGTGGCCCCGCCCCCTGATCTCCAGACAGAGGGGAGTCTAGATTGCCCTCCGCACCAGCAGTCTAAACTCCCCTCTGTCTGGAGATCAGGGGGCGGGGCCACCGGCCATGTGTCCATTTTTAAGAGGTGCTGGAACTCCGTTCCACCGCATTCCCACTGAAAAAAAGCCCTGAAGACATTTATGTTTTGTTTGGCATACCCCAAGTAACTCTTATTGGCCTGCCTCTCTGGTTGTGGTCTAGTGTATATTTATGTGTCCATATGTTTTCACTTAACACTTAACACTATTTCACTTAAATATTTTATATATACCTTATTTTAAATGCTGCTGTTAAGGTGGAAAAGTGGCATAGAGATATATTTTTTTAAAAAAATAAACCACTCTGTCTTCCAAACAATCGTAAGAATTCATTTTCTGAGAATTCATGTTCTGTGAATCCACAACAGAAGTGTAAATATATGTTTTTACCTCAGTCTTTTCTTCAATGAGCTCAGGGTGGCAAAAAAAAAAGCTGTCCACCTCATTTTGTCCTTAGCACAACCCTCCAGATAGGCGTGCCACTTTCCTGCCCTTGGTGAGTAAACATCTGCATTATCCCCAGTCCCCTGCCATTGAGAAAAAGCGGGAGTACAGTTGGGAGTGCAGCACATTTGCAGGCAGTGCTCTGTTTAGCTCACACCTCAGTCTTTGGGTGAGATGTGCACAAGCAATTCAGTATTGCATGAACGTGCGTGAAACCATAAGAGATGTCATCACATGGGGGTGATGGTCTAGCATAGAGTTTTGGTTGAATCCTAGAGTATCATGAGGACCTCTAGACTAGAAACTTGTTTCTAATGAAAACTGGAAACCAGTCGAAGAGGCCATGGATGTCCTGAGGTGGGACATCCCTGTGGTTACAGCCCTGCATGGAACTGTTTTGTGGTTTACATGGACCAATAATTGCTGAACATTTCTGTTGACAGTTTTAAGAAGAAGAGCAGAAACTTCAGGGATTGTGGTAGCTAGTCAGCATGAGAGGGTCAGAAAAGGCCAGTTATACCTTCAGGGAGAAACCAACAGCATAGTGGCCAGCCCCACAACGTTCTGCACTTCCCCAGTAGCCCCATGGCCCACCATTTGGCACACGGATAGAAGAAGGACCAGAATTAGCATCATGGTGGCCTGCTGTATCCCTGCAGCAGCAGGACAGGATTACAAAGAGCAAGGTGCTTGGGGAAGGGCCCATCACATGCAGTCCTCTTTGACTTAAGCCGCAGAAATGTAGTTGAAGAATAGCTGCCACAAGAACTCAGGGTTTCTTCCCAGATCTAGCACCGCCAGCCCTGTTGCAAAAATTAAAGTGCCACATTTATTTTTTTACTTACTTTGCTTATAGTCCACCTTTCTTGCTGAGACACAAGAGGAATTACAGAATTAGAAGGCAACAAAATAAAAAATGTGTAATACATATTTTGAAGAACACAAACAAAAGAACCTGGATTATAAGACATTAGAAAATAATGCAATAAAACAAGTTAATACATGAAACAAACAATGCAATAAAACAATGAATCAATATAGCTAATTTTCAATATTGTCAAACCTGCGTGGATGAACAGACAAGATAGATATTTCTACAAACCTGCATAATGCCTCAGGTTTGCAGAAACTGAAATCAGAAAAAAAAACCACTGGCAGGTTTTTAAAAATCCCAAAATAATAGATGATTCTTTATTACAGCACTTAGCCAGTACATTTACCATAAAAATTTGAGTGCACATTTTACAACCATTACAACATGGAACATATGAATATATACAGTTTAAAAACATAATTTCCTAATATCTATAAAAATTTGTAAAAACCAGGAAGTCAGCATAGTTCTAAGCAAGCAACCAAAATGGAGGTCTACATTCTAATGGGCTTTAACAACCAGAGCACAAAATTTCGCTATCTGGTATAGTGCAGTAAAATCTGAGTTTGACAACAGTTTCTCTAATTTGTTCTTATCCAAATGTTCTGAGATACCTTCCAGAAAGGGAATTAAATCTCGTACGTGCTTCCTTAGGGCAACTCAGGAACACATGTTCCTGGGTTTCAACCTCCCCAAGTAAACAAGGGCATAGCCTCTCATTCCAGGGAATCTTCTTAAATCTGCCATCCAAAACAGCAGAGGCAAAATAATAGATGCAGCATGTGTAACTTTAAGAAACAAATGCCCTCCGTGGCCATTTACAGGTGACCACAACAGAACTGCCAGGAGAAGGAAAGAAGAAAACAGGGTCAGGTGAGGATATGGAGGATGCCTGGAGAATAAAAGAGGGAAATAGAGGGGATGGGGAAATAAGATGTCCCTGCAGGTTCCTCACTAAGCAATTGAGCCAAGCCCAGTGGCTGCCACCATAGAACTTGGCCAGACTTTTCCCAGGGAGAGGCTGCCAGGGTTAAGGAAGAAAGAAAAACTGAATAAAGGTAGGTTGGCTGGAGGGCAGGAAGGAGAGAAGGAGGTAGGGAAAGGGTAGAAGCCATGGGAGCTTTCAGAGAATGGAAACAGGAAATAGAGGGGAAAGGGAAAATGTGAAGCCTCCCTGCAAGTCCTTGTGGGCCCCCTGCTTATATTTTTATAAATCATTTATTTACCAGATAAATTCCACAGTTAAAAAAAGTTAAAATGACATGCTGTGTTTACCTAAAAGCTTTTAAAACCTTTGGCTTTCTAAAAAGAGGTGGGTGTTACCTGAATGGCTACATGTGTCTGCATCCCTTCCCCTAATAACAATACTCTGAGCAGATCTTAGAGTGCATCCGCAGAGTAAGCTTACAAGCAGGGATCTCTTCCAATATATTCTAGGGTCCTGGGGAGGGCACTCTTCTTGTTACTGAGAAACCAACAGGAGGCACAGGGAGGGAGGGAGAACCCTGGGTGCACTGCCTTCTGGTAATTTAACTACCACAGTGGGGAAATAACCAAAAAAAATCCTGATGGGGAATTAACAAGACACAATACGCAAGAGCCAGAAATCAGCTTTACTACTACTAAATAAAGAACACAACAAAAACACATAGGCAAACATTGGAAAATTCACTTGCACACAGTCCATACCACAAACAGCTATAGATCTAGGTCTGCCATAATCAGAGATTGTAAAGTTTAGTGTGGATAATAATGTATGAATCCCCTAGGTATACTAGTACATGTTTAAGTGAAGGTGCAGTGATAATAACTATATAACTTGTCTTGAAGTGGGTTGTGGGGTGAGGAATCCTGGAACTCTGATGGGGTGGGCTGGAGTGCCAGGATATCGAATGATGTGGGGCCAGCAAAAAAGGGGGTCTGAAACTGCCACAGATGTGGCAGAGGAAATGCCAACACGGAGGGAGCAAAAGGAAGGGACTACAGAAACACAGAGAGGTCAAGCGCTGACCCAAAAGTAAGGTAAATGAAACCCATTTTAGGGGTAACATATTGTTACCCAAATGAGGTCTCCCTGCAAATTGGAGGGAGTTAGCAACAAGGAGAAGCTTGCATCAAGATCAAAGAAGATTGCTTAGAGATATATCAAATATACAGAATTTACTCAACAATTTACTCAGTTGATGACCCATGAGGTAGATGGGTGAGGTTATCATCTCTCTAAACTGCTTAAGAATAAGAAAGTGCAGGACTTTTTTTTTGAGGGGGAACTCTGCACGAGCTCTGCAGAGGACGTTTAGCTGCTTTGAGTTCATTCTGATTTTTTTTTCCCATTCGTGAGTAAGTGAGAGAGCGAGAGAGAGTGCAAGCAGAGCTGCTGGGGCCAGCTCTATAGAGAAGGTTTAGCTGCTTTGAGTTCATTCTGCTTTCTTTTCGTGGGGGGTGGGAGTTGTGTGTGTGTGTGTGTGTGCTGCTTTGAGTTCATTCTGCTTTCTTTTCATAGGGGTAGATAGGGCTGTGCGTGTGTGTATGTGTGTGTGTGTGTGTGTGTGTGTTGTTTTCATTCTTTTGTTGACTGAAGTTGACATTGTTATGGTTCCCACAGCTTTTGAATGCAGATTGGTTCTGTTAGTTAAATATATCAGTTATGGTTATTTGTATTAGTTAAAATATCAGTTATGGTTATTCCAGTATGGGTATTTTCGATACTGCAGGTGAAACACAGAGAATGGAAACCCAGGGAGTTCAACCCCTAGGGTAGAATCAAAGCTCAGCCTCCTACAGTCCCACCCTCAGCAGAGTACACCCTTCTAAGTACGTTGAAGTCCATGGGATTATCAGGGTGTAAAATTCTGCTCATGAAGGCCCAGCCAGCTGCTAGGGAAAATTTTGCTCACTGTGACCCAAACCCAAACTATACTCTATTCAGAAGTACTGTAGATGTTACTTGTCCAAACAAAATTACATCCCACATTTGTAAGTGTTTGGAGGACTTCTAAATGGTTATTCTGTCACCTCATTGACATGCTTCGTTTTCTTGGACAGAGGGAGCCGGAAGAGGCTGAGGCAGCAAGGAAAAAGAATAACTTAGCACCAGCAGATCTCAGCATGACAGAGATGCTATCCCACCGGAAGAGTTCCCACCAGATAGAATCATCCCAGTTGGTATTTCTGTGTACAGTGTTCCTTCCAATCATGGACTATTTAGTAGCAAAGCTGCTGGGGGGAGAGGAGGGGAGGAATTGGGACAGAAGTCAAGGTTTTGCCTCCCTCCAATCAACAAATATACAAAAGCAGCCAACATGAGATAGATCAACGATCTTTCTGCACAAGAGAGCGCTAATGACTCAGGATCGGAGAGCTCATGCCGCTTGTAATTTCATGTAAAAGCACGAAGCTGTGCATCTTTTCCCCTTCCCGGTTGCTATTCGTGGAGAAAGAAAGGCAGCTCCTTCCACTTTGTAAAGAAGGCTAGAGCTATGTTCTATTTTAAAACAAAAATAGAAAGCATGAGTGAGGGGAAACTAAACTCCGAGGTCTTCTCCTTACCTTAATGTGCTTTCCAAACTATATTTTCTCCCAGGGAGGCTCTAATGCTGAAAGCCAGCCAGGCTGAAAGAAGAGGACTGAAAAATAGGAGTCAGTTACTTCTCCTGAAGCATGCACTCAGTTTTGATTGGCAAGAGAACTCCCTTCCTGCTCTGCTAAAAGGAAAGGATGGGGAACATTCATTCACAGTTCATGACGCCCACAACTTGCTCTAACAAAAATTGTGGTAGGGGATGAGCTTTCGTGAGTCACACCACACTTCTTCAGATACAGCTAGAATGTGAATCCATCAGTCCTTATCTCTTGGAAAGTGGAGTGATTACAGAAGCTGAATGACAATGGCTGGTGAATGACAATAGCAGGCATGAATAGATAGGGTGGGGTATGCAGAGGGCTAGTAGGTGTGGAGAAATCAGCATTGGTAATGGGACAGGAAGTCAATGTCTTGATTCAGTCCAGGTGGACGCATTGTCTTGAGCTTCGTTATCAGTTGCAATTCAGCAGTCTCTCTTTCTAATCTCCTTTAGAGATTAGAGAGATAGGACAGAGAGACTGCTGAATTGCAACTGATAACCCTACCGCAAATTTTGTTAGTCTTATAGGTGCTATTGGACTCTTGCTCTTTTTTACGGCTACAGACAGACTTACAGGGCTACCCATCTTGATCTACAACCTGCTCTGCAAAGAGGATGTTTTTGACTACTTTTGGGGATGGGGGATACCTAGAGTGAAAATAATTGGATGGGAAGGAAGTTATACAAAAGTATCTGTACACCACTGTGGTGTAGCGGCTTGAGTGTCAGACTAGGATCTGGAAAACCCAGGAAGTTATACAAAAGTATTTCTACACCACTGTGGTGTAGCGGCTTGAGTGTCAGACTAGGATCTGGATAACCCAGGTTCGAATCCCCACTCTTGCATGGAAGCTTATAGCATGCCCTTGGGCCAGTAACACACTCTCTTAACCTAACCAACTTTACAGAGATGTTGTGAGGATAAAATGGAGGAAAAGAGACTAATGTAACCCACTGTGGGTCTATGCTGAGGAGAAAGATGAGGTATAAATGAAACAAATAAATATGTATCCCATTGAAATCTATTATATTTCTTCCAAGGAGCTCAGGGTGGCATACACAGTTCTCCATTTGTTTTTTCCTCACAAAACCCTTTGAGGTAGGTTGGGATGAAACAAAGTGACTAGATTAATTTTACCCAGTCAGTTTCAAGGCAGAATGGAGATTTGAACCTAGTCTTTCCAGTCTAATCCAACACTCTAACCAATAGAATACACCATGAAATGCATTTCTTGATTCAACTGGCTTCAATTTTGATACTGAAGAAACCAAAGCAAGTTTTTTTTTAATTAAAGAAAAACCCAGATCTGAATCTGACTCTTTTCCTCCTTTGCATACCCAGCTTAGCCTTCCTCTACACGACTTTTCACATTTCAGAGGAAACACTTTTCTAAATAAGAATGATTTTGCGCTCCTGCCAAAGGCTCCTAACGAGCTGGTCAGATTGCCTTCCCGCTGGGCATCCCACATCATCACAGATGTTCAGTTCAAATGTCTTGGCTTGATCTTAAAGCCATTTAAAAATAGAACACAAAGGCAGGATGCATTGAGGAAAAAAATAGATTCCTTAAAATGCCAGTTGTACATTCACCTGGCGGGCCTCGTTTATTTATATAGATTGTGACCCTATTCTGTCCCAAGGACTTGGAGTTATCTACAAATTGAAAATCTCTCAGCTGGGGGTGGGGGGCAAATAACCAGTGTAGTGTAATAGTTACCCAAACTGGAGGATGTGGCTTCAAGGCTCCACTCAGCCATGACACTAATCGTGGGCCAGTCACTCACTGTCTAGCACACACAGCCTATCCTACCTCACGAGGTTTTTGTGAGGATGAACTGAAGGAGAAAAGAACTATACTTGGAGGAAGGATGGGCTTAAAAATGTGACAAAGAGAAACACTTCCAGTGTTTTACCTCATCTCAAATAACAGATGGCAAAAATTCTTCTCAGAAATCATCCAATATTCTCCTGCCAGTACTCCATTTTACCCGCACAACTATACTCTCTCCCTGTCCCTTGGATCCAAAATTCATACAAAGCCTATCCCACAAAAGCCTACCCATTCCTATGTCTCTTTTCCATTCAAGTCAAAGCTACCCTCAGCCCTGTGGCCCAGTATAAGATGTGGATTATTCTTTACAGCTTGACATTCCCATTACTAGCTGTAATGCTAGAGTTGCCAGTTCCAGGTTGGGATATTCCCAGAGATTTGGAGAATGAGGTTTGGGGAGGGCAGAGACCTCTGCAGGCTATAAGGCCATAAAGTCTACCACCTAAAGCAGCCATTTTCTCCAAGGGAACCGATTCTTACAGTTTGGAGGTAACAAGGAGATCTCCCATTGGAAGGTTGGCAACCTTAGCCTTATCTCTACCACCGGGCCTATAGCAACCATGCTTCCCCGCCCTTTATGTATTATAGTGGCAATGAATATAGAACAACACAACCAGCATAAGACTGCCAATCAAAACATTTTGAAAGTCATTAACTGATTCATGCCTCGTATTTATTATATCCCACCCTTCCTCCAAGAAATTCAAGGTGGCAGCCACCTTGAAGTTCAATCCAGAGCATCTCCAGGTAAAAGGATCCGGTAGCAGGTGATGTGAACAACCCTGAAGAGGTGTTGCCTATCAGAGTAGACAACACTGACTTTGATATTGCCCTAAATAGTGCCTATCTAGACGTGACAAGCATCCCTGGGTTCTAGAGTTGCCAGCCCTGTGATCCCAGGTGAAGCTCCCTGCCTCCGCTCGGCTGGACGGCAGGGGAAGAAACGGATGGAAATGGGAGAATCTTCCTGCTGCTGGGGTATTCTCCAATGATGTTGCCAGCAGTGTGCATACATCACTTCCTGTATGCCACAGCAGCCCATGTCCCATCCCCCCTGTGGTCCCCTTCACTCCCCCCCCTCATCCATTGCCAAGAAGACCTGGCAACCCTCCTGGGTTCACCCAAAGGACACACCAGCATTTTAAAAGTGAGTTCTAAGCCAGGAACTCCTTTAAAGTGTGCCATGGAGGCTCAATTCCGGTTGGGTCCCTTTGGTACCGGGGGGGGAGGAGAAGACCACCCCCCAAGTTTCCTCCCTGAAACAGCATATGCAGAGCAGTGTTACCCTCTCTCTCAATGGGGAAAGCACCCTTTTGAGCCATCATTTGGAGCAATACTCCTACAAGATAGCCTGAAGGGTTGGGGGAACAAGTTTAGGTGCTGCTGCAAATGGTAGTGGGAAATGTGCCACCACAAACACACACACACTTTCAGCTTGCCATAACATTTATTTCAAAAACAGCACAACTGGGTGGTTTTTCTGGCCTTAGCTCACTCAAGCACAGCCTCATCATTTGGAGGATAAAATTCTAGCTGCGTAGCAACTCTTCTTTCCCCTTTCTTGAAGGCTGCTGCTAGCAAGACAATGCAATACTACTTACAGGCACGGCAGTCAAGTCCTACAGCCAGTGGAGAAGTGAAATGTGAGTGTGGGCAGGGAAATGTCAGCCTTGCTCTGTAACTGTTGTGTTGCCACACCCCTCACCCCACGACTGGCCTAAGCACCTCCAAAAGCAAACGCCAAAGGACTTATGAAGGGAGGAGGAGAGACTACTTAAAGTGAAATACTGCCAGCCCAGTCTATTCCATGAGGTGTCAAAGGGCCAGCTCCAAGTTTGAGGAAATAGATTTTGGAGCCCCTGGAAGGCTCACCCCTCTTCTCCCCATATGCACAGGGGTAGTGCCCACACAAACAGTGCAATCCTAAGAGTTACTCCAGTCTAAGCCCATTGAAATCAATGGGATTAGACTGAAGTAATTCTGCTTAGAATTGCACTGTCTGTCCCTCAGTATTTAGGCCACTTCTGCCCAGATTATTTTGCCCCAGGTCGGATGACATTGTGGTACTACGTGTGCACCTCCTGGAGTTTCCACGGCTTTTTTTAATCTTTCTCAAACCTGCTGTATGACGACACTTTGGGAAAGGTCATAGTAAAGCCTGGACTGTCCACAGGGAACAGACCAGTGGTGCAGATTTTGTGTCAGTGGCCGCCCACCACCACTGCAGTGGCCCTGAGCCGTGTGTCTCAAGACCTACCATGACAATACTAGATGTCTGAAGGACTGAAGAACATGATCCAGTCTCAGCCTCCACCCGTGTTAATCTAACCCAACACAGTTATGTTCCTCCTTGTCGTAACACCTGACCCAGGCCCTTTTTCTTGTTAGGGTTTTTTTTTTTAAGTTTATAATTGCAACCACTTAGTCTTCTAGTTCTTCATACTGGTAATATCTGCAATCTGGGCACTTCCTGACATTCACTTGACCTATTATACTTATAGGCTTGAAGGGGAGGGAAGATGCCATGGCAGAGCCGGATTTTGTCAGACTTCGGAAGCTAAGCATGGTCAGTACTTGGATGGGAGACCACCAAGGAAGACCCTACAGAGGAAGGTAATGGCAAGCTACTTCTGCTTCTCGCTTGCCTTGAAAGCCCATTGCTGGGATGATAATAATAATAATAAACATTTGATTTATATACCACCCTTCAGGATGACTTAACACCCACTCAGAGTGGTTTACAAAGTATGTTATTATTATTCCCAGGACAAACACCCTGTGAGGTGGGTGGGGCTGAGAGAGCTCTGAGAGAGCTGTGACTGACCCAAGGTCACCCAGCTGGCTTCAAGTGGAGGAGTGGAGAATCAAACCCAGTTCTCCAGATTAGATTCCTGTGCATTTAACCACTAGAGTCCCACGCTCTTAACCACTACACCAAACTGGCCATAAGTCAGTTGCGATTTGAAGGCATTTTATTCACCCACATATTGTTGAGGAAACCACACAGTAGGGTTAATGAACACAACTAGGAAAACAGGTTTATTTTAGTGTAAAGTAAATTGTAACTTTTTCCCAGTTCAGCTAGCTAGATGACACAATGCTAAATATGTGCGGTGCTTTAGACTTGGAAGGCACACTCAGGCACAATCAGAAGCTTGTAATGTAATCACAGTAATCCAACTGCTTGGTACTTTGAAACAGTTTTTAAGAAAGAACAGCACCCAAACTCCCACCTGCCAAAATCGATAACAATATTCCTAGTGGACTCCCCTGCCTAGTATAGAAAACCTCCTAAATCTATTTTCTCCAAAACTCTCTCTATTTTTTTCTCTTGGTGGTTGACAGTTCCACGGCCTACTTCCGAGTTCCACTCCTTCTGAACACGAGTGATCAACTCTAACCTTTCCATCATATTCCTTCCATCCAGAGATTATAAATGCATATTTAAATAATGTATATTTTAGAAAGAGACACACAACTCTCTGTTTAAAGGCAAGATTTAACTGGAGATATCATTCATGTTTAGCAAACCCACAGCAACACTAGCAGGCAGCTGTGCTGTTAACAGGGAAGAAGTGGTCTATTTCCATTAACAGCAGTAGAACTTCACATCGTTAAGTGCCGTGTCGTCACCGTGCCCTTGATCCGGCTCCACCTTTGTCTGTAACCCGCAGATCCCACTCTTGCATCTTGCGCTCCAGGAGCCAAAGGTACCCCATTCATGTGACTTGCCGACCAGCACCTGCCCATCTTCACAGCGGAATTGGATGTTGTTGGCTGCAGTATCATCACCACCATCCTGGGGTAATTCCACTCGCAAAGAGAAGGCCACCATTTTACCAGCTCTTGGGCAAATGTAGCGCCCAGACCAAGGACCCCACCTGCCAAAGAAAAACAAAGCAATTAACCTAAGAAATATATTCAGATTTTTCTACTAGTAGTATATAAAAACTTCAAAGCCTCAGGATGGATCAGCAATGAGATGGATCTGCCTAGATTTCCAATTCTAGAGGTGATCTTTTCCCTGCCATCTCCATCCCACAGTAGTAAAGTGCAACCCTGAAAACCTATGCTGTAAAACAAAGGAAGTTCATAAATAACATGCCTCAAAATTAGCTATAGAAAAAGAGCTTCTTTGAATAGTCGTGTGAGCGAAGTGATTGCCTCAATTTTACTTTGGGGGAATGGGAAGGAAATCAAGCTTCAGAGAACACTCAGTAGCCTTTATGATGGTCAGTTATTTTCAAATCCATTTTGTAATATAACAAGTGCACTGTATTAAAGCTCTTGCTTACTATGTTCTGCAGTATATGCTTTTGAAATTTCTATTTCCCTGCCAGCATCCTGAGGTTTAGTGTTTTGGCACATTAAGCTCTGAAGTTCTTCAAAGTGTGTGTGGGGGGGGGCAGTATCTCTAGTCTAGTTTGAGATGCTCCTAAGAGATTCTGAACTTCATTCCAAGGGAAAGTACAAATGGATGGGCATGGGAAAAAGTAGATTTATACCATGTCAAATGCCTTCTGAGTAGAGATGGGCACGAACAGCAATACGAACAAAAAAAGCCACGAACAGCCCAATCTGCTGTTTGCGAACAAGCTGTTCCTGAGGCCCCATTCTAAATGAACAGGTGGTTGATGCAAGCCTCATTTGTTGCTGTTCATCAAGCCAGACAGTCTGGCACCTGCAATCAATTCCCTTGGCAACTTAGGCAGGGATTTCTGAACTCTGTCTGAACTCCTGCTGTTGCCCTGGAAACTCCATTCTAAGCCCAATTTAGCTTAATAGGCAGGTCTTCCTTTCAAGTGTGGAGCTCCAAATTTGTTACAAGGAAGCAAAGACCAGGGGGGAGTGGGGCTCCCAGCTCTGGCTTAGTTTGCAGACATTGGAGAGGGAGAGACAGTTGCTGTTGGCATTTTGATAGAGAGAGTGCATTGGAGCTTGAATTTTCTTTGTGCGTGGTGGGATAGGGATCTACTCCTTGAAGTTCCAGGGCTGCTGCCAGGCTCTGGGCCAAGCTATTATTTATTACTGGTACCTTTCCTGGTGCCTGCTCAGGTAAGGTATCTGGGAGTGGTGCAGTAGGGATCTTGACCGAACTTGGATGATGGCTGGAGGAGAGCCTGCTGGCCCCCACGAACATCCAACCATGAAAATGTTCATGAACAGGGCCATGTTCGTGGTTGTTTGTGAGTCCCTGTTCGTGGATGGCAATGAACAACAAACATCATGTTCAGGTTTTTTTTCTGTTCATGCCCATCTCTACTTCTGAGTAGACCTGTTTCGAGCATAGTCTGTCTCGCCCTGCCTCCACCTCCAGTCACATACATCTTCCCTCCTTTCTGCATCTTCATAGTCAAACATTTTCTTTAACACACACAAACACCCTTCCCTCTGTCTCAGTCACAGGGACCCCTCCTGAACTGTCTCCATCCAAGCAGCAAAAAGGGAACAGCTGCATGCAACACCAACTTCGGGTTGCCCCAAGATGTGCCAAGCCTTTCTAATCCTATTCCTTGGGAAGGATGTATTTGGGTGACAGGCAGAGGGAAGGCAGCGGTACCTGCTAGTTTGGGCAACAACAGTTCCCTTCTCCTCCAGAGTCCTGTCCAGTGGCTTAGGGGGGCTCTTAAATTCTCTTAGCCTGCCAGGAGGAACTAAAAAGCAGTGGCTGCATGCAGTAGCTGCATGCACACATTCAGCATACTGGCAGAGAACTGAGGACTGGACTGGGGAGCTGATGGAAAGGAGACATCAAAGCCCAGGCTGCTTCAGGCTGCCTGCAGAGGCAGGAGTCAGGCAGTTAAAGACTCAGTTATTCATGTCTCAGTTGCCTGTGTCTGAAGAAGGGAGCTCTGACTCTTGAAAGCTTACACTTTGGAAAACTTGTTGATTTCTTACGTGCCACTGGGCCAATATCATGCTCATCCCTCTGGTTTTGCTGCCAGGAGGAAAGGTCCTTTGCCCTCCCCTCCAGGCAGAAAGGCAGAGAAAACAGTAAATGCAAGCAAGCACCAAAGCTCAGGCTGCTTGAAGAGGTTCTGCATTCCCTCCCTCCAATCCTGCCCCATTTTGTGCTGCATGGAGCTCTATCAGGCTTCTTCTCAGCCTTCTGCAGACAAAACATTCTGTAGGCAATAAGGTTGCCAGATCCCCTTACCCTTCAGGCAGGAGGTAGGAGAACTGGCTCTCATCAATGACATCACTTCTGGGAAGTGATATCATCACACAAGCCACATGCTGCCCCTGGGAGCACTCACATGCTCTGCAGCAGGACAATTTCAGTCTGTTTGGGACTGAATCAGGCCCATTTGTGGCTAGATCGGACCTGCTTCGGGCTGAAATCAACCCGCTATGGAGCATGGGAGTGCTGCTGGGGTGGTGTGGGGCTCTGGAGTGTTCCTGCACTCTGCAGTAGGCTGATTTTGGCCTGTTTCAGGACAAATTGGGCCAGTTTCAGCCGAAATAGGTCTGCTGCAGAGCATGGAAACTGCTGCGGCAACACAACAGGTTCTAGGGTCTTTTGTGGTCTGCAGCGGGTCGATTTAGGCTAATTTCGGGACAAATTGGGCCCATTTTTGGGCTAAAATCAGCCCACTGCAGAGGACAGGAGCACTGCCAGGGTGGCATGATGGGCCTTGGATTGCTCCTGTGCTTTGCAGCGGGCTGATTTAGTCCCCAAACAGGATCAATTCAGCCTGTTTGGAGCCCAGATTGACCCATTGTGGTGCACAGGAGTGTGCCATGCTGCCCAAGAGCATGCCTCGGGAGTATGTTCCCCTGCCTGTTCTCCCACCAGCCAGGAAAGCAGGGGTGGGGGATGGAGGGTGGGAGCAGGGGATCCCCCACCCCCAGGGGGGGACTGGCAACCCTAGTAGGCAAACTGCAAGAATTGCAAAGGGAGGCAAGTGGCAACAGCAGCAACAGAGCTCAAATGCACTCACATGGCTTTCCTGGGACAAAAGACTGAAGGCAAGGGAAGGGGAAGGACTCAGAAGGAAGCTTGTATTGTTTTGCAAATCTGTGAAGTTTGGAATGAGGCCCAGCAGCCAGCCTCCACCCTCTTTCCTGCCACCCCAGGCACACAAGTAAGATTTAGGAAAGGCAGCAGGCAGCACGATATGGAGCAAAGGCCCCTACAGAGCTGCCTGGAAGGACTGGAAGAGACTTGGAAGGCTGTGTGTGATGGATAGGTAGTTAAGACTTGCTCATCCCCAGCCATGGCCACGGTGCGTGCACACACAGACAAAAATAAGCAAACTTCAAACCAGAGGAATGAGCAGTTTTGTAGTATGTTAACTGGTCTGTCAATTTATATCTAACAACAACTGTGCTTATATTCCTCTCATCTAAACAGATCAGTGCCTCACTCAGAGCAGTGAACAAGTTAGTGTTATTATCCCCACAATATAGCTGGGGAGCTGGGGCTGAGAGGAGTGGCTTACCCAAGGCCACCTACTGAGCTCATGGCAGGAGTGGGATCCGAATCAGCAGAATGCTGACTCACAACCCAACCACTTAATCACTGTGCTGCAGCATACAAGGGCTCTTTTATCTTTAGCCTAAAAAATGCAAAATTCCATGTAAAAGGAACCAGACACAATCCAAATATTAAACAATTTTATTTCAGCAATGCCACAATAAAGATTTTAAGGTGTCGAGTATAGTGTATTGTAATATAAATAAGTATGGGGGCTGAATAGGAGAAATATTTTGTAGCTTTAATACCGTTACATATTCGGTTTCTGATACTCCATTCACTGTCAAATGCTATTTTCTGTGTTAAATAAAATTTAAAATTATTTTTTTAAAAATAAAGATTTTAAGGCAACATGGTTCATTCCTTCAGTTCAGCTTCTTATTACAGATTCCTCAACCCGAGGATAAATGCTCCAGAAACTCCAAAAAATTCTAACACATCTTACCTCAATACTTTACCTCATTGCTTACTCTTTACAATACCAGATTACAACAATCTCACTAGTTCCCAAGAGCAATATAACAATGGAATGAGTTGGCCACTTCTCATTTAATTGGAGCTTTCCCTTGAGAGATATTACACCAGCACTACTTAAACTCATTTAGAAAAGGATGTAGAGGAGAACCTGTAAAAGAGCAAAGACAGCGAGCAAGGGAGAGGCCATAGGCCTTCTCTTCTGTCACTCTGGAGCCCTGGTCCTATTTTTATACCCTTTTCAAGACCTTCTCCCCTATATCTTCCTTTTCAATTGGCACAAACTTGTTGAGGGTCTCCCAGTAAAGACTCATAGACCTTGGCAAGGACTCTTTGCGTCGATATTCAATATTACATGTGGAACCTGGCAAAAATTCTGTGCATACCTATTCACAGGCCCTTTTCACACTACATACCTGCTTCTGGAACATCGTGAAACTCAACGCAAAAAACACGGAAGATAGTGTCATGTTGCAAGAGTTTTGCGCAACATCGCACAAAACTCTCGCAAGAAGACACTATCTTCCGTGTTTTTTACGCTGCATTTCACGATGTTCCAGAAGCAGATATGTAGTGTGAAAAGGGCCACAGTTACAGGGGAACACGCAGATTCTACCTGTGTCCTATTTTGAATATCAGGTCAAATTGCTGGTTTATGTTACCTTATTTGGCTTTCTCTATTATTAAAAAATGCTAGGACTTCAACCGTGAATCCTGGGTCAGTTTTACTGAGACTTTCAAATCATTAACTTCTGTTCAAACAGACTGTGCCACGAATGAAACAGTTTCTAGCAAGAGCTATCTCCTCATATCCTCAGCTGATTTTCTTTCGGCAATCAGAATGCTTAATTCCTGCTAAACTTGTATAGTTATATTGCTTCAAATTATATTTCTTTTAAAATGTCCATACTTTACAATGTAAAATGTTACAAAACATTCCCCGTCCCAGCCAAGTTTGCATGTTTTGGCTTTTTGCCTAAGCTGCTTGCTGTTTGCTGACTTTTGACCATGTCACGCCCTCTGGGGGTTTTGCCCAAGCCTCTAGAGAAATATCACTCATTCTGGGGTCTTTGCCCAGACCAGGTCAATGGTGATCAGGTAAAAGACAAAATTCTCATCTGGGTAAGGATCCTAGGTCCCCCAGTAGGGCTAGGGGATCCTCTGTTCTCACTCTGCCCCCCCACCACCACCACCACTCACCTGGCTGGTGGGGGGGAGGTGGAGAACGGGCCTTCTGGGTGCTCTCCGGGGAGCAGCACAGCGACATCACTACTGGGAGTGATGACATTGCAGCACCCCAAGAGCACTCCCGTACTTCACAGTGGGCCAATTTGGGGCTGAAATCAGCCAATTGCAAAGCATGCACAAGGAACGAGGGAAAGATGGATGCCAGGTTCCCCCCCCCTCCCACCAGGAGGATACGGGGACCTGGCAGCCCTACATTTGTGGCAAGCTTTTTGAAAAGGGCCCCAAATCCCATACATTCAGATGGTCTCAAAAGACCTGTAATCCTACATACATAAAATTTCCATAATCTTAACTGATGGCTCTGGTCCTGCCTGGAGGGTAGGTTTCAGGAGGTGGTACTAGGGAATTGCTGCTCAGTCCCTTGGCCTTTGGTCTGTGGGACCTGCAATGCTCCATCTTGTCCCCTATGCTCTTTAACATCTACATGAAACTGCTGGGTGAGGTCAGCTGAAGATTTGAGCCGATTTGTTGCCAATATGTGGATGACACTCGGCTCTATGTCGTCCTTCTAGCTGATCCCAGGGAAGCTGTGAAAACCCTAAACTGATGATTGAAGGTAGTTTTGGAGTGGATGTGGGCTAATAAACTGAAGCTTAATCCTGACAAGACTGAAGTGCTATTGGTCAGTGAAAGGTCTGAGCCAGGATTTAAGGAGTCAGCCCTTCTAGATGGGGTTGCACGCCCCCCAAAGGAACAGGTCCCTAGTCTGGGGGTGGTCTTGGCCCCAGGCCCACTGCTAGAGAAGCAAGTGGCAGCTGTGGCAATGAGTGCCTTTTACCAGCTTCGCCTGCAGCCTTTCCTGGGCAAAAAAGACCCAGCCCTGGTTACGTCTAGATTAGATTACTGCATTGCACTCCACGTGGGCTGCCTTTGAAAAGTATTCAGAAACTTCAATTGATGCTGAATGCTGTAGCCAGGATGTTGACTGGCATGGATTGGAGGGACCATATCATTCCATGCTTGGCCCATCCATACTGTTCCCCGAGCTGTGACTGGCCATAATTCAATGTTCAATTTAACCCCCGATATGGTTTGACCTGAAGGCAGGGCTTTTTTTTCTGGGAAAAGAGGTGGTGGAACTCTCTATTATTGCATATGCACACGCAAAGCACGCGCACACTCCCGAAAATGTGTGATGACGTCGCTTCCGGAAGTGACGTCAGTCCCGGAAGTGCCATCACTCCTGGAACCCAGCACAATGCATTACAACGAGATAAATGTTAGTAAGCTTGGGAAATTACACTATCATGAGAAAGGGTTTGTTTCCTTTCTGTATCCTCTCCAAAAAGTGAAATCTTACATTCCCTTTCTCAAACATTTCATTTCTTTGGAATCATATTTTAAAATATGCAAGAAGGAGGAGTCCTCTAAAAATCCAAAACTCATCTCACAAATCTAAATTCTAACAGATTGCTTCTGCCAGCATAGGGAAAAAAATCCAAAATTCTTTCTCAAAATTCCACAGAGTCTGAAATTCCTAATCTAATGAATATTGAATTTTCAAATTCAATATTCATTAGATATGAGTGGGTGTATGCTGCATGGCAGGGTCACTGAGCAGGCTGCCAGGTAGCAGGCACACCTGTAGTATGCTGCCCCTCAGCCAGTATCAAGGGTGATGGGTTTTACCAGCTGCTAAGGGTGGGTATCTGCTAGTACCCTCAAACTGGCTGCTGAATGGGCAGGCTTGTGAGTCCATCCCCAAGCCAGCTGCCAGGTGGGTGGATGCATGCTGTCACTGCAGCACCACTGAACCAGCTGCAAGGGCTGGCACATGTCACCGCTGCCACCAAGCTGACAGCCAGGGAGGCATTCTGCTGCCTCCCTCCCATAATCTGGCTGCCTAAGCCCTATATGTCCCTAAGCCCTATATGGGACAGGTGTGCATGGGCAGCAGTGGGAGTCTACTTGCCTTTCCCTGTTCTTTCCTACTCCATGTGGGGGGGGGGACTTGTGGAGGTTGGGGACTCTGCTTAGTCCAGTGCAGCTGCCCCAGTTGATCCATTGCTACAACCACTCCTGGATCTCTAATAACATGGAACAGCAGGGTACACTTGGGCACAGCAGGGACCAAGAACTGTTGCATCTAAACATCCACACACTCGTTTACAAAGAGCCACTCACTTTGAAACAGTAGATGAAATTAATGTACCATCAGAGCATACCAGACGGATGCCGTTCAGAGACGAGTCATCGTTCTTCTTATCGCTTCCTTGATATGGCTCTATCTGAGGTATGAGATAAAGAGACAGTGATAAAGCTGTGGATCAGCAGTGTGCTGGAGGAAGTTCAAAGACTACAACTGCACCAAAGCAAGGCATATTGCTTTCTACTGGGGACTTCCATGAACACAGTATTGTTACCCAGGCTGGACAGTATTGTAATAACAGCTTAGACTGAACATGAACAGTGTAGCAAGATCCTTATCTTCTCTGGATTTTTCAAGATCCTATAAAGAGTTATGTAAAGTTCATAGTGTAAGCATATAGTAAAAAGGCAAACAACTAGAGAGAAAGCAAATTGGGGAAAGGGTTTGGAAAGAATTCCGTTTCAACGTGTTGCAGAAGAGTGTTGATTCCAGTGCCCAAAATAGCCTCTTTTTGCAAACAGTCTTTATGGTTTTGTTCTTGAGCAAGTTGTTTTAAATGCTGCAGGTGTGGCACAGGAGTCCAGCATAGTCAGAAATTGTTTGAGTAATCTTTGACTATGCACTGATCTGTTCTAATTCCTGATCCAGAGGAGTTAGCCTTGTTAGTCTGTAGTAGCAAAATAGAAAAGAGTCCAGTAGCACCTTTAAGACTAACCAACTTTACTGTAGCATAAGCTTTCGAGAACCACAGTTCTCTTCATCAGATGCATCTGATGAAGAGAGCTGTAGTTCTCAAAAGCTTATGCTACAGTAAAGTTGGTTAATCTTAAAGATGCTACTGGACTCTTTTCTAATTTCTGAGGTGCTTTTCTCCAGTAAAAACGGCTTTCCCCAGACCCAAGATGTTCAGAATAGCATCTTGGATCAAGGCAAGGCTTTTATCACTGGAGGAAGGCCCCTCTCCTAACAAAACAGATCTACAGTATCCAACCTTTTATTACCTGTATTGACTGAAACACGCTGACCTGGATAGCCCAGGCAAGCCCAATCTCATCAGAGCTCAGAAGCTAAGCAGGGTCAGCCTTGGTTAGTACTTGGATAGGAGAGCTCCAAGGAAGACCAGCGTTACAGAGGCAGGCAATGGCAAACTACCTCTGTTAGTCTCTTGCCAAGAAAAACCCAGCAAGGGTCTCCATAGGTCAGCTGTGACTTGACATCACTGTCCACCACCACCACTAACTGAAATAGGTTTAATACCTGAAGGATCACCTTCTCCCGTATGAACCTGCCTGTATATTCTGGTCCTCTTCCAAGGCCTTGCTTTGGATGCTACCACTATCTACCCTATTCAGGTAGAAAGGCAGCATAGAAATGTTTTTTAAAAATAAAAAAAAATACACACACTGTCTTCCAAACAACCATGTAAATTCAAGTTTGGAGAATTCAGGTTCTATAGACACACAAAAGATTTCACAGGACTTCAAAAGCTACAATTCCCACAATGCCTTCTTGGAAGCCATGATAGTTCAAGTTGTATGAAACAAACCGAAGTGTAAATATATGTTTTTACCCCTCCCTTTTCTTCAAGGAGCACAGGGTGGCAAACAAAGGTCTCCACCCTGTTTTGTCCTTACCTCAACCCTCTGAGTAGGTTTGCCATTTTCCACCCTGTGGCAAGTGGGCTCTAGCCCTCAGCTCCAGTCCCCTGCCCTTGAGTGGAAGGAAAAACGTTTGGAAAATGGTCTCTATAGTGATGCTCTAGGAATTTCCCCATGTTTCTATGGCCTTGCCATAGATATTAAGGAAAAAATTCACAGCATCATTTGGCAGTGGTATCACCACCTCCCCAAACTTCACTCTCCCTATGCACTGTCCTCAAAATCTCCCTGCCTTTGCCAAGGCATTGTGGGCCATCGTGCCCTCTCAGTTTAGGATGAGACACTTAGCTCAAGGTCACCCAGTCAGCTTCAGCATTCTGTGGGGATTCAAAGCCAGACCTTATCGGTCATTGGCTGATACTCTAGCCACTGGCTGTCTGGCCTATAGCCACTAATTTTTAACAAAGGAGTCTAATGTAGAGTAGACCATTGTAAAGCAGTTAGGGCCTATCTGGCATCCCAGCAGGAGAATTTGGGGTGGGAGGGGGACAAGAAATTCATCATTGCATGAATGCGTGACATCACATCCAGCACAAACCCAGAAGTGACATCATAACAGGGGAGTGATAGTCTACCATAGAGTTGTGGGAGACTCCTAGAGTGTCATGAGGAGCCCTGAACTAGACACTTGTTTCTGGTGAAAGCTGGAAACCTATCAAGGAGGCTTTGAATGACATTAGTTGAGACAAGTCCATCATATGCCCCCCCTGTGGTTACAGGCCTGGTTCATAGGCTCAGATAGGAAGGCAGTATTGTAGGGAGGAAGTCTCAGATGCTTCACTAATGAGTTAGGGACCATAGACTTCACCACTGTGTTGCCTTACATATTATTTGTTGCTTTAAATACGTACTCCTATATACTACCTGTGCTTCATGTTGTCTAATATCAGTCCTAGAATTGATTATGTTCTGTTTCAGTAATTCTTCAACTCTGTATTGGATCCTTACGAATGCTATGTCTTTGTCAGTCCATACCTTTTATTGACATTCAGCTATGTCTTTGTACACTGATTTATTTATCCTATGGCATTGTCTATGGAAATGTCCTGGACACTGTATGGAAATGTATTTGATACTGATTGTACTAATCTCACACTATAAATTCCACCTTCAGTCTCAGTGAGAAAGGGAGACTATAAATGACATAAATAAATAAATAAAAATAATCAGCAAGCTTTTTTGTTAATGGTTTAGGAAAAAGGGCAGAAACTTCAGGGATTGTGACTAGAGATGGGCACAAACAGCAATACGAACAAAAAAAAAGCCACAAACAGCCCAATCTGCTGTTCGCGAACAAGCTGTTCATGAGGCCCCATTCTAAACAAACAGGTGGTCGTTGCAAGCCTTGTTTGTTGCTATTCGTTGCTGTTTGTCAAGCCAGATAGTCTGGCACCTGCAATCAATTCCCTTGGCAACTTAGGCAGGGATTGTCTGAACTCTGTCTGAACTCCTGCTGTTGCCCTGGAAACCCCAATCTAAACCCAATTTAGCTTGTTAGGCAGGTCTTCCTTTCAAGTGTGGAGCTCCAAATTTGTTACAACAAGGGAGCAAAGACCAGGGGAGAGGGGGGCTCCCAGCTCTGACTTTGCAGACAGTGGAGAGAGAGTTGCTGTTGTCATTTTGATAGAAAGTGCATTGGAGCTTGAATTTTCTTTGTGTATAGTGGGATAGGGATCTACTCCTTCAAGTTCCAGGGCTGCTGCCAGGCTCTGGGGCCAAGCTATTATTTATTATTGGTACCTTTCCTGGTGCCCGCTCAGGTCAGGTTTCTGGGAGTGATGCAGTAGGGATCTTGACTTGGATGATGGCTGGAGGAGAACCTGCTGGCCCCCACGAAGAGCCAACCATGAACATTTTCGTGAACAGGGCCATGTTCATGGTTGTTCATGAGTCCCTGTTTGTGGATGGCAACAAACAACAAACATCATGTTTGTTTTTTTTCTGTTCGTGCCCATCTCTAATTGTGACAGCTAGTCAGCAAGAGAGGTTCTGAAAAGGCCAGTTATACCTTCAGTGAGAAACCGACAGCATGATAACCAGTTGGACAATGTTCTACATTTCCCCAGGAGCCCCATGGTCCACCATTTGACACATGTATCATAGCGGGAACAGGAGAATTAGGAGCGCACTGGCCTGCTGTATCCCTGAAGCAGCAGAACAAGATTATGAAGAGCACAGTGCTTGAGGAAGGGGCCATCACACGCAGTCCTGTTTCACTCAAGTGGTGGAACTGTGGTTGAAGAACAGCTGCCACAAGAATTCAGGGTTTCTTTCCAGGTCTAGCACTGCCAACCCTGTAGCAAAAAGCACAAGACACAGTTTATTTTAAAGAAAGCAATCATTTAACTGTTATAACACTGAAACTGCCACTATGTGTGACTTGCCCGCTGCAACCACTATGTGTGACTTGCCTGCATTTGCCACCATGAATTTCCCACTTTTGCCACCGTGTGTGACTTTCCCACCATTGCCACCATGTGTGAGTTTCCCACCACTGCCACCATGTGCGACCTGCTCGCAGTTGCCACCCTGTGTGACTTGCTCACTGTTGCCACCATGTGGCCGACTTACACCTGGTGGCAGCAGTGGGCAAGTCACACATGGTGGCAACTGTAGACAAGTCACAGATGGTGGCAGTTTCAGTATTATAAGTTAAAAATGATTGCTTTCTTTAAAATAAACTGTGTCTTGTGCTTTAAAAGTGGTGGGGTCAATTTTACCCCATTACATTTCTGTGAAAAATTGATGTTTTCAATGAGGGGTGTTTTTGACCCCAATTCCAAATTTTACTCTTCTTGGTCCTGCATTGCAGAAGAAAGTTATTCTTGAGGACAAATTAAAAATAGGCATGTAACAGACCCTTGCAATGGAAAGGGGCATTCCATGCCTGCCAGTTAAAGGGTTAACAAAAAGAAGGGAAAATATCTGCATTCTTCCTACTAGCCTTCTTATAACCTACACTCAGGCTGCACCAGTTGGAACCTTATAATTAAGAGCTCTTCCTAAAATAACAAATGTAAACAATCAGCTCAGTGGCCAGATATCTAGAGTGTCATCTAAAGTTCCAGGCTGAATGGCTCCTGTGAAGAGGATCAGAGAAGGCCTGCAAACATGCCCAGGCTTGTCTTGTAGGGGGCTAGAATGACCCCATTTTCCAAAATAGTTATTCATTTCAATTTGAGCTTTTCAATATAGCTATGGGGCAGAAGGGAAGCTTTGACAGAGCACAACAAAGGGAAACAATCACTCAGCGGACAGATGGTTAGGGGGTCATCTAAATTTCCAGGCTGAATGGCTCCTTCGAGTCTGATAAATGTGAAGAAGTCCAGTGGATGCCTACTAACATGCCCAGGCTTGTCTTTCAGGGGGATAGAATGACCCCCCATTTCCCAAAATTGCAATATAGTTCAATTTGAACTTTTCCATATCGCTATAGACATAAGGGAAGCTTTGAGAGAGCACAAACACAGGGATTTTACCTGCTCCTACTATATACACAATTCAGGTTGCAAACAGTGGTTTCCTTAGGGGTCATTGCAACTCCCATTTCCAAAAGTAGTGTAAAACCCCAAAGCCAAAAGTGTGATTTTTTGGATATAAATTTAGGAGAGAAATTTTAGTTTTCACTGTTTGCTTCACCTTCCTATAAAATGGAGATAATAGGTCCATCTATTTATACATGGAAACAGTGCTAAAACCATTTTTCAATATTCCTTGGGGTCACTAGAACCCCCAAATACAATTATGCAAAGTACTTTCACCTTCAAGCCAAGTCTATTGAGGGCCAGAATGACTTCTTTCACACTTTTGATGAACCTCAAACTTAAAAATGAAAGGCAATGGGGAAGGAAGAGAGGGACTGCACGGCATTGCAGTTCATTGGGGAGAAAGCATAACAAGAGTGGGGTGTCAGTAGAAAATTTTAAATGGGTAAACCACTTTTTTCCAATGATTTACAGGGTCAAACTAACCTCTTTGGAAGAGTTAAGGACTTAATCTTTGTGCCCATAAACAGAAAAGCAGAAGGGAAAAGATGATAAGAGAGGGGAGGGAGAGAGGAATGGGAGTGGCCACTTCACCTTTGTTCATAAGCCTAGAAGTGGTTTTCCTCTACATGTACAAGAAGCCAGTTTCTTCCACATATGTAAGGAGGAGACACCCACGAACCTTGCCTCTAGAATGCCCAATTTCATCATGGTTGCCTTTGGTTTCTTTTGGGGTTCACCAACCTGGAGCAGCAAACTGGGGTGGTCACCAGTGACATAATGAAGTCACCACCAATGTGCTGACATAACTTCCTGTATGCCCCAGCAGCAGGTAACTCCCATCTCCTGCCCCCCATTGTTCCCCACCCACCCATTGCCAAGGAGGATCTGGCAACCCTACTGGGTTCACTAAAGGACGCATCAGCATTTTAACAGTGAATTCTGTTGCCATGGAGGCTCAGTTCTGGATGAGACCCTGTGGTGCAGGAGGAGGAAGAGAACCTGCACCCTGCCAAGTTTCCTCCCTGAAACAGCACGAGCAGAGTAACGTTGCCGTCTCTCTCGATGGGGGAGCACAGCCATCTTTTGGAGCAATACCCTTGCAAGATTATCTAAATGGTGGGGGGAAGAACTTTAGGTGCAACTGCAAATGGTCATGGAAAATGGGCCACCTCAAACACGCACACCTCAACACACACACTTTCAGCTTGCAATAGCATTTCTATCAAGAACAGCAGAACAGGGCTTCATCTCACTCAAGAATGGCCTCATCCAAGAGTATTAAATTCTAGCTGGGTAGCAACCCTTCCTTCCTCTTTCAATAAGCTGCTGGTAGCAAAACAATGCAATACTACTTACAGGAACAGCGGTCAAGTCCTAAAGCCAGCAGAGCATGAAATGTGAGTGTGGGCAGGGAAATATCAAACTTGCTCTGTAACTGTTTGTTTTGTTATCTCACCTCTCTCCCTGCGACTGACATTTTAGTGCATCCAAAACCAAAAGTCAAAGGTCTTGTGAAAGGAAGTGGAGGCTTCTTAAAGTGAAATACTGCCAACCCAGTTTTTTCCATGAGGCGGCAGAGGGCCATCTCCAAGTTTGAGGGAACAGATTTTGATATCCCTGGAAGGCTCAGTCTGCCCGCCCCCGCCCGCCCCCATACACAAGGTGTAGTGTACACATTAACTCCCTCAATAATTCTACCCAAGTTATTTTGCCCCAGGTTTGATGCTATTGGGAAGATTTGTTTCTTGATTCCCCACAGCATTGTGGTACTGTGTTCCTCCTGGCCTTTCTCAGATCTTTCTCAAACTTGCTGTGCTGTGAAGTCTAAATGGCTGCCATGCAGGTGAGAAAGCATCAATTTTCCTGCCTTCATGGCAGCTATTTTCCCTGACCCTGTCTCTACAGTGGCCATGTCATTCCCCTGCCACCAGTAAGCTTCGTTTGTTTTATTTAAGTTGCAATTTAATATTGTTATATAGATATAACATTATAATAATCTGTGTAACAGGTTCCCTGAATTCCCAACTTTCATTTTTTAAAAAGGAAGCCTCTAGCCCATTTCCTTTCAGAGATATAAGGGGAAAGGCAACACAAAGGACTGGAGACTAACTTTTAAAAAATGAAACCTGGGAATTCAGAGAACCTGTTACACAGATGGTTGTAACGTTATATCAATATAATGATACTCAGTTGCTGATTCCTTTTTTTCCAAAACCCTGAAAACTATTGTCCTGGTTACAGACTTACACAGGCAGGGGACAGTTCTCAAGTTGTCAGAGCAGGACAAATCATGGTTCCAAGGTTCAAGCACAGGTTAGACCTCACTCATAGCTTTGAGTCCAAAGGAGATATTCCAGAATCAAGTCCACAATAACAGGTCAGAGACGAGGAAATCCGTTCGAAACACAGCAGCAAGGTCAGTAGTAAGCAGTCATGTTGCTTCCACACGGCCACTCCATTCTCTGCTGCTTTTAAGCTTCACGCTGCTCAGCCACCTGTGCTGCATCCTGCACCTGCCAGCTCTCTCAGTCCAGCTCCTGCAAGCATTCCTCATCACTATTGATGTTGGGCCTGTGCTGTGCTGCTAGCCTGGCACTGCACCTTCTGACTTGGAGGGCTCTGGATGGTACCCCCAAGGCTCTGGTGATGAGGGGGGAGAGCTGGGCCGTGCCTTGCTCTCTGTTGCTGGCCAAGGGCTGGGAAGTTGAGGGGCCGATGTGCTGGGTCCTGGCTGTGGATCTTTGTTTGAGCCTCTGCCACTGGCTGTGGATCTGGGTCAGGTTCGCCAGCTGCCTCTACCTCAGAAGAGTCCTCTGTGTCTTTCTGCCATGTGGAAACCCCATTGCCACGGCACTGTATCACAAGCCTGTCCCGGTGTGAAAACCACCTTAAATCTGGTTCTTGTATCTTTGGACAAGGCCACCAATTAAGAAAGTTGCCCTCAGTCCAATCAGCCTTCCAGTATCTGTACAATGTATACTTCATGAAAGGAGCTTCAAAACATCAGTAATTTGTAGATATTTTCTTTTATTACAGCTTCAGTGTGTGGTCTATTTAAATCAATCAATGAATGACAAAATATTTTCTAAGATGTTTCTTCTAAGGCCTTGTTCCCACTTTGCTTTAAAATTAGAATGCAAATTATCCCCTATTTTTAGTAGAAACCCACAGAAATGAGTAACCCTTTAATAGCGAAAGGAGTAATCAAGAAATCAACAACCTGGAACAATTTTCTAGAAATATTATGTTAGATCATAATTGGAGATTAAAAAGTTTTAGTTGCAGGTGTGGATTTTTTTTAAAAAAATGTAAATTTAATCTATGCTGCTCCGCAGCCTTGTTAAAACCAGAAAAGCATGACTTCCTGTATAAAGGAGAAATAAAGTAACTCCCGATGTTTATTTTATCTGTGTGCATTTAGATTTCTTTTCTACACTACCCAAAGTTTCAACATAAGAAGAAAATTCAGCTCCAAATCTGACCTTGCCTAGACACATCCACTCATTTATTCCTTTTTTTTAGCAAATTCTTTTTTATTATTATTATTATTTTTTATTACAGCAAACGACGAGCAAAGGTTCACATAAACAAAAACATAAAAACAAACAAACAAATAAGCAAGAACATAGAGGGAGACAGACCATTTAAACATTTTACAGAATTTTTTTCTTATTACTTAATAACACTTCCATAATGCCCATATCTTAACTAAGCATATAACTTCGACTTTACTGCAAAGATATCTGCATTTTTTCCGCTTACTTCAGCCTATCATTTGTTGCCAACCTTATATCTCTAATTTTCAAATCCACAGATCATTAGTTCTGACTTCTCTTTTATATACAAAAAGTCCATGAAAGGTTTCCAGATCTTCACAAAATTTGCTGTTGTTTTGTCCCTCAGCAGTTCCATTAATTTTGCCATTTCCACAATCTCCAACATCTTTATTAGCCAATCATCTACTGTTGGCAATTTATTCGATTTCCAGTATTGTGCATAATTTATTCTTGCAGCCATTGTCATATATCTAATCAAAATTCCAAATTCATTTTCTATTGAAATATCCACTAAACTCAATAGACACATCTCTGGCTTTAATTGTAGGTTGCTCTTTAATATTTTTTGCATTGTTAGATGTATTTGTTTCCAATACTTTTTAGCAACCGGGCAGGACCACCACATATGGTAGAAGGAGCCCTCATTTTTTTGACATTTCCAACATTTGTTTGACACCCCCTTAAACATCTTAGCTAATTTTTGTGGGGTCATGTACCACCTATACACCATTTTATAGAAGTCTTCTTTCAAGTTATAACATAATGTAAATTTTAGACCATAATTCCACATTTTCTCCCATTGCTCCATATGGATATTATATCCATATATGGATCCACTCATGGACACATCCACTCATTTATTCCTATCCATCTGTATTCGGCAAGGATTCTCTGCTACCCAGCCAACAGAGATTCCAAAGCTGCAACTATCACAGTTACGCTGCTATCCTAAGAGAACTTCTCCGGCAGTAAACACCACTGAGTATGATGGAACTTACTTCCAAGTAGATCTGCTTAATATTACTCCTTTAAGTTTGTAGGCATTGAACTGACTATTGATTTCCCCTGACATTCGTCCAAAATGAACATTTTTCCATAGAGGATACTAGAAAACGCTTCTGCAAGGAAATTGATCCCAGTAGATTCTCTTCAGAGGTTCCACTACTGAAAGAAGGGAGCTCACAAGACAGCATGCTCAGTGACTGTGAACGAGTTAAGCTGTAGCTTCTATTTACTCTGGAGATTGAATTCTAGGCAGCCTTAGCAGCAGTGGAATTTTTCCTCCTCTTCCCCCAGCATCCAGTTTTAAGTCTTGAGAAGGTGATGCTGAGGGCTTCGGAACCTAGATGGAGCAGAACTACAAGTGACGAAAGGCACAGGTTGGACACTTGTCAGCTTCCCTCAAGTTTTGATGGGAAATGTAGGCATCCTAGTCTTGCAGCTTGGCTCTCTGACTGCTGTCCAATGGACTTTTCAACTGTCTCTTGTCCAACATTCCGCCAAGCTGCCTACATTTCCCATCAAAATGTGAGGGAAGCTGACAAGTGTCCAACCTGTGCCATTCGTCACTTGTAGTTCCGCTCATGGATGAAAAATAGAGAAGGGGAAAGTGGGCAAAAATCACTCGATTTCCTGGCCCACCAACGGCACCTCCATTGTCACAAGAGGCCCTGTTTTGCTCATTTCCTCCCTTCAACATAGAATCCGGCCCTCTATGAGCAAATCTAGACATTACCTCCTTGTCAAATATGGTCATTTGTCAATCTAGAGACTGGAAAAAATCAGGAGGGAAGCCCTTTCAAAGGAATACCAGCAGGCGGTTTAACCCCTGCCTACCTGTTTTGTTCTCCATTTTTCTCCAGCTGGGCTCACTTTTGGCTTTGCAACCTGGCTGGAGGGAAGAGCAAGGAGGAGCCACAATAAGATTCCTTAGATTGTATCTCCTTGAAATCAGCGGCGGATCTAGGCACATGGGTACCTGGGGCAAACTTTGCCCAGGTGCTCCACACGCGCACACAGCGCGCATGTGCTCCTGGAGCTGCATGATGATGTCACTTTCATGACATCATCACACAGGGGCAGGAGGAATGCCCGCCTGCACGGCAAGCCAGCTGCTCCAGTGCCCAGTGAGCCTTGGAACTGGTGGCGATGCGGGCGTGCACTGGGGCGGCTGGCTGGCTTGCCGTGTGCGCAGGACCTCCCAGCTCTGCGCTCAGCCACTCGCGCGGCAAGCCAGCTGCCCTAGCGCACGCCCTCGCTGCTGCCAGTTCCATGGCTCACCAGGTGCTGGGGTGGCCGGCTTGCTGCGCAGCCAGCTGAGAACAGGGCTAGGAGGCTCTCCGCACGGTTCGTGTGCCCTACTGCCCTGTGCCACCCACGCAGCAAGCCGGCCACCCCAGTGCACGGTGAGCCGCGGAGCTTGCAGCAGCAAGGGCATGTGCTGGGGCAGCTGGCTTGCCGCTCTGGTGGCTGAGCACAGGGCTGGGAGGTCCTGCGTGCGCGGCAAGCCAGCCGCTTCATCAGCGGGGCTGGTGAGGGTCTCCCAACCCTGCGCTCAGCCTCCCGGGCGGCTGGCAGCCGCGCCCAGCACTGACTCTTTGGTGGTGCCAGGGGCAGGCTACCCCCCTGGCCCCCCTCGATCCAGCCCTGCTTATAATTAGTGAGATGAAAAAATTCCTATACAGCTGTGTTTGTTAAATAAGATTTGGTTAACTTACTTGATTCAGACATGTAGGAGAATAAGATGGTGATAAGGTGGCAGATGCCAAAGGTGATGGGATGGACTCCAGTAGTGAATGTCCTTTGCATTAAAAAAAAAAAACTAAGTTCAAATAAAACTACGACAGGAAGGAGAAAAGGGAGAAAAGTTCAACCCTCACTGTTCAAAGTTCTTTCTTACTGTTCTTCCACTGTGCATGTCTGCAGAATGAAATTTCACTTGTGATATTCCCTAGTGGGATCCCCTCTTTACCCATCACACTGTGACCTCTTGTCCTTTGTACCCCAGAGTACTTAGACCTTCAGATGCCATCGCTGTGGGGTAATGTAAACTAACTGTGAAATAACTTTAAAACAGCCTTTTTTTTATTCAAACAAACATTGTTTCACATATTATGTCTAATAATTTTTGTTCATTTCAAATTTTTGGAATCCTAGTCCTATATCAGATACTTCATCCTATTAATTTCATTAACTTACACTGTATAATCTGCACTGTGTCTCAGTGAGAATGGCAGATGATAAACCAAGTAAATAAAGTAAATACATAACCAAATACCCTTGGAGTCATCTTCATTCTTTCCCAGCTCCCAAAACCTTTGCTGTACATCTGACTTGCCACCAAATGATCTTCACCTTATCTTTGGGATTAGCATGAACCTTGGTCATCAAAATTGCTTGTGCCTTTCAACACACTCACTTCTGTGCTCTTTGTTCCATTGTCGTCACCCAGCTTAGCAGGGTTTCACGCGAAAGACGAAAGACTCCAATTACCAAATCAGTGACAGAAATGAAGAATAGTTTCCTTATTTCTGGATGGTTTCTCAAGACAGGCTGTGTTGTATAATAGTTAGTGTTGGACATGAACATATAAACCAAGGAGACCTGTGTTTGAATCCCTGCTTTGTACATGAAGCTTGTTAGGTCTCGGGCCAATCACGTTATCATTATGCCCACCACAACAACAATCACCTTGTGAGGTGGGTGGGGCTGAGAAAGCTCCTAGAAGCTGTGACCTTGGGTCAGTCACAGCTTCTACGAGTTCTCTCAGCCCCACCCACCTTACAGGGTGATTGTTGTTGTAGCGATAATGATAACATACATTGCAAACAGCTCTGAGTGGGTGTTAAGTCACTATGCTCGAAGATTATTCTGAAAATTCCATTGATATAAAATATGGCAGTCTACCCATTGAATGGAGCTGGGGGAAGGCAGATCTCTTGCTATAGCAGGAGACTTTCTGGCAATTATCCCTGTTCTGCACTGGCACTTGGTAGGCTGGTGAGGGAAATGCCGGGTTCCAGTGTACATCATCACTTCTGGTGAAAGGCATGGCATTTAGAATCCTAGAGTGCTACCCTGACATAATTGTGTAACTTGCCGTTTTCACCATCAGTGATGTCATGCACTGTCACAATGCTGGCATGCTTTTCCCCATCCCTCAATTGCTCCTGTTGAGTTGCCAGCTGTGGCTGCCATTGCAACCCTAGCTGGAACTAGCCAGTCTCGAAATGTGCCCCCAATTACGCTGGTTTCTGAATGTTTGGCAGGCCAGTTTAATGTGCTGGCTCTTACATTTAAAGCCCTTCATTTTGCAGGACCCACATTACCTTAGAGTCATCTCTCCCTGTATGAATTCACAGGCCAATCATACTTCTCTCGGCAAATCGGCTTGTAGTTCGATCTACATGGGTAATGAAAATAGCAGCACTCGTCTTCTCCGGTTATTACAGCAGCAGTCCCAGGTTTTTTTAGCGGATTTCCCTGGAGGCTAGAACTATTTCTTCCCTTCTGGCTTTTACAAAATCATGCAAAACTATACTGTTAAAAATCTTTAGGGTATTGCCACAGGGGATAGTTTTACAGTTGTTTATATATTGAGAAGCAGTATGGTATAGCGGTTAGCGTGTCAGAATATGATGTGGAAGACCCACATTCCAATCCCCATGGAAGCTCATTGGCTGACTTTGGGCCAGTCACACACTTCCAGCTTTACCTACCTTACAGTAGGTAGGTTAAGTCAATTTGGATCCCCATTGAGGGGAAAGAAGGGGTATAATGAAATGAAACAAAGGATTCTGAGTTATCATATTTTAATCTGCCAGATTTTTACTGGTATTTTTCAGATTTTGTAAGCTCCCTTGGGGCCTCACTTGTAGGGAGAAAGGCAAAATAAAAATATTGCAATAAATAACATAAAGATATATCTAGGATAATTTCTGGTTAAGGCAATGCTAGGAACGGGTGGAGCTGCAACATGAGCTCCTCCCACACGTTCTGCCGCTTCTCACTCTACCAAAGCTGTACACGAAGGAGCTAAACTGTAGTTGCTGCTTTGAAATGTGTCACAACCATAATATGATCAGTGGTCTGTGCACATTTGCTGTTTCTCTGCCCTGCTCTTTGCTAATAGTAACCTTGTGAAAACAGCCTTGTAGCTGGAGCATAGGAAATAATGGCCAGCTTTGTAAACTTCCAGGCATAAAATATTAAGTTGACAGCAAATGATATCAACACTGCAATTAAATGTCATATTTAACGCTCGCTCTGCTATGGCATTATGAACGTAAATGGTAATGACACAAGGAGCTCATGTATTGCATTAAAACACCAGCTGCCAGCTGTTTTCCTACACCTGCCTCCTCTTTTGTCTGTGGCTGCTGAGGGGAAAAAAAGCTCATATCCTACTCTTAAACCACACTCAGAAGAGAAACTGAACTCCTCTGCCTTTTGAGATCAACTAGGTTTATTCTTTGGTCTAAGAATGGGACTTCCAGTACATAGGTTGTGACCTGCCTCTCTTGAGGAAGGCTAAATAACAATAATTTACTAAGTGCATAACCCACTAGGTATTATTTTTTAAAAGTAAGCTAAGGAGATGAATTCTGCTGACAAGCATAAAGGCTCAAAGGAGAATGCCAGAAAGAAAAAAAGGGAAAGGGAGAAAGCATGGCACAGAATAGAGGTCAAAAGCGCAAAGAAAAAAAGATATCCTTTCAAATACCGTTTAAAGAAAGGAGCGGTACAACTATTGAAGGGCACCACTTTCCACAGAAAAAAATAGCAAGAGAGGAAAAGACAGAGACAAGGAATAGAAAAAGTAAACCAAGGTTTAACTAAGGGGCAACTGTGGGATAACTAGGGAGGAAATTAATAAAAAAGGGTCAAAGCATGAAAAGACTAGAAAACAAAAAAGGAAAAGCTGGATATGAAAAGGAAATAGAAGCCAATGACAGAAGAGTTTTTAAAAACCCAGAGATTAATGTGGTCAAAATGAGAGGAGAAGTGAGTGTAAGGGCATTGCTGACACTTGATGGTATGTATAATTTTGAAAGATGGACAAGTGAAGGAACCTGAGATGGTATGGCTGGTGTTGTTAGGGTCTGGTGATTGTGTTGTTAGGGTGAATATGGGGACAGAGTTGGCATCTTAGTTTTTTCCAGGCCTTTGCCCCAGAATCTGTGCCCATGTTAGGAAGTTAAGATGTTGGTGGGGGGTGGGGAAATATGATGTTCAAGAACTTGTGAAGTAAAAGCTGAGATAGTATGGTAGTCAGCAGAAGACTAAAGCTTGGATCCTCTCAAAATTTCCCTTGGGCAGAAGAATATCTGCCGACGGAGGGCATCTTTATTGCCTTCCACTTCCTGCTGCAGGCTGAAGGCGAACAGGATGGCTGTTTTGAGAGAGCAAAATTCACTCGCACACACGCATGCATGCACTCGTGTGCACCCTTCCAGATATTCTCAATAGGGTCCAGTCTGTTGCATCAAAATAATACTTCTTATAGATGGGAGAAAACAATAGACTTCAGTGCCATCCTATGCAGAGTTGTATCCTTCCAAGTCCACCATAGTTATTGGGCTTAGAAGGGTATAGCTGCACTGTTAGAAAAGAAAAGGAAGGTGCCAGAAGAGAATGACAGAGGGAGAGTGCTGCATATATTAAAAATAATTGCTGTTTTGAAAACTCCGGGAAGGACAGTAAATTCAGCTGAAAGATAGACAAATGCCCTCTTATTTCTGTTCTCCTTTTCATATTCAGCAGTTTTAGAACAGAAAAGTCTTTTTTAAAATCTCTTGGATCTTCTAGAGATGCTGACATTCAAAGACCAGAGACAGTTTTTTCCAGAGAGTCAAAGGCGTCACAAATAGAAGCACCGTTGCCCGTGAAGTCCACATTTATCCCGCTACCATCTCCATTCACAAGCTTTTGTAGTGCTTCAAAAATCTGCTAAATCTCTTTGACCTGTCCTAATAGTGGGACAAAAGAACTGATGTGTACACATCATAAGAAAAGGCATCTCTATTGTACAATTGGCAACTCTCCTACTAGCTTTTGCCCGTGCTGCATCAAACAGTGCTGCAGCCACAGGAGGACAGGAAGTAACATTCATGAGTCAAAGCGGAAATCAATACATTCCAGTGTTACATTTCATTTTAACTCAGTTACACGCTCTCATATACCTGAAATCCATTGCTAAGCAAATCTGTTCCAGTTCTTACAAACAGTTCATCGACTGTAACGTTTTAGAGGAATCAAATGGTGCTCAGTGAATGTCCGAGATGTTGGTTATATTTTATTCACTTGCATTGTGTAATCCACCTTCGGTCTCAGTGAGAAAGCCGGACTATAAAAAAATAAATAAAGACAAAATGGTGGAAACCATTTTAAAAATGGCACATATAAAGCTAGGTTAGAGAAAGGAGTTAGAACTTCGCTTTCTCCTACCATGATAGTTTTCTGTATAGGATTTTTTTTAAAAAAATAGAAGAGCATTTTGATTGCCTACTTGTAGTGTGAAATGGCATAGTCTATGTAGACACCACATCTGTGAGAGCCATAATGAACCCATAATGAACCCTGGTTTTAAAGATTTCCTTAAGGCTTTCCCACAGATGCTCAAGCGTACCTTTTACAACCTGACCTTTTTTAAACATTAAATTCTGGCACTTTCTGGGTGGTGAATTTTGCATTCAGGAACACATTCTTAAATTGGGGGGGGGGGTGCTACTCTGAAGACATTCCATATAAGCTCCTGTCCGCTAGCAAGACTTGTGCTAAAGGATAAGTGGATGAACCAGAAAAAGGATAAGAAACAGGGAGGGAGGGATTGTGTCTCAGTAGTAGAGCATCTGGTTGACATGCAGAAGCTCTCAGGTTCAATTCCCGGCACTTCCAGTTAAAAGTATTAAGTGGTAAGTTATGTGAAAGACCTCTTCCTCAGACCCTGGAGAGACGCTACCAGTCTCAGTAAACAATTCAGATCTTAATGGATCAATGGTCAGTATAAGGCCACTTCATGAGTTCAAGGAAATAATAATTACAAGAATGTGTACTGCAGTAATGCGTTCACATGAGCTGTAGTAACAGCCTTTCCTCCCATTCTGTCTCTCAGGGCCAAACTAGACAGGACACCATCCTCATGGCTGCCACAATGACACTGTCACCCTTTTAAAGTGATTGACAAATAATAATAATAAATAACAACAATAACAACAACAACAACATTCAATTTATATACTGCCCTTCAGGACAACTTAATGCCCTCTCAGAGCAGTTTACAAAATGTGTTATTATTATCCTTACAATAATCACCCAGTGAGGTGGGTGTAACTGAGAGAGCTTGAAGAGAGCTGTGACCCAAGTTCACCCGGACAGCTAGTGGGGTTTGGGGAGGGAAAGGACCTTGGCATGGCATAATTCCATAGAGTCCACCCCCCACCCCCAAAGTAGCCATTTTCTCCAGGTGAACTGATCTATGTGACCTGGAGACCAGTTGTAATTCTGGGAGATCTTCAGACACTACCTGGAGGCTGGCAACCCTAGTTCAACCCTATAATACACACAGCTCCTAGCTGCTCAAGAGTGAGGGGCGCCATCTTCCTTTCCTCCCTCTGAGAATGCTAATACAGACACATCTAGAACAGTATAAAAATACTGAGATTGCCATGAAACTACAGTAATTGCTCATTTCAACTCTGGCTAGCTGTATAAAATACTGGGTGTTCTTTTTAAAAAAAATCAGAAGGACCTGCAGCTTAGAGTTAAAGTTACCAATTTAAAGTTTCTATTTCAATACTCCCACAAAAAAGACTCATTAAAACCTAACTAGTGAACTGATAAATGTGCCAAAGTAATGCATAAGAAAATCACTCAAGCTTGGGGTTTCTAATCTTGTCCATCTCTTTTAGCACAGCATGCCTAGATCTGGATTATGCAAAGGTGTTTTTTAAAAAAGGATTTTCAGAAATTGATATGGGAAATCCAAACTGCAGGGATGACTGCAGAAAGGCAGAGTTTTCTTCCACACACCAATTTGTAAGCGGAAGCTCTAATGGAAGGTGATACTATTTAACACAGTTCACCAATGCAGAGAAATTTAAGCATAATATTAAACGTATTATTTGGCTGCAAGTCTATCTAGATGGAAATGTGTCCCATTTTAGCATGAGTGACAACAAGGAAATGTGAACAAAATTCACATCAAAGCTTCAGTCTTCTCCAAACTTACTTCAGATTGGACGATTCCACACGCATTGGATGATGCACTTTCAATGCACTTTATCAATCGTTTGAGGTGGATTTTTTGTTCCGCACGCAAAAAAATCCATTCCAAATGATCTATAAAGAGGATTGGAAGTACATTATCCAGCGTGTGCGGAATCACTCATTGTCTCATTGGGCTAGTGGCCAAATCTATGTGCAGTAGTGGGTTGTAACAATATTCTCCTGATATGGATCAGGTCAGAACCATGAAGGAGTATGAGATACAATTTGTCTTCCATTATGGCCGTGGCCTTCAACCGTTATTTATATTATAAATAATATAATTAATTATTAATTCTTATAGCTGAGCTTGGCTGTGGTATCATGTATGTTTTGTTGGAAAAAAAGATGTAAAGAAAAGGTCGGGAAAGGTTTCCTGCCTCCTGAAGTCTCTGGTTGCATACATGAACTGATACAGTCCGCAAGGAAAGATTGTGGTAGAAAGCCTTAGGAACGTCATAGCAGGAAAGGCTATGAAGTCCATTGAATCTCTGAACATTACACAGCTATTGAAGGCACAGGAGCCTCGCCTATTACCATGGCAATTCAAGATCTCAGGTTTTAGGAACACAGTCTGAAAGGGAGTAGTTATGGAAATGCCCCTGGGTTTCTTAAAACATCTCTGTCCTCTACCCACTGCCAAAGCTTGTTAAACATGTATTTGCCATCTATTTCCCCCTCTCCCTCCAAGCTCTTCATGAAGTTCTGTCAAAAGAAACAGCTCTGTCTAGATGCCTGACTCCTTGACTTTTCCAAACGTAGCTTGTCTGCTTTGTACAGATTTGCCTAAATGCAGCTCTGTCATTTGTAATGAGGTAATAGGCCTTAAAATTGCTTCATGTCATCTCGTTGCTTCAACGGAGGTGCATCTGATCTTTTACCAAAATTGATGCCATTATCACAGCGTTCTTTCTGTTAGAGCTGTTCCTCTTAGGCATCAGTTTCCCAGAATATTTACAAGGTAATTCTGAGATTGCTTGCTGGCAAGATGAAGGCCTGCAATGAGATTGGGACAATTCTAGTATTCTCTCACACCTTTCGGAAGCTTTGGATGAACTGCAGCAATGGAAGCTTGAATCCATCTATTAAAGTGGTGAACATAACAGTAGTAACGGCGTCAACTGCACTAACATTGTCCAGTTTGGGGTGCTACTTTGTGTGTGTGTGTTATGTGCTGTCAAGTCGCCTCCAACCCATGGCGACCCTATGAATAAAAGACCTCCAAAATGACTCTATGAATGAAAAACTTTCCAACTTTTTAGAAAGCATTGTTTTATGTTCCCTGCACAGAGGTCAGTAGAAAGTGAGTTTCCTTTTGAACAGACTTTATTGGAAGGCTTATACTATTTTAACACACTTGTTGAAGGAACCAACTTTAATAAAAGGCCTCCTCATGGTCTCCAGTACAGATCTGAAAACAATTACAACAGTTAAATAGTCAACTCCCCCCAGAACAAAGAAAAGCAGCTAGTACTAATATAGATCCAACCATACTCAGATGTGCAGTAGCACCACCCACCGGTTATGGTTATGTAACCATTACACTATTTATATAAAGTGTACAGGCTGGACAGGCATTTTATTTTTTATTTATGCCATTTATAGTGCGTCTTTCTTACTGAGACTCAAAGCGGGTTACACAGTGTGAGATTAGTACAGTTAATATCAGGAACATTTCCATAAGACATGCCATAGGGTAAGTAGATAGAAGTTCACAAAGACATAGCATTAGTAGGAATCCAATGCAGCATAGTGATGAGTTCTATGGTTCCTAACTAGAGATGGGCACGATCTGAATTATGATACAAAAAACCCCACAATAATGTCAATCTTTCAATCGTGACCTGGTGGATCGTTGTCTTCCATGGGAAACGATCCAGCAGTCGGGAGGAGGCTGGACCGGGGCGATCGTAATAGGATCGGAAAGCTAGACTTTCAGGCGCCAATAATTTGTTCCCCTGGCAACAGAATGCCTGAGCTCTGTTTCAAACTTGATAATATTTCCCCTTGCGAGGAAAAGCAAATATAAGCAAAGTGAGAGGAAGGGGTTAAGAGAGAGAGAAAACAAAAACCCCTCCCCTAGCTTTGAGTGCAGCTATCAGCAGAAGCTGTTTTGTGCCATTGAAAGAGTTAAGAAGAGATCTCAGCGTTAACTCTTTCAAAAACCCCTTGCTTTGAGAGCGCCTATCAAGCTGTTTTGCACTCCTCTCCTGAGTTCGTTCAGTGCTGAAAGAGTTAACTGAAAAGAGATATCTCTCTCCTCATGGCTGCCCAGTGCCTGGTTTTTGTAAGAAGTTGGTATGTGATTTGATGTTTCATTTGTGTTTTTCATATTTAAAGAACCATAGGATCCGTGAGGATCCGTGTGGATCCTGGTTTTACTTTCTTCCTGTTTAAAATATGCTTTTGGAAGACTGGCTGCTTGCTTTTAAAATCGCGTGGGGAGCAATGGATTCTATCCCTGCTTTTTTTAAAAGCTGGCTGAAACTTGTTGATGGTCTCTCTCTCTCTCTCTCTCTCTCTCTGGAGAGGCAGGGACGAGTTAAAAACTACCCCCTCTGCACACACACGTGAGTGGGTGTGTGTGTGTGAGAGAGAGAAAACACTGGGTTAAAAACTCCCCCCCTCTGCTCTAAATGCGTGTGTGTGAGAGAGAGAGAGAAAATGCCAGGTTAAAAACTTCCCCCCTCTGTGTGTGTGTGTGTGTGTGTGTGTGTGTGTGTGTGTGTGAGAGAGAGAGAGAGAGAGAGAGAGAGAACACTGGGTTAAAAACTCCCCCCCCTCTGCTCTAAGTGTGTGTGGGGGGGTGCCCCTCCAATCCGATCCCAGATCGGAAATGGGACTTGATCAGAGTGAATTGGTGATCTGGGATCGTCACCAGCGTGGATCCACGATCGGCTTGATTGGTATTTTTTTTTGGATCGTGCCCATGTCTATTCCTAACTCATTAGCAGCTCATCTGAGATCCCCTCCCTACAATACAGGCTGCCTATCTGGTTAAAAAGCCTTTTTGAATCATTCAGTTTTGCATCGTTTGCAGAAAGCCAGGCGGGTGGGGGATCTCCTGACCTCCTCAGGCAGGCCATTCCACAGGGTGGGGGCCAACACAGAGAAAGCCTGTATACGGGCTGCCATCAGTTTCACCGATGTGCAGGGTGCCACCTGCAAGAGACCCTGATCAGAAGAGCAAAGCTGCCATGGAGGAGCCTAGGGAGGCAGTCCTGTAGGTATGCTGGTGTGAAGAGCTTTGTAAATGATAACCAGTACCTTGAACTGAACGTGGTAACTAACGGGTAGCCAATGGAGCGGTTGCAGGATGAGAGTGATGTTCATGCTCCTGCTCACTCTTGATAATAGTTGAGCTGCTGTGTTTTGCACCAATTGGCATCTCCTAGTTAGTTTAGATGGGAGACCCCTGTATAGTGCATTACAATAATCAAGTCTTCATGTTACCATAGCATGGATCCATGCTATGACATGGCCAGGTTGGCCATGTCGAGGTAAAAAGCCATTTTCCAAGCTAGGGAGAGGTTGGAGAAAGCATTTTTTTGAGGCTGTCCTAACTTGTTTTCTAGTAATAGTGCTGGATCCAGTATAATCCCTAGGCTCTTAACCAAGTATACAAGGGTCAGACAAACTCCATCAAAAGTGGGGAGTACAATGTCCTTCTCAACAAGCATCACTTCCATCTTGTCTGGGTTTAATTTCAATTTGTTTGTTTTCAGCCATTTCACCACAGCTGTCAGGCAGCAAGCTAAGATTTCTACTGCACCCTGTGGGGACTTGGATTGCGAGATATAGAGTTGGGTTTCATCTGCATAGTGATGACACCCAACTCCATAGGTGCGAATGAGTTCTCCTGAAGGCTTTACGTAGAGATTGAATAACTTGGGAGATAAGATTGCACCCTGAGGAACCCCACAAAATAGCTCCCATTCTGGAGATAGCTGATCTCCAACAGCAACCGTTTGAATCTGTTCCATGAGAAAAGTTCCATGAGTCCAAGGCCCATCCTTTGATGCCCACTTCCATCTCTAGATGTCTCAACAGGATGGCATGGTCTACTGTGTCAAAGGCTGCAGAAAAATTCAGGAGGAGCAATAAGGAGGCATGGCTTTTGTCTATGTTCAGACAGAGTTCATTTACTAATGACACTATTGCCCTCTCTGTCCTGTGCCCTGGTCTGAATCCAGACTGGAAAGTGTCCAGAGCGCTAGAGTTATCCAAGAAAGTCTGGAGTTGGTCAGCTATTCCTCATGCAATCATTTTGCCCAGAAAGGGCAGATTAGAGACTGGGCAATAACTGGCCACATCGTTTTTGTCTAGGGATGGTTTTTTAATTAGTGGATGGATAATAAGCCTGTTTGAGTGGCTGAGGGAAGGTACCTCGAGTTAGCGATTGATTTACAATATGCGTCAGTGGTTCACTTATGTGGTCCTTACTTGATTTTAAAAGCCAAGATGATCAAGGGTCAAGCAAAAAAGTAGTGGCGTTCATAGATGTCAGAATCCTGTTAAGATCCACCATTGTAATTTGTCCAAGGTAGTCCAAAGGTAAGCCAGATCTGAACTGTCACAAGAATTGTTCAGACATTGTTACTCCAAACATCAACACAACTTTAATTAACAGACTCTCTTTAGCTTGCAACTCTTTCTCTAACCCACTCCTCTCCTCTTGTCTGAGAAGTCTTGTGACAGAATAGTAAAGAATCCAGTAGCACCTTTAAGACTAACCAACTTTACTGTAGCATAAACTTTCGAGTTCTCTTTGTGAGATGCATCTGATGAAGAGAACTGTGGTTCTCAGAAGCTTATGCTACAGTAAAGTTGGTTAGTCTTAAAGGTGCTACTGGACTCTTTACTATTTTGCTACTACAGACTTACATGGCTACCTGTTGGAAATCTTACAAGTGTCATTCTCTTCTATCATGAAAGGGTTAATCTGTTTGTGTTTGAGCTAGGCATAATTAATTAGCATGAGGCCAGTTAGATGTGGAGTAACTGTTCCTGCCAGGGCAAAGGGGAGTTGCATGCCTAATGAACAAATCTAGGATTGATTATTGGCTGACCAGCTTTATTGGGGGCAATTAACATTCTTTCCAGGACACCATTCCTCTCTAGCCAGTTCCACCGTTATCTCCAGCATGTAAGGACGTAGAAGCTAGTTAGCTCTTCTTTATTTTATCACCAATGTAACCTTTTTATTTTATCCTGTATGTAGTAAACATTATTTTAGAAGGTGACCACACACGTCTCTGTGATTCTTTATCTGCTGTGCAATGCTCTACTCTGCTAATCATTATCATAATCATAAATCATAACCAACACTACCTCCTCTGGACTTACGGCAGAAAAATTTCTAGAATGTCTCTTTACATAAGGAACTAGAAGGACAAACAGTCTCACAGTCAGGAACTGCTAGGCCCTAAACAACATGAGTTCAGCACCACAAAATCATTTTTTTAAAAGTCAGTATCTCCCTCCCTTGTGGAAATATAAAAGGAAAGACATATCTCCTCAACGAAAGAGGCTAGAGATCCACTTTAAAAAATAATGCTAGGGATTCAGAGAACCTGTTACACATATCGTTACAACAGTATAATGATATCTTAGTGTCCTTTTGAAAAATAAATTGCAAATGCCCCCATGGTCCAAGCAACGGGAGTTGGCCACTGTGAGGGGACTGGGGCGGGGAAATTTCAGGGGAACGTGCCATGTGGAAGTCCCATTGTCCCTGCGGAGTATGCAGTTGCTCTAGCTTTGGGGACACCACACAAGTCCACTCCTGTCCTGTGTGGAAACCACTCATGACCCTCATACCTCACATCTATCTACTCACAGAGGGCTACAAATATTTCAGAATTGTAAAGCCTGGTTCCAGTAAAAGGGGCATCCCAGTCACCCTGCCTCTTTCACAAAGATCCCAGCAGCATCTATCCAAACCTTTACTTTTTATTCTCTTGATTTTTATTAAAGCATTAAAAAAAAGCCTCTCTTAGGTTCCAACCAACAAAAAAGCAGAACATCAAAATACAAACATTGGTACAATCTTGAGTTCAGAAAAGGAGAAAGAGGGAAAGGGACAGGTAAATAAAACGTGTTGGCAAAATCAGTGGATTTGTTTTCTCTCTCCCCTTTTCTGGTTTTAGAAATGAAAATGTTCACCTAAACTGTATGGTATTCGCTCTCTCTTGTAAAGGAAATAAGTTGGGCTTAGAAGGTTGAAACTATGCATGGGGTGGCACTGTATGTCTTCCCATTTTACTGTAGATCACTAATGCTTTTTATTCATCTGGATTGTATGATGAATTTAGTATAAAAATAAGTCCCCGTGTATTTGGTTGAGTCCAGCTTATTCTAGCACCTTTTCCACATGCCCGAGTGACAGCAGCCATGCTTCCATAAACATGCTTGGGTGTTTAATGACCTGGAGAGGACTGGCATTAGCTCATCTACCAGGACTGCCATCAGGACCCTCTCTGAGCAGACCTCTGACTAGGCCAGTGACTCACACCTGGAGGGCTGAGAGGAAGAGCCTGAGGACCAACAGGGCCAAGATAGGCCTGGTGCTGCAGAGGCACTGGCAGACCATGCTCTGCCAGCCCCATGGTGCCAGGCTCTGGCCAACCATGCCCCAGCAGCACCGAAGACTATCCCATCAGAGCCTGCAAGCGAGTCCTTGCTGCCTTCCTCAGAGATTATCATTGGGCCCCTGCCAGGCATCAAGGGCCCATTCCTTCTGAATCGTCTCCCACACCTCGGGAATAGTAGTGGTGAAGGGCCCAGGCAGAGGTGGTGCAAACAGGGTTGCCAGATCCCCATCCCCTTCCCCTTCTGGTGGAAGGGAGGGACCCAGCATTCACCTTTTTGTTGCTCCTTGAGCATGGGCAAAGTGTGTGTGGCTGTGCAATGAGATCACTTCCAGGAAGCGATGTCATCATGCAGGCATGGGAGTGCTTGCGTGCTTTGCAGCAGGCCGATGTGTGCCCCAAATGGGCCCGATTTGGGTTCCAAATCAGCCTGCTGTGAAGTGTAGGGGTGCTCTCGGGGCAGCGTGATGACATCACTCCCAGGAGTGACGTCGTTGTGCCACCCCAGGAGCTTGTCCAGAGGCCTGTTCCCCCACTTTCCCCCCCTGCTGGCCAGGTGAGTGGTGGCAGGGGGCAGAGGGTGGGACCTGGGATCCCTAGGTGCAAAGGAGGTGACGTGCAAGGCTGGCAGCGTGCCACATCCCTGCATACTCAGAACAGAACACTGAGTGGGATACTTTCTTGCAGGATCATGGCCACAGCCAAACATTGCCTCCTGAGCTCCAATCCCTGCCAGAAAATGGAGCTGAGCCGGATTAATCCTCACCCTATTTAGGCTGAGGCTTGAGAGAGCTGCATTGCCCGATCAACCAGGTCACAAGGCGCAAGCCCTGTATTGCATCGAAATTGCAGGAGGTTATAACTTATAGTCCCTCTCTATACTGCCTTGGTCAGGCCGCACCTGGAGTAGTGTGTACAGTTCTGGAGGCCTCACTTCAAAAAGGATGTGGACAATATTGAAAGGGTGCAGAAGAGAGCGACGAGGATGATCAGGGGTCTGGAGACTGAGCCCTACGAGGAAAGGCTGAGGGCCTTGGGAATGTTTCGTTTGGAGAAGAGGAGATTGAGGGGGGACATGATTGCTCTCTTTAAATATTTTAAAGGCTGTCAGTTGGAGGAGGGCAAGGAGCTGTTCCAGTTGGCAGCAGAGGATAGGACTCGAAGCAATGGACTTAAATTGCACGCAGAAAGGTACTGGCTGGATATTCAGAAAAACTTTTTCACGGTCAGAATAGTTCAAAGGTGGAATCAGCTGCCTAGGGAGGTGGTGAGCTCCCCTTCACTGCCAGTTTTCAAGAAGAGGCTGGATGAATATCTGTCAGGGATGCTTTAGGCTCATCCTGCACTGGGCAGGGGGTTGGACTAGATGGTCTGTATGGCCCCTTCCAACTCTGTGATTCTATTCCAGTCCCAATCACTCGTGCCTCAGGATCCAGCTGGCCAAGTGACTGACTCCCAACCAGACGCAGAACATGGACCACATCCCACATTTTGTCACCTATTGACCTTTTGATGGAGCAAACATCTGTTCTCATTGACCAGTTAGCACCCTACATGTTCAAGGTAACACTGGATGATCCAGTTCCCCATTCAGAAACATTTACAAGATTTCATATCCCTGATTTTGGAGTAGCTTACAAAAGAAAGCTACTGCAGATCTGTTTCACTGTTCCTTCCCCAAACAGGTGGAGTCTTGGATCACTGGATCAGTGTACAGACTAGGTACTGTGATGAAACAGACTGCATACAGGTGCCTCTTCAAATCCTCTGACCTGCAATCTCAGGCTTCTTTTTTATTCTGATGCAATGCAATCAGAACCTATGAAAAATTCAGTAGCCGCCACCTCTTTCTGACAGCTAGAGTACCTTATTAAATTCCTCTTCTGAAAAAAAAAACCCAATAGTATCAGAGGAGTGACAACATGGGTTAGCTGAAAGTGGAAGATTCAAGGCATAGAATTGTAATTAACAAGTTAAAAGTGAAGTTATTAGAAAGGAAATCGGCGTGTACATGACCTTTAAAGTAAAAACACTTCAAAACTGGCAAAACTGCTTAAGGAGCAGTAAGATACAAGTTTCCCTATGCATGCATGCAATAAAAAGTTTAACTCACTGACTGGTGTGAAGTATTACCTGGGCAGGATTTCAAATTGAGCTGGTTACCAGAATGCACTGTGTTCTTAAGCCTTACAAAATTGAGTCTGCTATTTGTGGGCCAAGCATTCCCTCTGCAGGCTGACTAGAACGAAGCCACTGCTGCCTGCCCCACCCAGGAGGCGAGTTGCCAGGCCTTGCACGATGAGAAGCTGCCCTTCCCCCCATGGGCTGATAACTAGCCTGCAGGTGAGTTTGCAGCCGTGGCATGTTAATATTGGGCTGGCTCTAGGCAGGTCCGAGGAAACACCAGCTGTCACAGGATGACAGGATTTGGGTTTTTGCCAAGAAATCTGGATTCCAAACCACAGTTTAATCCCAGTTCTGAACCCTAGTCATTTTAGTCTGGAAAAAGCATTCCACACATTTTGACTCTAATAGGCATTGACTTCCTTGTTAGAAGATATTCCTAAAATCTTTATAAAATCCTCTACTGGGGTGGAGAATCTTAATTCAAAGCTAAAATTGAGGATCTGTCTGAAGTTTGGAGAGATTCTTTTGTTTGGGCTAACATCCGTTTTTGTTGATAATGGACTGAAAATTGTGTGATTCGTTAGATTTTAGCTGTTTTAATCAGATTTAATAGGATATCATATCTTGATTTCTTATTTTAATGTTTTACACTAGAGTCTTCAGGATGGAAACTTAATTTTTTAAAAAATTCTAGGACATCTTTGGCAATGTTCATTTTCTGCATCCAGGCATTGTCGAAATGTGACTCAGTATGCAGAGCAATTGACCTCTTCTGTGGCTACACTTTGAGATGCTTTTTTAAGCCTTGCTGGGAAGTTGCTAAACTGGAAACAGCAGAATTAGCATGAGGTTGTCAGCCCTGCTGCTTCAAAAGACCCTGCTCTCTGTTGGGAAAACAAACAGGATTTTGGTGCCAAGGAATAATTGGTTACTCTGTCATAAATGTGAGAGCTTCACAAAGTAAATAGTGGAGAACGAAAAGCAATTTTCAGAATGGCAATGAACAGTGCAGTGTCTAACTACATCTACGCCACGCTGCCAATCCAACTTGACTAAGAAAGCTTTACTACTGAGTATACAAAGCTGCTTTATACCTTTTTACATGGTACAGTGAATGCTCCTAGAGCCTGCATGTACATCAGTTTGTAATAAAGGGAAGGGACTGAATGCTGAATATGCATTGAGTTATTCATTGCATGCATAAAGAAAAATCAAATGCACACTTTACATAGATTGTATGTGCATTCACTGTAACATGTGAACACGAGTAGTCAGTCACACCATTGGTCTAGAGGGGTTAATATATTGTCTAGAGTCTTTTCACTTGATTCTGTTGGATGCTGGTAGGGCTGCCAATTTGGGGTTGGGCAATTCCTGGAGATTAGGGGGTGGAGCTTGGGGAGGGCGGTGGTTTGGGGAGGAGAGGGACTTCAGCAGGATAAAATACCATCAAATCCACCCTCCGAAGCACTTGTTTTCTCCAGGGAAACTGATTTCTGTATTCTAGAGATAAGTTGAAATTCCTAGGGATCTTTGAACCCCACCTGGAAGTTGGCACCCCTAGATGCTGATGACTGCATCTGGGACTTTGTGTGTGTGATGCAGATGTTCTGCCATCATGCTATGACTCCTCTCCTGCCTCTTTAAACAAAAAAAATTACATAACAGTCATCGCACCAAGAAGAAATAAAATCCATTCAATGAAAACATGCTCAGTGTGGGCCTTTCCCTCCAAGGGTCAGTAGGTGTGCAGCAGAGACAGGGCCTTGCCTTTGTTAGCTCCCATTTAATGTGATGGTGGCAGACAAAGAAAGCACGTGAGTCTTTCATTTAAACTGAGCAATATTGGCACACTGCAATATTTGTCTGAGCTACAGCTCTCCGGTGTGCAAACACTGCATATGCAGTAGATGAGGGCCTGCTTCAGACGCTGGATTCCTGGCATGGGTAAACATTCCTTGCCTGTTAGTGGCTCATTTTTAAATTAGGTCTTATTCCCTTCCTGCAGCAATCTGCCTGGTACTGAAACTGTTGCATTTTAGGCACCAGCAAGCAGAGGGGTTTTTTTTATCCTGAGCTTTGGGTTGTTTGTTTTGTCACAGCAATTCCATATCAGGAAGTTTTCCATGGTGGTCATGGAGTGGTTGTTCCTCAAGTTCGGAGATTTTTTTCAGCAGGAACACAGTGGAATGGAGTTCCGGAACTTCTTGAAAATGGTCACATGGCTGGTGGCCCCGCCCCCTGATCTCCAGACAGAGGGGAGTTTAGATTGCCCTCTGCGCCGCTGGAGCGGCATGAAGGGCAATCTCAACTCCCCTCTGTCTGGAGATCAGGGGGCGGGGCCACCAGCCATGTGACCATTTTCTCCGATGGCAACCCATTGAGTTCCACCACCTCTTTTCCCAGAAAAAAAGCCCTGCTCAAGTTGCAGTTGCAACAGAGATTCTACACAGCAAAAGGTAATCAGGATTTTCACCCTTGTAAGCTGTGGTTTCTCTTTCACACCAGATACATACTGCATCACCTTCCCTTGCTGTTGTCATGCTGCCGTAATTTTTTTAAAAAAAAAATTAGTGCACATGTAGCGCTGTTCAAGAACAGGGCGATACTACACTTTAAAACCTCTGTACATTTGCATGGTGCTGCTCCAGAATAACGCACTACTTGAATCCTTTGGTAATGCTAATTGCTGGAAGGTACTGGGTGCCCCACTATTGTCATCTGCATTGGAAAGACTAATTGGCCTCCTACTGCTTGGGGAACTGGGAGAGAGCAAGAATGTTTCAAGTGCTAATAAAGAACAGAGAAAAAAAGTTGCTACTTGTACTTGAATGGAAGACCACCAAGGAGGTCCAGGGTTGCTACAGGGAGGAAGGCAGTGGCAAACCACCTCTGAGCATCTCTTGCCTTAAAAACCCTACAGGGTCACAAGCCACCTGTGACTTGACTGCGCTTTCCACCACCACCACTCTTGTAACATAGTAACAGTGCTACCACGATGCCCTGCCCCTCCAATAAGCAATTTTATTAGTGCAATGACATTGTGAAAATGCAGGGGAAAGGGGCAAAGGGGGTTTCCTTTCATTGAAGCACAAGGTGTACCTTCCCTTCTGGATATGAAAAAGCTCATCCCAACAATGCCATGCCAGGAAAGGTCCCTTTTTCTCCCCTGAGATTTAAAAGCAGTGGATTTTATTAGCAGGAAAAACAACTGGCTGTTTGCAATTTGTACAAGAATGGAGGATAACACCCCGTGGAAACAATTTTTTTTAAAGGCATACATATAGAGTTGCTGAAACAGAAACACCACCATGAGGAATCAGCCTTTCTTGCTCTCCTACTGAATGCTACACTGCTCTCCTCCATTACTGTCTCTTTTTAAACTATTTGATTTTTTCCTCTCTCTCTGTTTCACTCTGGCCCGTGATTTCACTATTTCTGTTCTCTGCTGCATTCGTGGTATTGATTTTGCATTTGCTCTGCTTGTTTTTTAACGTTCCATGATTTTAACTATGGTTGGAAGTCACTTTGGGAGATGTCCAGTAAGCAGGGGGGGTTAAACTGTACAAAGCCCTTCACGGTTTAGGGCTCACATGTTTGCAGGATCGCTTGGGTGAACTTTACAATCCCTCCACCAGCATTTGTTTTCTGTTCCCTCATCGAAGGAGGCAAGAACAGCTACATTACAGCCCAAGCAAGAATGTTTTGGGTGGCAGCTCTGTCTTTATGGAAAATCCTGCCAAAGGACAAGAGGACAGACAGTACCTTCTCTTCTTCAATTCAGAGTAATATGTAAGGCAGAGAAATACAGGAAGGTTAGTAGCTGAATCCTGAGTTCATCTTGGCCTGTAGTGGTTTTTGGAAGTTGGTTTTAAACATTTTATTGTTTTTTAAAAAATGGAAACTACTATGAACTTATTCAGGAGAAGTAGCATTTATTAAAATAAATAAATGAAACTCCCTTCAGAGGAGTTTCAGGAGAACATAGTTTGTAAGCTTTTTCTTTGAAAAGCCAGACTACAGCTGTTTAATTAAGGGTGGTCAGAATTAGCCTTTCTCTACAGAGCGGGAAAAGTAGCAGAGATTGTATGCTGCAACAGAGAGTCAAACTGGCTTTAGAAAAAAGCCAGAGTCCAATAGCACCTTGAAGATTAACAAAATTCATGGTAGGGTATGAGCTTTCGTGAGTCACAGCTCACTTCTTCAGATACAGCTAGAATGGGAGTCCATCTGTCCTCATGTTTTTGGGAGTGGTGAGATTTCAGATGCCGAATGACAATAGCAGGTAAATGACAATAGCAGGTGTGATTGGGTGGGGTATGCAGAGGGGCAATGGGTGTGGAGAAATCAGCATTGGTAATGAGACAGGAAGCCTAGGTCTCAATTCAATCCAGGTGGATGCATTGTCTTGAGTTTCGTTATCAGTTGCAATTCAGCAGTCTCTCTTTCTAATCTCCCTTTGAAATTCCTCTGTAGGTGACCTTGTTGGTGACCTTGAGACAGCACTTGAAAAGCTACAGGGGGAGTTCCGTGCCATGCGGATCAGGCCCTTACAGTATTTTAACATCACTATAGAAGGGCAACAGCAAACTCGTGGAGGCCACAAGTTCACCATCATATTTAGTTTGGCCCTCATAGTCAGAAAACCACTGGATGAACTACACCTCACTGGCTGTGGCCATTCAAGAAACAGCCTAATTCAAGTCAACAAGAACAAAGCAGCCTCATAATCTGACTACACATAAAATATGACTGATATTATTATAAACGGCCTGAAAGTATACACACACATTGCTTTCCCACCCACCCATTCCCATTCCCCCAAGTATAAAGATCTACTTTTAGCTTTTAATTTTTTAATGGGAAAAAGGAAGTTTGCTCGTCACACAATTCAGCAGCCAAGGTCAAGAGCTGCTTATTCCTGCAGGTGTTGGGTGACAACCTGATGATCTATTTCTGCTCCAGCTGTACAAAATATGGCTCTCTTGTGAAATCAAAAATCCCAAGAAAAGGCCAAAGGTCAGAATGTTCTTGGAACCACTGTCAAGAAAATGGAGATAAATACACACAATTCCTGTCCCATTATCTTGATACAAAAAGGTTTCTCTGCCTTTTCCCCAAATCCCTGAAGGATGCCGATGCTTAAAGAAATAAATTTTAGACTACATTTTAATAGGTCTCCAGATATTAGCACTTTTCGTTTTATATAAAAGAGGATTATCCAGTTGTGGGAAGAATTTGTGTTTATCACTATTCCACAATAGCGGAAGAGTTTCAGGAGTTCAGCTCTATGCGTACCACAATCCCACGACACCACAGGGAAAAGCAAGGAACGGAATCCAGCTTCTCCCAAGGACAACAGTTTTCGATTCTTACAGCAAGGTTCTAGTTCTTATGCTTGCAAGAATATGATCACAAGTATACGGGCAACACCAATGTTATGAAGTCTGTCTATACAGCATAACAAGAAACTACTTAAATTTATTATTTTAAACTTCAATAACTAGAGCCCATCAGATATATGAAACCTATTCTGAGCATACAGAATATTTGTACTGTCATGTGTGCACATACCCATGCCATTAATGTATTCTCTGAACTGATATATTGATCTGATCTGCTTACTATATTGATCTACTGTATGCTCAGTTTGTGCTTTGTAAGGTAGCCACATGCCATTCTTGGCTTGCCTGAAAACGAAAGTACTAATGCTGATTTCACAGAGAAAGTAACCAGCCTGTTATCTCTGAAAGTATGCTCAATGACCTTGCAGCTGTAATGTAACTCTTCATAGGGGAAAGAGGGAGTTTTGATTCCTTGTAATCTTCTGCCTTTCTCTGTCCAGACAAAGCTATTGTGTTCTCATGGAACTTTTTAGGATTTTCGTGCTTAAATGCTAACTGCTCCAAGGGAGGGGGAATAGTGCTCCTTATATCAATAGTGCATATGCTTGTATCCTCATTCCTGCCAACCTATCCCATCTATGGATGTACCCATGAACTTAATGGCTCTCTGAATAAAGACCTTTTCAACCAATGCAATGGAATGCTTGCCACGAGGGGTTTGGGGGGTCTATCTGCCATGGACTGCCATCCCTAGAACTGACATGTACCCTGCTTTTTAGTGGGACTTACTACATTAAAATCAGGTAAAATCTCATTTCATAACATTATAATACAAAAAAGGAGAGAGGAAAACTAGCCATTTACACCAGAGAGCTGTCCATAACAACTAAGCTCCACACACAAGGCACCGAAAGCACATAGGAAAAGCTCAACCTTACCAGTCTTTCAAAGTCTCTAAATCTAGGGGCTTCTTCATGTCCTCAGGAAAACTGTTCCATAAAACAACCATTCAAGAAGTCCAAGCCTGAGTAGAAATAGTTCTTGCTGACTCAAGTGGAGGAGCAGTTAACAAGCTGATGATCAAAGCTGTCTTGTGCGCACACCTGTGTGGAGGCAGCCCTGCAGGTATGAGGGTCCCAGGTCATAGAATCATAGGGTTGGAAGGTACCGCTGGGGTCATCTAGTCCAACCCCCTGCACAATGCAGGAAATTCACAACTATTTCCCCTCCTCACACCCCCAATGACCCCTTCTCCATGCCCAAAACATTGTCAGGATCCCTAGTCAAACTGGCTTGGGGAAAATTGCTACCTGACCCCCAAGGTGGTGATTGGCCTTAACCTGGGTTTGTAAGAAAGGGCCATGAGAAGGGCTTTAAAGGTTAACACCAGCACCTTAAATCTAACATGGAGGAAAATTTGCTACCTACATAGCTCTCTTAAGCTTGGGATATGTCTGAAACACTTCACCCGTCAACAGATGCTGCATTCTGCACCATCTGTAGCTTTCAGGTTTCCTTCAAAAGTAGAGCTACCAAGAGCTACCAAGAGGAATTAAAAAGCCACAACATGGTCACTTATGGAGTAAGAACAAGACTGGTATGGTGGTAGAGAGTGATGTCAAGTCATAGCTGACTTATGGCGACCCCTAGTGGAGTTTTCATGGCAAGAGACTAACAGAGATGGTTTGCCATTGCCTGCCTCTGGAACTCCAGTCTTCATTGGCGATCTCCTATCCAATTACTAACCAAGGCAGACTTTACTTAGCCCCGAGATCTGACAAGATCAGGCTTGTCTGGGCTATCCAGATCAGGAAGAGAACAAGATTTTGTTTAAACCAATAATGTTAGGCCTAATTCTTCTAGATTATGAACATCATAAAATTCATTCCTGGCACAGAATTTTGATTTTAATTTATTTCTGGTGCACAGAATATACAAGTGAAACTGCCACAAACCTACTTTCTAGAATGGCAATTCTGGCTTTTCTTGACAAGCTTCTGTTCACTGTAGGAAAGAATGAACAGGGACAACCAATGACATTGCCAGAGGTCAAAGTGTTTTGCCTCCTTTCCTGCCAGCCCTCAAGCAGCAATTGGAAAAAAAAAGTATGACAAACAATTTGACAGAATTCGTGATTTTAAAATCTAGATCCATTGTTTTTTATTCCTTATTATCATAATTTTATTTGTGTATGTAGCATTTTATTTCATTTTATTGTAAACTCTTCAGATTGTGTATGAATTTAGTAAATAAATAAGGTGGGTGGGGGAATGTTCTCTGTGCTCTATTTTCCTACCATGCAAGGGACTTTCCCCATTATTTACACTAGTTTGCTCTTTAGACTCCCAGTAGGATATTTACAACTATATCTAATTGGTTTGTAACTCTTGGCTGTGTATATTGCTGTTTTTGTATTCTCTAGTTGCTTTTTTGTTTATTCAGTTAATGTTTTTAAGGAACCATTTACATCAGAGAGCTGGCCATAACAACTAAGCTCCACTCACAAGCCACCAAAAGCACATAGGAAAACCATTCCATACAACAGGAGCAACTGCGAACGTTTCAGTTGTATTTATTTCATTAATACCTCTCCTTTATCCTCAGTGGGGACCCAAATGGCATACACTGCTCTCCTTTCCTCCACTTTACCCTCACAACAACCCTACGAAGTAGATTAGACTTGAGAATATGCGACTGGCCCGATGTCACCCAGCAGGCTTCCACGGCAGAGCAAGGATTTGAATCTGCCTCTCTCAGTTCCTAATCCGGCACTAACCACTGCACCACATTGGCTCTCACAAGTCAGAATTTTGCTGTAAATGCAGCAGGGTCAGATGGAATATTCAGAGCATAAACCTAACACAGTGTTCTGGCAGGAACTCCCTTTCAGTAATGAAAAAATGCTGCCTCCGACAGTTATACATATTTTGAGGGTGGGGGAAGGAAGCAGGAGATGTACGCAGTTGTATCAGTAAAGACAAAGGACACATGCAACCAGGAAGAAACCAGGAAATGACTAGGTGGGGTAGACTGGCCAAAAGGTGTCAGGTTATTCTGTCCTGGTTTTGCAAGTTGATGCTATCTACAGTTCACAGAAGATCCTAGGAGGGGACGATAGCGCTCCTTCAGGTTGCTCTAGGAAAATCACAAGTCCACCGAGTTCAAGAACCTCATTGATCCTGATGCAAGAGACTCTGGTTCAGAGGCAGGATCCAAGCATGATGGACGGGTGATGAGGCAATCCTGTCTTGGTACACAAACACTGTGGCTTAGTCCAGCTAAAAGGTATTCCCATAAGTCTGGAAAATAGCACAGGCAGATGCTACGTTAAAAAGCAGACAACTGTAATCATAACGATCAGTTGCAACTCATCTGCTAAGACTATTTTGATATGAACGGGGCATGTCTAGTGGACAGAAGTTGGTGTTTCCTGCAGGTTCGGTTTGCCATGTGTTTGTGGCCTCTGCAGACATGAACTGACCCATCCCATCAAACTGGCCCTCCAGAATAGGTAACAGGAAGAAGGATGCAGGCTGCTCCCACTTGCTATCAACTCAGTTTCTACTATGGCCTCAAATGTGAGGAGAAGCAGTCTGGTTTTGGGGAACCTGGATTGTCCTCTTGAGTCCTGCAGTTCCCTTGCTCTTTGTGGAATACTGACTTATATTGCCACATGATCTTAGGCAGAAGGATTGTCAGTATCTTGTGGATGGGTGGCCGAGAAGGTGTGCTAGGCATTCAGCACTGACAAGGTTGGAAATCTGTGGGGGGTGGCCATCTTCAAAGCAGCTGCAAGGTTTCCATGTAGGTAGAATAGCGGTTGAGCAGGATATATTCCTCCCATCGGTGCCCATGACATAAAGGACTTTCTTTACACTTTGGGCTTGTATCCTACAATTGGTTTCCAACAACAGGAAGGCACTTCTGTCATGCAAAAAGAGGGATGATTTTCAGCCAAATTTCTACTCCTGTTCCAGACCCTCATTTTGCACCCCTATGCTGTTCATAAGGACCTGCTGAGTCCAATAACCATTAACAAAATTCCAATGGGCTGCAGCAGGCAGGGAAAGTTGGAAAGTCCCTTTCCGTGAGTTTTGATCTACTAACATCATGCAGAATACAAAGCAAGTTCACTAAAGACAGACGCAATCCAATCATCATCCTTAGAAATGCAGCTCAAGGAATTTACAATGCAACCCTACACAGAGTTACATCTTTCAAAGGGTCTCACCACACGAGACAAAAGACACTTGAATTACATGGGTAATTCGAGTGTATTTTATTATTCGAGTGTAATTCGAGTGTAATTCAAGCAGGGCTTTTTTTCAGCTGGAACGCGGTGGAACGGAGTTTCGGCACCTCTTGAAAATGGTCACATGGCCGGTGACCCCGCCCCCGATCTCCAGACAGAGGGGAGTTTAGACTGCCATGTGACCATTTTCACTGACAGCAATTTAAACTTTAAAAAACTCCCCCCTTGTTCCAGCTGAACCAAAGTGATGTCATTGTGTGGTCCTGGGAGCTGAGTTCCACCACCTCTTTTCCCAGAAAAAAAGCCCTGAATTCAAGTATATTTTATCTCGTGTGGTTTTACCCTTAGACCAATGGCTTCAAAGGTCTTAGAAGGATAGATCACTTTACAGTCTACTCAGCTTTTCTGTCTAGTTTCCACTTCCCTTAAATTATTCCCACACATTGTTTCAGCAACTGTAGCGTACAATTATCAAGCAAAAAACCACATCTCTCACTTAAGTTTACTTATTGAAGAGGATGGCGTTTAAGAGCTACGATAATGGTCTGCCTGGAGTAGCAGCAGTCAGAATTGACATCCCCTCCCTCCCCTTTTCCACCACCGCCATAATGTATATGATTGATGGGTACTTTGAATCAACCACAAACCTGTATGCACAGGAATTCCCTTGACTTTTAAAAACTAATTCTTTTTAAAGTTTTGAAGTTCTGGAAAGCTAACAGAAAAATGAACTCCTAAGAATTTCCATTCTAGGATGCTCTCTGAAGGGCCTGACTTAAAAGGATATTGGATTAATCCATCAACTCATTCATCCAGGGCTGTACTGTATATATTAAAGGAATCTTGAGTCGCTCCATGATAACACATTCTTGGATAGAATGCCACTGCACTAGCAACTATTCTCAATGGCAGGAACTCACTATGCTGCTCTTCTTCAGGCCTGAGGCAAGAAACGCCATCGACAAATACATACTGACATCACCACACAGGGGAAAGTATTTTTTTTTTCTGGAGCACACAACATCCAAAGCTTCTACAGCCAGCACATCCTAACCTCTGATGACGGGCTGCAAGTATTTTTGGCATGTCTCAGACACCAAATGTTACAAGAATCAGTGCGCGGAGTCCTATATGCACAGATTACACATGACAAGATGCACCAAGCAGTTCTATGCCTCACAGGAAAAGGACGGCACTGCAAGATCGGAACGGTTAATAACTAATGTCTGTGGAACTACTGTGAAATTAGAAGACTTAGTCAATCCACAAAAGCAAAAACCCTAAAATGGGAGGCTACAGCTCAAAGGCCTTGCTCTTGGCTTCTGTTCTGTAAGTACAATGATGAAACGAGACAGCTGCGCTGCACTGATCTGCAGAACAAAAATTCAGATCATGATTCATTGTGCAGATAGGGTAGTTCCCACCCAGCGTACCTGAGGAACAATTTGTCATATAGTTAATTACTTACATTTAGAAAAGGACAATGGCCTCATAAGGAAACAAGAACCCTAGATGACTAGGGAAAGGCTTTATGATCACAGGTCCCCCCCCCCCGCCCCTGCTCCACATCTCTCTTCACCGAGACAAGCTTGGAACCATACCCTACTTGGGTGAGGAGCCCTACCCACTACAGCAAGGGGCCTCAGCATGGTGTATGTCGGGGTCATGGCATCCACTGACATCTTTTCTGGTGCCCACCAAAAATTTTAAGGAAGTGGGTGGGGCTTCTTGCCAGAAGGGCTTCTGATTGGCCACTGGGTATTTGACTGGCTGTGCATATTTTTAAAAACGTTGCTTTGGCATCAGCTGCCACCACAGCACATGGATCTTCACTGTGGGACTGAATATAAGCATGAATTTTTTAAAGAATAGGTTGATTATAAAGGAGAGCTTCTAATAACATAATAATAACAACATTCGATTTATATACCACCCTTCAGGCTAACTTAACATCCACTCAGAGCCATTTACAAAGTATGTCATTATTATCCCCACAATAAAACACCCTGGGAGGTGCGTGGGGCTGAGAGAGCTCCAGAGAACTGTGACTAGCCCAAGGTCACCCAGCTGGCTTCAAGTGGAGGAGTGGGGAATCAAATCCGGTTCTACAGATTGGAGTCCCGCATTCTAAACCACTACACCAAACTGGCTCTTCTGCCTGAAATGGTGAAGAGTTTGAATTATGCATAACCTCATCCCCTGACATATTGTGGTTGCTTTCACCTCCCATGGCAGCCATTTTGTGGTTAGTTTTGACTCCTGTGACAGTCATTTTGCATTTGCAGCCGCCTCCCTGTGTCAGAATTCCAAAGGTGCCCACAGGCTTAAAAAAGGTTGGGAACCCCTGCACTGGAGAGACAACTAGTGCTCCTTGGCAGCCCACTTCCTGCTGTGATTGTCTTCCTCAGGGCTCAGTGCAAGTTCTGTAAAGACAGCAATAAAAAGCAGCAGGAACACCGGAGAGCTAGGAAGGAGCTTTTACTGTCATGCTCCATTGGAATACCAAGGTCAGTGTTGTCTATTGTGTCTGGCAGAGGCTCTCCAGAGTCTCCGGTGGAGATCTTTCGCATCACCTGCTACTCACTCTTATAACTGCAGATGCCACAGACTGAATCTGGGACCTTCTGCATACCAAGCAGATGGTTTACCACGAAATCTCGGCTCCTCCTTAGGATCTATATTTATGCCTTCTGGGGGAGCGGGGTGGGGGGTGGGGTAACTCTCTTATTTATGATCTAACCACAGTTATCCATGTTCCAGTCATCTCTGTGTCATACTGCAGTACACTCTAAACTGGCTGCCTTTGAAGGTTTACATATGTACCTGTTAGTTTTAAACAGTTAGCCTTATAACCAAGACTGAAGTTTTCATGTAACAAATTTCATTTTTAATAGTGTCAGCCCAAAATATCTTGGTTGCATTTCTATAACAGATGGGTCACCCATGACATCTTTAGGTATTCTCATGTACTTTAATGAAATTATTTACACCCGTATTTGCTCCAAAGATGCTGTTCGGACGATTAAAATATTAACACAGTCAACAAAATAATATAACATACACACACACAGAAACATACATGCACTCCACCAACAAAAATACCAGCTATGAAACCAGTGAGTAAAACCAACAGTGTCAAGGATCAGCATGATAAAATCAACAATAAACAGTGCTGGATTCGAGCAGCAGCATTTTCAGTTTAAAATATTTCAGACTGGAAAAGACCAGTTTTTGTCTGAGACCTTGAAAGATCACAATTCTCAGTTGCAGTACTAGACACAACATGAAAGTCTACATATGTTTATTGAACACCTTGATATGAGCTCATCTTAAGTTTCCCAAACCAGTTTCTTCAAACCAAAAATGGGAACATAATGGAACGGAAGACTTCGCTTCCTCCTTTCTGCTGATCTTTTCCTTTGCTGGAAGTGAAGACCTACCCTCCCAAGAGTTGTCTTAGTATTCCTGACTTTGCTGTTCGTTGTAATAGTGAGTTTGGCTGCCCCTCCTCACTTCAAAAAATTCCCACAACCTCTCCCCTGGAACAAAGCTCTGATTTCAGCCGTGCCTCTCCAGAGGAAATTCCTAGCCCTTTGGTGGCCAGATAAGGCCAACTCCATTAACAGTATTGCACAACATTCCTCTTTCTGGGAAGTGCCTGCTTACTTTGGATGAACATTTAGCTATAGTCCAAACTTTCCTAGTACAGGCCAAGTGCATTTCAATAAGCAAAAGAGAACAAGACAAATTACTGCAAAGATGTCTGGGAGCCAGTTTGGTGTAGTGGTTAAGAGCACGGGACTCTAATCTGGAGAGCCGGGTTTGATTCCCCACTCCTCCACTTGAAGCCAGCTGGGTGACCTTGGGTCAGTCACAGCTCTCTGGAGCTCTCTCAGCCCCACCCATCTCACAGGGTGTTTTGTTGTGGGGATAATAATAACATACTTTGTAAACCGCTCTGAGTGGGCATTAAGTTGTCCTGAAGGGCGGTATATAAATCGAATGTTATTAAAATATAAATCAAATATTATTATTTCATGTGAACTATGGAAAGGCACAAATGACCCAATGAGGGAGAGAGAACATTCAATGTACAATGGGTAAAATTAAACTAATGAATATGGAATCTATTTGATACCAAGGGATCATTTCAAGCAAGCAGAATATGTGCCAGCCATGGAGAGAACATTCTAACGATGTTCACCCTTTTCTCAACCCAAGACCCATCTTTAGCCACTAGGGGGCAACTAGCTGCAAGCCTGTACAGGAAAGCATGTGACGTTAGTCTTTTGATAGCAAAAGGAGGTCCACAGTTATGACCTCATCAGGGAAGAAGCTTTGTGATGCCAAGGATCTATTGCTGGGGCTGGGAGCGGGGAAGAAAGAGAATGCAGGGGATTGTTTTTGAAGGGAGGGGTGAGTCTCACCCATACTAAAAATGAACCCTCACCATCCTGCTGCTTCTTCTCATCAGGAGCACAAAGAGAAGCAGGAGGCATGCCACTCTTGCTGTGCATCAGTGGAAGGCCTTCAAAGAAGAAGCAAACCAAGTGGCTCTACTGGGAATTACGCCCCCCCCCCCACACACACACACGGGTTTCCCACTGATTGATCCATCTTACTTTCCATCTCCCCCCTCGTGGGGATGTGTTGGCTTGGGATTGAGTATTATAGGCTGCAGTCTAGAACTGTTTTTTTACTGTACTGTATGCTTATATATGGTTTTAATGTGAATTTTAATACTGATGTTTATCCACTCTGAGCCCGTTTGCAGGGATTTATTGGTCTTACTATAAGACCAGTAAATCAAATCAATCAAGATTCCAACCCAAGGATTGAAGATTACTGCTCTGAAACCAAAAGAAGCAACTTACAATTGGTACTCAGTACAAACTGAATTTTATTTATACATTCAGCCCTTCAATTTGCCAAGAAATAGATTTATAAAGTTATGGATGAAGCATGTGATGGATCTGGGATGGGTTAGGGCACAAAGGTTTAGGCTTGATACTTCTAGGAAGATCCCAATATCCTCTACCTGGCAGACTCAGAGGGCCTTAGGCTGCCTTCAGCTGAGACTGGAGATCCCTCCTCCTTATAGCGCCACCTCCTGGGGTTATCCAGGAACAATCTTTCTATGACACCAGTTTCTGCTTTCCTAAAACCGTTTGATGGTTTTAAAGCCATATGAAAGTGATTTACTGATTAGAATGTTAGACTAAGCCAAGAAAGGCCCTGGTTTGTTCTCCCGGGTAACCTCAGGACAGTCACTTAGCCTGGCCTACATCACAGGATCAGTGCAAGAATAAAATGAGGGCGGAGGAAGCAGGAGAAAACAAGCATGCAAGTCACCAAAGCTCCTAGAAGGAAGGGTAAGATAAAGCAAAAAGATAAGTGAAGGTTAGATAGGTGACAATATGGTGAAGACTGCTTTTCTACACACACTACCCTGTGTTTAACAGCGTCGCTAAGAACTACCCCATCAATAGCAGTGCTAGTGTCCCATTCAAGGGTCATTTTGTAGAAAAAGAGCTGGAGGAACTCATTAGCATAACTCATTAGCATATGCCACGCCTCTTGCCATCACAGGAAGTGTGTCATTAGTATAACTGATCTGCATATGCCACACCCCCTGACATCACCTATTCTGGCTCTTTTGGACCCAATCCTGGCCATTCAGGGCCGAAATTGGGCCCAAAATGGCAAAGGGGCTGAAAATGGGCCCAAACTGGTCAGGATCGGGCCGCTGATGAGTGGGAGAGTGATCCACCACCCGTCAGAGGCCCAATCCAGGCCGTTTTGGCCCCAATCCAGGCTGAAATGGGCCCAAAATGGCCGAGAGTCAGGTGGGTGGGGCCAACTGACATGTGACCTCTTTGGAGAACTGCCAGAACTGCGTTCTTGTGCATTCCCCCTCAAAATGAGCCCTGGTCCCATTCCTGAAGACAACAGGTATGTTTTCTACTGCTTCCCTGCCCACAACAAAAAACAGGGAGCATTCTATAAGACTATCATTTTAAGGTATGGCACTGGCTTCTACGTTGTATCATTTTTGTTCAAATTAAAATCAACAGTTATTTCAAGGATAGAGTATATGCTTTCCCTGAAGCTGCCACAGCCCACGTAACATAAGACTGACTCAATTTTGAAACTTTTTGTAATATTCTTGGAATTATGCAAGTTTGGCAGGCCATGCCTGGCACCCCACTTTCACAAGGAGACTGAGAAAGGTTTTTGCTACTGCATCTTATGTTTTCTATGCTTTTTAGGCCAGTTTTTAGAAATATTTTCTTCTTCTTGCTATTAAAATGCCATGCAAACTCTGATTTCCTATAAAATAAACCAATTTTCATTGAAATTGCAGTATTGAGGCATGGACAGAATGTTCCAAGGAACAACAGGATACTATTAAAAGTTTTTTTTTAATGTACACCTTGAACAGCACATTGAAGGCATAAAATATAAAGAACTGGCATTGTGCTGAACGGGACAAAAAAAACCTTTGCTGCACTTTGTAGACAGCAAAGACAGAAGAACGTTTTACAGAATGTAAATAGGAAGGCAGGAAGATGGAAGGCCCAGGAAACAGAGCTTACATAAGACACTTCTGTACACTTCTCATCTGTCATAGTTACAGCTTAATTTTTACCAAGCATTGATGTCCATATTGTGCCACAAAAATAGAAGGCAGGTACTCCAGTATCTCTGTCTATGCGCCACTGTCCTCATAAGAGACTTCTGCATCTTAAAGTGTTCTCTAGGCATGTGCAGACATCCCTCATTTCCTTAACAGGAGCCCTTCTTTTTTTTTTAAAAAAAAGAGAGAAAATGTATAGTTTCAGATGGCTTTTTGCAACTCCAGCTCCTGTGGCATCAAATCACCATTTAGATCATCACTCTTTACGTCTGGTGAAATCATATGGTTTCCACCTCTGAGCAAACTGCAACACCTTCTTTCTCTGGTCTTCAAAGTTCTCACGCAGTCCTTTACGCCAAAGTCTGGGCTCCAAATCCAGCATACCACCAATGATTTCCTTTTAAAAAGCAGGACAAAAGAAGAATATTATTGCTCTTAATTATCGTTGAAAGCCCACACCTGTTCAAACAAGGACTGCAAAAGTTGGGGGGGGGGGAGAATCATTCCAGTTTTGCATTTTAAGAACTGGTGACTCACACTTTTGGGTAAAATGCATTATGCAAAGGACTGAGTGGGTGGACAGGGAGAATGAGGTAGAAGCAGAATCTCCAGTCTCTGATAAAGGTACCCCACTGTGTTCGCAATTCCATTTGACAAAAAAAAAAAAGATTGTTACTTCCTGAGACCATTATTGTCTCTCTAAAATTACTATATTGATTATGCTAAAAAAATTAGCCTTCTGCCTTCAAGCAAATGTTTACTTTGAGCGCCAAGATCTCAGCATCTTAGTAGAACTGCTTAATGACAAAGCCACAAAGACCGCTCCTGTCCTCAGGCATGCGGCCATAAAACAGGCACGCTTGAGTAGTGAGTTTCTCAGCACAGCACGTGGGGAATAGCTAGCTTTGCTGACGCAAATGAGAACTGCACACATTCTGATAGGTCTCCAAAGTGTAAAAAAGGATTTTTATTTCCCCCAAACTATTCTTGTGTGCCTCTAATCATAATACTGATTATGCTACAAAATTAGGCTTTTGCCTTCAAGCATACATTTCGTGAGGCTCTGGTTTTGCTCACTGGGATCTCTGCATCATGCAGAACTGCTTAAGGACAAAGCCCCAGATACGGTGGCTCTCTTTGAGCATACAGAAATAAAACTGATGTGCTTATATCAACTCTGCCATCAAACCCAAGAGGTGAGACTCTTCATATATCACACAGGGGAACATCTCATGGGCTGCCTTCACTGAAGTGAACTGTACTGTACATTTTCCATACCTTTCCAAAATAAAGAGGGAATTTGTGCTGATCTTCAATGACATGAGCAAACCCTGCTTGTAGCCCGAAGTCTACGGAGAAGTAGGGCAAGCCTTTTGGAACCTAGGCACAAGAGTAGTGTATTAATGATAGCCTTCAAAGAAAGCTGTTTAATGTCAACTCCCCTAACTGTTTAAAAGTGACAGCTTATGGACAGCCTGCAGTCATACTTCTTTAGACATACAGCCATAGTGAAGTTTCAAGCTGGATAACAAAGCAAAGCACAGAACGATTTAGGCCTCAGCCTCAAAGTTCATCCCACAATGGCAGGTCTTTCGGTGCTTCTGAAAGATCCACAGTCCTGGATATCGGCAATTCTGCAACAAGAGTGTTTCATAGCTGGGTGAGGGAAGAAACCTCTCTTTATGCCCTTGGATGTGTCCTTAGATTTCAGATGGGGAAGCAATGGAGGAGGCAGACTCTTAGGAAGGCTGCTCCCCCAAGGCATTTTTGGGTTTCATATGCTATAATGAGTATCTTTGAATTGTGCCAAAAAGTTAATAGACACCATGTGCCCATGTCCCACCACAGGAGTAATGTGCTCCTGGGAACCCCATTCTGCACCAAACGAAGTTTCCGAACAGTTTTCAAAGGCTGTCTTACATAGACATCTTAAGGCGAGGGAAGTATGAATGACCACTGCAGAATCGTTGAATTGCCTGAAAATTGTTGGTGAGAATGAGAGTAGTTAATCAACTATTCCTAAGCATCTAGTTGGCTACTGTGTAGAACAGGATGCTGGAACTTCATGTCTCATCCAGCAGAGATTTTTTTCATGTTTTTATTTTTGCTGATTGCCTGTACAAAGTTCAATCAACTAGCTATTCCACGTTTACAAATGAGCAAGTGATCTTCAACTCAGCTCAGAGCAGATTTGATTTTAAGAACAACATTCGAAGCTCTGATTAAACTTTACAATGTCTGCAATTTTGGACATATCACAAAATGTTCTAAACATTTGCATGAGAGTTAATTACACGGCTAGATCAAGATGGGTAGCCATGTTAGCCTGTTTGTAGCAGCAGAAAAGAGCAAGAGTCCAGCAGCACCTATAAGACTAACAAAATTTGTGGTAGAGTATGAGCTTTCATGAGTCACAGCTCACTCCTTCAGATACCAATTACATGGCTGCAATTTAAAAAAACAACAACATAGACACAAACAGCAAAATGGATTACTCTTAATAGCAAGTGCTAAAAAAGCTATGATGGTGGCATCATTTTCCAGGTAGGGCAAAGGAATAAGTGGTAAATCAGAGTTACCATTTTGGTTCCATCATTCCATTCAGAGTTGGAACCTTGCCTGAAGTTCATGATACATCACTGGTCTTAAATTACCAGCTGCGGCAACTGACACGGGCCAGCAAGGAAAGGTTGAAGACCGATCCCTAACAGAATAAAGTGTTTATGACTAAGGATAGTTTTGGGTCCCTGCCTCACTTTGGTCATTGTCACCTGCTGATGTCCCAATATTTCTAATTGCACACTTCCAATGGAAACACATCCTTCCTCCTGCAATTGTGAGATGCTCTTTGGCTTGGTTTAAGCACACATTTACAATGTTGAATATGAGGACAGACAACTAAGCTGCAATTACTGCATGACACTGTAGACATCCTATGATACTTGGTGTGGATTCAAAACTGAGCAGAGGAGGAGAACCTGAGACCTTTCTTTACAGCAATGCCACAACCAAGAGTGTGTAGTGTCAGAATGCAGTTTTCAAAAAAATCTCATAATGGCAGAGGAATGGCAAGGAATTCTGTGATTACTACCCAGATCTACTCCATGTCTCCGTAATGAAATTCACCTTGCATGCATGCATGCAAACAAACTCAGAAGCAGCACAGTAATAAGAATCAGCATCTTGGAAAAACTGTAGAAGATATGCACTATGTTCAGGCAAAAATCACGAGAACAGCTGGTGCAGATATATCCGAAACACAAATGTGAGCTTATCTTGCATGAGATGAAGCAAGGGAAGTTATTCCAGACAGTTAAAACTTCCCCATAGTTTGGACATCAAAATCACTTAATGCTTTACACAGCAATCAAAACTGATGTGGCTACAGCAGTGGCTGCCGCAAACAACTGAACCCATGAGCTGGGGGGAAGGGACCTCTGAGCACAGCTCTCCTGCACATGATGCCCACCCACTGAAAAAATTGTTTGCCCTCCTCACTGCACAGGTTTAGTGGAGGAAACGCTGGGAAAACAGCAACATACCCAGAGGAGACATAAATGCTACGGAAAATGTGGAAATGGCTCTTAGGGAAGTATAGGCATATTCTTTGTAGAATAACTTAAATATAAAAAATGGGCTCTCTGGGAAAGTTATGATCATGTAAGAATGTTTTATGGAGCATTTTAAGGAATCTATCATGTTAAGAGCTATATAGATTTCCCAGGCCACACGGTGCCAAAGCCTTCATCTGCCTCCAGGTACACAGGAAGTCAGCACCCAAGCAGGCGTGGAGACAACGGACACGCCTCGCCAGGGCAGTCTGGGCTGCAAGCTCATCACCACTATATTGTCCGTTTATGACGTTTCAGGAATGCAACATTTCATTCTTTTATGATTTGTGAAATTGTTGCAAGCTTGTCCAGTGAAAATGTGCTAGAGAAGCCGTACTCCACCAGCATTTTTGTATTCTCACAGGTGGTATAAACATCACAACTACATTTCATCCATCATGACTAGGAAATGCGGTAAACTGAATTCAGCAATACTTTAAAGCACATTTTTTTTAGAGAGGTGCAAATTGAGAATATGTGTTTATGTTTCTGAGTCTCAGGGGCCTCACAGTTTCTCCTCGCTGCTCAGTTACCTGGACGTGCCACAGCTAACCCTTTCTGAATCTTCACTTTAAAAAAAAAATCACATTTAAATTCGCTTTGCAAAAACATAATTTTGTTGCTACACTCCTACAACCAGTTTTGTACTGGGGAACAAAGAGCAGGGAACAATCAAAGATGGGAAATGAAAACAGAAATCAAGGGAGCACAAATTATTCTATGTTAGAAGCATTTAGCCCTGAAATTTAGTTCTGCAGCTATAAAAGTAAATGATGCTTTGGTGCATTGGTTCTGAATATTCTGAAACATGTAGAAATAATCCTCCTTACCAACATTTCCTCATCCTTTTATGACTTAAGTACATGGAAGCACTGTTAAATAAGTCTACTGCATAAAACAGAATCTGTAACACAAGAAAGCTACCTATGCAAAAGTACCGAGAAAATCTATTGCTCTCAGAGCTGAATGCGGCCATCCTTGTCATTGGACAAGGGCTGCAAAAATACAGGGATACTTCATTTGGAAAAACACCAAACAATTAGCTACCCAGAACAAAGAGCTCGAAGACACAGCAGCCAGGAACGGAAGCAGACCTGACAGCTCTGTTCTACAGCAAACTAGGTCAGGCTGGCCCCAACAGTAGGTTTGAAAAGTTTTGTTTTCTTCTTGTGTCATGGGGTTCATACACGTGAGACAAACTCTCTCAGTGATTAAAAAGAGATTGCACTTACTCTAGGCAAAGACCCCATCTCATCCAAGCAGCCAATAGTTCCCCAGAGGTGACCCCATGGCAGACAATTTTGATAGCTGGCCTGAAATACCAGCCCATACTTGCCCCGATAGCTAGAACTAGCAGGAGATATATAAATTCACCTCCCTCCCAGTTCCCATCAAGACTCACACACCTGACCTATCTCACCAGCACCAATTTGTATCCATTTTAACTTTCTGAACTCTGACCAAAGATCTTTATACCAATTTCATTGTGTTTGTCCTGTGAATTCAAATTCTTATATCTTCTATCAACTGTATTTTCTCATCTCTGGCTCTCAATATCTAGCTCATAGCAAGGAAATCAACTGCATGTACAAAAGCTTGGTTTGTGTCAAACAAGGGACAAGATGCTTCAATACGTACACATCTGCGAACATCTTTCGAAGACAGATCAATCAACTTTTTATTCATGGACCATTCTTCGTCACACTCCATTATAGCTTTCTGGAAAATCATTACAACAGTATATGAAATGCTCTTAGAACAGCACGATATGGCATGACACAAAAGGTAATCGGTAACGAAAAGCAGATTAGAAGTAAGACTGTGCCATTTCAGTAACACACATTAATTTTATAATGTAAGAAATTGAAAACATTCTGCAATTCAAATAATTTAACTTGCATACACTAAAGCACAATGAAGACATGCTTATTTTATTCAGTACCTTTCATTTTTTTAAAAAAAGAAATAGTTTCAGAACTGCAATCTTTGAGCCAGACAATGACTTTGAAATGAGAACTTTCAGTTTACAAAACAAAAAAGGACACATACGCTTAGCAGTTCTGAGAATGTATTAAGTTCCATATGCTTTTCTTGTACATTATTTTAAATTCATGTTAAAAATTCACTAAGTCAAATGAAATCTACAATACTTATATTCTGGATTTCAGTCATGTGTTTTCATACTGGAAAAGCTTGAAAGAAACAAGTAAAATAAACTAGCTTCAACCAACACTCCCTTCACCTCTGTCCAAGATAGAGTAGGTCACTGCCCATGCCCTGAAACCAGGGGCGAGCCTCTGGCTTCCGGGCTTCCCTCCCCTGCCCCTACAGACATTTTAAATGCACACCCAACCCCTCACAGCCCACTTGCACTCTCAGCTCCAGGCCAGGGGGGCCCCCTGTAAAATGGCACAGGGAAACAGCGGGACCATCATGGTCAGCCTAAACAGCAGGGGTCATATTGATCAGGGAAGGCAGTGGTCCTGGACTTGATAAGAGCCACTGTGCTGCAGTGGTTAGACTGGACCTGGGAGGCATGGGCACAAATCCCCCCTCTGTCTTGACTTCCCTCTGTCCAGTCTGACTTGGAGGGCTCAGAGGAGGTGCCTGAGGAGCCAAGGCTAGGGAACCAGGAGGATCAGTGGGGTCAGGGAGAGCCTGATGCAGCACAGGCACCTGCTGACCATCCTCCAGCAGCGCCAGAGGCCACCCTGTTAATGAGCCCTTGCCAGCAGCCTCTGAGATAACCACTAGGCTTCTGCCAGACAGAATGTGAACCCGGACCCATAGCCCCTCAAATCCCATGACAGCTCCACAAGAGCAGCATCAGTAGAAGGCCCACGCTGAGACAGTGCAAAGGAGACAAGGTGGCAGGTGGGCAGCACGCTCTCCCAGCCTGGATCCAAAACAGGGCTCTGGGAGCAGTGCTGTGCTCCAAAGCACAGCATAGGCTCAGGAGCCTTCACACCCACCAGCAAGTGCAGCTGAGCCAGATCAACTCCCAGCCTATTTAGGCTGAGGCTGGGGAAGGCATCATTGCTGGATCAACCAGTCCACTAGAGGCAAGCCCTGTGCTCCAGCTCCAGCCCCTTCTCCCTGACTTCAGCTCCAAGCTCCAGCCTCTGTTCTCCAGCCTAGCCCGCCAGGCTTGGGGCCTTACACCCCCTGGCATGCAGTTTTCTGGGAGGACCTTGGACTAGTCACTCTCAGCCTAACCTCCCACAGAGGGTTGTTGTGAAGATAAAATGAAGAAGAGAAAACCATGTGCAGTGCCATATGCTCCTTGAAATGAGTGAGATCTAAAATGTCCTACACAGAGAGACTGGTTTCACTTTCTGTACTTCCAACTTTGCCCTAAGAGATAGTTTAGGAAACTGCACTTCGACAGCTTAAAAAAAGCACAGTAACTATATGACTTGGATGAAAGGAGATAATGAGAAAGTTTATATGAAGTTACATTACATTTTTTGACCTTTACGTGACTTTGCTTTAAAGCACTCATAAAACTGAGGGGCGAGAAGGTCTAAACATCATAAATACCTTGAAGTAGATGGGAGCCATGTCCCCAACTTCTTTAGGGAGGGGGATGCATTCATACACCATGTGGTATCGCTTCTTTGTGCTCAGGTTCGTTTCGAGAAAGACACAGTCGAGCCCTTCCGCTTCAAACAGCTTTACTAAAGTTTTTCTGAATGCCTGGAGAAGGGGAGGAATCAAGTTAACCGAGGTTTACAATGATAAAAAAAAACGTACATAACATGCTTGCATTAACATTAAATGATCACTGAAAAAGTCTTCTGTTTTATAGGCTAATGTCCTCACTGCATTTGGCATAATAAGCTCAGCCTTGGAACATGAGAATTCCTTTTACGATGTTCATACTGCCACTCACGGGTATGATGTTCATAATGCCATTGGGGGGGGGGTATTTTCTGATCAGTAAAATGATAATCATGCTGAAGTTCAGAAAATCCTAGGGTGCCATGAATGAAGACAGCCACAACAGGAGGTCTCAGGTTTTTGTTTTCCCCAAAAGATCATGCCTTTGTCTTCTACTGACTTCAAATGCCACCATTCTTCTACTCTTCCTTCCAGTTACACGATTTATCAAAACAATGACATTTTCATCAGGTCTGATTGACCTTTAAGTCAGATACTAATATTATCTCCTTAAAGAAAAGCAATCTTGGCTCTTTCATCTCCGTTGTGCACAGGTTTACGCACCTCATTACCTGTCACAGATCTGGCCCACGTTCACGCTTCCCCTTTCCCTCTATAGGACAGAATGTCACAACTGATTATGGAGCATATCAGTTTATACCTGGAGTGGCGCTTGGAAGCCAGCATTCTTTTTTAAACAGACAAATAACCAGACATCTCTTAAGTTTCAGGCGGAAATCATGGTTCAGATTTCCAGTAAATGAGTTGATTTTAGGCACCCAAACTTGAAATAGTGTAATGGTTCCTAGCAGAGAGGAGGCAGGTGCTAGTAACTTCTGGCAAATTGCATTCCTTCAAATCCTAGTCAGCTGGAAACTACAGTTCTGAAGTTCCTCAAATCACTGATCATTTGTAAAGCTTTTAAACCATATATTATAGAAATCACATTTAATTCTAAACCCCATAAGCTTCAGCATCACAGTAAGGTTAGAGAGAGTGTTACGCTAAGAGGCAATTTCCACATATAATGACCACTAGTAGCAATTTCCACATATAACTGCATATTTTAAAACATGGATATGGTTGAAACAGTTTGCCCTCCAAACACATGTACCGGAAAGCAGATCAAGGCTTCTGGATGCACTTATCAGGACAAAATAAAACCCATACGTGCAGACTGATGCCTAATCAGATTAGATTTCTAAACTTTTTCCTTACTAGTTAATAAATCAGCTCATTGCCTAATTCCTGCATTTGGCAACGCCTGCTTAATTGCTAAGGTTTACATTGGCATCTACCTAACAAGATCAAAATTCAGGCAGGACCAAGGACTATCCAGTACCCTTGAGCAGCAACAGAGACCACTTTGGCCAACTGCAGTATGAAGTCCAGATGAAACGAACAATGCTACTAGAATATGTTCCATATTGGCACAATCCCACCCATCATGCCAGGACATTTGAGGGGTCTAACCCCTGGCATAACAAAAGAAGCACTGAGGTTTATCAGCAGGCTGCTGGTAGTAGTGTTAGATTTTCATAATGTTATTGAAAATGTGACACTTTAGAGCTAGATATGAGATTGCTGAGAATCTTGTGGATCTGGCAAAGAATTTAGGCCATAAGCAGTCTTGGGGTCCAATTATAGAAACGTTCTTGGAACCTGAATAGTGTTTCCCATGCAAGACAACACTCTACTTTCTTAATAGGGCAGACTTAAAAAACAACCCAGAAAAAAGGCAAAGATTACAGTGCTTATGATGTCAAAGTGACAAGTCATCACAAAAATTACATCTACCGGCCACATGAAACTTCTCACTTTGCTTTACAACTCGTGTTGTAGAAGTACAACAACTCAAAGATTGCCACAATGCCAAGTTGAAGGTTGTCAACCAAAATACTGACATCTGGCTGTCTGAGCAGCAATAACATTTGAATGCAAATTAAATTCAAACAGCCCCCTGGCCAGCATCTTCAAAAATCACACACCAGTAAGCAGAACTGTTCATTATGTTGTGCTAGTTGCTTTGACTAAGAATTAATTCAACAGCTGACACATTACTGCCTGTCACTTCCACTAGTAGCCATGCTGCCAAAGGGTGTTTTAGAGACTTTTGTGCCAAATTGAATGGAGAAAAGCATTTTTCCCATTCCAGATCCTAGAAGAAGAATCTTCCAAGCTATACATAAACCACCTGTTTGCTGTATGAATTTCAATGGCTGAACAACAGCTTTTGGGGAGAGATCATAGCTAGGGATGTGCGTTTTGGGTTCCTAAAACCCAGATCTGGCCTGAATCAGGCCCGATTTGGGTTAATTTGCAATTCCCGAATCAGCTGATTCAGGAAACCCGAAGCAAGGATTCCCAAAGCATTTCGGAATGCTTCAGGAAGCTGTGTGAAGCGCAGGAACAGTCTTTTCCCTTGATGTTCTTATTGCCAGCAAGAGGAAACACTGCTTCCCTTCCTGTGGCTTTTGTGCAATGGGAGGGGGGATGAGGGGAGTGAGAGAGGCAGGAGAGGGAGGAGGAGAGGGGGTGATCAGGGAAGGGAGATTGGCTGGAAGAGAGTGTCCTGCCAATTAGGGGATTCTCTGGGAGGATAGTATTTTTTCAATGCTGCTGCAGTGAATGGATGATGGATTTAAACTGGAGGCTTGTCCTGCTTAAGCAATTTCCTCTGTGTTGCCTCATGGCTTGCCTGCTGAACCTGACTTACTGTCTACAACTGGTTTGAGAGTCACTAGACTCACTTTTTTTTCCTATATGGGGGGAGGAGTGGTCTCTTGTCTTGGTGGGTTGAGGGAAGGGACAATTGCGGGTGGTTGTACTTTAGATTTTAAATCTTCTGTTTAATTATTGCTTCTTGTTTGCTGAATTGCTTTGCTGTGTGTGGGGGGGGGGGCTTGTTTTTGGGGAGGTTTCCGAGAGTGTTCTAAAATGAAGCTTTAAGAATTTTTTTCTTAGTTGTAGATGCAGAGAAGTTAGCCGTGTTAGTCTGTGGTAGCAAAATCAAAAAGAGTCCAGTAGCACCTTTAAGACTAACCAATTTTATTTTAGCATAAGCTTTCGAGAATCAAGTTCTCTTCGTCAGATCAGGCATCTGACGAAGAGAACTTGATTCTCGAAAGCTTATGCTAAAATAAAATTGGTTAGTCTTAAAGGTGCTACTGGACTCTTTTTGATTTTTCTTAGTTGTAGGTCTCTTTATACTTTTGCCCTTATAGTTGTTCCCTTTTCATCAGTTTGGTTGTATTGGTGGAGGGATTGTTCAATTAGTTTCTAATTGCACTCACTTGCTTCATATGGTTTTGTATATTTTAAATTAACTTTTTCTTATTGTGATTCTCTGGTGATTCTCTAGTGTGAAGTTGTTCTCTTTGCATTAGTTTGGGGGGGGGTGCTTCAGTTTACTTCTAGTTGCAAGAGTGTCCCTGCTTCATATGGCTTTGTGTATTTTAAATTAATTTTTTCTTAGTGTGATTCTCTGGTGTGAAGGTTAATCCTCATAAGGAATAATGTGGTCAGGGCACCTTCTTTGGGGGCCATAACATGGCCCCCCCGAAATTCAATCTCTCTGAAACTTGGGTGGTCATGAGAGGAGGGTTGGGAGAGGGTCCCCTGCAGGTTTGGTGCATTTTGCTTGCAAAATGCTACCCCCAGCCACCTTGGAACTCTCCTTCCCATTTTCCCCATAGGGAACAATGGAGATCGGCGGTGGTTGAGGGCACCTTCTTTGGGGGGCCATAACATCCCCCTGAAGTCCAATCTCCCTGAAACTTGGGTGGTTGTGAGGGTTGGGAGAGGGTCCCCTGCAAATTTGGGGTTATTAGGGAAGAAAATGCACACACCCCCGCCCAGGCCCTCAAATAGCTGGGAGCAGCTTTTCCCATTGGAAACAATGGCCGAATCTTCCCTAATAATCCCATATCAGCTTAAATACCTGAGCTTTGGCAAGCTGCTTTGGTTTTCGGGTTTTTCTGAATTTTCCCCCCACTTCAAGTAAACCCAAAGGGAGAAAGCTGGATCTTTTGGGGGTGCACACCCCTAATCATGGCCCAATGGCAGAGCGTCTGCTTTGCATGCAGAAGATCCCAGGTCCAACCCCCAGCATTTCCAATGAAAAGGACCCGGTAGAAGGTGATGTGCAACACTTCTGGGAAGGCCACTGCCAGTCAAAGTAGACAATGTTGACTTTGACAGACAAAGGGTCTAACTCAGTATAAGGCAGTTTCATCTGTTCTTCATTGTCTGGGCAATTCACGGAACATAAATCATTTCCTAAATGTATTTTTTTTCTAGAACTACAACATCAAGACTGAACTTCATAAACTGAATGTGCTATGAGACTCCTGTTCATCTTCTCAACTAAAAAGGGGCTCACAGCACAATTGGTGGAGCCATTATGAATTTTCCTAAGTGAATACTGAGGCAAAAAGACATGTGCCAGAAGGCAGTATGAGTCTAGGGACACAAGTCAGATGGGATTTTTGGTAAGGAAATCAGTCCCAATTTGAGCTGAGTTTGCATCAAAATAGAAGATACAGAAATCAATGTTGGACAGTTTACACCATCCCTGGCACTTGCTAAGGACCTATTTCAATGACCCCTTGAGTTTTAATGGGATTATATCAGTACCCATGGCATATCCATGCTTCCAGAAACCTTTACTCTGGAAAAAAAAATCCTGTAGCTACTGAATCAATGTTACTACTGAAAAGCCAAATAGTAAATTAAACAGCATGGTCCTATAACATAAGAGAATGAAGTAGATCCATCTGCCATCATATTCCACCCTATTGTGGGGAGAAAAAACTGTATCCGTCGCAATCAGTCCAGGTATTCCAGATGTCCAGAGTGTTCTCCGCGATATAAATTTGTGGCCCCTGAGGAAGCAATAATTGCGAAAAAAAAGACGGCTAGCAACTTGCTGGCTACTCCCCCCACGGATTTTGGCGTAGATTAATGAAGCATTAGCATTTAGTTGATATCACCAGAGTGGGGCGACTCATGAGGAAGTGGAGACTCTACACCTGTTTTTTTTCATTGTTGGAAGGACTACCACTGAGGAATTACACCTGTGATTACTTGGACAATATTTTGTTATCTTTGTATGCCTTGTGACTACTGGAAATATTAGAATATTGTACTATTTTTGATAGGTATTTTCTATTGATTGGATTTAATAAGTGTATATGATATTAATAGTATTTATATTCTATTAGATAGTATTTAATATTTTTGATATTTATTGATTACACAGAGCACTTTTTCGCTGTTAGAACTTTAGAGTAAAATTGTTTATATATACATTGTTAGTGTTTACTGTAAGGGGGCGATTCGGAGTTTTCTCGGTAATTCTTAGTTGAACTTTAATTCAGCCTTCTATCCCACCATTGTAGCCAAAGAGCCACAATGCATGGCTGAACTATACACTTGTGCAGCTTTCAGCCAGAAATCAATGGTGCTAACTTTCTGAAGGATCAGCTAACCATTTTCTACACTTAAAAAAAACCCAAGGAGCCTCCTTACAGTTTTTAGGATCTTTCTACCTCCTCAGTGCCAAAGTAGGAATCGGGATTGGCCAGCAAGGCCTGGTAAAAAAAAATCCATAATGGAAGATGCTGCTGCTTCTAAATCAGGCTTTTTCTTCTCTGCTGAATAAGATTGGATTGAAACATCAGGCACTGACTGAGGAAAGAGTAGCTGGCCATGAGTAACAGCCCAGCTTTATTTCATCGAGACACCTCCTAAGTATGAAGTTTCACGGGAAAGTGCTTTAGACACAAGCATCACATTTAAATCACGCCTAACAAAACCCTCCACGTGACCAGGAATCGAAGCTTTATTAAAGAGAGGCGGCTTACCTCCAGGCCACAAACGGCTTAACAGGAACATAGGGAGGCTAGCAAAAGCAGAGAGTGGTTAACTTCAGTAGGCTTAACTGCAAGGTGATATTAAACTCTACAGCCACTGATAAATTAAAAGGGCATGATTTTTTCTTATATGGACACTGTGGCCATGCATGAAAAGAATCCCCATGGGATTTAAGAACCTGTTTTCTTCACCTCTCCACCACTCTGTGCTAACATTCATTGATAGGGAGGAGGGAAAGGCAGGGACAAGAGGGATGATGTCATGCCGATGGCTCAACATCACTTCTGGTGAATACCTGGAAGTAATAGTGCCATGCAACATGCTACACTAGGGGATTTGCCCCAAACCCCTATAGTAAAATCTATTATTGAATCCTACACCATCTCACTTGCACAGTGCAGTCACTTCTGAGTATTTTCTGGAAATGATATTGCACCATTGGCACAATGCCAATTTCCCCAGGCATTTTCCCCTGCGGCCCAGCTGAGCTGCAGTGGGCAGAGCGGGTGGAAGCTGGGATGTCTTCCACTAAAGCAGGAAACCTGATCTCCCTATTCCTTGACCAGATATTGGGAGGGGGGGAGAGATTGGATGAGGAAATGGGAAGCTTGCAGAGACTATCCATTCTCTTATCATGCCCCAGCACACCAATTGCATGCACTGAGAGAAGGAAAGCATGGTTATATGGCGGGCCCTATGGTAATTCCAGCTTTCTTACAGTACCTATACAGAATTACTCCAGTCTAAGCCCACTGAAATCAATAGGCTTAGATTGGAGTAATCTATCATAGGATTCCACCGTTAAATGCTTCATATTTTACTCTTGCACTGTGTTCAGAATGCCATAACCTTCCTTGGAGGTCAGCTGACTGAAAGGCAGGGTATAAATCTTTAAAATAAATAAGCAGCAACAGAGGAAAGTGTGACATCAAACTTTACAAAGTTATTGGGCAACAGTTTTCAAATGTACACTCAGTTTTAAATCTATTAAGGGATATGCTATACATTTTCCTCAGGATTATACATAATGAGTATTTTTCATAAAAGTTCAGAAGTAGTGCTCAAGTTAAAAATAAAACGCTTAACATGGCTTCTGTGCTGGGATTTACAAGAAAATACTGGAGAACTGAGGGGACCTTAAGCAAATGTGCTGTATTAAGTATTAGATTTCAACCCTACTTCAAAATTGGAGAAATAAAGCCATAAGCTCTTCTGACCGATGGTAAATATAGATGAAACCATTCATACACCTCATCTATGCTAAGAACTCTGACTGGTTACAAGGGAAAGGCATCGCACACAGAGTAGTTGGCCATGCAAGTCACCTTAGAAAACAACTTTTTGAAAACTCTGAATCTTCTCATCAAAGTGATTATAATAGTTTTATTTGACTTCTCTTTATTTAGTGGATGCATAAATGACCAAGCTACTCTGGAGAAATGAATTTTGCAGAATAGATGGAGCTGGCAACTGTTTTTTGCAGAATTTCCCAAGCGTATTCAATTACACTTTCCCATTATATATAAACAAAGTCTTCTCTCTTCTTTCCCAGAGTTTAATCTATATTTAGCTCACTGCTGAACTCAAGCAACGTCCACATGAGACCAAGTCCTAGAAGGCTTTTGGTCTGAATGACCTCAAGCTGGCTCCATTAATCCTGACAAATTAATAACATCCTCAAGTGTAAACTATCCCTTCCTTTAAATTCAATAAAAATAACATGTCTGGCTTGACACTGTCACCTACTACAAATCCTCATTAAGGAAGAGTTATCATTGTTTAGCTTGTTTGACCAAGGTCTCAAAGCCAAAAGATTTCAGTTTTTAAGGGCTTACAAAGCAGTGATACTAACATGACCTGCAAATGAGTTACACAAATTAGTTTTTATCAGAGACTTGGCCTTGATATAGGTCTGAAACTCTCCCACCAAAGCTGTCTTGGATTTTTTAAAAAAAATGTTTAAAATTATGTTTTAATTATATTAATTTACAGCACAAATACCCTGTCTCTTCCTTTGAGGAGCACAGAGATGCTTACATATCGTCCCAGGGGTGGTCTCCCATCCAAGACACCTTAGAAGACAAGGTAGCTCCAGCAACAGAACTGCATCATGTGCCTTCAAGGCCATGTTGTGGTCCAGAGACAGGCAGCTCCTGGCACTACTGGGACCTAGGCAGAGCATACATATTACTCTCACTCTGCAACCACTTCAGTAGCTGCCCATCAGTTGCCACACTCACTTCAAGGTATTGGCTATCACATACAAAGCCCTTCATGACCTTGGCCCCTCCTATCTGCAAGAAGCTGTCTCTCCAATGACAGCTTCGCTCATCTAAGAAGGACCTTGAGCAGGCGCCAACCTACAAATGGACAAAGTCAACAACTGCTTTCTTGGATGTGGCCCCCACCTTATGGAATAGTCTGCTTGATGAGGTTAGGAGGGCTCCTACTCTCCAGGTTTTCCACAAAGAATGCAAAACTGAAAGATTCAGGAAGGCTTTTTTGCATAGGTAATAGGGCTGGATTGTAAAGAAATAGGTTGGAAAAAGATGCTTTGGTAAAGGGACAGGGACTGTGGGCTATACTACTGTGTTGCTGTAAGGATGCTCCTGCTGTGTAATTTCTGCATCATTTAACATGTCATGTTGAAATGTTTATGCTTGTTTTCAGATTTCTACAATTCCATCCCTACTGCACTGTTTATTGGATGTCCCAGCCTGTTGATCGTATTGACTTACACTATGCAAGCCAACTTGAGTCTCAGTGAGAAAGGTGGACTATAAATAAATAAAACAAATAAATAAAATGGGTGCCAAAACTGTGGCACACTAGATCATTTGACTTGGCACACAGGACCTGTTTTATTCCCAAACACCCAAAGCAAAGGTGTTGGCAGAGCTACTGGGGAAGTAAGCATGAGGAGCAGAGTCACCTGGGACTCTGGGCTCCTGGGCTCAGGAGCACATGGTCTGCAGCTGCTAGAGGAGGTAAGGGCTTTTTGCCTTTCTTGGCTGTGGTGGGTTAAGCTGAGAAGCTAAGGGTGGTCCTCTCTAGCTTTGGGGCTTTTTGTGTGTAGTTCTGTGTTGATTTGAGTGTAGTTTTGAGGCTGAGTGTGTTTGGGCTTGATTGTGTTTGAGGGTGAGTGTGTTTGTAAGGCTGCTGGGGGTTGCTGGAGCACAAGCCACACACCCCTTTGTGCTCACCTCCTGTGCTTAGCAGGAAGTGACCTTTTGCATTGAAAAGGCAACTGCTGGGCAGGGGCGCAAGCCCTTGGCGCGAGCCGAAGGGCGAGAGCTAAAGGGCTCTTGGCCTGTGGCTCTTAGCCGGGGGATCATAGCCGTTTTCTTTCCTCTTAGTGTGTTATTCCTAAAACAGAATAATGAAGTCAGAATGCCAGCAGGGGGTTGGGGGCTTTCCAGTGTATTGCACTGAGTGTCACATGTATGACTATCTGCCTTCTGGTCAGAAGTCCTGGATGTGTGCTCGCTGCAAGGAGCTCCTGGTTCTCAGGGAACGAGTACGTACCCTTGAGGCCAAGGTGGCTGACCTGGAGAAGCGGAGACAGTTAGATAGGCACAAGGACAAGATTCTCAGGGACAGGATAGATGTGTCCCACTCTAAAAATGGCAGCGTTCTTGTTGTCAAGGAGAATGAGGATCTTGTGGAATCAGGGCACCGTACTGAGGATAAGGGGAACATGCCCTCAGAAGGGACCTCTTCTTCAGTTGGTGAGCAGGTTTCCTTTTGCATCAAGGAACCATCCCTGGGTGGGGCGGGAGGGAGGCTCTTGGTAGTTGGTGATTCGATCCTTAGACAAGTAGATAGCTGGGTGGCACAACCGCGTTCTGACCGTATGGTGACTTGCCTGCCTGGTGCGAAGGTAGCGGACATTACGCGTGTTATAGATAGGCTGGTAGATAGTGCTGGGGAAGAGTCAGCGGTCGTGGTCCATGTTGGAACCAACGATGTTGGGAAATGCAGTCGTGAGGTCTTGGAACAAAAATTTAGGCTGTTAGGCAGGAGACTCAAGGCCAGGACCTCCAAGGTAGCCTTCTCAGAAGTGCTACCTGTTCCACGCGCAGGGCCAGAGAGACAAACGCAGATCAGGAGTCTCAATGCGTGGATGAGACGATGGTGTAGGGAGGAAGGGTTCAAGTTTGTTAGGCACTGGGATTCTTTTTGGGACAAGCGGGAGCTGTACAAGAGAGACGGTCTCCACTTGTCCCGAGAAGGAACCCGGCTGCTGGCACTTAAAATCAAAAAGGTGGCAGAGCAGTTTTTAAACTAAATGCTAGGGGAAAGCCGACAAGAGATAAAGTGTCTCTGGTTCAGGATGGTTCATCTAAGAGAGATGAAGGGCTAGGTATAACACTTCTACAGGGAGATAGATTAGAGTTGTCAACTGAGATGGGGACAAACAGTGCAGATGACCTAACTATGTCTCGAGGCAAAGTGTGCCGGGGAAGTTACAGGTGTTTATATACAAATGCTAGAAGTGTCCGAGGTAAAATTGGGGAGCTGGAATGTTTAGTGTTGGGCGAATCCATAGACATTGTGGGCATAACAGAAACTTGGTGGGATGAGGAAAATCAGTGGGACACGGTGATTCCTGGATATAAATTATATCGGAAGGATAGGAAGGGAAGGGTTGGTGGTGGGGTGGCTCTATATGTCAGAGAAGGTATACATTCCAGTAAGATTGAGAAGGTAACTGAATTAGATTCGCTTCTGGAAATGCTATGGGTTGAAATTACGGGCCCAAATGGAAACTTAACTGTGGGAGTTTGTTATCGCCCTCCAGATCAGAAAATAGAGGAGGATTATAAAATGATGACAGGATTAAAGATGGCTGCTAAACAAAAAAACTGTGTTGTAATGGGTGATTTTAACTACCCACACATTGACTGGGCCAATGGGTGTTCGAATCGGGGGAGAGAAAGTGAGTTTCTAGACTGTCTCAATGACTGTGCTATGGAACAGATGGTTACAGAACCTACTAGGGGAGAGGTGATCCTGGATTTGGTCCTCAGTAATGCTGAAGACCTGGTGAGAGATGTAAATGTGATTGCACCACTTGGGAACAGTGACCATAATGTTATTGAGTACAACATATGTATAAATAGGAAATTGCCAAATAAGACCAACACAGCCATGTTTAACTTCAAAAGGGGTAACTTTTCTGAGATGAGGGGGTACGTGAAGAAGAAACTGAAAGGGAAAGTAAAAAAGGTCAAAACACTTGGGGAATCTTGGAGACTATTTAAAACTACAATCCTGGAAGCTCAAATTAAATATATACCGCTGGTTAGGAAAGGCACAAATAGGTTTAGGAAAAGGCCAGCATGGTTAACAAGCAATGTAATAGAAGCTGTAAAAGGTAAAAAGGATTCTTTTAGGCAGTGGAAAACTAGTCGGAGTGAGGTTGATAAAAAGGAGCATAAGCTGTGGCAAAAAAAGTGCCAGTCTGTGATCAGACAGGCAAAAAGGGAATATGAGGAGCATATTGCAAAGAACATAAAGAAAAACAATAAACAATTCTTTAAATATATTAGAAGTAGGAAACCAGCTAGGGAGGCAGTGGGGCCCTTGGATGACCAAGGCGTAAAAGGATTACTAAAGGGTGATAGGGAAATGGCCGAGAAGCTGAATGCGTTCTTTGCTTCGGTCTTCACTGTGGAAGATAAGAAGTGCATGCCCACTCCGGAAGCACTGACTTTGGGAGGGGTTTTGAAAGACCTGAGTCACATTGAGGTGACGAGAGAGGAGGTTATGTAACTGCTAGATAATTTAAAAACTGATAAATCACCGGGCCCAGATGGCATACATCCAAGAGTTCTGAAAGAACTCAAGTGTGAACTTGTAGATCTCCTCACAAAAATATGTAATCTGTCATTAAACTCTGCATCTGTTCCTGAGGACTGGAAGGTAGCTAATGTTGTCCCCATCTTTAAAAAAGGTTCCAGGGGAGATCCGGGAAATTACAGGCCAGTCAGCCTGACGTCAATACCAGGTAAGTTGGTGGAAACTATTATCAAAAATAAAATTAGTGGGCACATTGATGACCAAAAGCTGATGAGGAAAACTCAGCATGGGTTCTGTAAGGGAAGATCTTGTCTCACCAATCTGTTAGAGTTCTTTGAGGGAGTGAACAAACAAGTGGACAAGGGAGACCCGATAGATATTGTTTATCTTGACTTCCAGAAAGCTTTTGACAAAGTTCCTCATCAAAGGCTCCTAAGTAAGCTCAGTAGCTATGGGATAAGGGGCCAAGTCCTCTTGTGGATCGAAAACTGGCTAATTAATAGGAAACAGAGAGTGAGTATAAACGGGCACTTCTCACAGTGGAGGGTGGTGAGCAGTGGGGTGCCACAGGGGTCGGTATTGGGTCCAATGCTTTTTAACTTGTTTATTAATGATTTGGAATTGGGATTAAGCAGTGAAGTGGCTAAATTTGCAGATGACACGAAATTGTTCAGGGTGGTGAAAGCCAGAGAGGATTGTGAGGCACTCCAAAGGGATCTGTCGAAGCTAGAAGAGTGGGCATCCATGTGGCAAATGAGGTTCAATGTAGCCAAGTGCAAAGTAATGCACATTGGAACCAAAAATCCAAAATATAAATACAAGTTGATGGGGTCTGAACTGGCGGAGACTGACCAAGAGAGAGATCTTGGAGTCATGATAGATAACTCACTAAAAACATCAGCACAGTGTGCGACTGCCATAAAAAAAGCTAATGCTATGCTAGGGGTTATTAGGAAAGGGATTGAAAACAAATCAGCCGGTATCATAATGCCTCTGTATAAATCGATGGTGAGGCCTCATTTGGAGTACTGTGTACAGTTCTGGTCACCACACCTTAAAAAAGATATCATAGCACTGGAAAAAGTACAGAGAAGGGCAACTAGGGTTGGAACACCTTCCCTATGAGGAAAGATTGAGGCGCTTGGGGCTCTTTAGCCTGGAGAAAAGACGACTGAGGGGAGACATGACAGAGGTTTACAAGATAATGCACGGGTTAGAGAAGGTAGAGAAAGATGTGTTTTTCTCCCTTTCTCACAATACAAGAACTCGTGGGCACTCTATGAAATTATTGAGCAGTCGGGTTAGAACAGATAGAAGAAAATACTACTTTACACAAAGGGTGATAAACACATGGAATTCGTTGCCACAGGAGGTGGTGGCAGCTACAAGCATTGCCAGCTTCAAGAGGGGACTGGACAAATATATGGAGCAGAGGTCCATCAGTGGCTATTAGCCACAGGAGATAGATGGTATTCTCTTTGTGGGGAGGTGGTGCTCTGTTGTCTTGATGCTGGAAGGAAGGCAGTGGGAGGGCTTCTGGTGTCCTGGCCTCACTGACAGTCCTTTAGATGGCACTGGATTTCTAGCCACTGTGTGTGACAGAATGTTGGACTGGATGGGCCACTGGCCTGATCCAACATGGCTTTGCTTATGTTCTTATGTTCTTATGAAAAGTAGACGGACCCATCGCCATTGCCTTCTAGATCCATGAAACTGCAACAGAGTTTGAGGTGTTGGCTCAGTGTGCTCCCTATGTGTCTGGCCACATCCTTCTCTTCCTCCTTTTTGTTTACCAGCACACTGATACCTTCATAAGTAGAGGCTGCATGGCTTGAGTGGGGAAAAAAGACTGCCCACCCCTGCTCTCATACCAAAAGGACTTTTACTGGTCTTTTTCTCCTGTGTGTTTCTCACTGGAAACATCATGTCCAATCCACAACCCACTTTTAATGAGAGCATTGTGCCAGCAAGCCCCAGGCATACTTGTGGTCAGGAGACAGCACAGGCCAGCTGCTACGACTTGCATGGAATTCACAACAGTCCTCAGCCAGGAGTGGAGCACCGTTGCTTGGTCAGGAACTGATGCGCTGGCCTCGATCAATCACTACAACATCACAGGGCTGTTTCATGGAAACAAGATCTGGCACAAGCTGCATCACAGCTCTTTGATACCAAAGGGTACGCAAATGCAGCAGGGGGAACGTCTACTTCAGTCCCTAGAAAGCAGTTCAAATGCAAGAAAGTTTCCCAACAAAAAGCCACAAAAGAACGATTAAAGAGAGGAAGTTATTTTAGGTTACAAAATTGCTTCTCCTAGACATTAATCTGTAAAGAATTTTGTGGTGCCTGCAAAAAGGGGTATTTGCAGTCAGAGTAGTCATTTGAAAATATCAACTCAGTAAGCAAAAAAAAGGGCAAAATTCCATGCTGGAGGCTATTAGAAAAAGGGACTGAAAATAAAATTACCAGTATCACAATGCCTCTGTATCAATCTATGGTGCAGCTGCATTTGTGATACTGGTAACTAGAACCGTTTACTCACAATTTCAGAAAGGCCACACTGGAGCTGGGGAAAAGTGCAAAAAAGAACAACCTTGCCAAAATAATCAGGGATTTGCAGCACCTTTTCTACAAGGAAAAGCTAAAGAGTTTGACATTTAGGAAAAACAATGACTAAGAGGAGGCAGGAGATAAAATTACACAGTGTGGAGAAACTTCTCCCACTTCCATAACTTTCCTTCACCCATAACACTAGAACTTAGTGTCAGCCAGTGAAATGATTGGCTGGGGACAGGTGAAAGAAAGCACTTCTGCACACAGCATGTAATAAGCTTATGGAATTCATGTATTTCATATATTCATAAAAACTCATCTTTCTTCTAACCAACTAAGGACCATCTCCCAAGTCAGTTGCTGGCTTGGATCCTGTGGGTTTTTCCCCACTAACTGTAGTGCTCTTCTCTAGTTCAAGGAGCCTTCCACCGCAGGAAGTAAGTGCCGCTGTTTGTGGAATGGATCATTGTGATGAAACCTCAGTGCCACAGGATGTGGGAGCAGCCAATGGATTAGACAGCTTTGCCTCTGAATACGAGTTGTCGAGACGCAACGGTGGGGGAACACTATTAACTTCACAACCTGCTTGTAAGTAGCATCTGGATGGGCACTGTTAGAAACAATACGGTGGCCTAGATGTTCCACTGGGTCTGATCCCATAGGGCTCATGATCTCAAAAGTCTCAGTCATATATTTATACCTCTGCTAAAAACCAAAGCTGAAATCCCCAGGCATGCCTGCCATCAAATGTGTTCTATTTAATTCAGCAGGATTTACTGCCCATTTTTTAAAGTAGCCCATTTTTAAAGTAACTATATATAACTCATTGAAATTTTCAAAAATGTGCAAAATGAAAAAAATGTACATGTTCAAATATTCACATGAGATCAAAAAGGGAGGATATTACTGCAACACTCAGAATTACAATACTGCACTGGTTTTATAAATGGTAAGAGGTGGAGAAGGAGGAAGAGGTGGACAACAGAAGGAAACAGTTCTTATTTGTCTTAAATCTTTAGTTCTAAAATCAGAAAATATCTCTATCTCCTCTGAAGCTTAACAGAGGGGCTCTTGCTCCTTCTGCCTATTGTACAGCAAAAGTATTTCCTTTTTGGCCTTACTGTAGAAGGCAATGGTTTGGTAAAACAGTTCATCTATTTTAAATTGGTCCCCAAATCTTTTCTGCCAATCCATGGATATTTAATGGGCTCTTTGTTCTGGATATATGCTCAATCGCTGTACTTATTTTTACTTGAAGAAACTGGCATAGTGAAAAAGTTGCTAACCTTTATAATACCCACTCAGTATTATTTTTCTGCTGCGTAGCATTTTTCAGAATGCTGGTTCATGGACTGAAGCAAAATCTTTGGTTGCAGGATGTATGTATGTATGTATGTATGTATGTATGTATGTATGTATGTATGTATGTCATTTATAGTCCATCTTTCTCTCTGAGACTCAAGGCAGATTACACAGTGTGAGATATTACAGTCAATATCAGGAACATTTCCATAAACAATGCCATAGGATACATAGATACAACTTCACAAAGACATAGCATTAGTAGGAATCTAATACAACACAGTGGTGAGGTCTATGGTTCCTGAGATCCCTTCCCTACAATACAGCCCTCCTATCTGAGTAAAAAGCCTTTTTGAATCATTCGGTTTTGCATCGTTTGCAGAAAACCAGGAGAGTGGAGGCTCTTATGACCTCCTCAGGCAGGCCGTTCCACAGGGTGGAGGCCACCACAGAGAAAGCCCATGTACGGGCTGCTGTCGATTTTGCCAATGTCCAGGGTGGCACCTGCAGGAGACCCTGTTCAGAAGAGCAAAGCTGCCATGGAGGAGCACAGGGAGGGAGGTGGTCTTGTAGGTATGCCGGACCAAGGCCATGAAGAGCTTTGTAACTGATAACCAATACCTTGAACTGAGCATGGTAACTAATGGGTAGCTAATGTAGTGACTGCAGGATGGGAGTGATGTTCAAGCTCCTGCTCACACCTTATAACAGTCGAGCCCACAGCATTTTGCACCAATTGGAGTCTCCTAGTTAATTTAGATGGAAGACCTGTGTATAGTGCATTACAATAATCAAGTCTTGATGTTACCATAGCATGGATCCAGGTGACCAGGTCGAGGTAAGAAGCCATTCTCCAGGCTAGGGGAAAGTTGTAGAAAGCACTTTTTGCAGCTGCCTTAACTTGTTTTTCTAGTAATAGTGCTGGATCCAGTATAATCTCTAGGCTCTTAACTGAGTCTGCAAGGGTCAGACGAACTCCATCGAAAGTGGGGAGTACATGTCCTTCAGGATCTCTGCCTTCCCAACAAGGGTCACTTCTGTCTTGTCTGGGTTCAATTTCAATGTATTCGTTTTCAGCTATTTCATCACAGCTGTCAGGTAGCAATCCAAGATTTTTATGGAATCTTGTGGGGACCTGGATACTGAGATATAGAGTTGAGTGTCATCTGCATATTGATGACATCCAACTCCACAGCTGTGAATGAATTTCCCTAAAGGCTTTATGTAGAGGGTGAATTAACATGGGAGATAAGATTGTGCCCTGCGAAACCCCACAAGATAGCTCCCATTCTGGAGACAGTTGATCTCTGACAGCAACCCTTTGAGTCCGTTCCATGAGAAACGATTTAAACCACTCCAGGGCACATCCTCTGATGCCCACTTCTGTCTCTAGACACCTCAACAGGATGGCATGGTCTACTGTGTCAAAGGCTGCAGACAGATCCAGGAGGAGTAATAAGGAGGCATGGCCTTTGTCTATGTTCAGATGCAGATTATCTACTAACACTACTAGTGCCATCTCTATCCCATGCCCTAGTCTGAATCCAGACTGGAAAGGGTCCAGAGCGCTAGAGTTATCCAAGAAAGTCTGGAGCTCGTCAGCTACTGCTCTCTCAATCACTTTGCCCAGAAAGGGCAGATTAGAGACTGGGCAATAAGATGCATTTCAGAGGTAATTCATGAAGATCAAACAGGCTTTATCCCAAAGAGATATATGAAAGGCAGTATCAGATATCTCTTCAATGCAATCGAATATTCCAGAAGGCAAAAAATACTGCATTTATGTTTCTGGATGCTGAAAAAGCATTTGATAATGTTTCTTGGAAGTTCCTTATGAAAGCATTGCAAACTGTGGGACTGAGTTTCTGAATTGGATTCAAAGTATTTATACCAATCAACAAGCTGCAATTTTAATGAACAGTTTGTTTAAGAAAAAAATTGAAATAACGAAAGGAACATGTCAGGGATGTCCAGTATCACCATTACTGTTCATTATTAAGCTGGAAATTTTGGCAGTGAGAATTAGACATGACAGTAGAATTGCCGGAATAAAGAAGGGGAAAGAGTTATATAAGATGAAAAGCTACACAGACAACGTGGTCGTATCAGTGATGAATCCACACATTTCCCTGACATGTAATGGAACATATATCAAAATTTGGACAGTACTCTGGATACAAGTTGAATAAAAAGAAAACAAAGATAATGGTACTTTTGACAATGACAGAGAAACAAGAAAAGATTGAAAAGATAACGGATTGTCCCATTTCTACAAAGCTGATAAAATATCTGGGGATAAATTATCTTTTTAAAGATAATTATCAAAAAGCTTGGATGAGAATTATTGAAGATTTGCAGAGATGGGAAAAACTCAATATTTCATGGCTAGGAAGAATCGCAGCTGTCAAAATAATATCTTACCTAAACTGAACTTCTTATTTCAAATTATTCCAATTTACATAGAACAAAAGACTCTCAACAGGTGGCAGAAAGTAATAAATGACTTCATATGGAAAGGGAAGAAACCAAAGGTAAGATTCAAAGTACTATAGGACAACAAAAGCCAAGGAGGACTGGCAGTGCCGAATATCAAACTGTATCACCAGGGGGCAGCACTGGTTTGGATAACAGATTGATTGTAAATCCAAGTAGTAGACGTATCAATTTGGAGACAGCAGACATCATAGAAGGCATTAATAACTACTTATGGATAAAGAAATCATGGAAACTCATTCATAAACAGGATGGGACCTACATATTAAGGGATGGATTGCTTAAAATATGGTTTCAATGCAGAAATAGATTGAGTCCACTAATCTCCCCATGGACGTCGCCAATCAATGCTACTATGACGCACTTATGAGAAACAGAATTGTTCAGCTCAGTTATGAATCAATGATTGATAAGAAAGGAAATGTAAAAACTTGGCAAGAAATCCAAACTGAAGGTGAAAATATCCCATGGCTGATATATCACCAAATAGTATCAAGACTAAAGGAACAAACTCTTAAAGAAGGCGGGAGGCTGAGAGAAAAAACACAATTTGAACTATTAATATCTGGAGATCTGAAGCATCTCCTGGAACAGATCCACAAAATCTTACTTCAACACCACACAGAAAGGGAACAAGTAAAAACCTGTATGATAAAATGGCTGGAAAACTTCAGAGAAACTATTTCGATGAGCTTATGGGGAAATTTATGGACTAAGGACATTAAATTTATAGATTACCAGTTACTGAGAGAGAATTGGTATAAAATGTTCTTTAGATGGTACACTACCCCCAATGACATTGCAAGAATGAGTAAGGGTTATAGTGGACACTGTTGGAAATGTAAAAGCATGGTCACTTTTTACTACATGTGGTGGACCTGCAAGAAAACATGAAAATATTGGATAAAGATACATGAAGAAATGCAGAAGATTCTTAAACTCAGATATGAGTTAAATCCGAAAAGTATGCTCTTTAAACATCCTACCAACTAATCTTAGAAAAGAACAGGGAGATCTTTTCCATTATACGGTGACAGCAGCAAGAGTATTGGAGGGATAAGATTTATGATTATGCATCAATGGCTAAATTAGCTGAATTTGGGGGGAAATGGAAGAATTTCTTTAACTGTTTAGGAAGAAATTAACATTAATTAAGGTAACAGTATAAAGACAAGAAAATATAGAGAATTAAGGGAAGGAAAATAGAAGCTGATATTATAATTTCTATAAGTAAAATTAACTAAGGAGAGAGATGGAAAGTTGTTACACAATTCTGTTTAGTTATGTCAGATTTTGAATGTATTCTTCTCTTAGTTCAACCTAATTTTAAATACAGTGCTTGTATAAGTCTCAAACTAATTCCAAATGTATTGTTTATTTAAGATTGTATATGCCTCAACTCAATTTCTAATGTAGTGTTTGTATAATCTTTTACTATGCACTTTTAATTTTTTTTACATCTTTTCTTTTTAAATAAAATGTCTTGTTTTAAAAAAAGAGTTATCCAAGAAAGTCTGGAGTTGGTCAGCTACTGCTCTCTCAATCACTTTGCCCAGAAAGAGTAGATTAGATACTGAGCAATAATTGGCCACATCATTTTTGTCTAGGGATGGTTTTTTAATTAGCGGACGGATAATCACCTGTTGCTGCCCTTCGGATCCAAACTTGCCCAGCTGTCCTAATTTCACCTTTTTTTACTATATCATCACAAGCCTTCATCTGCTGCATGGATGAAAGAACACTTAATATTGTTTGCTCAAAAGCCCTGTGCATTAATCTAATTATTTAGGAGGGGATGCAGAAAAATTAGCGAAAATACACCTGCTGTACCAGGGATGCAGGCAGATTGAATAAGGTGGCCCATTTCTTTCCAAGAATTATAGATGTGATTAAATGTCTTCTTTTCCAATCAAGAAGAGTTTGGCTTGGGTACATCAGAGCATTTCTGTGGAGGGATTTCTACCCATGGAGCATGACTTTTTCACCTCCCCCTCCAGTGTAGCATAAATGTCGTTCCCCCCCCCCCAAATATTACTCCCTTGGGGAGGTGAGAAAGTTGCCATCCTTGGGCAGAAATTCCTTCATCAGTGGAAATCCTATAGTAGATCCAAGCCACTGGTTGAATTGTGCCCATAGCATTCATATTCTATTACAAAAATAAAGCAAGTGAAATCTGCCCATCCTACATCAAACCCAAAGCTTTGCCTACCTGGATTTCTTCCCATATGTCTTCATCCAGGAGAGTGGCTGCAGTGTAGTGCTGCATTGGAGTGATCAGGCAATGGCCTTCAGTAAGGGACTTGTAATTTGGCAATGATAAATAGACCTATACAGGGAAGGGGGGGGGGAAATAAATAAATGTTTTAGTGAAACAGCATATATATGAAGTTACTGCCATTTTAAACAAAGGCAGTCCAGTCCCCTCACTCAAAGAAACCAAGGGGCAAACTAGACTTATAGCAGTAGATCCCTCTTTTTAAATGCAGGTCTTTCCCTAATCACAGATAAACCCTCCCTTGGCACTGGGGCTTAGCACCCCACAATCTTCTTTGGATGTCAATGTCTTTTTGAGTGTACCAGAAATGAAGTTGGCTGGGTTGAAAGCATATGGCAGGGCATGTTTCAGCAGAGATAAGCTGCTTGGGAGGGGAGATTCAATATTCTTCACCCATGCACACTTTTTGCTCTTAAAACTGGACCCCAGTCCCTGTTATGAATTTGGGCAGACCCACATTTAAAGATACAGGTCTTCCAGGTATCTGACAAAATGAGTGTTGACTCACAAAAGCTTATACCCAGGAAAAATTTGTTGGCCATTAAGGTACTATTGGGCTCAAATTCTGTTCCACTACTACAGACTAATGTGGCTACCCACTTGAAATAAGTCTTCCTCCATCACATCTAACAGATACGACTGCTGAGATTCAAAATTACTATTCATCAAATGAGGGGAAATAATCCATCTCTGCATTTGCTTGGCTCTAATGGGAATTTTAGATAACTACATTGTGAAAATTTCATGATCTGATCAAGAAGCATAGCAGCATAGAATCAATTTTTTATTTTTATTTTATACCTTTTGATAATGAATCAAGTCAATAATAAACACACCAACCACTTTCTTACTCATCCACCTTAAATTTGGACTAGTCTGCTTCATTTTGTTTGGTTTTAAACATCAGATATTTTTTAAGTAGCCAGGACTCCAATAAAACACTTTTTCTTAATGTATTTTATGAGCCACTGTCATAGAGTGAAGATCTTGCACTTTGGTTTGGAATTATAAAAGACATTTATAAAACTGCAGTACCAATAAGAAAATGTTTTTCAACTGATAGACCAAGGTGATGACTTGAAAGTCATTTCTGAGCTGCTCTTTTCTGGTGACCACCAACAAAAGAGTAGCTTAAGAATGTCCTGAGAAGGGGAAGAACAGTGACTCTCCAAGCCCCCTCTCTGTCAGAATGCTTAACATTATTCTGTAGTATTGCAAGACCACACTACTTTTATAGCAATTTTTTAAAAAATGCATTTATCCCAAGTCTTTCCAAATAATACATCAACAGCAGCATTGCGCACATGAAAGGCAAGGCAATTTGTTCTGAATGGGCTTCGGCGTGTCATGCTTAACTTCACGGACCTCATTTTGCCCTAGGATATTCTAGTACACCAAAAATCTTTATGATAGCAATTATATCATAAAATATACTGCTGAATGACTTCTTATTCTACGATCTAGGGATTTTGTGTTAGGCATTATCAAGAAGATACCAGGTTATGCAGACAATGCTAAAAGTGTCACATTTAATCACAGCTGCAATTTCACGCAAAGCTGATTCAACCTATGCTTTACTGCTGCAAAACAACTCACAGAAATCCTTCCAGGAGCAGTTATGCTTGTCTGCATAGAGGCAGACTATGTAGTCATAAAAATTATAGGCATAGAAAATAGTTTTCTGTAACTATTTCTGTAACTGTGCACACAAAAGGCAAAATATCTGATCTGTCCATTCCAGAGAACTTGTTTTTTATTAGTGTGTCTCCACAACATGAGGAATGAACACTTTGTGTCCTGTTTCTTGTTTTAGATACTGTGGACTAGTAAAGCAATGTCTTTTCAAGGCAAGAGACATTCAGAGGTGGTTTGCCATTGCCTGCCTCTGAGCAGAGGCACTGGACTTCCTTGGTGGTGTGCCATCCAAGTACTAACCAGGGCCAGCCCTGCTTAGTATTCAAGATCTGATAAAATCGGCTAGCCGGGACTATCCAGGTCAGGACAAGCAGGTCTACTCAGCACTGTCTAATAGAGATGGGCACGAAACGGGGGAAAAATGAAACAAGAGTTTCGCATTTTATCACGTTCTACGAATCACGAAACATGAACTCCCCTGAAATTGTCCCATTTCGCAATACAATTTGTTAGTTTCATGATTCGTCAGAGCCCAGGGCACTTCAATGGCCCCCTTCGTACCCAGAGATGCCAAACTTGCAGGGAGACTTCAGCAGGCTCTCTTCCACCACCCTCCCAGTTTGGCGAAAATTGCAAAACGCTGACCAGAACCCACAAAGCTGGGCCCCAGAGCCAGGCAGTGGCCCTGAGATTGGGCTTGGGGGAAGGGCCCCAAAACCACCACACAGACACCTGTCCAGGCAGGAGAGGTGCACAAAATAAAACCAAAGGAAACAACAAGAGTGTGAGCCCTCAAAAAGAGCAGAAAAAGAATTAAGAAGAAACAAAGACAAGCAAAGAAAAAATAAGGGAGGCCTCAGTCAAGCTAGGCCCCAGAGCCAGACAAAGGCCTGAGACTAGGGTGGAGTGGGGTGGAGGGAAAAAGGCACCCTCATCCAAAGACCTTCCCAGCAAGGGCAAATGAGGAAAATAAGAAAGAGGCTTTTCAGTCTCTCTTGAAACAGCAGCAAATCCAGCCAAAAGCTCCCAACTCCACTCTCTCTCACTCCAAATCCCAGCAACAGATCCTCCCTCTCTCTCAGTCCACTGGAACTAAAAGCATGAAGCAGAGAGAGGCGCCTTATATAACAAATGCTCATACAGAGCAGAATAGGAGGTCTGTGGTTGGCAGACAGACCTGCCTAACAGGATTTGGAGGGATGAGATTGGTATTCCCATGGCTACAGAAAGCCCATCTCCTCAGTTGCCTAGGGGATTAACCCCCCTGCTCCTCGCTGTATAGAGGTCACAATGGAAGCTCTCCACTTGGCAAGGAGAGCTGCCTATCAAGGTTATGTGGGCTAAGATTGGGGTTTCCAATGGCAACAAAAGGTCTGCAGACATTCTGGACATATGTTGCCTAGGGAATCAATGGATCGGCGCCAGTCTGTCTGGCATCATGAATCGTTCATGAATTGAACAAATTGGGCCCAAAAGTCATGAATTTTGTGAAAAACACAGCCCCACAAAACGCGTTTTCAGGAAACACAAACTGGCCTGATTCGTCATGAAATTTGATTCGTATTTCGATTCATGTCCATGTCTACTATCTAATGGGTTCGCTTCCAGGAAAGTGTTCTTAGTGTCAGGATGTCACTTGTCATACTCTGCAAGGCCCTGTGTACTGTTTGACTCTGATGATAGGGGCTGAATCTGTTCTCTGATTGGAATGTGACATTCTGCAAAGAAGGGAGCTATTTTGCAGTTATCTGTGTGTTTTCTCTTCAGCCTGGGAAGCAGAGCCTCATGGCCTTGAAGTTTCCAACACATCTCTGCTTTGTCCTGCTGCTCATCTCTTGAACTTAGCTGTTTCCTGAAGGGGGTGGGGACTATGGGGATTAGGCTGTGCTTAGAATCCTGTATATGTTATGTGCTTGTAGAGAAATGCCATTCCTGGTAAGGAATGAAGTAGGGTATGATTCTAGTAGCTTATCAATAAAGTGCTTTAACTCATGCAGTTCCTGGACTCATGCAGTGAAGTCTTTGAGAGTTACTTGGCAGATCCTTACACTTAGGGTTGCACTGTTAGCATACTTATGACCAAGGGTCACTTGAAGTCAACTTAACTTTTTCATGGCTTCCAGAGAGGTTCCTTTACATTTCTATTGTTCGTTATATTAATTACATCTCTCATCAGATATTGCATGTTAAATCCCCCCAAATTCACACCAAAAATGAGCACATGCAAAAATATACAGATTCTCTCTGATCATTTGGTTTCAGCTCTAAAAATGAGAGAAGCTGACAAGACCCGCCTCGCTCCCTCAAGCACAATTTTTAAATTTCCACGACATTAAAAAAATCTGCTCTGCTACAATGGCAGAGCCAGCAAGCCATCTCAATTTGGATCTTTCTCTTTTCCTACTGCCTTCCACTTTTCCTAGTATATTGACTTTTCTAGAGAGTCTTGTCTTCTTATGATATGACCAAAGAACGATAGCCTCAGTTTTCTCATTTTAGCTTCTAGGGAGAATTTAGGCTTGATTTGATCTAGAACTCACTTATTGGTCTTTTTGGCTGTCCATGATATCAACAAAATTCTTCTCCAACACAACATTTCAAATGAATCAATTTTCTTCCTGTCAGCTTTCTTCATTGTCTAACTTTAGTAATGGGGAATACCATAGTCTGAATTATCTTGATCTTGGTCCATTTTTTCTAGTTCCTTCAGAGCTTCTCTTCCAAGGCTCAATCTCTTCTGGTTTCTTGGCAGCAGTCTCGCTTTTGGTTGATGACTGAGCCAAGGAATAGAACATCTTGAACAATTTCAATTTCCTCATTGCCAACTTTAAAATTGTGTGATTCCTCAGTAGTCATTACTTTTGTCTTCTTGATGTTCAGCTGTAATCCTGCTTTGGCGCTTTCTTCTTTAACCATCAGTAGTCATTTCAAGTCTTCACTATTTTCTGCCAGTATTGTGGTGTCATCTGCATATCTCAAATTTAATGTTCTTTGCACCAATTTTCACTCCCTCTTCTTCTACATCTAATCCACCTTTCCTTATAATATGCTATGCATTGAGATTGATATGCTCTGCATAGAGGGTGATAATATGCATCCTTGTCTGACACCCTTGCCAACTGGAAACCATTCTATTTTCCCATATTCTGTCCTGACAGTAGCCTCTTGTCCAGAGTACAGGCTACACATCAAAACAATCAGATGTTGTGGCACCCTCATTTCTTTTAACACTCTCCATAGCTTTCATGATTCACTAAGTCAAAAGCTTTGCTGTAATCTATAAAGCACAGCTGATTTTCTTCTGAAATTCCCTGGTATGTTCTATTAGCCCTCGTAAATTTGCAATGTGATCTCTAGTGCCTCTTCCTTTTCTGAATCCAGCTTGAACATTAGATGCATCATTTATTCTGTTAAGCTCCTTTTCAGAGTATAAATATGATAAACTTGGAAATATAATTTGTATCTTTCTATTCCTTTTTCGGAGCATTGCGCTGCTAATAAAATCTTGTCATTCTGGAACATGCACCTGTGCCAGCAAACTCCTTCTCTATTTGCAAGCTCCCATGATAAAGTGCTAAGCTCCCAACTATCCCATAAGGCCTACCAATTCAATTAATCTGTTATTAGGCACAGACTAGTTTACCTTTACACTTTTTAGTATCCCAAGAAATAAACAGTGTTACTAGAAAAACTGGTACATCCAGAAAGCAAGGGAACTTCCATGTAATTTAAGAAGTACATTCCCTCATATGTTCCTTCCTAGGCTTTGAGATCTTTAGATAATGCTCTAAACTGCAGATACCACTGAAAAGTTTATGGCATCAAAGAGCAGAGCTTTTTCTGTTTGTTAAGAGTTCCCTGTGAAACTCTCTGCCTACAACAAATATATGGCCAGTTTGCTTAGGGTATTAAGGAAAGATAAAAATCTTCCCATTTAAAAAGGCATCTGGCTGACTTTTAAATAATTTTTATTTTATTATGGTTCCAAAACCTTCTAAAATATGGACATACAACCTATCAACTAACAGAGGAGAGGAAACAGGAAGCACTGCAGAAAAACTTGTGGAAGGGAAAGAGGAGGGAGGGAAAAATGGTGGAAGCCAGAGATCAAAGTAATACCTAGGCTCTTCCACTACCCTGTGGAACGGCCTGCCTGAAGAGATCGGGAGAGCCCCCCCCCCTGGCTTTCCACAAACAATTCAAAACTGAATTATTCAAAAAGGTTTTTTACTCAGATAGGAGGGCTGTATTGTAGGCAGGGGGTCTCAGATGCTTCGCTAATGAGTTAGGGATCATAGACTTACTACTATGCTGCCTTATATATTATCTGTTGCTTTACATATGTGCTCCTATGAGCTACTTGTGCTTCATGTTGCTTAATGTCAGTCTTAGAATTGCTTACGTTCTGCTTCAGCATTTCTTCAACTCTGTATTGGATTCTTGCTAATGCTATGTCTTTGTAAATTTGTCCTTGATACTGACTGTATTAATCTCACACTGTGAGAATGGCGGACTATAAATGACATAAATAAAAATAAATAAAATAAGTTTAGTGGTAATTTATTCATTTTCTATGATGTACAATCATGTCTAAATAAAGGAGCCACTGAAATAAACCGTGTGGCTTTAAAACTGAATTCAGAAAACAGCTGTATTCAGGCAAAGAAAAAATAGTGCGTGAGGAGGACGGAAAGAGGCAGGAGGCAACGGGTTGTGCTGGCATTTCAATAACGGCACATTCCAACAAGACCTCTTTCTACACTATTTTCCTTTTCCCAAACTCCTTGTAGATAGTGGAGCCGAGTTGAGCAGGAGACATAGTGACAACCACACCAGCATTCTGCAAGGCAGCAATTTTCTCTTTTGCTCCCCCTTTCCCCCCAGCAATGATGGCCCCAGCATGACCCATCCTTCTGCCGGGAGGAGTGGTGATTCCGGCAATGAAAGAGACAACCAGCTTAGAGTCTGGACTGGAGTTGTTTTCCCTAAGGAATTCAGCAGCATCTTCTTCAGCATTTCCACTGATCTCGCCTATCAGAATAATCCCATTGGTATTTGGGTCCTTCAGGTAGACCTCCAGACAGTCGATAAAATTTGTTCCATTGAATGGGTCTCCTCCAATTCCGACACAAAAGGATTGTCCCAGTACTACTTGAGTGGACTGATGAACTGCTTCATACGTTAGAATTCCAGATGTTGATACGATACCAATTCTGCCTTTCTTATGAATGTGGCCAGGCATTATGCCGATTTTACATTCTCTGGGGTTGATGACTCCTGGACAGTTTGGGCCAATGAGCCATGTCTTGTTCTGACGAAGCAACTGGTGCTTAACCCGAACCATGTCTTGCTGGGGAATACCTTCAGCGATGCACACCACCAGGGGGATTTCCGCATCAATGGCTTTGTTGATGGCGGCAGCAGCAAATGGAGGCAGCACATATATTGCAGAGGCAGTCGCTCCTGCCTTCTTCACTGAGTTAAAGATGGGAACCCCCAAATGAGTTTTGCCCCCTTTGCCTGGTGAAGTTCCTCCCACTAGATTGGTGCCATATTCCAGCGCCTGCTGACTGTGAAAGGTACCCTGTTTGCCAGTAAAACCTTGACAAATGACCTTTGTATCTTTAGTCATGTAAAGGTTTTTCCGTGTTGCAGTGTATGAACAATGCCATGCTCCATTTTTCTGCAGGAGTAAAAGGAGGTGGCCGAGGCCCCGCCGGGCGCACCCCACGTTGCTCCTGCAGCAGGACATGGTCGCCGGCCTCAGCCCTTTGCCAACGACTCACAAGATTTCCGTCAGTCAAAGCTCACTTCATCACATGCACTAAAGTGTACATTCATTCATTCGACTTTTAAAAACAGCTTCTTCCAGTAATGCCCCCCTTTCTGTAATGAATATGTATCTTCAATAAATAAAACAAAAGTACAGGCTTTGGCCCTGTCAAAAATTGATGGGGCAAAAGCACACAGTGATTTTTTTAATCTGTGTTTTATATGTTTCTCTTATTGTTGTTTAATTGCAAGGCAATTCAGAATACATTTTTAAAATTTTTATTTTTCTCTTTTAAGTACTACTCTCTTCAGGCAGAAATGCCTCATGCTCCAGACAATGATTATTCTAGGGTGGGAAATAATCTGAAGTAAACTTAAAGATGTCCTCTTCAATTAGTCCAAAATGAGCTTTGAAAGGAAGAGAAGGTACAGTCTGTACCACTGCTCTATATCTGAATGACTTTGTTTTGTCTTTGCAAACCTTATTTTATTTTACAACTTGTAATTTCAACTTCTCTTTCCTCCATGACCCTTTCCCTCTTACTGCTGAACTCTGATTTGGCCTCCTGATTATTTACTCTAAATATTCTGCTCTTGTATATCATTGCAGCAAGGTCATTTACAAATCCAGAGCCTCTGAAGTACTGAGGAAGATAAACTTGATCATTCAAAGACAGCGTTGTATCATCGTCATCTCACCCTTGAGGAAGTGGTTCTTTTCCTCTTAATTGGAAGGGCCAGGAACATTCAAAGACAATAACTCATGTCATAAAAAGCAATTTCACTTTTAATCTCATTACACTCTGGCATCGAAAAACAGCCTTCTTTCATTTCTTCCCATTTGCATGTCAAAACAAGACGCGCTATTTTCTTACCTTGTTACCAATTGCAATAATCAGATGTTTGGGAAGTTCAGGGCTACCAAAGCAGTGGGGACACTTCTCCATGCGTGCTGCAAGCTGCCGGTGCTCCTGGATAGCTTGTTTCCTCTGCCTTTCCTCTTCTTCACCACTGCGCTCACCCTTGGCTGCGTTGGAAACAAACATGTCGTCCAGGGTGTAGTACTCCTTGTCAGTTTTATCTGAAAACTGGAAAGGAAAGACAGCTTGAGGGACCTAAGTGGCAATTTTAGACCACAGAAACCTGTGTTCGAATCCTTGCTCAGCCATGAACCTCGCTGAATGGCCATCAGCAGTCATCAACTCTCCACCCAACCTCTCAAGATTAAGGTGATGATAAAAATGGGATCACCCATGCACATACATGCAAAACTGCCTTATGCTGAATCAGATGGTTGGTTTGTCAAGGTCAGTATAGTCTGCAGTGGCACTTTAGGTTTCAAGCAGAGGACTTTCACATCACCTGATCCTTTTGACTGAAGATTTTGGGGGCTGAACCTGCAAAACCACGGCCTCATACACAATGCCTTTCTTGGAGGAAAGGATGGCATACTCATGTGGGACAAGGAAAAATATATAAAAGCAAAAAACCATGTTAACAGTTATATATTCATTTAGTATTCTCTGCACTGTTTGGCATATCATGTCTGATCTAATTTCTGTAATCAAGGCTCTACTGGTCACTGCTTATTAGACATCTCATGCCATCAGGCTATTTGACTGCATTGTTTCACACCACGTAATCTGCCTTGAACCTCAGTGAGAAAGTAATTAAATAAAAAAATACGTAGTAGAGTAGTGCCTGGGACCTTACTATACACATTAGAAGCACAAGATGTGGATGGACAACAGAGAAAGGCAACGATGAATGACTGGGGTTAACAAAAGAATCAGGTGGCAACAGACATAGAACAATCAGGAAAGGTTTTGCTAAAGAAGGGGATTAGCGTGCAGGAATTGAACGAAAAGAGGGCTGGCAAACAGAGAAGCCAATTCCAGGCTTAAGGAGTACATGATCCTCCCAATAGGTCTCCTAAAGTCCCCTGCTCTGCAGAATACAATCCTTATGTCCTGGGCTTTTTCTGTTGCTACCCAGCTGCTGTGGATTGGCCTCCCAGAAGGGGTGAGGAAAGCACCCATCCTTGAGGGTTTCCAGCATGGCTTTAAACAGCGCTATTCAAGAGAGCTTGAAAGTAGATGTGAGCTCTGCCTCATCTGTTTGAATGATGTACTTAAAATTATTTTAATGACTATTTTTGTATAGTAGTGGTTGTTGTTACCCACTCTTCTGTTTCCACGTGTCCATTTTAAAAGGAATGCCCCACCCAGAGGAGAGAGAGAGAGTCCACAACAGTCCCCAGAGAAGCATTTGATTGGAGAACCTCACAAAATACAAATATTGTCCATGGCCAAAGCCACAGCTTCCTGGCTATAACTGCAGTGGCTCATTTTTCAGCTGCTGAGATTGTAGGAATCATTCCAGATCCCCACTTGCGCCTGTATCACTGGGTGGCAGGTTACACATACACATGCCCAGGAACAGTCAGAGTAGATTGCCTGAGTAACATAGTGAATGTCAGAAATGATCTAAAGGGAGACAGAACAATAGTGGGGCGGTGGGGGAGCAGTGGGGGCCCTACAAAGTGACAGAGAAACATCAAAGAGGATGGTGGTAGGAAAGCAGTAATTGTTACCAGACAGGATAGAGTAAGTAGAAGTTACAGTAATGAGGAAAGAGCAAGATATGGGTCCAGTAGCACCTTAGAAACCAACTAGATTTCCAGGGTATAAACTTTTTGAGAGTCAAAGCTCCCTTCATCAGAGAGTTAAGTAGAAAATAGATAGTTGCTTTGGGGAGTATTCACACACAGTTCTCTCCAGATCTTATTCCAACATCAACACACAGAATAAAATATAAAAATGGTGGAAGGAGAGAATAATCATGTAGCCATTGTTCATTTTACTTTGCTTTCTTGTCCTAGCCATGTTTGCTGGATAAGTTAATTGCAAGCATTTCTGCATATCCTCCACTGAGATCCCCAGAGATACCTTACCCTTTAGCTATTAAGCTTACCCGTAATTATTTCTCTCTCACATGAACATTCTCTATAGTGGTCCTGATCTTATGGAACGGCCTGCCTAAAGAGGTTAAAAAAGCTCCCACTCTCCTGGCTTTCCTAAAACTATGCAGAACTGAATTATTCAGGAGGGCTTTTTTACACAGGTAAGAGGGTTGCGCTGTAAGGAAGGGAGATGTTGTGGTAAAGGAATAGTGACTGTAGACTATAAAACTGTGTACCAACTGTAGCTGTAAGTCTGCTCCTACAGGATAGTTTACACATCGTTGAATGTGTCATGTTAAATTCCTTACATTTTGTTTCAGCTCTGTATCAGATTTCTGCTTTATTTCAAATGTCTGCAATCGATACCCTATTGTACTGTTTACTGAATGATCCAGGCATTAATCACCTTGACTTATGCTGTTTAATCTCCCTTGAATTTCAATGAGAAAGATAGACAATAAATGACATAAATAAAATAAAATATATGCAACTCCAAGAGCTCAGACTGCATGATGACTTGTCCCCATTTTATTTCCACCACAATCCTCTGAGATAGGGTAGACTCAGGGGGGAAAATGACTGGCCCACGGACAAACAAAAGCTAAACTACAAGAAATGAATTACACGAGGATGCTCACATGAAGGGAGTCGCAATGTTATCTGGGAAGCTAAGTTTTAAAAGACAGATCAGAAGGCTTTGTCAATTTCCCCTCTCTACAGAACCAGCAAAGATAGCTTCTTAGAGTGTTTGTTAATTTCCTCTTCACCTCCGGAAGGTTCTGTCAGTTTCCATGCCCGCTTCTAGGAGGCAAAGAGGAAATAAACAAACCCTCTGAGGAGTAATCTCTGCTGCTCTGTAGAGAGGGGAAATTGACAGAGCCTTCCGATCTGTTTTTTAAAACTCAGCTTCCCAGCTAACATTGCGACTTCTTTCACGTGAGCATCCTCGTGTAATTCATCTCTTGTAGTTTAGCTCCAAGTCTTGGTTCATTGCTTGTTCTTTCTGGAAGTTTATTAAGGTTTTTGATCCCTATGTGTTTCACCTTGAGCAATGGAATCCATTTCACCTTGAACAATAATTCCAGGTGAAATATGAAGTACTGCATAGGAGATCCCCTTCTGCCTACTGGTGTGGCCATTGCTTCCACAGTATTGCTGGTCTTCTTTCTTCCAGGCCTAAGGCCAATCCTCTTAACAACTACACTCCTCTTAACAACTACACTCCTCTTAACAACAACAACTACACCACATTAGCCTTCATGCCTCACTAAATAAGAGGAAAACTATCAGGTGTATGTCTCAGAAGAGTAATATGTTGCATTCTGTGATATAATCCAGTATCTATCACACATTTCCATGTCGTTTCCATAGAAACCACATACAGTTAGCTCAGAAAGCTTTTAACAATGTACAATACCAGTGCCCTCAAAGTGCAAGAATCCACAACATTTGTGTTATAATGCAACTCCCTGCATCACTTATAAAGCCAAATCTACTCCATACAGACTATATAATACTGCAAGAAACCTGTACAAAGTTTGGAGCGGTGTTTAAAAAAATCTAAAATTGGCCATTGTTGTTTCAAAAATCTACAAAGCAGTGTTCACTTTGACATCAGTACACTGACAGCACAATACTGAATTTTAGAACTGACAGATAGTACAAAGATGACAGACTAATTTACAAATGTAATTTTGCAAAATGTGGTTAGAAAATAGTTTCCCACAAGTTAATATCACTTCAGTATTCTGACTGATTTTGAAATGCAACTATGAATGTTCTAAATTACTCATTTTTGCAAGGGAAATTTGAAGACCATCCATCCCCTCTTAGATATGCATTCCAGATCTGGAGCAATATTAGTGCTCAGCTAGACTAATTTAAAAGCAGCACACAAGAAATGTAACCAAAAAAGGACTGTCTCCTAGAAGCACCTCACCAACTGCCCCCTCCTACCAGTTTTGCTTCATCTATATACTGCTGCCCATGCCTTCCTTACAAAGGGCCCTTTTCCCCTTGTCTTCTTGTTAGTCTTGTCAATTTCACTCTGCAGTGTGAAGAAACCTTGTCAATTTCATTCACCTGCTGGTCAAGGCAATCAGAGAAATTGGCAGATTTAATTCACAGCCCTGAAGGTGCAACTTAAACATTAAGTGGTACCCAGGCAAAAAGCATTCCCACAGCTGTTTCACTGGAATGCTCTTATCACAAGCAGTAGCCCAGACACACATAACATTAGCACACCAGTGGTATAGCTGCAGGGGCCAGAAATTCCCAGCATGCTATCACTAGACATGTATCAACTGGTGTATGTGATAAAAGTGTTTGGTTGTTTTTAAGTAGCTGTCTGGAAAACTTAACACAGGCACTTCACCTCTAGCCAGTTATGTTTAAATCAGACTAAAGGATTTAGGAGGGTAAAGCAAATTAAATCAAAAGATTTAGTTCCTCCCTCTCCAATGACAGACAGGCATCTATCTCTTTAAAAAAAATTAAAAAATGGGCCAACACCAGTACCTCCCCCACCCTTACCTCAGTTGTCTTTTCTGTATTAAAATTCCACCACTCTCTATCATACCCCATGCAGATTTCAACTAGTATTATTATTGTTTCTTGAGGGATTTACATAAAAGAAAAATGCTGATGGGACACACCTGGCAGGACTGCATGAACAAGAGTAAAACCGTATTACTATTAGAAAAGCTGCCCCCTCATATAAATGAAAGTTCCTGTGATTACAAGGCTTCTGTTCAGACAATATGACTGGAACTATGCAACCACTTGTTTTCCAGACTAGATAAGTGGCTTTTCACAGGAGGAGGAGGGGAAAGAAGAAGAACCATGATTGTAAAGCAGCACTTTTATTCCACTCAAGCTTCTTCAACAATAGTTATGCTTCCTCTCCTCATGTAAAACCAAGCATCTAAGGATGCCACTTGGGTTTGTGCGTGCTTCAACATTCACAGGCTTGAAAAACAATTCTATAAAAATAGGTGGCAAGGTCAAACAAGTTTCTACATTCCAGCAAGAAAAATTATTTCCAAGTCTAACTGTGGGAAAAGAACAGATGCACATTTTATTTTCTTCAATGATTTCCCCTTATCCAGTGGAGGTTATTTTGAGATAATATTAAATAACATCAAATTGAAGCTTTTACCTTCAATTTAAAGACTGAAAAGCAAATTCTATGACTGTTGGCAGTCAGCAAATATAACTTAAAAGCCAACACTAAGGGACCTTTTGCCATCTGCTGAGCATGGAGCAGGGGTGACGGGGTGTGTGGGGAGGGGAGGTAGTTGTGAATTTCCTGCATTGTGCATGGGGTTAGACTAGATGACCCTAGAGGTTCCTTCCAACCCTATGATTCTATGACCTGCATTAGTTATAGGCTACATCTGTGATCTAAAGAAATACACACACACAGAGGGAAACTATGCAGGTTGGACTTCATTTTTCCCTGTATCCCATCTTTCCCTCCTCCTGGCAGCTCCCATATCCTCACCTTTCCCTGCTTCTTCCTCACCTTCCCACCCACCCACCAACCTGCTGTTTATCTCCCCCCACCGCATCTTCAGCTATTTACTTCATTTATATCCCGCTTTTCACTACAATGAGGGCCAAAGGCAACTTACATTATTCTTCTCCTCCATTTCCTAATCACAACCATCCTGTAAGGTACATTAGGCTGAGTGAGCTTCTATGGTAGAGGGAGGAGTCTAACTTTGGTCTCCCAGATCCTAGCCTGAAACTTTAAACACTATACCTGCTTTTCATGGGATGGCTGCTGTTGAACAACAGCAAGCAGCCAAGCCTCGGTGAGTCATACAAGTCATGAGGTAACAAGTCTCCTGGTGGTTGCTGTGGGGCCTGGTCCCAATTAGATGTAGGCACAAATAGAAAAAATCCGAACATAGTGTTCGTTGTTCGTTGCCATCCATGAACAATGAACAACGAACACTGACTAACATGATCCTGTCATTAACATATTCGTTGTTCCTTGTTCGTGGGGGCCAGCAGGCTCATCTCCAGCCACCAAAATCTCTACTGCAACACTCCCAGAAACGCTACCTGAGCAGGCAGCAGGAAATGTACCAATAATAAATAATAGCTTGGCCCGAGCCTGGCAGCAGCCCCGGAACATGAAGGGGTAGATCCCTACCACACCACTCCCAGAAACCCTACCTGAGCAGGCAACAGGAAAGGTACCAATAATAGCTTGGCTCCAGAGCCTGGCAGCAGCCCTGGAACCTGAAGGGGTAGATCCATATCCCACCACAAACAAAGAAAATTCAAGCTCCAATGCATTCACCCTGTCTCTCTAACAGCAGCTGTCTCTCCCTGAAAGCCAGAGCTGGGAGCCCCCCTCCCCCCTGGTCTTTTCCTCTTGTAACAAATTTGGAGCTCCAGTCTACACTTGGAAGGAAGACATGCCTATCAAGCTAAATTGGGCTTAGATTGGGGTTTCCAGGGTAACAGCAGGAGTTCAGACAATCCCTGCCTGAGTTGCCAAGGGAATCGATTGCAGGTGCCAGACTGTCTGGCTTGACGAACAGTAATGAACAGCAACAAACAAAGCTTGCAACGACCACCTAATCGTTTAGAATGGGGCCTCACGAACAGCTTGTTCACAAATAGCAGATTGGGCTGTTTGTGGGGGTTTTTTAGTTCATATTGCTGTTCGTGCCCATCTCTAGTCCCAATGAGTCCTCCCTCAAAGGTGAAAATAGCCCTGGTAAGGGCCCATCCTCATCTCCCTGCCTTTTCCTTATAGAAACCAAAATATGAATACTGTTTCAGTTGTCTAGTAATGGCTACGTAGTTTCAGTTGCCTAGTAATAGCCACAAAGTTACTTACATCTAAGGCATTCCTGCCATCATTTGGGGGGCGAGTTAATACCATAATGTATTTTTTTAATATTTCACATTTTTCTGCAAACCTGGGGTTTTTCTCAGGTTTCTACAAAAATCTGTCTTGTCTGTCAATGGCTCCAATCTCAAGATCAGATTTAGCCACATTGAGAAACAGATACATTTATGATGCAAAAAAACCAACAACCCCTGTCTACAGAATATTATAAAACAAACAGGCAGATGCAGAAAGTGCCGGCTGAAAGAGGCAAGTTTTTATGCATCAATGGGAGGAAAAAAAGGTGGGGTGTAGCGCTCAAGTCTATATTAACTAGTTTATTAACAAAGGAAATCATCCTGATATACGACTCACCCAGAGTGTTTTTCTGCCACAGGTTTAATCCAGTGCTTTGCTTTAAACCTGTTCACTTTGAATCCCACAGAATGGACTTCCCTTGTAGAGACAAGTCCCCCTGTATCCCATCTCTCAATCCCACATTTTTCTTTCAGCAGTTTTTAAATTATTTCTGCTCTTTCCTGCTCCATTCCTCCACCCAGTCTCTACACCTTGCTGAAATTTGATGACACCACAACAAACAAGGCTTTTACTCTCCTACCCCATAAATGTACAAAGTTAGGCATAAATTAGCACCAATCACACTGGAAAAAAACTAATACTTACTCCACTATACGCTTCAATATTCAGGGACAGCGAGAATCGTGTTTGATACAGCACACAATTTGCATGCAGGAAGTCTCAGCTTCAGTCCCTGATGTTACAATAGATCAGGTAGCAGAAAGACTTTTCTCTGTCTGAGATCCAAGAGAGATGCTGTCAGCCAGAGTAAAAAGTACTGAGCTAGCCTGAAAAATGGTCCAATTCAGTGGAAAGCCGTTTCACAGATTCAACACAAATGCAGCGTAACAGGTGCTGGCCCCCTCAGACCGACTTCCTATACATTTGGGACAGGACTTGGATGTTCTTGCAAAAGGCTGCAGTAGCGGGCCTTTGGAATTCTCCCAGGGTATTTTTGCAAATATTATTAGAGGAAAGGAATATAAAAGTTCTTGAGCTTTTTTTTTTTGCTTTTTGCTGGGCCACATATGGATGCCAAGAGGGTAAGAGATTTCTCTTGTACTACAAGCACAGAAAAGGAGCAGTGTTGGCTGGAATGCTCGGGCACAAAATCCATATTTACTGCAACTTTTATTTCTCCTTCCCCCTTCAGAGCTAGAAATTATGGCTTTAAATAGCAATATAATAGTTATGTAAATACTATAATTAATCCCTAGAAAGAGATAATGCTCCTAGAAGAGATCATCAATATACGTAGATAAAGAATAAGCACTACTCTTTTGGGTGATAGCTCCAAATTTAGAGGCGAAAAGGGGGGGAAAAACCAAAACCAAGCCTGATTACATAAAATCCTGTAACAATATGCGTGTGCGTATTTGACTCTATTTATTGCCGCGGTTTTGTAACTAGCTGTCCATTCATCGCCTTTCATCTGTAGATCTATTTCCTTCTTGCATTCACCCACTAAGCCATCTTCCCCAGTAATAATAATCATAATAATACGCAATCATAATTCAAGATGCCCCTCATGTATGAATGCAAGGAGAGCTACTGCTGCTGCTGAAAATCTGCCAGAAAGAAAAAGGTATATAGATTATGTAAACCGGATCAGTGCAATTTTAAATTACTATGGTAACACTGACATCATCCATTTTAAATGGGACCATTTATATTTCAGGAACGTTATATTCCAAATATATTACAGGAAACTGACAAAAGTCGAACCCTACTATTTGTGAACAGAAGGCTGAATGGACTGCAAACAGATATTGAACAGTGTTAAGGGTATGCAGGGCAGGATCCAAATCACCACCAACAGTTTTGCTTACATATAGGGTTTCTCACACATAAGACACACACATCTCCCCAGTTTTCCAATGGAAAAGTCAGAGGAAATTCCAAGGGGGCGTATCATGAGATGTGAAGGGCTGCTCGTGGAAGGCAACACCTCCACAATCCCCATGTCTGTGTAAAAGCACTTTCTGCTCACCCATGAGGGTTATGAGGGTACTCATGGGGGAGGGTTCTTATTGAAGTAATTAATTTTCAATGATAAGGATTCATTATGCAAATTATTACTCGTCTTAATCCCACTGTGGCTGCTGACATAAATCTGTCGACTACTTCACATATTAGTAGAATGTCTGCCAACAGTTATTTCCTGATAACTACAAATAATTATATTATTAAATATAATTATATAATTTCATTTGCAACTACAAATAATTATACTGAACTAGTATTGTTCAGGCCTGCTTTATCAATAATATTGGGCAGCCATAGCAATACAACATACCTGAATCCACTTTAGCTCCTGCAAATGTTGCCAAAATGTAAGGTGACTAAACATTTTTAAAAAGAGAGAGAGAAAGAATATGAGCTTAAACCCCGCTGAAACAGAGTGGGCCCATGCTTGCACCCTATGTTTCTAAGAAACGGGGGCTAAAAGCGAAAGGAAGGGCCATTACACAGATACCAAGAAAAGAGCAAGTTTTAAGCATAAGACTGAATTTAACCATAGTGTAGCTAGCACAAATTGATAACGGTACAGCATTCTACCCCTAATTAACGCACTAGAAAAGGGTGGAGAAGCTAGGAAAGTTGCAGGGGAGAAGACATCACCAAAGAAAAAACACCGGCTCTTATTTATTTATTTATTTTTAAATGAAGAAGCATATTCCAGTAAGAAGGAAAAACAGGCACACTTTAACTGAGCCCCAATCTGGGCTGAAGCTCATGGCTATGATAAGCAAGGTTAAAGCATAAGAACAGCCTGTTGGATCTGACCAGTGCTCTATCTAGTCCAGCATGCTGCTTCACACAACAGGAAGCCAGTTGCCCTGGAGGGACAAACCACCAGGGCATAGAGGTCGAGGGCCTTCCCTGCTGCTGCCCCCCAGCACCAATATTCAGAGGTTTGCTGCCTCTGTAGGTGGAGGCTCGCTTCCACAACCATGATTAGTAGCCATTGACTGGTAGCCTCTCCTCCATGAATCTGTAGTTTTCTATGCTAATGGCCATCACTACGCCTCTACTGGCATTGAATTCCTCAATTTAATGACTCTTTGAGTAAAGAAGTATTTCCTCTTGTCTGACCTGAACCTACTTCTCAGCAATTTCAGTGGATGCCTCCAAGTTCTAGTGTTGCAGAAGAGAAAGAAAAAGCTCCCTCCAGCCCATTCATAATTTCCTCTGCCCCATGTACAACTTTATAGACCTTGATAATGTCTCCCATTAGCTGTCTTTCTTCGAGGCTGGAAAGCCTCTTCAGCCTTTCCTCATGGGGAAGTGCTCCAGTCCCTTGGCTGCCCTCCTTTGTAATTTTTCCAATTCTGCAATATCCTTTTTGAGATACAGTAATTAAAAGTGCATGCAGTATTTGACTGAGGCCTCACCATAGCTTTATTCAAGGGCATATACTGGCCATATAAGCTTTATATTGGCCATTTTATTTTCAACCCCTTTCCTATTAATTCCTAGCATGGAGTTTGCCTTTTTTCACTGCTGCTGCACACTGGGCTGACATTTTCATTGAGCTTTCCACTACAACACCAAGATCTCTTTCAGTCTCGGTCTCAGTCAGTACAGACCCCTTCAGTATGTATTTAAAAGTCTAGACTTTATGATTTTTTAAAATGTTTTTAATCAAAGATTCAATGGCTTCTGCTATACAAAGTACTCATACAGCACACAGAAACCAGTATTAGTAATAGAAATATGCATGTATTTCCCTGCCTCATACGCTGTAAAATTCATGGGAATGAGCTACAGCTCCTTATACTAGGAGTTCTACCCGCATTCACCCTTGCTCTATTAAGTGCCTCTATACTTAATGCTTTACTTCCTATCTCAAAAACCTGTTAATGGGAAGGCGAGAGAACGAGTGGTTAGAGAGAGCCCTCAAGAACTTGGTTCTCTTCCAGCTACCCAAGCACTGCAGGGAAGAGGAGAAGAACACTTCTGGCTCTGCCACTGGACGTCAGTTTAAGGATGAGTGGGGGGGGTGCCCCCTCCCTCCCTCTCAGGAAGGGACAGCTTGGCCCCAGTTGGGATATAAATTCTGATTTTCGTCAAACTGATCTTCCTCCTCTCTTTGTACACCTTTTTATTTTCTAAGCCCGAGGCCGGGATACGTCTCTCTTTGCAGATGTGAGCTGCTTTGGGAGTGGACTGGCCATATAGCTTACAGGGAATATTCCCATGGGGCCCCTACCCTGGAGGACCACTGGCAGCCAAGCCCCAGTAGCTTTGCCAGTGAGACCGAGTACACTTAGCTCAGACCCAGCCAGTGGTCCCAATGACAGATGCCAGTTCACCAGTTGTCTTTTCCATCTTGCACTGTGCTGGTTTGTAGTACCACAGGGCCCACTCAACCTGGGTCATTTTAACTTCCCAGTCTGCCTCCAGTAGAATATAAATAGAATAAATGGTGCAATCTTTTATGGATTTACTCCAGCTTAAATCCACAGAAATCAGTGTGTTTAGGCAAGAATAACTCTGCCTGGATTTGCACAGAAGGCCTTGTTTCCCTTTTCATAGGACTAATTATTTCAAGACTGCTTGGTTACAAGGTGCCTTCCACCTTCACAGCTCTGTTTCTGCTCGTAATTCCCACTGAGCATACTGCAGACTCTTTTGGACAGCTCAACCCACACAAGTGAAATATATTTGCCTTTCATGTTGGAAAGCAAAAGACATTTGAGACACACCTCAATGTGAATATTTCTCGGTCAAGTGCAAGTTCAGAAGAAGTCTGAAGAAACGGGGCATATTAAAGCAAGACAAGAGATATTCTTGCTTCTCTTACCATGTATATTATGTTCAGTCTATGTTAGAAATTACACTTCAGTATTTCCTTGTTGCAACAGAACTTTCTCCTTAGGAAAAGGCCTTGTCTTAGGAGAGAGACCAAGATAAAGCAGTCAAAAAGATGAATGAAAGCACTCCGCAGCACTGAAGGGAGCCTTCAAATACTAGGCAGAATCTATTTTCAGATTTTCCTCAGTTTCCACTTTCCTCCCTTGGAGAAGATGACATTCATTTCAACGGATATATTTCTCATTTCTCTTACAAACAGAAAGCAAGGAAGTCATTATATTGTTGGCAATTTCTGTGCACTCTATTAACAGAACTGACAAAATGGCTTCAGTTGCTATTCTGCAAATATTTTTAAAATGCCTGTTCTATTTCAAATTTGCTTTCAGAGTTCATACAGTCACATTCTTAAATGGTATATGCTGTATAATTTGTCATGATGCTTTATTATAGCTGTATACACAGTGAAAACCAGTTTGATGTAGGGGGTGGCATATCAGACAGGGAAGAGCTGGGTTCAAATCCCCACTCAATGATGAAGCTCCCTGGAGGACCTTGAGCCAGTCACCATATCCTAACCTGTCTCAGAAGGAGTCGTGGTAGTGAGAATAAAATAGGAGTCTTAACTTTTATGGGGGACAAACTTTCAACTTCTATTTTTCAAGATTACTTTCAAGTTAAAATACCAGAAAGCCAAATACAAAGTAATGAAGTACTGTATAAATATGCTAGCCATCTTATGATGTTAATTAACACTGAAGTAGTCTCATGTTTTTCCTTATCTTGGTACCTGAGGACCAAAGTTGACATTTCCCTCCTCTTCAAACCATTAGGTATGTCTCCAACCATCTCCAGAATTAGCAGACTGGGACTTCCCCAATCTACTATCGAGAACCTAGAACCAAACCAAAAAGAGGCTGCCCCGGTACTTACAGAACAAACCCAAAGTGGACAATCCACAACCGAAGGTGTAGGAATGAAAATTACCCAATGATATGACTCAATGTAACACCATAATTATGTTTTCCTTAAGGCTATTTAAAAATATATATAAAGAGCAAGGTGATTAAATACATATTAAGGTAAAGGTAGTCCCCTGTGCAAGCACCAAGTCATTACTGACCCATGGGGGGATGTCGCATCACGACATTTTCCTGGCAGACTTTTTATGGGGTGGTTTGCCATTGCCTTCCCCAGTCATCTACACTTTACCCCCAGGAAACTGGGTACTCATTTTACCGACCTCAGAAGGATGGAAGGCTGAGTCAACCTTGAGCCGGCTACCTGAACCCGGCTTCCACCAGGATCAAACTCAGGTTGTGAGCAAAGCTTGGGCTGCAGTACTGCAGTTTACCACTCTGCACCACGGGGCTCTTAAGAGATGGTGACTGGCTCAAGGTATGTGTATAATAAATACATTTTATAGTAATAAATAACCTATGAGGTGGAAGTCAGAGACAGAGAACATGTAACTGGTTCAAGGGTACCCAATGAACTTATGGATGAATGGGGATGTGGATTCAGCTCTCCCCAGGACTAGTCTGACACTCTAACCACTACACCTTGCTGTATCCCACACTTCTCAAGCTACTACCCTCCTCATGTGCAGGATTTCAAAGGAAAGTATGCCCTTGCAAATACATACTTTGAACCTCAGGGAGAGGAAAGTAATTTGGGAGGGGAGCTGGTTTAAACAGAACAAAAAAACCCTCCACACTTCTCCATTTCATACTGCTCCCTCCTGAATGTAGTATGATGGGGAAAGTAGCAAAAATCCATTCCTTTTGGACTCAACCCAACATCTTTCATAGTTTCAATTTGACAGTCTCACATCTGGATTTTTTACGGTAACAGATTCCAATTATCAAATTGCTAGAAGAAAAAGAAATACTGCATATATTAATAGTTAGGACAACAGAAATTGGAAAACAGAGACTTTAATGTATTAAAATGCAAGCTTGAGCTAGCAAATAAGATCTGATATAAATAAGAAAGCCCAGTATAACTTTAAATTTAAATAAATATTCCTGCAGGCCAGTATTGTAAAGACATTCTAGACACAGGACATCTTATTCGCATTTGCTTCTGAACCCTTCTAAATTATGCAAGATTTTAGGAAATGTTCTATCATACATAATTAGTTCACGCAGATTTCTGGCTACATCTCCAGATCTAGCTCTATGCATACCCTAGCACAACCCAACAATCAGCTGTAGCTGTACACTGAAGGCTAAGATGGGCAAAGGTGAACGATTGTCTTTAGAGGAAATTAGCCTACTATTATAGATCTGGTCATTGAGGAATCTGATAAACTTCCAAGTAACTCGAAAGTTCAACAAAACATAACTACAAAACCATCACCACAGGAAAATCCAGAACAAAATCAAGGAGGATGGCGTTGTCAGAAAGATACTGCGTTTACGTCTCACCAACTACAAGAGGAAGCAGAAGATTCATCAGCATGCACATACAAATGAAGTACCTTTGCATATTAGTTAATAAATGAAAAACCTATAGTTGAATACATCAGTCGCTCTGCTAGTTTTCCACAGACAGTCTTAAAATATCCATGTAAAAGCCTCAAGACACCTTGGAACATTATATGCCAAACTGAACTTCTTTTCAGAAAGTTGAAAGGTTTTTTATTTTTTTTAAATAAGGGAAATGTTCTTTCAGCTTTAATATAAATTCAGACACATCAGGCCTTACCTTTGAAGCCATTCTCATGAAAAGCTTATTTTGATCCTCTGCTGTTCTCATTTTTTCATTCCTGACCAAATCTGTCAGGCTCAGATTATCATCATCCTGAAAATATCTGACCCTTTCCTTATCCATGTGAGTAGCAATCTGAAAGTGAACACCAAGAAAACAAATATTAATTTGGTATGAGTGTCAAGTCTCTTTTTTAAAAAACAGTCTACAAGAAGGGCCAAACTTTGAATTTTACAGACACCCGGATTTCTGCAACAAGCCCAAAACTGATACAAAAGGGAATTCAGATTAGCTTTCTGATTTCTTGTTTATTGCACGTAACAGAATAGGTCTGTGGCCAAAGCTATTCAAGATGAGTTTAATCAGGAAAGGTACCATAAGCAGGTACTTCTGTAACTGGGCAAACAGCGCTAATCGATATTTTTGCAAAACAGACTACTGTGCAACTCTTACAACTTCAGACAAGAGTCAAAGGGAAAAGACAGAGGAACGCTGTCTCCACACCTATTGTTGGATCAGCTGTCAATCATACCAGCCACAAATTAAAGACAGGAACCAGCAAACACACCATCTTTACAACTACTGTTTGCACTGTGACCCCCCATTCTGTATTCAAAAGAATACAATTGGTTAGAGGTCAATAATTTAGAATTCAGTCTTTCCCTGTTCTTCCTCTGGAATACATTCAAAAATCAATAGGAGCCTTAAGTAAAGAACTGTGAACAGAGCTACAGTTTTCCATAATATATCACAGCATTCTAGTAGCTCTCTTACATTGTTTTTGGAATTCGTGTTACATGTTGCTCTGTTCCCACCACATACATTCCCAAAGGTCACTTAGGAACTATATTCTAATAAGCTGCAAATTAAGAATTTATACTTATGATGTAAAGACCCACCGTCTGTCTCTTCCTCCTTCCTTCCTTTGGTTGCATCGCTCCTCCTGGAGCATTCACAGGCCAGGTTCCACCTGATTTATCAGTTCTCACAAGAATCACATCATAGTCTTCTTGGGCGCCTGTTGTCTATATTAATGTTCAAAAAGAGGTTTTAAAATATAACAAAGTAAACAAATACAGGAAATATTAAAAGCACTAAAACAGATGTTTGTAATACATTCATTTTAAAAGTCCACAAATGTTTTCTAAAATACAAAGTGTGTGTATGTATTTATAAGAGAACTAATGAAAACAAGCTAACCAAAATGAAATTCTTCATGGAGACAGCTATCCCCATACAAACAGTATCCTTTAGATGTATAATCCTGCGCCTTCATTGAAGGCAAATTAATCATGGTTCCTAAATAAACCAAAATATGAACTGATAGCTTGTAGTGGTTTTGCAAACACGAATATTAGAGAACCAGGCTATGATTTGTTTTAACTTCATTTATATCCTGCCATTATACCCAACAGGGACCCAAAGTGGCTTACATCATTCTACTCTCCTCCATCTTTCCTCACAACAGCCCTGTGGGGTAGATTAGGCTGACAGTATGTGATGGATCCAAGGTCACCCAAGCAAGTATCCATGGCAGAGAAGGGAATTGAACCTGAGACGCCCAGATCCTAGTCAGTAGTGGCTAGCCACTACCCCACACTGGCTCTGAAGTATTGTGAAATATTATTAAAGCTGAAAAGGGAAAGTTAACTCTGGAGAAGGGAGGAGGAAGTATATATTCCCAGAACTGGCTTCTAATTTTTAAACCATGGTTGGCAGCGATCCAGAGTTCCTTCTGCATCAGACCTAAGCAATGAGATGTCAGGGAGTGGGGAGATTATTTTTAAATTTGTAGGGAAAAAGAAATGATAAAACAAAATTAGAGGGGCTGTGTCTAAGCTTCTTGCTTAGTAATTAGAAAGCAGCAGCTCGTTGTATTTTAATTGATTAAATTAGCTCTAATAAGGGGAATGTCATCAAAATTGGGCATATTAAAATAGACTTTGTCAAGGTTGATAAACACCTATATAAATCTCAATCTGAAGCCACTTTCAGATAAATAAACAATGTGTCTGCCTCACATCTGCTCATCCTACCCATAATGACAGCTTATCCCTGAAAGCATCAACAGAAAGCAAGAAAGTTTTGTAGTTATGAAAGCATCAGGGCTCTATGGGTTTAATTATATTCTTCAGGAAAACCTACACAAATATAATGGATAAAGGGACAAAAAGAAAAATCAAGATGTACATATTTTAATAACCAAATGATCTAGCTCCTTCTTAATTCAGCAGAGATTTTACCTTGAGAAACCTTTTTAAAACCAAACCTTTATTCTTAATTCTTTTTCCTCCACCCAAAAGGGTCCTAAAGCCATTATCTGGCCCTTTCCCAACACTGGGACAACTCCAAAGAGAGAGTACTTAATAGAAGTCCACTCCCTAAGGTGCCACAGGACTTCTGAGTTCAACCTAATGCATGAGGATTGGGCTGCAAGTGTGCAGAACTTTCCATAAGCATGGGTAAAATAGTGTTTCACAATGAGATAGCAACTATTGTCCAACAAGATCAAAACTATCTCACAATGAGACAGAAACGATTATTGCATAATGACAATTATATATGTATATGGCATTTATATATAGAGAGATAACTTAGGGATGCCATTTCCCCATTACCTGGCCAGCGGGGGTGGGGGGGAGGCACGGGAACGGGCCTCCTGGGCGCACTTCTGGGGAAGCATGCCAATGTCACTCCTGGGACTGACATCATTGCACTGCCCCGAGTGCACGCCTGTGCTTTTCAGTGGGCCCCCGCACCAGTGTGATGATGTCACTTCCCAGAAGTGACATCATTGTGCCGGCACAGGGAAGGTCATGAGGAGGATCGTGGGCCCAGCAAAATGATAAGTTTCAAGCCTCTACCTCCCACGGGAGGCAAAGGGACCTGGTAACACTAGGATGACTGCAAATTCCTTTGAATATTCAGGAAGTGCAATTTAACTGATTATAATTATAAATGCAACATGAAGTATTATTATTAATAATAAACCAGGTCTAAAATCCATCTCAATTATTTATAGAGTCCAATTAGGCAGCATTACTGACTCCTAGTAGTCACAGAATTAAGCTGCTAAAGAAAGGAATTACTCCTAACAAAATTAAACTGAACTGACAGACAAGGATTAATTTTAAATGCTACAAGCTTAATGTAAGGTTGGAAAAATCCCAGAAACCAGATTGCCTGTTGAACTAGAAATTCAAGATGGTATCTAGGAGTCTGCCAACTTCCCTTGCCCTGGTTTAATTTAAACTTTTATTTACAGACCTAAACACTGCAAAATCAATCCCTTAAAAAAGAAAACGGAAGTAGTCTCACTACTTACAAAGCTCCACTGCTCAATGCCAAACAAAAAACTGGCACAGAAAGGTAGTGTCTCTTCTTTCAGTGCAAAATGTCTCCAATCAAATTTTGTTTGCCTAATCTCTAGAGCAGGCCACACCCTTTAAAGCAGGCAGTTCCTCAAAGAGAATAAACTACTAACTGCTAAAAGGTAAACTTAATGTAATAGAACATGTAGAGTGACATTAGAATGGGCTTTTTTTCAGCAGGAACGCAGTGGAACGGAGTTCCGGCACCTCTCGTGTCTGGTGGCTCCGCCCCCCTGATCTCCAGACAGAGATCAGTTCCCCTGGAGGAAATGGCCATTTTGTAAGGGGGCCCATGTGTTTCTCCCTCATTTCCCTCTTGAGAGTCCCACCGCCTCTTTTTCCAGAAAAAAAAGCCCTGGTACACACACTGTCCTTTCGGGATGATACATTTTTGTTTTGCTTGGTTTTCAAATAAAAAGTCTACACACGTTTGTCTTCTCTGGTAACGTTCCCCAGCAATCACTTCTGCTGACAAGAAAGTGAAGTGCATCTTCTCAGGAGAAGGAATTATCCAATTTAAAGTCTTTCACTTTTGATGGACTTTTAAAACATCCCTTTAATACTTCCTATTTGACTGGAGATATATGAAAAACACCTTATAATGCTAGAAATTAAACTCCAAAATGGCAACTCTCCAGAGGTGAGACACACTCACACAGATGTAGGGTTAACTTAAGTATATTAGTAAGTATATAGGGTCAGACAACAAAAATTTGAAACTATATGCATAAATATACATGAGAAAATGCAAAGATTCAGAGTATATAAAAGGGACATATCAAGGAGACTCTTCCTTTCTCTATAAAAGTTAGGTATTTTGCTGATTTTTTTGCTGTCTATATAGAAAAGAATATGTATGCAAAACAGTAATACAAGCTAGCACTATATTATGTCAACTTCTCCACTATCAACCCAATCACTTAGTACACCTCTTTCACTTCAAAAGGAAAGAAGTACCGGGTTCTCTTTTGAGCCTGTTATCAGAAGTATAAAACAATCCTTGAATCAGCTACAAGGCTGAACATCAAGTGCAACAGAATCAATGTGCCATTAATTCAACTACACCGCTGAATAAAGTGCAAACATATCAGATGCAATGACAGCAAACCACAATTTCCAACCTGTGAGCCAAGCTTCTGAAATGTCTATTCCCTTTCACTTTCCTTCACATTCTCTCTACAGCAATTGCCTCCAGAGTGTTAATTATGGTTTTGTATTGCACATCCATCGATGCAAACAAATTTACTATGTTGCAAACCAGTTTCCTTAATAAACCAAACACTGAAACCATGTTTTCAAGTGAATGTGCAAACCACAGTTAATAGGGTTTCTACTGTGCTCCTAGTCATGGACTGCACTGATGCAACATAAAAAAACAGTTTAAAATAGGAAGCAGTGGGCAACAGCACTGAAGGGAAAAGAACTCACCCCAGGGTATCTCTCAATTTGCAAACCACTGATCTAGTCATACTACTAACACTAGAACACATTATTCGAGTTCTGGTCATCTATTTGCTTTGTATGTTGTCCAGATCACATAAATGTATAGTCTCTTTGATTTTCCAAATAGCTGATTATTGTCTATATCCTCCCAAGTGAACTGAATAATCTGAGACTGTACAGCACAGTTCTCTCTCGCCGATTAATGCACCACTTCAAAACCTTAGAAAACAAAAATCAGAGTCTCTAACGATAGCATGTTAAGTAAAATACAATCGTGATGCTGCCTCCCAAGAGAGGCAAACTGTTCCATTATTGAACAGGAGAAAATGAAAGAGCTCTCCTATAACCCACAGTTTAATTTGAAGAGTAGCCACTAGTTGACTCTGGAGCAGCTGAGCAAAAGGAGTTGACAGCAGACTGATAATTTGAGTGCGCCAACTATTAAACTGGAACTGCTGCTCAACGCTTAACAGCTAAAATAAATGATAAAAATTGCAAGAGTCCTTCCATCAAAAACGTGGGGGGTGACATAGCTGGCCACAAAGAAATGGGGAAAAAATCCATTTCTAAAAATATTGCAGAGTCAATGAGCAGATGCATATTGCATGAGCTCAAAGATGATGCAAGGCTAGACACAGTTCTCCACAGAGAGCCAAAAGAAATTAATCTAGGCATGGTATCACAAAAGTGTTATAAATGATGCATAACGTTTAGATAAAGAAACTAACTCTGATACCCTTAACAGCTAGGTTCTCAGGAATAAAATATACTATTTGCATCCACATATTTAGATCTCCTATCTACAAAAAAAGGATTCAGAACGTCTGCCTTTTTTATTATACTGAGCCGGATAAATAAACCAACAAGACCTTAAGCACTGAGTCATCATTAGAACTATTATAATTAAAGCTTATTTAAACCAAAGCTTGTCAAAAGAAAAACTAAAAAGGCGGGGACATGCCCCATGAGGGAAAGCAGTCCACAATCTAGCTGCCACCACTGTGAAGTCCCTGTCCTGGAGATCCACCTGCAGAACACTGTTAGCGAGGGCATATGGAACAGGGCTAAGTTCACGCAGAAGGAGCCAGTAGACAGCTTCATGCCTATAACTGCATAGTTGCAGATCTTAAGATCCAGTGAAGACCAAAGTCAGTGGTCAGCTGGGTAGTGGTAAATTGGTCTAGGAAAATCCAAGAAAGCTCTCGATACTAGCCTTTTAATGGTTTATTAGCAGGTTGTAGGGAAGCCTTCTCTTGCTGGGGCCCTGTATGTGGAATTCCTTTCCCAGAGATACTTGCGCACCATCAAAATTTACTTTTCTTCAGCACTAGGTTGAAACATGTTTGTGTATCCGGTGTATCTTGTAGATGGCTGTATTTGGCACTCTTTGATTAATTTGCTGGCTTTACTTTAACAGGGGGTGGGTTATTATTTTTAGTTTTTGTACTTGATTTTTTTTCTTTTTAAGAGACCTTGAAGGCTTTCTACATGTGAAAAGGCACAATATAAACTATTTTAAAAGAGAAACAAATAAACAGTGGTTGAAAAGAGAAGTTAACAACTCTGTCGTCGCAACCTATTTTTCATTTCTTGTCAAATGCTTTTTGTGATCGTATCGGCTTTCAGCAAGTTCTTCACTTCAGCTCAAGCTAATCAGCTACATCACTCATATCCAGGCTGCTAGCCAGCCAAGAATCCTGTATTATGCAAAAGAGTTTCTTCCACATTTCAAGGTGTCTTTAAAATATACATGTAAATAAGCACTGGCATAGCTGCACTTGGCAAGTATGAATTACCTCCGGACAGGGAATCATAAGTTGGTTCTTTTTAGGCCACAAATGTCACCAAGGCCTTAAGCCTGGCTGATGCAGTAAAAGGAGAACAAGTTGTTGCCCACCTAATGATTTTCACTGGCATCAGCTGTCAAGCTGCCATCAGCCAAACATACTTCAGGAATGCACATGGTACAAGCTGTGCAGTTTAATTGAAAGATCATCCGACACTCCAGATGCACTGGCTGAAAGCCAAACATCTTCATCTAACACATACAGGAATGCATCTTAATTACTCATCTTAAAACTGTGTAATTACTTTCATTAAAAAATGTTTTCTTTACATTTTGGAGACCATTGACTAATGAACCTTAGAACACCAATTAGGCACACTGTTTATACTGATGAACTCCTTTTATAATGACTTTTCAAAATCTAAAACCTTCCTAATTGCATCACGCTGATTCAAGGGATGTAACCAATTCATGCTTAATTAATCTATGCTTACGATTTTTTTCAAAATGGGCTGAAAATGTTGACTTCATACCTCCTTGCATTGGGTGTGCCTAAGAGGACAGTAACAAGATGTGCAAAAAAACTGATGTTTTCTAGGTTAAGAACTATCTTCAAGCTTCAGATTGCAAAATATCCCATGTGTAGCAGACCATTTTTGCTCAGCTTCCTATTCTGGGATATCATCATCATCATCATTATTCTTCACTGGATTTACTCTCAGCCATCTTGTGAATCAATATGAATCCAAAGGCAGAACATAAATATATTTCAATAAATGCAAGTTAGCAAGAATACTCTGACGTTCTGCTAGATGTTGTCAATGCTTAATGAAAAATGGAAATGGGACAAGCCCACCCCGAGATTTATTAGATGGGGTGCCATCCTGAGGCATTTCCCCACAATTCCTTGCTATACATCCAACACAATGTGTCCCTGTCTCAATAGTTCCCAAATTGGGCACTATGAGCGATAAGAACATTCAATTATTAAAGATCATGAGACCAAACCACCCTGTTCACAGAGAATGCTGCCCACTATATTGCTTCCTGACTTCTGTTTGGGTCCTGCGTCCTTCTAATCAGCCTTGCTGGGGTCGGTAAATCCTGCCACATTTATGGATCAGGTGTGATTGGACTGTTCAGTTACTTCTGATGCAAAACTTTGGAGAAATTACTTACTCTATTAGGAATTTGCCTACTGCATCTCAATATGAATCACTATTCTAAGCTTGCATCCTTCCAATCAGGAGGCATGCTCAGAATGACAACTCCTGAAAAAAAAAACATGCTAAACTATCCTAAGCAGAGTTACTCCAGTTTAAGCCCACTGAAATCAATGGGCTTAGACTGGAGTAACTCTGCTAGGATTTCACGGTTTTCTCCTCTTACACTCTTAGAATGTTCAGGTCACAAAAAAAATCCCTCATTAGCAGAAATTTGGAAAACACTGCCACAGCTCAATAAAAAATACTGTACCAGCAAACAGTGCTTCTCTGACACACAGACATTCTTCATTTACTATGAACAAATAAGCTAGTAAAAACACAAATCCAGGTTTACTGAAGGAACAGTACCAAATGTGTGTGTCAGATGAGATTCAACCAAAAGGACTGGCTGGTATTAGAAATTGTGATGAGCTGGAAAACATTTGCAGTGGGGGTATACAGGCCACAACCCATCTGCTACTAGATGTCTGTTCATTCAAGATACTGTATTGAGTTGCATATTTACATGCACTTATCCATTCACTAAACTCTATGATATGAAGTCTCTTGTCAACACTGACAAATATCTAACATTGCTTTTGGGGCGGTATAAATGTTCTGTTATCCTGAATTAAGGAAGCCAACAATAAAGACTACATTATTTAATGAACAATTAGGGCAGCATGTTGTAATGCTGCAGAATAATGTCACACCCATTCTGCGATCACTCCATTGGTTACCCATCAGTTACCAGGTTCAATTTAAAGTGCTAGCTATCAAAAACAACGCCCTTCATGGCCATAAACCCTCATATCTGCAGGACTGCCTCTCCTCCAATGCTCCGCCATGGCAGCTTCATTCCTTTAAGCAGGGCTTCTGCAGGAACCAGCAAGCAAATGGGCAACAACAACAACTACCTGTACACGTGGATTCTCTGTGGTGCTCCCCACTTTGTGACACAGCCTGCCTGGGAAGGCTCCCACACGTCTTGTCATCCTGCAAACTGTGGAAAACTGAATTGTTCAGGGTGGCATGTTACAAGGATAAATGACAACAGAGTGGTTCAGGAAAGAACTTTGATAATGGTCTGCGGACTATACTACTGAGTACAGTATATATTATCTGTTTGCTCCCACTGTATTGTTTTCTACTTATGTAAGACATTTTCTACATTGTTTAATAAATTATATATTCTAATATATAATCAAGTAACATATTAGAATATTTCTGCTCTGTTTCAGATTTCTGCAATCCAGTCCTATTACACTGCCTACTGGATGTCTCATCCTTCTGACTGCACTGACTTACACTGTGTAATCCGCCTTCAGTGTCAGTGAGAAAGGCGGACTATAAATCACGTAAATAAATAAATAGGCTTCAAAGGATTAGCCTAAATTCAAACAACTGCATTACTAGTTCTTCATCCACAGGAGAGCTTTGGGCAGTTTGTTAGTTACTAAGTAGGAGCAAAGGGGATATCTTCTGCTCAAGGGTAAAAATACAAAAATCTGCTAGACACAGACTCCTGGGTCACAGTTTCTAGTAGGGCCTCTCCATATAGAAGTTAGATTCATTGGCCAAGATTCATGTCTCAAGCAAACACACCACCCTAACCACCTTTAAAGCATATTTATTTTCTTGTTTTCTTTGCTGTATAGAGATGGGCACAGAACGAAAAAAACCCGAACCACGAGGTTCGTCAATTTCTACAGAACACAGAACATGAACTTAACAAACTCACCCAATTTCCGAACCAGTTCGAGGGGGCCCAGGACGGCCCCCTTCATGTTCAGAGAGCCCAAACTCGCAGGGAGTTTTCAGTAGGCTCTTCTCCAGCCATCCTCCAAGTTTCATGAAGATTGTAATACAGATCTCCAAGTTATAGAGCCCCAAAGCTGGTACCCCCAGGAAAGTCCCAAATGGAGCCATCAATGGCAATTGCCTTATGCCTCCATTTGAAGTGATGGACCCCCATTACTTACAGGCAGGCTCGGGGAGGCATCCCACTGCCTCCCAACTCGAGGCGGGGAGTCTGGCCACCCCTCCCTGCGGCACCCACTTGTGCCCACCCGCACGGCCCTAGGGGCAACCAGACATCTGCCCCCCCCCAAACCACCTCCACCAGACACTGTCCCCAGCTGGAAAGGGAATGAAAATAAAATAAAACAGTGTTTGCACTGATGGTGTGCACAGCGGAGACAGTGGAGCAACCCCATGCAGGTGTGAGTCAGAGTACCAGAGCCCCTCAAAACACCACCCAGTCACTGGCACAGGCTGCAGAGGCGCACAAAAGAAAACTAAAGGGCACTAATGGGGTGTGCAGAAAAAGGGAACACTGCACTGCACCACACAAATGCACACAGAAAAGTCAGGCTCCCTGGGGCAGGGGGACCCACAAAACAAACCAGAAGTGAGACCCTCCAATAAGCAGAGAAAGAGAGAAATAAAAGCAAATAAAATTGAAGCTCCCGGGGGGGGGCAAACCCCCAAAAACCAAACCAGAAGAGAAAGCCTCCAAAAAACAGGAGGAGAAAAATAAAAGCAAATAAAAATCTTGGTCAAGTAAGACCACAGTTGTACTCAAAGGCCTAAGACTAGGCTGGGGTGGGGGAGCTAAGACTAGGATGGGGGGGGAAGAAAGGAAAAAAGCACCCTTTCCCCAAACACCTTCCCAGTCCCCAGTAAGAAAGGCAGCAAGAGAAAAGAAAAAAGGCTTTTCAGCCCCTTTTCCAGCAGCCAGAAGTGCAAGCCAAAAATCCCTCCCAAGTTCCCAACACTACAGCCAGCAAGCTCTCCATCCTCTCCCTCTCCCACTCTGGAGAAACTGAAACCAGGAATCACAGGGCTTCCCCTATTTATGGAAAAAGCCAAGAAGACTGAATAACACAAGAGCACTCTGGTTGGCAGAAAAACCTGCCTAACATGGTTTTGGAAGGAAGAGATTGGTGTTACCATAGTGCTGAAGGCCCACCTCCTCAGTTGCCTTGGAGATTCTAACCTTCCTCCTCCTTTTCCTGGCTGGATAGGCCAGAGGGAGAGCTCTCTAGTTGGCAGGGACAGCTGCCAATCAAGCCTGGAGGCCTCAGATTTGGGGCAAGCTAAAGACTGCCACCGTTGCCTGGGCGAGGGAGTGTTTGGCGCCAAAAGTGTCCGAACCAGCAACGGAACGGTAAGAAAAGTTTGTTTGGTTCGGAAAAACGCAGTCCCACGGAACGCATGGTTCTTTGGCTACGAATCAGCCGTTCTGTACAGAATTTTGTACTGTAGTTTGTTTTGTGCCCATCTCTATTGCTGTACTTACAGTTTGCTTTCCTTGCTGAGACTCAAAGAAGATGTATGTAGCACAGAGACCCGCAGCTCTCACCCTACCCCAAGGCCCCAAAACAAAAACTGGGGACTGACTGAAAGCACTGGCAACAGGCAGAGGTTAGGGCTGCTGCCACTTCAGTGACAAACAGATCAGTTAAAAGCATGGTGAAAAGCTGAGATTGCTTTGGAGGCAATTCAAACAAAAGGTGAGGCAGAAACCTTTAAAAAAAATTTTAAATTATAGACAACTCTGATTTTGTGTGTATGAACAGCTCAGTTTATGGAAGTTATTAAAGAAGTATTGCCTGCTAATATGTCTCAATATAACTTTCTGAAGAACCACATGTACCTTCTTCATAATGGCACTAGGTACTGGCTGAATGCCTTATGATGATTTATGATGATTTTTGTGATGATGATTATGATGCCTTATGATGATTTTTATGATGATTTAGTTCCAGTAACTCTCTGGCAGGCATAAAGATTCATACAATAATCTGCATTCTTCCTAATACATCTTCGTCAACTTGTCAGATTTTGTATTTTACCAGCTTTATTATGCATTTAGTTAAACTTGCAGATATAGCTCATTTGCAGTTGCTTCTTTCATTTCAATCAGCTTTCTTCACCCATGCCTCTAACATGACAGTTTATCTTTTTTTGATTTATGGTACATATTATTTAAATCAAGTATATCTTGTGGTGCTGAAGTCAACTGTGCGTGTTTGGTAAGATGTTTAATTTTATTGTGGCTCCTGTTCCTTCCTACCAACCAACAAAGGGTATTTAAACACAAAACGCAGTAATTAGGGCATTATTTGGACCGGAAATTGCGCTGGAATAATTGCCTCTTCTACTCTTGGCTCCTGCATTAGCAATGAGAAAGTCATTTATTGCCTCGAAATTAAACATCCACATAAATGTTCCAAGGTGACCTTTCACCCAGCCAATGTGAACGTAACAAATGTCCTATTATTTTGTTGGCTGCATTTGAAGTTTCCAAAAGTACAAGTTTGATGACCCAGTTTGGGCTGGAAGATGCCAGATAAAAACAGATTGTTCCCTTACAAGAATGCAAGTGGGATGAAGAACCGAGGCCTCTTTCTTGTGAGTAGGGTTGCCAACAGGCCTGGAGAAAAAGCCTTTAATAAAGGCTTAATGTGTGGAGATAGGCAGCTGAAGTTTTTCTTAACTTCATCTAGCAAGTAACATCTCATTAAGCCTCTGTTAAAGGGGCGACCCTCTTCATGAGTGAATTTCTCCCTCTCACTTCAACCAACCTGCACTGACACTAACCACAGTCATGGTTAACCAGATGACCTACCAAGTCAGGTTTAGAAGCTACTTAAAATATACCAGCCAGCCTGAACCACGATTAACAATAGTGCTGGACTACCGCTGAAGAGGGGGAATTCATTTCAAGGAGAAATGTGCAATCCTGTCGTTAAGAGATCAGCCCTGATACATCTGCAGCAATTCTTCCATTTCATTTGGAGATGGAGACAGAGAAAGAACAAGTATTGGAGGTTATTTTGAAACTGTCATTCAGCTTCGTGACATACAATTGTACTCATTCCCTGCATTAATTTGATTTTATAATTCCTATCAAAATTCTGTACTTGCCTGGAGCAGCATAAGATTTCTTGCTGCACTTAAGTTATTTGCAGAGCAGAAAGTAATTTTCTGATGCCGCTGTATATAGTAGAATGCAAAGAGGAGGATATTCTTTTCCTCTAATCTTTTGATACGTACCCATAATTTTACCGAAGCACTGTCAATAGCACAATACATTCGCTAATCCTCTTAAGATCCCAGGGTGAATACTTTCTGAATCACCTATTAAGTGTATTGAGCTTTCTTATTTTCAAATATGCACCTCACTATTTTTAAAAGAATAAGCTCACATAAATGCATAAAAAATATTAACAATATAAAATATTCTCTTCGGGATTCCAATTTAACTTTTCCTGAAGTGCTTTCATTCAATTAATTTCCTTCTTACCGCTTATACATCATTGTTAAAGAACTGTCTAGAACGATCACACAGGAATCAAGAGAACTGCTCTCATTACTTGCATACTGATTAAAAATGAATGACCGGATTACTTAAAACTATAGTTAACCATTTTTAAAAAAAAAAATCTGTCCAACTCTAAGCTAAAAAACAATTATTAGTAAACTAGCATCTTATAATTTTCTGCAATAAAAATCTAGAGTTTTTGAGAGAAGAACTAAAAGGCCAAAGCCCTCTTTAGCATTGCTTTATTTTAGGCAGACATGACCAACACCTTTCCCTTTAAAATACTAGAAAGCCATCAAAACTGTTGCCATTGCTTATAATCTTATACCAACAGTAATGTTTGAAGTCCTCCTAGCGACAAGCTTTTAACCTAATTTTAATTGACCACTAGCCTTTTAAGTGATTTACATAAATTTGCATATATATAAAACTTCAAAATAAGTGCTTTTTCAAGTAATGAAAATTAAGTGTACATTTTTATAAGCAAAAGCCAATAGTGAGAATTAAACATCCCAACAAAAATAGTTTCCAAAGGTAAGTAAGTGTCTTCTTAGTTCTCAGTCACACTCCCCTCCATTAATTTTGCACCAAACTTTCCACACCATTAATTTTGCCTCCTCTAATCAACTAGAATTTGTGTTGATTAACACTGCCATCCTAAGAACTCTTTACTGGGAGTAAAACCCACTGAAAAGACCTTAGCAGGATTCTAAGTAGACCTGCCTGGGATCACATTGTTAATCTACCAATTAAAGTTACTCTTCCAGCCTTGCTACCTAAATACATTCTTGTGTTCATTTCACCCTTTCCTGCATTTATATAACAAAATTAAAAGAAAGCGTGATCCAGTGAAGCGTAGTGGTTAGAGTGTCAGAGTAGGAGTGTATGTGAGTTATGTGCCGTCAAGTCGTCTCTGACCTAAGGTGACCCTGTGAATGAAAGAGCTCTAAAACGTCCTATCTTTAACAGACTTGCTCAGATCCTGCAACTGGAGGACGTGGCTTCTTTTATTGAGTCAAGCCATCTCGTTTTAGGTCTTCCTCTTTTCCTGCTGCCTTCCACTTTTCCTAGCATTATTGACTTTTCCAGAGAATCTTGTCTTCTCATGATGTGACCAAAATACAATAGCCTTAGTCTCTTGTCATTTTAGCTTCTAAGGAGAATTCAGGCTTGATTTGATCTAGTACCCACTTATTTGTCTTTTGGGCTGTCCATGGTATCTGCAAAAATTTCCTCCACCACCACATTTCAAATGAATCAATTTTCTTTCTGTCAGCTTTTTTTACTGTCCGACTTTCACATCCATACATGGCAATGAGGAATACCATAGTTTGGATCTTGGTTCCCAGAGAGACATCTTCATCTTTAAGAATCTTTTCTAGTTCCTTCACAGCTGCTCTTCCAAGGCTCTTATCTTCTTCTGATTTCTTCACTGCAGTCTCCCTGTTGGTTGATGATTGAGCCAAGGAATAGAAAATCTTGAACAACTTCAATTTCCTCATTGTAAACTTTAAAACTGTGTAATTCCTCAGTAGTCATTACTTTTGTATTCTTGATGTTCAGTTGTAATCCTGCTTTGGCGCTTTTTCCTTTAACCTTCATCAGTAGTCGTTTCAAGTCTTCACTATTTTCTGCTAGTAATGTGGTGTCATCTGCGTATCTCAAATTGTTAATGTTCCTCCCCCCAATTTTCACTCCACCTTCCTCTAGATCAAATCCAGCTTTCCTTATGAAATACTCTGCATAGAGGTTGAACAGATAGGGAGGTAATAAGGATCCTTGTCTGACACTCTTGCCAACTGGAAACCATTCCATTTCCCCATATTCTGTCCTGACAGTAGCCTCTTGTCCAGAGTACAGGTTGTGCATCAAAACAATCAGATGTTGTGGCACCCCCATTTCTTTTAAGACTCTCCATAGCTTTTCATGATCCACACATCTGCCAGGATCTGGAAGACCCAGGCTTAAAATCTCCACTCTGTCATGGCTGACCTTGGGCCACGCACTCTCAGCCTAACCTACCTCACAGGGCTATTGTTTTAGGTGGGTAGCCACAGTCTGTAGAATAGCAGAATTTGAGTCCAGCAGCACCTTAGAGATCCACAAGAATTTCAGCGCTGTTGTTGTGAGAATAAAAAGTGAGGATAAAAGAGAAGAAAATTATGCGAGCCACCTTGGGTCCCACTGGGGAGAAAGATGGAGTATAAATGAAATAAATAATAAACACTAAAATAATCTTGCTGAATCCTTCGCCAGTGTAACTGAGCTATTTATTAACATGATTTTGATCATGCCTTTCTGCCCCAACAGAGCCAGCAAGGCAGCCAATAGATTACTTTTTAGGTATAAGCTTTCGAGAATCACAGTTCTCTTCATCAGATGCATGGAGGGCAAGAAGAAACTGGTCAGATTTCTTCTTGCCCTCCATGCATCTGACGAAGAGAACTGTGATTCTCGAAAGCTTATGCTACAATAAAGTTGGTTAGTCTTAAAGGTGCTACTGGACTCTTTTTGATTTTGCTACTACAGACTAACACAGCTAACTCCTCTGCATCTTTTTAGGTATGTGACTCTGGATTCTAAACTGGGAACCTCATGGCCTGTGGCTGGGATTTTGTCTTAGCAAGCTACCTGGGACTGCATTTGCTCAGAGCCTGAATGGATATGTGGGACGTACATCAGTTCCTGCAAGTGGCATACGGTTGAAAGCTTGAATTTGACCAGGCTTGTCATTTTTACCTGTCCCCTACTGCGTTTATCCTTTTTTAGTTTTGCCAGCTTTAGTTCTATCAGCTCAGAGGCTTTGAGCTCCAGAGCACCAGCTCCTAATCTAGACTTTGTACATTTATCCACAGTCCCAGTCTGGTCCTCACATGGACTCATATTTTGCTTAGGCACTCAGTTACGTTTACAATCCATAGTCAATTATGCTACCTATTTGGATTGCTAGCAAGTCTGATAGCTTCTTAAACTGAAGTATTTGTTTGCTGAAAAGTCATAACAGTTCTGCTAGAAAAAGCATTTCTCGCAGATATTTTGTGAGTTTACAAACTCTTTAGACATCTGAAAATGACTCGAGTTCCATGACAACTTGCATTAGTACCTTATTTTTAAAAAAGTAGATGACAATTGGAGTTGGCTATGAAAAACATATTCCAAACTGGGCAAAAAAAAATAAAATATATCAGCAATCAACCAAGCTGGGCCCACAACCTTCTTGAAAATACAGCATGATGATTATTGCTTGAGTCCCTCTTTAACACTGGCATCCACCAACAACAATTCAGCACAAGAAAAAAACCGCAAGCAGAATTTGAAGGAAGATGGATGTTAGAGCAAGAAACAATTTGTGAGAAGATGCAGAATGCCCAACTGCCCAATAAATTGGATTTCTGGTAGATTCCATCACGTATGCTCTGGACATGCTGATGAGGAAGTTAGTTACAGTTGGAAACTCAGACAGAAATGACAACAGATGTCTCATTGCTCCCAATGCAATCAGTCTAAAGGAACGCTTTTCAGAGAACAGAAACCAACAGAACAGAAATCTGCTTGCTGTATCACAAACTGGGTTTTAACACCAGCCTGGCACAATCTAAATTCAGATTCTCTGAATTCTTCATTCGTGGACAGATTATGAGTATTTTGCCATCCAGTCACCCTAATTCACATACACACGTGAAACTGCCTTCACAGACCATTTATCAAGGTCAGTATTGTCTACTCTTCACTGTAAGGAGCTCTCCGGGGTTTCAGGTCATGGTCCTGACATTACCTACTGACCTGGTTCTTTTAATGAGAAAAACTGGGGATTGAACCATGGGCCTTCTGCATTCCAAGTGGATGCCCTACCACCAAGCCATGGACCCTCCCCAAATTCACAGTGTAGAGTCCTATTTAAGAGACGTGTACATCACATTTTTCTTGCACTCAGATGGTTCACAACTGTCCAGCAATGCCATCCTCCCTTCACCCCCCTCAAGCACTGCTGCAACAGGCACTGTCCCCAGGAGCTGGAGCACCTCCTCCGTTGGCACCTAGTCATGGGAGCCTCCGCAGAGCCCCAGTCCACTTTCCCTATTGGAACATGAGCTGCTGGTGCCCATGCACAATCCTGGGCAACAATACCCAGCCGTGCAGCCAATTCACCTTCCTCCTGCAGTGGCACAGGTGGGTCAACTTCAGCCAGGCCCACAGGAAGGTGTTGGCAGCCCAGGCACAGTGAGCACAAGCCCCAGGCCACAGAGGGAGCCACTGGAGAAGCTTCAGAAGCAGCAGGGGCAAACCACATAGAGAGCAGAGGAAACACCCCACCCTGTGCTGAGATGGAGTAGAAGGGGCCAAGAAACTGCAGAATTTACCAAGCCCTCCCCTTGGATAGGCCAGGAAAAGGGCCACTCAGGAGGCTGGGTGGGGATTGAGAGGAAATCCAGGGAGGCAGAAAGGGGGAAGCCTTTAAAAGCAGGTTCCTGAGAGGGCTGAGGAGGAAGCACAGGGAGAGGCAGCTGGTACATGCTTTCACGAGGGGTGTGCAATTTGCTATTTGTACTGAATATATATCCAGATAATGCCTTATTGGGATTATCCAGATATACCGAATAACTTTAGAGAATCCTGAACATATCTGGGAATTCCAAATACCTTAATTCCAGCTACATCCAAATACATTTGGGTTTATTCAGCAAATGCAATTCCAGACATTTTAAAGCTGGCTGCTTCTGCAAGCTCCTTTTTCTTCTTTCTAAGGCTTTCCACGCACACGCACACCCCAGGGGAGGAGGAAGTGAGGCAGGAGGGAGGGAGACTGTGTGAACGAGTCCCCACCTTTGCAGGCTTCCCAAGATTCTCTGATTTGAGGTTGTTTCTGTTGGAATTGCAATAATGTTTTTGCTTCAGTTTTGTTCTGCTGAGATTTTCTGGTTTGACTATGGGTTTTGGGGACACTCTGGTTTGACATTGGTTCTGGTGAGACTCTGGTTTGATGTTGGCTCCATTGCATCAATGAGGTTCTGGTGGGCTTTCCTTGCTTACTATATATGCTAAGATTTAATCTAAATGGTAGAAATAAATGTCATGACTATTTTTCTCCAATGACCGGACCCGTTTGTTTTGTTCTACCTTGTCTCTGCCCTTCTGAGGCCTGAGGACACCTGTCCTGGGAAGCCAACAGCACCACAGACAACCAGAGAGGGGTGGCAGTGGAAGGAGAGCCTCAAACAACAGGAGAGAATGCTACAAATCAATAACATTTATTGTTAGAACCAATCAGAAATTAAAACCAAAATATTTCTTTACTAAAGTGATTAAATTATGGAATTCCCTATCACAGGATTAAGTGATCGCTGCTAACATAGATGGTTTTTCAAGGGGATTAGACAGAATCATAGAGGATAGATCCTTCAGCAGTTATTAGCTCATTTTTAGTACAGGACTAAGCACAGTGTCTAATTGCTGGCACTGAAGCTTACAGGATGAGTGTTTTGAGCATATGACCAAAGAGAACCCCCACTAGCAAACATCTGAATGCTAGTTCTAGGAGACAACATCAAGGGATGGCCTCATCCCCTGTGTTCTGTCGCTGGCCCTCCAGGGAAACTGGCCACTGTGGGGAAGAGGATGCTGGACGAGATGGACCATTGGTGTCATCCAGCAGGGCCCTTATGTACAAGCAACAGGTGCTGATACATCTGTCACTCCACTCCATTCGCAGACTGAATGGCTGCTTGAATGTCTTACAGCCTTTACAGAAGCTGGATAACAAAGCTGTCTCTCTTACCTCTATGGGAGGTACTACTTGAACTGGCACAATATATGGCTTGATTCATCCAAATGTTGTCCATCTGGTATTACCCACACAACCATTAATGGATGGACAGTCACACATCAGCAGCCTATTAGCCCCAAATGTTCTTCCTTTACACAACATAAAATAAATGTGAGCGGGGTGGGAGTATTAGTCAAAATAAACTGTGACCGCTCGATATATATAGATAAAGTCATCTTATTACAGAGGCCTTTACTAACATAACCTAGGGCAAGATTCTTCTTTATTTTACTGTCAGCCCCACTGAACTGAGGCACAATTAAGTCCAGCACAGTCCTTGAAAGCAAAAATTGATTTTTCTGCTAATCTTATAGCTCAGAGCTAACTATATTACAATTAGGATGATGATTTATAGATACTAGTCTACACAGAGTTAAGGTGTGATGCAAAAACACCAGATATTGACATAATTAGAGAAGTGAATGCTGGGAAGCTAATAAAAGTGTCCTGGATTGCCAATTATTTCCTCTCTACTCTGGTATTGTTTTTTTCAGAGCTTCTCATTATTGACTTCCTGTTTACCCTTGGCCACATCTTCATCTGAGTTGGTTCACGCTCTTTATGCTTATTAGAAGATCTGAGTTTAGAATGCAGCAGAACACTAAAAAATTCTCATGTGCCTTACCAACAAAGCGAGGTATTTAAGGTATCGCCTATTCTGAAACTACCAGAAATCTTGTTATTATCAGTTATTAGGAAAGGCCAAGACAACACAAAAGTCTATGCTTCTAAACATATACCAAATGTACTAAAGAAACAGACACAAATTACTAAAAAGAACTAACCAAAATCCCAAAAAGACATCCCTATCAACTACCATCATTTAAAAGAAAAACCCACCATCAGTATTGGCAATTAATCTATAATCAGATGCTTAAAATAAAAAAAGAAACCCCCAAAACTTTTCCCATCACGACTGCATCAGTAGTGGGGCACTTCCAATTGCTTTGAGGCATCCTGGACCCCAGATATGACTCTCAGGAAAACATGAGATTTGTAGTATACTGTGAACCTTTGTTTATTGCACACAAAAACTGTGCATGTCTGGGTGGGTCTGACTTGGATGACACAAGTATAGTATCTTTGTTGCCCTATATATGAATTGGTTACTGTGACATCTTGCATTATCCTGGTTTGACCACAGATTATGGTATCGCTGACAGCATGATGGTGAAAATTAAAGGAAGTAGGCTGCCACCTACCCAGTTTTAGATTACCAACCAAAAAATGGTTTCCATCAGTAGAGGAAGACATGAGACAGAGTATAAAGAATTGGGCAACTAATTCTGGAAGCCTGGGTGGTACTTGCCCTTGAACGTGGAAAGCTGCTTTGCAAACAGGGGAGGTTCAAAGCTCTTTGTGATAGGACAAGATGGATCTGCAGCAACAAAGACTATCACTGACTTAGCCCAAGCCCTTCCATAAGCCCATGGGCACAGGGCGATTGATTATGCTGCTGTAGCAGCAAGAAGCTTTCTGCTGCATTCTGGCTCAAAAGCAAAAAAATAAATAAATCAGGATATATAGTTCATCAAGAGGAGGTGCCAGAAGCCATGCCTACTGATTTGGCTACCACCAATGAGAGTTAATTTGAGGTTCAGGGCAGGGTTTGTATATCAGAGCATGGGAGCTTGCATAGGGATAGAAACAGGGGAGTAACACACCCTGCTGGATTCCAGTTTGACTTGGGAAGCCCATGGGTCTCTGTCTGATCTGCTCCCAGCATCAAAAAAGTGGCAGGATATGATGGGTGGGGCTGGCAGTAATCAATGGTACATGCTGTACACTTGGTAATACAAGGTCACTGCATTCTAATATTGACAATACACCTTTTTAATTAGCATGAACAGCTCATTGGATGAAATCTTTTTGAAAATGTGGTTTCTGGTCTATGCATATTCTTCATGCTGCACTTTAATCTTTGAGCTCCCATATAGGGGTGGGCACCAAAAACTTTTTGGGTGATCTGGATTTGGGTTTCAGGGATCCCCAAAAAACTGAGAATCTCTGAAATCCAAGTCAATTTCTCTAATCTTTTTAGAGAAACTCAAATGTATCCAGCCATTATTCTCTATGAGGACTAATGGCAGAAACTATCCAGGGGCTGGGTTGGGGGGGGTCATTTTTCAAGCAAACTCCACCAAATTTCCAGGAACGTACTCCTTCACTAAATACCATCACCACCACCACCCCAAATTTCAGGAAGATTGAGCTCTGGTGTCCAATTCTATAGGCCCCTGAACGAGCTGCCCTGAGCCACTCTTCATTGTTTCCTATGAGGGAAACATTTTCAAGGCTTTCCAGGCAAAGGGAAGCCTTAAGCAAAGGCAACCCCTGTCCAAAAGTAAGTCCCAAATACAAGTCCTCCCAATGCAAGCTGAACCAACAAAGCCCAACAAAACCAAAATGAAGCAGGGGACCCAATGTCAAACCAGAGAGCCCCCCCCCCCAACTGAAGCAAAATGGAGAAATTTGCTGGAGTTGTGCAGTTTAAAAGGCTGCTTCTGGTGGCTTGACGGGCTCTTTTGGAGCTCGGGCAGGGGTGGAGGGGCAAGATGGGATGGGAATCCATTCTGCCTGTCCCCTGCCAGCTTTGAGCCACTCTCCTCCTGCCCGCCAGCCTTGCGCAGCTCTCCTGCCATGACGCCGAGCTTGCCTTCACTTTACAAAGTGGAGGAGAGCCCTGTGTTGCCTGCCGCCTTCTTGCTGCACCTCTGCTGTGGCTGCCTCTGTGGACAAATAATCTGACCCATCGGAGTCCAGATTCCTGGATCTGATCCAGGATTCTCCAATGTGATCCAGCATAGCCAGATTATGTTCAGCATAAATCCTGCTATTTAGCTGGATCACGAATCCTGGATCACACACCCCTAGTCCCATAAGGCCTCTGCAGTGCAACCTCCCTCCCTTTGCCTTCAACCTCCAACACAGAAGCCACTTCAGTTCATTCAGACAAAGTACATGAAACTGCACTCCTCTCTTGTAGCCCCTCTCCCTTCCTCCCCGCTCCTCTATCTACATTTAGATAATAAGCTACTCAGGGCAGAGAGCTGTCTTTTGGGTTTTGCTGCTCTGCAAGGTTCCATTTACCCTGAACATGTAGCAGGGATAATACATGTACTCCCAGACACAAGTAATGTAAACTCACAAAAAAACCACCCTGCTATAATATTTACTGTACTGAACTGTGTCTTTTTAAAAATTCCATTCACAAGGCAGTATACAGCATGAGTCCTGTTTTGAAAGTACTGTCTACCAACGTTCAGTAAGTATATTTGAAAGTCTCTTTGCTCTCGGTGCTGTGTGTTGGTTTTGTTTTAATACTCAAGACAATTATTGCTTCCTTACCTCCTCCTCAGCCTTTCTAGCTGGAATCTGTCCTCTGCTTTCTTTTAGCTTACGCGCATTGTCAAGCTGGTTCTGAAGCTTTGCGGCCAAATCCTTTGGACAGAAGAAAAACACTGAAGTTAGCCATACTAGCTTTTTCTTACAAGCACAAGAAATGCATCTTATGTTAAGGTATGTTCTCTCAGTGGTCCACGTTTTAAAGATCACCTTACAAACCTATGAGGTCAATACCCTGTAAACAAATCATTATTGCAAGCAGCCGAAGTTCCTGCTTCCCGCTGGGACGTGTACCAAAGACAAATCAGTTTTAAATAATGGAACCAATACTGAAGTGGCTTCTAAAGAGATTAAAGGTACATTTTGGTAAATGAGTTTAATCAGCGGATGGTTGCATGGCTCCCAAACACTCTTCAACAGAAATATCTCTTGGGACCTAAGCAATGTGAGCAAAAGGAAAAAGGTGGATGGAAATGATTTAGAGATATCCAATCCTCTTGATCCACATACCATGTTCCCCATCAATTCTGCTTTCACAATCTTGGCTCCCAGTCTGTTCATTTCCTCTTCACTTAGAATATGGGGACTTTCCTCCTCTGCAACAGAGCTGGTGGAAAACACACAAAGCATTCAGCGTCCATACCACAGGAAAAAGGAAAAAATTAATTCATTTAAGTGCCCCCATGCTGTAGACTGAAGCACAGGTTAAGAGAAAACAAGTTCTTAGTCATTTTCTCTCTTCCTCCCCCAGTTTATATTTTTACGTAGTTCTCAAAAGTATTTTTAAATGCATGATGGTTTTATACAGTTTTCAAATTTTAAGCTGTTTGACAAAAACCACAGAGTTGTATTGGTTCATGCTTCCACTGCATCTGCAAGTGTGCCCAAGTTGTTAAAATTAATAGCATCAATTTTCAGAATGTAGACAGGAAATGAGTCATGTTTTTAAAAAAAATCTTCCTCTTAACCAGAGTCTTCTTTTCAAGCGCACTGATGTGCATACAAAATATAAGCCCAGCACACATGAGCACCACCTATAGTTTATTTGGAGGTCCTTTACAACAAAAGAAAACATGTTCTAAAAATCTACTTGATTGCAATGGGGGCAGTGCAGGACAAATAAGTAGTCTTCTAATAAAACTGCTATTTGCAACAGGATATTTTCAGATTTGTTATATGCTTGTAATGTTGGAAGTAATACTTATTTCTTCCATCTTTTTTTCTACCTTGTGCTAATCTTCAGTCCCTCTAAGAAGTGCAAGGCCATCCTATACAAAAAAGAAAACGACAAGCAACTAGAAGGCCACATCACTCCCTATCTTTTCTGATTTTTTTAATTTACATCCTGCTTTTCTTCCCAAAGAGAACCCAAAGTGACTTATCACATCATTCTGTCCTCCTCCACCTTATCCTCACAACCAACATCTTGCGAGGTACATTAGGTCGAAAGAGTGTGACAGGCCCAAGATCACCTGGCAAGCTTCCATAAGCAGAGTGGGGATACAAGCCTGGTTTTCCAAGGTCCTAATCCAACACTCTAACCACTGCACTGGCTCTCAACACACGGCCAGCTCCAAACATCCATCCTCCCTATGGATTTGGGCTTAACCAAAAAGAACTGGGAAGGAGCTGGGGCTCAGTGGAAGAGCTCCTGCTTGGCATGCAGCTTCTCCAGTTGAAAGGACCAGTAAGTAGATGATATGAAAGAGCTGAGCCCCTGAAAAGCTGCTGCCACTCACAGTAGTTGAGACTGACCTTGACAGACCAGAGTCAGTGTAAGGCAGCTTCAAGCACTCACGTGTTCACTTATCCACAACTAGAATGAAGTCCAAGTTTAACAGTCTAAAAAGATCACGTAGAGCTGGAAAAGGTGAAGAAAGGGCAACCTGAGCTCATGGGGCTGACGCACCTTCCCTACAAAAAAAAAGCTAAAGTTGAGACTTTTCAGCTTTGAGAAAAGGATGACTATGGGGGTGGGTTTATAAGGTTATGCACAGTATGGAGAAAGTGGGTAGAGAACTCTCCCCCTCCTCTAATGATACTAGAAGCCAACCAATCCAGCTGACTGGCAGGATGGAGAAAAGGGAGCACTTCTTTACACTATGCAAATTCATCCTGCAGCATTCGCTTTCACAAGGTACAGTAATGGACACTAGCTTTGAAGGCTTTAAAAGGGATTTAGACAAATTAACGAAGGATAGGGCCCATCAATTGCTACTAGCCAGAACGGCTACAAAGAATCTCCATGTTCATGGGCAGCATGCCACTGGTCAGAAACAGCAGGGCAGCTGTCAATTCCTGCTTGTAACCTTCGCAGGGGCCTCTTGTTAGTTTTGTGAGAAACAGGACACCCGTCTGATCCACCAGGGCTCTTCTTTGTCCTGGCTGCTTTGGCAGGAAGGTAGCATTATAAAGGAAAGCAGTAAATAAAATAGTTTGTGGAGAAAAGAAATGGCTCACCAAAAGCACCTTTTACAGTTCAGAAACAGTTATAAGCTCTGGGGGCAGCAATACATTCTGGTTTTTATCAAGCACTTCACGGTTTTCCCTTCAGACAATGGTAAGAGAGCTTCTTTCTTTTGACTACTATAGTTATCACATCACCTGTGATGCTTACCATCTGCTGAACAAACAACTTTATGTGCTAATTTACACCAACAATTTGATTTCTAAGGACCAGTATGGACGTAATGCTGCCCTTCCCTTAAATACTGTTAAGGGAGTTAGAGCAAGACACTTTGTTTGGCTCTAGCCTCTCCCTCCTTTCATGCCTGAACTCTCTCCCACCCAAAACGGTCCTGAGTTAACATCACTAACCAGGGCTCACACTTAAGCAGGATTTGAACATCACGTTTAATGTTGGTGGGAAGATAACTCCTATCATTATGGCAGTACTGAGAGGGTAATGGATGAAAGAGAGAGAAGACAAAATGGACAGTGGAATCACACACCTCCATGGACTGCTCACCTGATGATTAAAGAGTGTTACATCTGCACTGGCCCAAGACAGGAGAAGAAGTCTTTCTTGATGACTCTTTAGAAACTAGTTATATCACCAAGATGAGCACTTTAGACAATTCTTTACTAACCTAGAATGCACAGCACTCTTTTCTTCTAAATTATTTCACATAAATCTTGTTGGCAAAGCACGGACAATTTATATGAGCGAGACCACAAGAACAGTACCCAAATGGCTTGGAATTATGCGCAAGGCCATCCCCTTCCTTATAACCAACTATATTCTAGAACTATTTAATCCAACCCTAAATTCGTTCATCTACATTTTAATGAGAGAGATTAATGCGTTCAAGATTAGCATGCATCTGCAGCCACAACTCAGAATTAATTCCTATTGAAAGTCAGTGCTTTTCTCATGTAAAAAAATGCTAAGTTGCCAAACCCTCTTAAGTGCAATGAGTCTCACAGGGCAATCATCATAACGGGCACCATCACTGCCCATTAAATCCAACAGAAGGCATCTGCAGTGGACAAAGCACCTTCCCTTTGGAAACACAAGAGCTCATGAAAGAGGGTGGTTTTAAAGCAATGAACTAGATTTTTTTTTAAAGGCCTGAAGCGTAAGTGACTCTTCCACAGCAATTCATGTGTGGAATTTATTACTGCATCAGATTTCTCTCAGAATTTTACTACTGACCTCTGCTAATTTGCAAGGCAACCCAACTGAAGCCCCCTTCTCTATAAATCTTTATATGTATTATTAAGAAAAGCTTTAAAAGAAAAGTTCAGTGTGTTTCCAGTCTGGAAAGTGTTACTTTAAGACGCTTAGTGGTTTATATTTTTATGGTCTGTTTTTATACCATGACTGGGTTTTTAGTTAATAACTTTTAATGTTTTGTTTTTATTCTGTTTTATTTTGTAAACTGCCTCGGGAATGGTCCCTGGAAAGACAAATCTATTTTTTTTCTAAATATATACATATATAAAAGCGTGGCTAATGAAGGCTTGGGAGGGAAGGCAGCATGGCAGAGCCCAGTCTCATAAGATCTTGGAAGCTGAGCAGCATTAGGTACTGGCATGGGGAACCACCGAGGCAGACTGCAGAGGAAGGCAATAGCACATCACCTCTGCTTCGCACTTGCCTTGAAAACCTCTTGTTGACGTTGCCATAAACCGGTTGCGACTTGACAGCACACACGTTATGTAATGAAAGCTTCCAAACGTTTAATTAAAAATTAACAGGGACCAGACTCACACTGGAGTCCATATCGATATCTGTCCCTCTTCCTGATTTCCCTCATAAACTGCATTTTGTTCAAAAGAACTAATCCAATGACCGAGATTAAATAGGGCTGAATTTGCCGAGACAATTTTAGCAAGCCCAAGATGTCGTGGCAATATGTTTAGGGCTTTTCTTCTGAACTCTGCCCCTTCGATTCCAATTCAAAAGCCATCACAGTCCAGGATGAAGAGGGAACAATGGCACTCGCCCACTGCATGAAGCAAACTAAAACTCATCTTAGTATCATGCATTTTTCATCAGAGACATTTTATTTCTTTCTGAACAAACTGGTTCGTCTCTCAAAGCTGAATGACTCTTTCGCTGCCACTGCACTGATGGCGCAGACATGCACAACAGGAAGGAATTCAAGAGTGCGATAAGAAAACATCTTCCTGAAAATTTCGGCCTCTCCTTACAACAGCGACAATGAGTCTGGCTCGGTTGCTTCGCAGCTGCTTTATTTCTGGGCAAAACCAAGCCCTGCGACATGCCCTTGTAAAATTAACATACTTCTATGATATGTTGCTGGTATAATTCTGGCCATTAAGATTGTTTAAAAGTGGCCTTCAATGAGCTACGGCTGGGGGATACAGGTGGGCACGTTAAATCCAGCCATGCACATACTTTTAAGCAGGATTCTTTCTTTTGTACACACAGAATAATCTGGCAACATGATCCTAATTTGTGTCCATTTTTACCAGCCTGTCACTCAAAGAAGGCAGCAGGAGAACAGAATCCTAATTTCAGCCTCTCCACACACAGAGACAAATCCCATTTCCACTTCTGTAACTTCCCCCTCCTTCATCTCTGGGTTTAACAATGTGGGGAAGGTATCAGGTTCAACTTCTCAGGGTCAGCATTTGGCTCAAGGGGCACTAACTGCTTACCCTTACACATTATAAAAGCCCTCTGTGTCATATCCTTGGTTCTCCTGGGCAGAAGCAACTGAGAGTCCAGACCACGCTCATCTCAAAGGCAGAGTAACTCCATTTGCAAACAGCAGGTCATGAACTCCCAGGTGAAAGACAATCTGTTATCCGAGCCACATCCTGAACTGAGGAACACAGAAAACCAAGTGAGCTGCTCAGGCTCTTGGAAAAATCTAACCAACAAATGATGAGGACTCCACACTTCCCTTTGCCTGAAGCATCAACAGGCCCACAAGAATTTCACAGTACTACAGTAGTGTAAGGCTGCAGGCCAGACATTCCATTGCTTGGCTACTTCTTTCACTCATTCAGGCACAAACAAATCTTCCTCAAGGACAGCCAAATTGTCTCCCTAACCCCACATATTGCAAAGCACATGGTCGGGGGGGAGGGGAGGGGAGGGAATAGAAAACCAAAGAAAGATATAATTAAACCATCCAATCTTTATCTGCTAAAAAATTTAGACAACAATAACATTGTTGATCCTCCCACAACCATAATACCACAATTCAGACCACAAATCTTCCAACAGCAAACCTTGAAAACACCCATGAAAAGCCCTACAAAGCTTCAAAATGGCATCTCTGTATTCCAGGAATACAAAACAAAATCTGCGAACCAGAAATGGCCTTCAAGGTCTGCGCTTTGCAGTCACTCCAAAGATGAATCCAAGTTTCTCAAGCATATGGTAACGGTAATACCTAATGAATATTAGGCCTGTTCTCAAGACTCAGTTTTCTGATCAAGAAGCACTCCAAGGAGATTACAAATGCTGCTCTGTAGTGGGTAGGAAGTGGTTGGGGGAAACCATCGTTCAATTCCACTTTGTGTAAATGTGCATCATAAAGGCAGCACCAAAGTGTTTCCAGCCTTCTAAGTATTTCAGGTAAGTGTTATCAACTTTACATAGCCACAAAGCCATTCACCCTGAAGAATCAGAAACACTTTGCTTCTACAATAAAGTATAGTCTTCTCCAAGGCAGAATGAAGGCGGATGGGGTGAGAGAAAATGTCTTTAGCTGTATACAGCAATACTCTATTGCCATTCATGTTGAAAACAAGAGCACATTGCCTGCATCCAAATGAAGCCAGCACGGAAAATGAAAAGAGTGCAACTAAGCTAGAAAATGGATGCTCAGATGAATAACATTTAAATCTACAACACAGGTTCTATGCCTTTTTCCAAGTAAGAAAACAAGAAAAAGAGGAGAGGAGCCACTGACTTTACACTGTACATATCTGTTTTATAAGGAATTACTAAACTTACTAAAACTCTGCTGCCAATTACTACTATTTATGCCCTATCCAAGAAGCAAGACTTACAACAAAAGAGGCACCTCTGGGAGACGAGGCTCAACAACAAAGCAAAAGAATCTCCCGCCTGAAGATAAACACCACTAATTCAATACTACCATAAATAAGTTAATTCATTAACGTTAATTAATTAATTAATTCCTTCATATCCAAAAAGCAACCAAGAACCAGGAGTTGGATCCATCTAAACTGCCAAGTACAGGCAGAAACAGATTTTTGCTGCCCTATCCAGCAGCCCTCGGTAAGCACCAAAAAGGCAGTGCAAGGGACAGGGGGCCTGCATGAACAAAATGTGAACAACTGCAGTGAGGAGAGGGGAAAGCCAAGGATTATGCCATCCATAGGCTGGCACAAGGAAAGAGACGGACTATTTGTCTTCCCTTCCTCATAGCAGCTGCATGGCTTTTTGTCCACAGAGGTCCTGCAACCCCCCGCAGTAAACAGAAACCAACCCTAAATGATTCTTTACTTTGAGTTTAGATGCTCTAAAATGTATTACTTGTAGGCACCCAGGCTAATATCAATTCCTAGGCATTAGGTTGACTAGGAGGCAAGGCAGGTTAGCGTGGCATCACAGCACCACCAAGGACAAACTATGCATGCAGCCTCATCTGAAGGGCCCCTATATGTCACTTCAAGTCTTAATTTGTGCTAAGATTCACCAGGACGCAGTCCTGGCATCTGTTTTCAATGCAGCTCTCAATGCCTGAACATATGGAGTAAGGATAAATGAAAATGCCCCTAAGCAAACGCAAAGTATACTTCTGTTCCCGTTAATTAGGTACAGCAAGTAGACATGGGCACGAACCACAAAAAAACCCATGCAGTTCGTGGTTTGTGGGTTTCCACGAACCAGAAACTCTGAACTCCCATGAACTGGGGCAAGTTCCTGAACCAGTTTGTGGTTCATGGTTCGTGGGCTTTGAATGCCCCTTTCCAGCTGCTCAGCAGCAGGGAAAGGGGCATTTTATCATTTAAAGGGCCCCTTCCTGCCACTTGCAAGTGGCAGGGCCCTTTAAACTATCAGCTGGCAGACAGTGGGGGGGACCTGCCACTTGCAAGCAGCAGGGCCCTTCAAACAGCCCAAATCCCACAAACCTCAGCCCCAGCCTCCAAGTGGCCCAAGTTCTGGGATTTATTCAGTATCTTGGGTGTCCTTTCAGGCAGATAGGCAATTATAAATAAAGTAAAAATAAATTAAAGATCACAACACTAAAAACATATTTCAGCTTCATCCCTCTTGCAACTCTACAAAATCTTTCCAACAAAATAAATTCCGAGATACCCTAAATATGATGATTTACTGTGGGGTGGCTCCTTGTTTTCCACGGCATCTTCTGAGATCGCTTCCTTTTTTTCTCTCTCCTTGCTGATAATAGCCATTTCAGTTTCGGATTGCTTTTCATCAAGGGTTGCCATTTCAGTTGTGAATGATTTTTCGTCAAGGGTAGCTTTTCTATCTCCTTCTTTTGGTTGAGTTCGGCGCCATCTCGGAATGTCCTCAGTACTGTAATCAGGTTTTCTGAAGCCACGACTCACTGGAATATCCTCAGTATCATAGCCAGGCTTTCTGAAGCCACAACTTGCAGAACTACGATTAAGTAATTTTGATGACGAAAAAATCTGTGCTTTTTGCCCTCCATCTTCATCTGGCTTCCAAAATGTAGATTTCAGAGGGCTCGGTAATGATTTCTCAGAACTTCTTTGATGGGAATACTGTGCAATTCTAGAAGAAAAATCTCTCAGTGCAGATTCTTTACTACTATGCCTTGGCTCTTTATCTTCTGCTAGTCTATCTCTCACGTAATTTCTCATCTCTTGAAAACCGTCTTTGTTATCCCTATCCTTAGGGTTCTCTTTATAACTATCCCTCTCCTCTTGTTTTTCTTTGTCTTTCTTCTGTCTCACAGGATTCTCCATCTCTGAATAGTCACATTTTTGCCATCTTCCTCTCCTATGCTCATTTTCTTTTTGGACTGCAGCGCTCTCAGCTTCTTTTAACTTTGACTCAAATAGCTCCACTGACTACAAGAAAGAAGGGGGAAAACAATGGGATTTTTGTATTAAGTAGACACTGAGAACACAGCTCAAAGGGAGGGAATATGCTATGTCAAGTTTTAAAAGAATGACGTTTGAAATTACAACATGAGTTAGATAAGTCTGGTAATATCTCATGAAAATCCACCATTAATTACATTTTTATCTTGCCCTGCCTTCGAGAAGCACATGAACTTTCAACAAAAAAGAGGATACAGATCATTTAGAATCCAGTTTTTCAAATTGCGCCTTTACTATACAGGTCCAAGAGTTAGTGGCACCTTACCCCACCTCAAAAAGGTACTGAATTTTATGTAACCTTTTCTTAAGAGTTATCACTGACAATTTTTTTTCTTTAGTAAAAGAATACATGCAGCCGAATTATGCCATCATCTCTGTATGATGCAGTAGATGTTAATTCCTAAAACATCCACATTTTCAACACAAGCTTAACAGAATGCAATGCAGCCTTCCGAATAGCTGTTTTTAAAATGTCACATATAGGAGAAAGGCTAGGAGGAAAGTCCATATTAAAAAGTTTTGTTTTAATGCACATCAAAATGAATACAAAGCAATGTTGATTCACAGAGAAATGGACTGATTTGACACACAGGAATCACTTAAGAGACTCTAAAGAACTGGACTAACTATATATGCTCCAATAATGGCAGAGTGCCCCCAATGCAAGTGCCACTGCACAGCCCTAAGTTGAAAAACTGGCAACTCTGCCAAACAGCTATTCAAGATGAGGAAGTGGAAGCTGGATTTGGTTCCCCTGCACCACATTCCTGCCAAACGACCAACTGGTGAAAATGAAAATGCCATGACTGCTACATATACATACACTGGAAGCCCTATGTAAGTCAAGACTGGATTCCATTAACCATTTTTGCTTACTGGCCCCTTTACTGGGGAGCTCCATTTTTTCTTCTCTTTGAACAAATATTTTTATACTAGAGGAAGATACTTCAATGCTTACCCCATATCTTTCAGCTATGATTTCTTTCAAATCCCTGTTTTCTCTTTCAGACTGCTCCTTCATTCTTTGGTATGATTTCTTCAGCCAACCTAACCCACCATCTTCTACAACTGCAGCTACAAAACAAAGCAATTAAAAAGTGATATTTGCATACTACAAGTTCATATAATAACCCCATTACTAACAGCAAATGGTCCACATCACGTACATATGTTAGCTCAAACAAAAATATCCTTAGTACTGGCACAGCTCTCCAGTTGGAGCCCATCTTCTTATTCAGAAACACAGCTCTCCTTAAATTAAAAGGCAAAACCTTAGTCCTATCCTGGAATGTGTGAAATGAAGGGCAGAATTAATAGACTCTCCCTTTTTATGCACGTCATTCTTCTAGCTTATTCTGCAAATAACAAACCTGTGCTGAAGCATAACATTGTCTATTGCTATTAAAGGCTTTCAAGGTGTGTATTCTACTGTTCTTCACATCATAGCAAAGGGCTGAGATACACAGAACTGAAGCATTACAACATTCCTGACTATGAAGAGATGAAAAGACTGGAGTTTGCCCTTCTCAGTGTTACAATAATTTCTATCATTCCTCACACAACAGGCTTGGTACTATACACAATCCACTGAAAAGAATTTTTTAAAAAATCTGCGCTTGCCGCAGAACACCAGGAGAAGAAGTGAAGTGGAAAAGGTTACATAAATAATATTCTTCACAAACTGCATCTATAATGCACTCCATTTAATATGGGATTGAGAGTTCCATGGCTGAATATTTTAAAGCTGCAATTTGTGTAATGGAATGAAAGAGACCAAATGAGATGACAACAATTCATCATGTCCTGGTGCAATCAGGTTCTTTTTTTAATTAGTTCTAAAATGGAAATCTTGAAACTGAAGGTCAAGCCTTTCAAGAGGTTAAAAAAAAAGTTTAAAATATTTTGCAAAGCTATGTGCTACGACTTTAATCCAGAGACAGGACCAGAACCAGCGTGCAAATATTAATTTAGTTTTACTTTAGCATTAACAAGGCATTATAGGGAAGAAAGATGGTTGATCTATAACTTTTATATAAAGATGATGCTACCTTCTTAGCCATGGCACCCAAATTATGGAACTTCCTCCCCAGGGATCTTAGTATGTCCCTCCTCTATCACTGCCTTCTGTCAGCAGGTGACGACTGCTTGGTTCTGCTTGGCATTCTCTCAATAAATCCTTCTTCCTATCTTATGTTTTAACTGCTTTCTCTGTTTCTTATATATGTATTTTAGTTGTGGTTGAATGATGTATTTCATACTGCTTTTTAATTGTTACCCATCTTAGTGGCCCAAGTCATAAAAAGATAGGATATACATTTTGAAAATAAAAAATAAAATACCTTTTATTGGATTATCCTGTTGTGATGGTAAACCTGTGCCACCGTCCTTCCAGTATGGGTTCAGTTCTCTTTCAGAAAGCAGGGACTGAAAGAAAGGAGGGAAAGTCAAGTATCAATCTGTTGAAACCCGTTTCACCAAATCCAGTTTGATATTTGTTATATCTTTGATCATTCTCTGTGGGTATCAAAGCTATCCCTTTTGATCTGTATTTTAAAAATTAAAAATTACAAATGCATTTTTTAAATTAAAAAACTCATCCACTACATGATTTGAAAAAGGAGAGGGTTCCCCTCCCTACCCCAAAACTGCAACATATTAAAGAAATAAAATCATTACATTGTTTCTTTTCAGTACCAAAGAGTCTGACAACAAGTAACAAACCCATGGCTTGCTTTATCACATGCAACAAAAATTACACAGAAAATGGTTACCAATACTTCTATCATTCCAATACCACCTGCCCCCAAGTGTCCAACTACAGTCTTTATTCAAAATATTGAATCTTCTACCCAACAGGAATCAAAGGCCAATAAAAGCATTGATTAACAATGGCTTTCAGAATTGGGACGGCCATACATGGAAGGCTGCTAGTTGAAGCAATTCAGATTTCGGCTTAGGCAGCATACAAGTATAGTAAGTTTATTCAGTGATTAGTTTCTTACAGTGCCATATACATGAAAAACTTAACCAACCTTCTCACTCAATTGGGCTTTCTGTTGCTCCAATAATATTTTTGTCTGTTTTTCAGCCTTCAGTGATGCTGAAGACAGCGTTTTCATGGTCATAAAATTTAAGGTCATCCATTCATCCCTCTGTAAACAAAACAAAGTAATTTCATCCATAATTTTAAAAACTCCACAACTCCGCAATTCAGCAAAAATCCTGATTTTGTAGAACAAATTCAGGAAGATAGGTCAATCTTACAATGATGTTGAGAACAGATTATATGTAGTGCATTTTTCAAGCCCCCTGCCTCCATTTAATACTAAAAATTAGGAGCACTATTAAAAGTTGTTTTATAAGGGATACAAATGAGTTTCCACTACACAGAAATGCTTATGCATTAATGTATCCATGAACTGAGATAGGTAAAAATAACTGATAATCTGAAATCGTTAATCAAAAAATATCCGGCAGAATAAAGAAGGATGAAACTTTCCAGGCTCAACAGAAATTATATAATCAAAATGATTTTACTTTAAAAAAAAATTATTGGATTTATATCCCACCCTCCCTGCGAACAGGTTCAGGGCAGCTAAAAAATTTTTACCGAATATCTTTTTTCCAAAAGATATCTTTATACCCGTAAACTTACCTCCCCCTCCACTCCCGCCTCAAAAAATCATATAATGGCAAAAAGTTATAGACAGTTTTATCTGGGACTGAGGGGGGGGGGGAAGCCAGGTTTTCCTCACACATCCTTAGGCATCCTCTCAATAAAGAAGGAGTACAAGCCCTAGACCTCTACCTTTAGTATGTTGCTTCTCAGCTCAGGAATATTTTTTCACACAGAATAAAATCCTGACAAACGATAGGTAATTGAGAGAACCTACACTAAACAACATACTTCAAAGGAAATTGTTTGGATACAAAATAAACATTGTTTCAAAGATATATAAAATAATCATTTTAACTGGAACTCTCAAAATTTGGGATAAATGACGAGAAAAATTTCTTTCTTGGGATAACACTGTTTTCCTCCAGGCAGGGACCAGGGTTCCTTTTCAATTCAGAAGATGTATGATCTACAAAGAATATGTGATGTGACTATAAAAGAGTAATATCACAAAAAAAATATAAACAGCAAAAAACTTCAGCTGTGAAAATTCCCTGTTCTCTGTATCTTTGATAGCAAACATTTCATAAATAGTACAGCTACAAAAAGTAAATTACCAGAAAGGTAACAGTTTGAGAAGATGGTAATAAATCACCCTACTCATCTACCTAGAACTATATCTATTCTTTATTAAATACTGGCAAAGGAGTCCTCCCAGTTATATATAAATGGAGAAAAGATATTGGCTTGCCTCCTGACTTCAAAGTATGGTAGCATATATGGCCTAACCCACCCTTCTCCTTTGCTTCTATTAATATAAGGGAAGTGTGGGTTTTCCGGGCTGTATTGCCGTGGTCTTGGCATTGTAGTTCCTGACGTTTCGCCAGCAGCTGTGGCTGGCATCTTCAGAGGTGCAGCACCAAGATGCCAGCCACAGCTGCTGGCGAAACATCAGGAACTACAATGCCAAGACCACGGCAATACAGCCCGGAAAACCCACAACAACCATCGTTCTCCGGCCGTGAAAGCCTTCGACAATATAAGGGAACTCCTTTTTAAAAATCTTTATATGATGGTATTTTTCCCCAAATGGTTGCAACATATTCATAAAGGATTCTCATCTTTATGTTAGAGAAAATATGGGGAAATTAGCATCTTTTATCATACCTGGTAGCTCTGTACCAAATTTCAGCATTTTTGGAACCTTATTAAACATTTTATTCAGAAGATCACTGGGTACTCTATTTCCAAGCCAGAACAATACTATAGGGACATACAGATGATAAACATATTCCTCCAATTAGGTAAGAACTCATAAACTTACTTTTGGTGGCTGTCAAACTGCTAATAGCTCAAAAATGGAAAAAGATAAACCTCTCTACTATTTCAGATCGGTAGTACAAGACTACAAAACTTATGGTTCTAGATAAAATGCTGTCCCAACGGACAGATATGTAGAAACAAATCAGAGCTTTGTCTTGAAAGCTTACATTCTGAAAATCTTGTTGATCTCTAAGGTGCCACTGGACTAAAATCCTGCTGTTCTACAGCAGACCAACACGGCTACCCACCTAACAAGCTATATTTGTACTTTTCAAAGAAATGGTTCCCATTCCTTTTGCATATTGAACCCCAAAACAATTTCTGCTTTAAAAAATACTAAATTCAGCTCAATCTATATACTTTAAACACTAGTTAAGGGAACACATTTTCTTCTGGATATAATTTATTGGTCAAAACTGACTTTTTAATTATTGTTATATAAAGACAGTTGCTGTAGTTGCTTTCTTTTCTTTCTGTCTTATGTAATCTGCCCAAATTTGTTTGGCCTCTTTTGTTCGTAATGATTAGGATCTTTTGTTAATTTGTGAAGATTTAAACAAAAAAATTTTTTTAACTTTTTAAAAGTTCCTTTATGAACGTTCATATACAAACAACGATTTTGTTCATCTCTACCTTATAATGTATACACCATATTTCAGATGGCAGCATGCATGAGAAAACATACAAATGTATCCACATCATTATGAATATGAATGTTTTGATTCCTTCATCAGGGTCGCACATTTTGTAAATCATTCCTTCAGGAGAATTTAAATACCACTTTAACCTAGGAGTGCTGGGGGCGTGGGGGAATGGCTCTCTGTGCACATGGCTTCAATCTCTGCTACATCCAATTTGGCAGGCGTCCCATCCATTATGGGTCACAGGTGCACTGCAGAACTCTCATGACACCGAGCTACTCAAACGGTGCCCAAACATCAGATGGACCATTAAGTGGTTCCAATTAGTGGCCATATTTATATGTGCCTGTATTTGGAAGCATAAAATTGTGACTACAGCGTCAAGGGCCAGGATGCAGGCCTTTCAAGAAAAACCATTTCAAAAAGTATAGGACAAAAAAAATGAACAGGAAGATACTGCCAGCTACACAATAGCATCTGCTCCATAAGAAGACTTTTATTTACTTGCATCAGATGGACCTTCTTTAGGTGGGAGTTTTAGAACAGCAGTACCCATATAGTCTGCCCAGAATATATTTACAGGAGATATGGACTAAAGAAAGTCTCACCAGTAGATCTCCTAAAACATATAGGAGAAGGCAGTATTTCAGCTAGACCCAGGAAATTGAATTTTCCGAACAAAACTGAGTTGACCTATAAAGCCTTCAACAGCTTTCATTAAGGTAGGCTGTGGATTGGCTCCCAGAACAGCTGGCATCCCTGCCAGAGTAGGAGGGGAGAAACCTAAAGCCCAGCTGTGGGGAATTGGCACTCTGAGCCTGCACAGAAGGATGGAGAAAGCCCAAGCAAATGGGCTTTTCTTGTTTTGCTTCCATTAAGGTATGCTGTAAAGTGGATTGGCTCCAAGGATGTGAGCCGAAGGGCGAGAACACAAGGGCTTTTGCCCTGGGGCTCCTGGCCTGGGGCTTGCAGCCTGAGGTCCAGGCCCATCACCCTGCACCTGGGTAGCAGTTTCAACCAAGCCATCCACAAGTTTCTGCATCATTTAGCATGTCGTGTCAAATCACTTCGGTTTCGTTTCAGCAATGTTTCAGCACTGTATTCACATTTGTTTCTTTTCAAATCTCTGCAATGCATACCTTATTGTTTTTGTTCATTGAACATCCAACCAATGATCGTATTGACTGACACTGTGTAATCTGCCTTGAGTCTCAATGAGAAAGGCAGACAATTAATTTTAATGAATTAATTAATATAAGACTGGAAAGTAGAAAACCATTGTGAGAAGTCTCCTGGATGTGGTTTTAGGGGTGATTCTGTACTTAGGCAGGATGAGCTGTGGAGACATTATTCCAGTACGGACTGGAGCAGAATACATAATCAAACTCACTGCTTATGTAATTTCCGTCTGCTTATGAGAGAGATGAGGGCATAAAGGCCCATCCACCCTCAGCATCATCGATAATATTGTGCAACGCAGGGTCAGTGAGGTACGAAACTGCGCATCTATCTGAGCAGCTGGAGGTGAAAAATATTGATCAGGCTTGTGTAACAGAGACATGGTTGATGAAAATGACGGGATGTGCCTAACCCTGCGTACACCACCTGTTTATGTGATCTTTCATCAACCCTGGAGGTAAGGGAGCAGGGGTGGCTATTGTCCCTGATGAGTCTTTCTCCTTTTGCAAACTCCTGTGAATACTCTAGGTGGCACTGATTGCCGTTCCCTTAGGATAGGTCCAAAGGACAAACTGGGCATATTCTGATCATTTACCACCTGCCTAGTTCCCCACTAGGCACCCTGTCTGACCTGATGGACATAATCTTGGGGTTTATGCTGAATACACCCAAATTTCTTGTTCTGGCTTGGGTGACTTTAACATCCACACTGATGACACCTTGACGGGCCCTCACTGGCCACCATGGGCCTAACAGGTAGCAACATGCTCTACACACATGACAAAGAACATACTTTAGACCAAATTTTTCACTGTGAATCAACTGGGTGAGAGCTAATCTGGGGACTGGAGATTCATCCTGTGCCACAGTCTAACCACCATTCTCTCAAAATGCAGATGAATGTGACACTGACACTCTGCAGGAGCAAGGGAGGCATTGAAATGTTCTGCCCACGGAGACTAATGGATCAAGCCAGCCTCCAGAACGCCTTGGGCGACTTTTAAGATCCCAACTGCTGGACTTGTTGAGAGCATTGAGAGGACACAATGAAAAGTTCCTTAAAGCTATTGACTTGGTCGTTCCCTGCCTACCTCTTCAATGCTCAACATAGAATCCTGCACTTTAGTTCACTATGGAACTAGGTGACTTGAAGAGCATGCAGAGACATCTTGAACACCTCTGGAAGAACACAGGCACTGATTCTGACAAGTAGAGATGGGCACGAACTGGGAAAACAAACCGTGCGGTTCGTGGTTCATTGTATTTCACAAACCACAAACTTTCACGAACCCCCCCCCCCCGGTTCATGAACTGGTTCGTTTGGTTTGTGAAAACGTCACTTCCAGGTCAGCAGAAGGCCACTTCCGGGTCAGCAGATCTGCAGGAAGTCCATCCCGTTGCCTAGGAAACTGATTGATTGGCACCAGGCTGTCTGCAGTGACGAACCAAAAAACTAACCAAACGAACCAGCCTAAAGTTCATGGTGGTTCATCAGAAATCAGCTCTGACAAACCACCAGTTTGCAAACCACGAACCAACCTGGTTTGTCACAAACTTTAGTTCATATTTCGGTTCATGCCCATCTCTACTGACAAGCTATGCTACAATAAGACTCATGATGTGGCAGTGACAGCAGCAAAGAAATCCTGCACTGCTGATACTATTTTAGCATCCAGTTCGCATCCAGCACAACTGTTTAAAGGTACTTCCTACTTGTTGACTCCCAAATCTGAGCCCTTAAATTCATCACACATTATTTCATTGCAGATTCTATGTACAAACACACCTGGATTTATTGGAGCCAATCTTGGTTGAAAAAGAACTGTTTTCTGAGCAGCAGACTCTCAAATTTTTATTAGTGGGGGTTGACCAAAGAATTAATGTATATGTAGTCAAGTTTCTGTACTCTGCAATGAAAATATGAGCAGAGTTGCTATCTTGTGTGTAACTTATTCAGATTGTCAGCTATACTAGGTCAATGATGTATATGGAAATAAGCCATTTTGGTGACTAATATAACTGCATTGTTTCTGCTTCTGTTTGGCTTAGGGACTGTAATAAAAACCGACTTGATTGGACTAGAGCCCTTAAACACTCGGAAACTGACAATTAGCTGTGACACCTTTGCAAAGTTCTTTCAAAGAAAGTCTCTCAAATATGCTCTTATTTAGAATGCTGGCCACAATACAGCTAAGACACTAGAAACTCACAACACAGCATCTGTCCCTTGACAGATGCCTGAAGTTAGTTGTGTAGATGTGTTGCCCACAGCAGAGAAGCAAGGAAAAAGATTTGAAGTCACAGATGAAGGTACCAACCACCAGAGCCATAAAAGTGCCTAGACGTTAACAAACTTTGCCTGGAAACTTGACATAATGAAACAGGAGAAGCATAGAGAGAAATGATGCCAGAAAAAGTCCTTAGGGCATGAATGGACAGCAACTAGTTAGGAGTCTGCAATGACATGCAACGTGAAAAATACTCAAGACAGCATGACAACACTTAAAAGCGGTGTATCCTCAGCCCATATCACCCAACAATTCACATTCACATCAAAGCAACTTGAAACCAGCTGTTTGAAGGGAAAGCCATCTCATTCTCAACTTTGCTGAAGTACCTGCCTTACTGAGCAGAACAAGGTTTTTACTTTTAGGTGTCAGCATGAAGTCACTATATCCGTAAATAAGAAAAACGTTCTCCAGCATTCCTCCCCTGAAGTCACTGACCAACAAACAAATTGAACAATTTATCAATACTGCAGCATTTATAAGGTCAATTTATTATATTGATGAAAAGGCAAACTAATATATGTTTCAGAAAGCAGGAGTTCGGATTTTAAAAGCTAACTTTTGTTACAGACTAAAGAACTCCAGAAAGAGACTGTGTGTGTTTGTGCACATGCATACACACAACAGTATTCCCACTGCTTTGTCAAGAATCCGAATTCTGTTTTAATTGGACCAATTAATTGGCACACAGCATTTTCTCACTGGCCTCCTGCGCCCTCTGTCATATTCCATTCCCCAAGGGAATGTCAGCAAAATGAAATATTGGATAATGTACTGACTCCTTCAAAAGGGCAAAACAGGACACAGCATAGTTAGAGGTGAACAATGCCTTCATATTAAAGGCCACCACCACTCATCATATGAGAACTCTACCAGAAGATAAAACACCTTTATGCCCAAATAACACACCGAAATAGAGTTAAGTCCTGACTGCAACAATAAACTGCTTACTTTTGGCTGCATCATACTGCAGCAAATTAGGCTACACTATCAGGTCTTTGTCTTTCTTTGCATGGCATGGCAGTCTACCTCTGGCCAAATTAGGAGAGAAGTTATTTCGGTTAAAAATTTCAAACTTATTCCGTCAGCCAAATACAAAAGTCTTGTTCTGTTCCTTGTTGTGGAAGGACTCCTTCTACAATGGGAAGGGCACTTTCGGATCCAAATCCAGTTTAATTTACCTTTCTCAAGTACCAAATCCAGAACGGACTCATTCAAAAACAGGAAATAATCTGACACTGGCTAAGAAAATGAGCTGTGAACCCATAACTCCTAGGTCACTAGACAAATCACTTTCTTCAGGTCTCAACTCCTCACCACCACCACCAGCTAAGTAATCCAACAAGGTTGTAACAATAATGCGCTGAGAACGCTTGGAACATTCTCAAGAGCTATGTAAATGCTAAATAACAAAATACTAAAAAACACAAAACGTGCTACAGAAGCCGAGTTATACTTCGAAATGACAGCCACCGACTCTTACCTGAACAGCTGATGGACCTTTTGCCGTGGCAGGCTGTTCCTTCTTTACGTTCCAAGCCTTTTCCGTGCTAGCAGAGCCTGAAACAGGAGCCTCCACCCATTCTTCGGAAGAAGCCTAGGAACAGTTTTCGTGATAAAATAATAAAACTACTCTTCTTTATGCCTTTAAAATCCAGATTTTAAAAAATCCAAACCAGGGAGCACTGCATCTTAGATGAATGAAATTTTCTCCCAGAGAAAGGAAACCCAAGAACCAACAGGTTCCTTTGGATACTTCCCACATGACGATATGACACTATACAAAGATGTTTTTATGTTTAACAAGTCATATTTTAAATGCAGGATCACCACACTCAAAAGCATGCTTTTTCCCCCTTGTACGAAAATGACCGTTTGAAATGAAGGCCGAGGTCTTCTTACCAAGATGGATTCCTTGATTTCTACAAAACTGTTATTCTATTTATAAAAATTCAAAATGGAAATAATGGAGCAACAGTAATTACAAATCTCACCTAACTTTTTGATGGGAATGAGAACACTCAACAAGGCATTCCAGGAGCAGGGGGGTGAGTCTAATTAAGCTGCAGGCAGAAGACTCCAATTTTGCTATGGAAATAACCCAAACCCCAATGTGAGGGCAGGCAGAATCGAGCTCACAGATCAGCAGAAAGCGTCCTGGCTCTTGGACAGAAGAAGCTTCCTCATGCAAAGCCAAAGCAATGAAGCACAGTATTATCTATTCCGATGGGCAGAGCTGTTTTCTGGCCCTGCATCCAAAGATCCTTTAATTGGAGATGCCAGGAGCGGAACCTGGCCACTCATAAATTCAAGGTATGCACTCCACCATTGTGTGATGGGAAGCACAGCCATGAGAAGAGGATTAAGACTGTGATAATGCCAAGTGACATCTGTGTTGAGTGTACTGTTGACAGTCGTCAGGAGAAGAACCGTGAGTGGAAATTAATACCAACCTTCTGCTGTATAGGGATGCGGCATTACTAAACCACTGACACTATGTTCTGCTAGCCTACCAAACCAACCGTGTTGGTCTCTATTGTTGAGTTTGGTTGCAGCTGCGACAGAGAAAGCTTCCTCTTCCAACTTGCAAGAAGCATTTGCATGCAGACAAGAAACTGGTAGACTGGATCTATGTTTTTATTGTTTTAAATGGCAAAATTTATGGCAAAAAAATGGCTGTATTTATATAGTGGTAAAATGCTCTATGGATGGTGATAGGTGAATGTCTAATGTGCTGCTATGCTTTTATTGTTATGGCTGTATTTATATAGTGGTAGTATAAGTTTTTAAATGAATGATATGTACTATTTATATTTTCAATGGTTACTGTTGATAAATTGTGTAGTGTGTTTTAAGTTGTTGTGATCCGCCCTGAGTCCACCTGTTTGGGGAGGGCAGACTATAAATTTAAGAAAATAAATAAAAATAAATAAATAAATAAATAAATAAATAAATAAATAAAACAGAATTATTCAAAAAGGCTTTTTACTCAGATAGGAGAACTGTATTGTAGGGATGCAGTCTCAGATGCTTCACTAATGAGTTAGGGACCATAGACTTCACCATGTTGCCTTACATACTACCTGCTGCTTTAAATATGTACTCCTATACATTTCTGGGCAGTAGTATATGTGAAAGAGATCTTGGGGTAAGAGTGGACTTTAAACTAAATATGAGCAGTCAGTGTGATGCGGTGGCAAAAAAGGCCAATTCAATCCTGGGTTGTATCAAAGGGGCCATAGCATCGAAATCGCAGGAGGTCATAGCCCCTCTCTATACTGCCATGGTCAGGCCGCACCTGGAGTATTGTGTGCAGTTCTGGAGACCTCACCTCAAAAAGGATGTGGACAAAATCGAGAGGGTGCAGAGGAGAGCGACGAGGATGATCAGGGGTCTGGAGACTGAGCCCTATGAGGAAAGACTGAGGGCCTTGGGAATATTTAGTTTGGAGGAGATTGAGGGGGGACATGATTGCTCTCTTTAAATATTTGAAAGGCTGTCATTTAAAGGAGGGCAGGGAGCTGTTCCAGTTGGCAGCAGAGGGTAGGACCCGAAACAATGGGCTTAAATTACATGCACAAAGGTACCGGCTGGATATTAGGAAGAACTTTTTCACGGTCAGAGTAGTTCAAAAGTGGAATCAGCTGCCTAGGGAGGTGGTGAGCTCCCCTTCGCTGACAGTTTTCAAGAAGAGGCTGGATGAATATTTGTCAGAGATGCTTTAGGCTGATCCTGCACTGGGCAGGGGGTTGGACTAGATGGTCTGTATGGTCCCTTCCAACTCTATGATTCTATGTTGTCAAATGTTAGTCCTAGAATTGATTATGTTCTGTTTCAGCTTCATGTTGTCTGTTGTCAGTCCTAGAATTCATTAGATTCTGTTTCAGCATTTCCTCTACTCTGTATTGGATCCTTGCTAGCAGTATGTCTTTGTAAACTTGTTTATATTTACCCTATGGCATTGTTTATAGAAATGTCCTTGACACTGTATGGAAATGTCCTTGATATACTGTATGGAAATGTACTTGATACTGATTGTACTAAGCTCATACTGTGTAATCTGCCTTGAGTCTCAGTGCAAAAGGTGGGCTATAAATGAATGAATGAATGAATGAATGAATGAATGAATGAATGAATGAATGATGCAGTAGCAACTGTGCATGCACAATAACTGTCATTTAGAAAAAAATACACAATTACAGCTCCAAATATTGAGGGAAATAGCTTTCTACTAACTGGAATCTCAGACTGCAACTTACAGAAGAACTATCAGATGAATCATCATTTTTTTCAGCTTTATGCTTCTTCTTTTTTTCTTTTTTGGATTTTTTTGAGTGCTTCTCCTTTTTCTTCTTTTTGGTAACAGAATGTTCCTGCATAAAAAATCATTCATATCAATGTGTCAGACCACTGCAGGAAGGCATATCTCCTCCCTTTAAAGTGAAGATACTGAATATCAACGTAAGAGTATTATCCCTCCGCTGCTACTGCAGTTTCTCTTGTTTAGATTTCTTTCTTTCTTTAAAGTATTTACACAGCCGCCTTTCTCCTGAACATCTCAGGACCCAACACATTCTTGACTGCTGTTTTACAGTGCAATCCTAAACAGAGTTATACCTCCTGAGCACCACTGGCTTCAACTGACTTAGGAGGGTATAACTCTGCTTAGGACAACATTGTTAATGTTATTTGTTATTGTACATCGCACTGAGCGCCCCTGGACAGAACAATGTCAAAATAATGTCTTACAAAGAATTTAGGCAGAAAGATGCTTATGTTCCAGAACAACAGAAATTAAGAATACATTTAAAACATAGGTGGGTATTATGATTCACAACTAATTAAAGATTTTTTTAAATGATTAACGATCTGGCTACTCATTTAGATCTGAGAAAATGTTCATGCTGAAAATAGTCACTGAAAATGCTCCTGAGTATTTTGAAGAAAAGGATTCACTGCTACTAAAGATTATAGTTAAACAAGGAAGGAACTATTAGACTGTAGTATCGAATTTATCTATATGGTAGGATATGTTTACGTAGTTAGTTTTTCACAGCTTATGTATTTTTTTTCAGCTTTTTTCCTCTGATTCTCTCCTTTGTATACTAAGTAAGAACTAGCATCTCAGTGTTAATTATACAGGCTGAAACCTACCTGTGATGCCAATTCTACCTTTTTTATTATTTAGTTGATAAATGCATAGACAGTCTTTCAACATCAATTTGCACCTGCCCCATCACCCCCACCTCTAAACATCCATTCAAGATTGATCTCGAAATTTCTCAAAAGTGTTAAGACTATTTTTTATTTGAACAAGACTTTGGAGATCCGGATTAAAACTGATGCCAGCCACAAGTCTTACCATGGGCTACGCTTAGCATAGTTGATTAATCATCTAGACTAAGACTGTTAAGAAGATAGTTCTTTTTAAAATATTGTTGCCTGCTGAGATCCAGTGAAGTTGGAGGAGGCTAGAAATGTTTTCTTTAAAAAGTACATTAAAACCAATTGCAAGGCAAACATCAGGGTCGTGTTTGGCACCCCTGAGGCACAAGTTTTTATGAGCTCATGCTACAAACATCACCTTCCCCAGCTCTTCCACACGTGCAGTCACATCACTGAGCATCCATGTATCCTCCCCTCGCAGTCGCTTCAGCTCTTTGCGACGCTCTTCCTTTTCATAATCAGCTTTTGCCTAACATGGAAGAGAGATGAAAATTAACTCGGGAAAGTACAAATGTACACATAAGCACTCCACACCTTCTTCAGCACCAGTTAAGTACTGTATAAATTATTAGAGATAATCCATTTTGGATAGGCACATAACTTTAAAAGTTACCTTGCCAAACCAACAATGCATTACAGTGGCCAAGTGTAATTATTAAAAAAAAAAAGTAAATACAGTGTGCTTTAATTCTTCACTGAAATCTGCAATAAATCCTAGAAATTAAGACATACATGTAACCTCAGAAGAAGAAATACTCTTTGTAGCCATACTTTTGTTGCCAAAATCCCAATTTAACACGAGCACTCTAGTACCGCATTAAAGAATGCAACAAGCTCTCTTGTACCACATTAAATAACACCACACTTGTTAACAGCCTATGTGTTGATAAGCTGTAACTCACTTCATGGAATATACAAAAAACAGTATGAAAAACATACAACTTTCTTTTTGCAACCAAGCATTACAGAATAACAACAACAACAACAACATTTGATTTATATACCGCCCTTCAGGACAACTTAATGCCCACTCAGAGCGGTTTACAAAGTATGTCATTATTATCCCCACAACAAAACACCCTGTGAGGTGAGTGGGGCTGACAGAGCTCCAGAGAGCTGTGACGGGCCCAAAGTCACCCAGCTGGCTTCAAGTGGAGGAGTGGGGAATCAAACCCGGCTCTCCAGATTAGAGTCCCACGCTCTTAACCACTACACCAAACAGGCTCCCTGTTGTAGCAGAATTTATTGGTCAAAAAACAATGGTTTATTGAATTATTGCTTTGACCACTCAACCAGGGCATGACAAAATGATGCTGCCTTATAGAATAACTGCCTCACGTTTTACAAAATCTTTCATGAGAGTTAGCTGTCCAATCCTAAGGACCGATGCATTGGAAAAAACATGTCTAGGATCAGGTACAAAGACTCAGACAGCCCTGCAAAAACCGTAATTGATGGTATTGCATTAGTACTGTGAGAAAATCCTGGTCTATGCCCTTAAGAGCATAGCAGTGCAAAACAACCCCACACAGCACAAACCTGATGCAATGAAAGGAGCAGATGAAGTGGAGAGGAGGCTATGGTTCAAGGCACCTGCTGTAGAGGCAGAAAGTACCAGGATTAATCCCTGTTTGTGGGATCTGCTGTTTAAGGGATCTCAGGTGACCGCTTTTGAGAACTCTCTGTGCCCAACAGCAATGCCTAAATGAAGCTGTTTATCCTTGCAGCATCTACAGGTGAGCTTCAGGAATAAGGAAAGGACAAAACACTATAAAATCTCAACAGAGAAGAGATTGACAGATCAGAGGTGGATGCAAGATCCTAAGTGGGTGGACAAAAGAAATAAATGCCTATGTTCCCATTAAATGAGCTGCAACATCCGTAAACAAGCCTTGCTCCCCATGACCCCTAACCAGTAACCCCAAGCTACATAATACCTGCAATACTTACATCTCCAAAAGAACATAGTATTTTCTCTTCATCCCCATATGGCAACATTCCATCTCTCCAGAATGGAGGTCGCTACCATTTCAACCTTCCTTAACAACAACAAATAACTTTGCCCAAATTGATTTTCGCTTTCCACTTCAGACAATGACCTCCAATTCCATTTGCCTAATACAATCATACATAGCTTAATGACATCTATCTTTTTGTTCCCTTTTGCATTTTATAATTAAATCCCCTGCTAGTTACAGATTTCTTTCCCCGTGCTATAAAAACCAAGCCCAATCGTTTCACATTTCTCAAGCCTTACTAAGTAAGCATTTTATTCTGAGCTCATTAGCACTATACAATAGCACAAAAATGCCAACCAATTTTCCTTTTGTCCTTGAAGATTTATTTATACTTTTCAGTAATTTTTGCCTTGTGTCATGAGTTCTAGCTGCATGTAACTTTGATTGTTCCAAACACATCAGGAAGTCAAACGCTTAAAGCAGGCCTTGACAAATTTCCTTTGACTGCAGAAGTCAGTCCTAAAATTTAGGAGCCAGTCTTCAGGATTTCATATGTTAATAGTCATATTTTCTAATTATTGCTAAAAAAAAAACTGTTAGAAAACCTAATTCTAACCTCTTCACAGTTTCTTGTAATTTTATTTAAACTATGATAAAAGTGTTGTTATACATGTAAATACAGGGGTGACCCGGCTGTCATCATCACAACAAAAAGTAACCTCTTACCCTAGCTTTCCTTCTCCGCAGTTATGAGAAATTCTATTATTGCTTCAAAAACTCCATTTAAACCAATACTAGAGCCAGTGTAGAGAACAACTGGTTAAGAAACTAATTCATCCACTGAATGGTGTGAAGTTAAGTTTACATATAAGCTTGACTTAACATAAAGTTATATTTACATATAAGGGCAGGAACTTCATGCACATTTGTTTTTCTGTCATACAACAAAATGTTCTGAAGCAAAATGATAAAATAAGCTTTGTACTTCCACTGAGAATTGTCAGGACTCACTGTAATAAAATAATTACTGAAAATGTCTAGCCACTGTGGAAACCTGGTACCTGTGAACTGTTGATCCGTGGCTTAAAAACATATGCACCCACAACATGCACATGTTCAAATTATGCCCAATTTGGAAACACAGCAAATGCTCTAAACAAGAACAAAATTATTTACAACATGTGGGAGCAGAAGGATGCCTTCAGGTCCAAGAGCTTGAAGCTTCATTGTCTGGTTTCATTCTCCCACGCAGTCAAAGGTGTCAGGTCCAGTGTATATCTTAACTATACTGACTCCATTTTCTAATGCTTTTAGTGTTTAAGTGTTTTCTCCTCAGGTGCACCAGTTCCCAGGCAGCATTCCCACCAGAGGACTGTTTTGTCTAACACCGTTCCACCAGGCATTGGCCTTGAAGGAGAGCAGCTTCCCAGGACTGAAAGATGTTGTTTTGAGAACTGTGGGGGGAGGCTGTTCCAGATGGGTATTGTTACTCTGTATCCTATGCTTGCTCTTCATTGGTAACAATGATCATGTACCATCCTGAGTCTCCTATTCAGGACAGTGGACTATAATGGACCTTTTCTGCAATAAAACTTCCTTTGCTAGACATTGGACTTATTCTTGCTTCTAAAGGGAATCTTGCAGAGAGTACCTTATCTAGCCACAGTCTGACATTTTGTTACCAATCATGTCTGCGTCGGGCCCAGCGGAATCCAAGGTTGTCCCGGACAGGGATCCTTTGTTTGATCCGTATGCGTCTCCCGACAATCAACCGGTGCAAACCCAAGACTCCCAGGAGCTGGGAGCAACCGGGAACGGAACCGGAGCCTCCACTTCTACCCTGCCTCTCATCGACTTCAGTACTCGAAACGAGACCGAAAGCAATCTCGGGGCAAGGCCGAAAGCAACCGCTCTCCCCTTGATCTCGGTGCCCACCCCGTCGGAGTGGGGAGCCAGACCCCGAGAAACCAGAGAGCGCCGGGCAGGTGGACTCCATCCACGAGTCTCGATGGACGGGCGCCGAAGCCTAGAAACCGTCCCGGAACTAGATAGCAGCCAACCATGGCGATATTGGAACAGGACGTTTGAGCAGATGGAGGGGGACACGTCTCGCCGAGGCGCCCTGAGTTGGGATTATTCCGAACTTGCCCCGTGGAAGGAGCCAACGGAAGTCCCTGAACCAAGTTGGGAGCAGATACGAGGTCGCACCTATGCGGTAGATACCAGCATCTCGGCCGTGACGGGTATGGCCAAGGGAATTCTAGCCGCGAGGTCGCGAATAGTTCAAGGGGACCCTCCTCCGTGGGGCCCTTTCTCCCCGGTGAGTACAGCGAATGAAGGTTCCCTGAGCGAACAACCAGGGCCAAGTCGCATACAACAATTAGAAGCTAAGCTGATGGATATGGAAGAAAGCTTGGCTCACGCCATTCATTTAATTTCCTCAATGGGGGCAGGGGAAAGACTGTCTCCTGAAGAGATGGCGATACAGATAGCTACCCTTCAAAGTGTCATCTCCTATCCGATGGAGGAAGTTCAGCAGCGGTCGTCGCCTACCGGCGGGGGGGGCACCTATCCTGGCGAATCGGGAGAACAACCCAAGGAACTTCCCCCTCAGCGGGAAACTCCACCGAGAAGGGACCACCCGGTTGTGCCATCCGGTGAGACTCCCATCGAACCTCCTATCACGGGAGGGGATGTGCCGCCAGACGAGACCCCCGTTGAGAGGCCTACGGAAGGGGAGGAAAAGCCAAGTGATACACCGGTGATACCCCCCCATACTTCCCCGAAAACGGTCCGGCCGGACCAAGCGGGAGCACCCGTGGCTCCATCGGGGGGGGGAGCCCCTGGTCAACCGCGCGAAACTGTTCCCGTCGGGCAACCTCCGGGAGATGGTCTACCAGCGCCAAAAGGCCAGCCGACGCTTCCCAGAACAACAACGCCCGGAGGGGCAAGCCCGCGCGGCCTTCCACCCATTCGGCCTTCGCCGCTGCGGCCCCTTCCGCTTCGACCACAACTAACCCCGCCGCTGCAGCCGATACGTTTGCCACTGGAACAACCCGTAAGACCGCCTCCGACCCAACCGATGGGACCTACACCACTGCGACCCCACCAACCCACCCCTCAGCGGCCGATTATTACTTCGCCACACCAACCTCAACCGCCAGCACCTCAACCGCTACGGCCAGCACCTCCGGCATTGCCACCAGCCCTGCCGAGAGCACCGCCACCAGCCCAGCCGAGGCCGGCACCCCCGGCTCAACCGGTGAGGCCACCGCCAGCACAACCGGGTCCCCTCATACCTCAAGTGCCATTGAGGCTTCCGGCGGACTTCTACCCAGCCCCGGCTCCGAGGCAAGACCTCCCAATGGGTTGGGTGAAACTAGACGCCACTTTTGACGGGGATCCCTCCAAACTGGGCTTTTTTCTAGTGCAAGTCGTGCAATTCTTCAACCGGTGGGGACACCTTTTCGGCAGCGAGGCCAGCCAAATTGAACACCTCGGCTCCCGTTTACAAGGGAAAGCAGCGGACTGGTACGTAGGACTATATAATATCGGGGCCCCAGAACTCGATACTCTCCAGGGGTTGGTGGATGCTATTAGAGCACAATATGAAGATCCCTTAGAGGAAACCAGGGCCCGAACAGAATTGCAGGCCATTAAGCAGGGCAGCATGGCAGCGAGAGACTATATCACGAAATTCCGACAATTGGCTGCCAAGTGCCCCAGGTGTGAGGAGTCCACAAAAATTATTCTGTTCAAACAAGGACTTAATCCGAGACTTTTGGACAGAGCCCTCATGCAAGACAATCCCCCTACGCTGTTAGGTTGGATTCAACTTGTTTGCGAAGTGGAAAATCGCATTTTAGAAGTCCGTTTGGTTGAGCAACAACAACAAACGGGACAACGAAGACCATTGACCTTACAGAAGGGAGCTCGGGGAGCTGGCTACGCCACCCGTGGAGCGAGAGATGCTAGATGGCAACAAGGGCTGTGTTTGCAATGCGGACAGGCTGGTCACTTTGCAGCACAATGCCCCTACCGGCCTGTGCAAAGACCTCCGCTCCAATTACGGCGTCCAACCCTTGCTCCGTTCCCTACGCTCCAACGCCCGACTCCAGCTCCACGAGCAAACAGAGGCCGCGGCGCTTCCCAAAGGCCAGCCTCAGAAAGAGGGCTGGAAGCGGAAGAAGTTATGGAATACGATCCCGCTTCCCCATCTGCAGAAGTCAATCCAGAAAGTCCCCAGTCGGGAAACGAGATGGATCTGTCGTAAAAGGGCCCAAACGACAGATCCGCCCCAAGCCCGTCCCTGCACGGAACCGGCCACCTGGGTCCATTTTATTCATGCCAGTGACTTTAATCAACCCAGAGAGAAAAATGCACATTCGGGTGCAAGCTCTTATTGACTCGGGTTGCTCAAGAGACATCATAGCCCCAGCTCTAGTCAATGGACTGGTCTTACCAACTCGGGATTTACAAAATCCAGTAATTTTTGAACAAATGGATGGTACCAACATGAATCCGGTCACGACTGAAACCATCCCGGTGATCACAGGCATGGGACAACATTGGGAAAAGAGGTCCTTTGTCATCAGCTCTACTGCCAAGTACCCGTTAATTCTAGGCAGCAAATGGCTATGTGATCACAATCCCTACATAGACTGGGCTCAAGGATGTATTACCTTCAATCATGCCAACTGTAAAAATCACCGTTGGAATCAAAACTGGGGCGAAGACCCAACTTATAAAGAAAAGGCCCTCCTCACCCAAGAAGAAGTCAACCAAATACCCGAACCGTACTGGCCTTTTCTAAATGCTTTCTCGGAGGAGGAAGCTGATACTCTACCCCCGCACCGACGAACGGACTGTGCGGTGGAAATTTTACCCGGAGCCTCATTGCCTAAAGGACGACTCTATCCCATGAGTCTCCATGAACGTGAAGAGCTCCGGAAATTCATCGACACCAACCTCCAACGAGGGTTCATCCGCCCAGCCTCTAGCTCCCACGCCGCTCCAGTTCTCTTCGTGAAAAAGAAGGATGGGGGGCTCAGACTGTGCACGGATTTCCGAGGACTAAATGCAGTGTCCACCAACAACGCCTATCCTATACCGCTCATCCGAGACCTTCTCAACGTCGTGGCCCAAGGTAAGATCTTTACGAAATTAGATCTAAAAGATGCTTACTTCCACGTTCGTATCAAGGCAGGGGATGAGTGGAAAACCGCGTTTAATACGCCCCTCGGACAATATGAATACTTAGTTATGCCTTTTGGATTGGCGGGAGCCCCGTCTGTATTCATGTCCATGATAAACGAAGTTCTACATGAATTTCTGTACAAAGGGGTGGTGGTGTACCTTGATGATGTTTTAATTTATTCTGACACCGAGGAAGAACATGTTCAAATGGTACAAAAGGTCCTGGCCACCTTGATGAAGAATAAACTGCCCATCAAATTGTCCAAATGTGAATTCCATAAAACCGAACTCACTTACCTTGGGTATTGTATCTCACAAGAGGGGTTGAAAATGGATCCAGCCAAAATACAGGCGATCCAGGATTGGCAAACACCCACCACCCGCAAAGAACTGCAATCCTTCCTGGGTTTTGCCAACTTCTATAGAGACTTCATAGCAAATTTCGCCCAAATCACACTCCCCTTAACAGAATTGCTAAAAACCAAAGAGAAAGGGGACCAAGCCAAAAAACCCTCTGCTAAACTACAATGGACCCCCGATTGCCAAACGGCCTTCGAATGCCTTAAAAAGCAATTTGTAACGGAACCCATCCTCTCCCACCCCAACGAACAGTCCCCCTTCATAGTACAGGTCGACGCCAGCGATACGGCGATAGGGGGGGTTTTGCTGCAGAAGGGGGAGGATGGGAAATTGCGGCCTTGTGCATTCTTGTCTAGAAAGTTCTCAGAGGCAGAAAGGAATTGGAATGTGTGGGAGAAGGAGGCCTTTGCAGTGAAAGCAGCTCTCACTAACTGGAGGCATTGGCTGGAGGGGGCGAGATACCCTTTCGAGGTCTGGACAGATCATAAAAATTTGGAGGCCCTCCGAAGCCCCCGCAGACTGAATGCCAAGCAATTGCGGTGGGCGGAATTCTTTTCCAAATTCAACTTCACCCTCAATTATCTCCCGGGCAAAACTAACTTTTTGGCGGACGCCCTGTCGCGCATGCCCCAACATAAGAGCAAGCGGGCGGAGACTGTCGACACGGTCTTCACGCCTAAGCAACTTGGGGGCGTGGTGACTACTCGCAGCCGCGCTAAGCAGCCCCTCCCGGCCGACCAAGAATGGAAATCGAAACTTAAAACTGAAGTGGAGAAGGAGGGGAATAAAGCTCCGCGAAACAAACTAACCCAATCCCCACAGGGGGATTGGCTAGCTGGGAGCAAGTTTTATGTCCCGGACAGCCTTAAGTTGGAAATCTTGCAGCGCTGTCATGATGCTCCCACTGCTGGACATTATGGGTATCTGAAAACTTTACACCTAGTTCAAAGACAATTCTGGTGGCCGGGCATGCGCAAAGACATTTCCCAATACGTTAGTTCCTGCCCTGTTTGCCTCAGCGCTAAAACCAGAAAAGGGAAACCTCCGGGTCTCCTGCAACCATTGGAAACACCGAACAGGCCCTGGGAAGTAATCTCCATGGACTTTATCACTGATCTGCCTCTTTCAAAAGGACATAATTGTATTTTAGTTGTGGTAGATCTGTTCTCCAAACAAGCCCATTTTATCCCCTGTACTACTATACCCTCCGCTCGAAAACTAGCGGATCTGTTTCTAAAACACATCGTAAAATTACATTCTTTTCCGTCCAAGGTGATTTCGGATCGCGGCGGACAGTTCGTTGCCAACTTCTGGCGGGAGCTTTTGAAAATGTTGAATATTGAACAAGGTATCAGTTCAAGCCACCACCCACAAACCGACGGGCAATCCGAAAAAACAAACCAAATATTAGAACAGTTCCTTCGTTGCTACATCAATTTTCAACAAGATAACTGGGTGGACCTTCTCCCTCTAGCTGAATTCTCCTATAACAACAGTGTACACGCTTCAACGGGAGAAGCCCCCTTCAAAATTGTATATGGGACTCACTTCAATCCCTTCCCTTTGGACGCACCCCCTCTCCATTCCTCTAAATTGCCAGATGTATCCTCATGGTGGGGGGAGGCGGTGCAGCAATGGACTATCATTAAGAGACACCTTGAAAAAGCCAAACTGGATTACAAAAAGTACGCAGATCGCCATCGTGTGGCCGAATGGGAAGTACAACCAGGAGACCATGTGTATATTTCCACAAAGAACCTAAAGCTAGCTCAAACAAGCCGCAAACTCGCTCTGAAATTCTTAGGACCTTTTCCTGTGCGCAAGGTAATAAATAAAGTGACTGTTGCTGTAACATTGCCCAAGAACCTTCGCCATGTGCATGATACGTTCCATGTCAGCCTTTTGAAGAAAGCTCCCACCGACAACAAATGGCATATCAAAGCTCCACCCATTCCAACTTTAATTGACGGCCAAATACACTATGAAGTACAACAAATTTTGGACTCTAAAATCAAGAGAAATCAGCTTTTTTACCTCATTAGGTGGAAGGACTTTGATTCTGGTTACGATGAATGGGTGAACTCTGCACATGTTCATGCTCCTAGATTGACCAAAGCTTTTCATACTCGCTACCCATATAAACCAGGGGGGGATCTATTTTAAGGGGGGCAGAAATGTCAGGTCCAGTGTATATCTTAACTATACTGACTCCATTTTCTAATGCTTTTAGTGTTTAAGTGTTTTCTCCTCAGGTGCACCAGTTCCCAGGCAGCATTCCCACCAGAGGACTGTTTTGTCTAACACCGTTCCACCAGGCATTGGCCTTGAAGGAGAGCAGCTTCCCAGGACTGAAAGATGTTGTTTTGAGAACTGTGGGGGGAGGCTGTTCCAGATGGGTATTGTTACTCTGTATCCTATGCTTGCTCTTCATTGGTAACAATGATCATGTACCATCCTGAGTCTCCTATTCAGGACAGTGGACTATAATGGACCTTTTCTGCAATAAAACTTCCTTTGCTAGACATTGGACTTATTCTTGCTTCTAAAGGGAATCTTGCAGAGAGTACCTTATCTAGCCACAGTCTGACAAAAGGAGGGGCAATGGGACAGAGCTACTCAGCAGATGCGCAAGTTTTATTTCAGTGTTTTCCAGTCTGGCCAATTTGGGCTGGAAATACATGGGGTGTGGTTTAGCTTCTGTTACCCATACACTGTTTCTTTTTAAAAGCAAGAACCTACTGAAACTGTTGCTATACAGCAAGGATCTACCTGGTTTGAGACAAGGAAACAGAGGCTGATTCCGTACACGTTGGATAATGCACTTTCAATGCACTTTATCAATCGTTTGAGGTGGATTTTTTGTTCCGCACACAAAAAAATCCGTTCCAAATGATCTATAAAGAGGATTGGAAGTGCATTATCCAACATGTGCGGAATCACTCAGAGATGTCTTTACCAAGCCATGATACCACAGGACAAGAGGTACTGCCAGCCCAGCCTGCGAAGGACTGGCTTACCTTCTTACTGAGTTCCCATGACACAGCCTATTAAGTGAAGTATTTTTAAAGTCCCAACAATGTGCAGTATTCCCCATTACTATGTATGGATGTGAAAGATGGACAGTGAAGAAAGCTGACAGGAAGAAAATTGATTCATTTGAAATGTGGTGCTAGAGGAGCGTTTTGCAGATACCATGGACAGCCAAAAAGACAAATAAGTGGGTACTAGATCAAATCAAGGCTGAATTCTCCCTAGAAGCTAAAATGACAAAACTAAGGCTATCATACTTTGGTTACATTATGAGAAGACAAGATTCTCTGGGAAAGTCAATAATGCTAGAAAAAGTAGAAGGCAAAGAGGAAGATCTAAAAAGAGATGGCTTGACTCAATAAAAGAAACCACGTCCTCTAGTTTTCAGGATCTGAGCAAGTCTGTTAATGACAGGACGTTTTGGACGTCTTTCATTCATAGGGTCACCATAAGTCGGAGGTGACTTGACGGCACATAACACACACAACAATACTTAAAGTATACGCTTAAAACATATCTTGAGTACAACTTACTTTGGTGTGGTAATTAACAAAATGCCCATCTTTATCGTTGGCAAATTGGGGGGGGAGGAAACAAAAAAGCCATGTTTTGCAGTGTCTCCCTTCTGCAGTATGTCAATACGCTGCAACCTTGTAAGATTTCTCTTGACCAACCACTATCAAGAGTACAGGGCAGGGTTTAAATTTAGCACACAACGAATGGAGTAGAATGGTTAGAATCTTGGACTAGGATCTGGGAGACCTATATTCAAATCCCCGCTCTGCTATGGAAGCTTGCTAGGCAATCTTGAGCTAACCATTGTCTCTCAGCCTAACCTGCCTCACAGGGTTGTTGTGTGGATAAAATGTAGCACACAACCATAATATTGTAAGCCGCTTTGGGTCCCTGTTAGTAAGAAAAGTGGGTGTTAGACTGCCACGATGGCAGTTCAGAGTCCGGAGCTGCTGAGCCCTCCATCATCCCTTTTCCCATTAAGGCCTTGGATGAGCCTCAAGTCATGGAGGGGAGGGGGATTCCAGTTCCCCCCAGCCCCTCCCGTGCCATCTGCCTCTCCCAACACATCCGGGAAGTGATCTGGCTCCTCCTGCTTGCCCCTGCCTGGGCCAGCCTAATAAAGGATTGCCTACGGGTGGGCTGACCCTGGACTCCCCCAATGCCCTCTCTTCAGGGGCAGGCCCAAGGTGAGTGAAGGGAATCTGAGCCTCCCTGGGTGGGCCTTCCCTTCTCCTGCCCTGCCCTTCTCAGAGGCTTTTAGAGGCTGCTTTGCCTGCCTATGCCCTAGGAGGTCCCAGCTGCTGCAGGCTTCCTCTTCTGGCCTGTTCTCAGGTTCAGACTGCTGCTTGAGCCCTGCTGCCCTTCTGACGCATGTGCCAGGCCTGCAAGGCTTTGGGGCTGCTGCTGGTACACCTCTGGGCACAGCCTCCTTGCTCCTTTGCCCCCAGCCCCCAGTTGAACTGCCTGCTTCAGGGGTATCTGGGTGAGACTGCCCCTCCCAGAGGCTCCTCTGGAGTAGGTTAGAGCAGGGGTGGAAAATATAAATAAATAAATAGTTCTCAGCAACAGTGCATTTGCTACCAGAGCGAATAAAGGGCAGCCATTTGTTTATATGCAATTAGACTGGTGTCCTCACAGAATTCTGGTGGGCCCAGTTCTACTGACCCCGCTATTTTAGGTTTTATCTGTTCTCAAGCAGACTTGTAAACTGCAGCCGGCATAGGCTGTACCACACACATTCATGAGAATTAAGGCTGTTCCTAGGTACCCAGTTCCATGCACTCACTCCACCTATTCCTCAAATTACAGGTCAGGTTGTATGAAAAATTCTAAATGCCTCCTTCATTCCTTATTACCCTAAATTGCATGAAATAACCCACATTAACTTTCATAATACTTTACAAAAAGGAAAAAGAAAAATAAATTTATCTGCCCTTATTTCTGTGACAAAATTCTACTGTTCGATCCCTTCTACAATCAGAAATATGAATTAAAGCCATTCCAGTAAAGCAAGGCCATATGTGAAGATAAGAAGTGTAACTTAGATGAAGACAAAAGGATTCTTTAAAAAATCCTTTTAAAACCTTCACTGCAAGAAATTTCAGAGAAAAGGACCATTTTATCAGCCTTTGATAGAGGGATATTGTAGTCCGTTAAATCCTACAAAATAGCTCCAACAAACTTATGAGAAACATTTTTCACAAAGTCGTAACTCTAATCCTGAGAGATTTGGTAGTTTCCATGAGTCCCTCTTCTACATTCTCGGGAGCCAGAGTCAACCCTCCCATTTGAGAGAAGCATAAAGAGACAAAGAAAGAACTGTAACTGAATTTGAATAATAAACAATCTAAATGAACAATAAACAGACTACCACTTGGGCCTGCATACAGCAACAATGGCTCAGTTTAGATCCAATAACCGCAAAGCCATGATTTGGTATTAAACTAACAAACTCAGGCTTGTGCACATGCTCAGCTTCACTCTTCTTAAATGCTGGTGAAGCAAATCCTGTCATTTTCTCCAAATCAGCAAGTCCACAGTTTACAGTTTCCTTGCAAAGTGCAAACCACAGCGTCATCATTCAGACATGATAATAAGTTATGATATGGCAACAATGAAGCAGAGTGCAAGATTGGCGTGCAAAGCCTGAGACCCATGCTATGGTTTGGCATGACCTCTGAACCATTCCTCTGGCTACAGTCCCAAGGTCTGAGACACAACCAGTGGTATTTCTTACTTTGGAAAACTGACACTTATGCTGTATCACAAACTGATTTTAACAGTCCTCTGCGTTTCCAGAGTAGTTTGCCACACAGCATGGAGAGAGGGAGTACTGTTTGAGAAATACATGCTAAAAGTCCCCTTGAGTGTACCGCAACCAATTTAACAGTTCTTTGAATCAAAACCCGTTGCCTAGTGTGATTTATCATAAATTCAATGTTCATTTTACAACTTTGAATTTTTGTCAAACGAAATTTAAGTGCCAAGATATATTTTCTCATACATCGATCACATATTGAAAGCCCTGTCCATTTACAGGAGATGGTAAGGAGGAAATATAAGATTCGGAGTTGCCAGCTACAGCCTTTTAAGAATCCATAATGATGCAATTTGATTTTAAGATTTACATTTTTATATAAATGTGAACATTAATGTACCTGCTGACTGGAATTCAGTTTTAATAAATAAAGGCAAGATACAAGCAATAAAAGATTTTTTAAAATGATGATCAACTGCTAAGACACCAAGCGTACGGACATTTACTTGGGAGTTGGTCCCACTGAGCTCAAGAAGTTATTTCCAAACAATATCCATAAAATGAAGTAGTAAATTAACTTCTTGCTTTCATATCACAGATTCTACTCAGAATTTCAAGACAAACATAGCCCACCAAGGCCCTGAAAAAAGCACATTTTTAAAAATGAAATATCAGTTCAAAGTGCTACTGTGTTTTAGAATTTGTTTCAAAAATTATAATACCAGCAGAACAAGTATTTGCGCAACTCACCATCTTGTAACATAAAGTGTTGAAAATAAGATACTAGTTCCAGCATCAAAAGAAGCTGACAGCTCCAACAGATACATGTCTGGCACCGCAGCTGTTTTTCAAAAATATTCCAGAGCCTACAATTCTACTAAGCTAATCTGCGTTCTGATGACGACCCATCACAAACCAGTGAACAAAACACAGTCCACTTTTTCCCTTTCACACGTTAACAGTTCTCCATTCAGTGAAAGAGACTTTTTCCCCAAAATGTCCTTTACAAAAGCCAGAAGACTACTAGTGTTGGGAGACCTCAAAAGCCTCCAAAACTTGAACAATATATTTTGCAGTGTCCTTCAACAAATGTCCCAACACAACCTTCACTTGCATTTTACCAGTTATGAAGAAGAGGTGTCTAAACATCTCACAAGCTTTGGTTTTCATAATTCCAACAAGTTCGCACAAAGAGACATAGAAAAGTGCTGTGGTTAAGGCATAACCGTGGTTCTCGAAAGCTTATGCTACAATAAAGTTGGTTAGTCTTAAAGGTGCTACTGGATTCTTTACTATTTTGTGACTGCAGACTAACACGGCTAACTCCTCTGGATCTATGACCAAAGGATATACAGAATTCAGTTGGGGAATGTTGTTTTTCACATCATCACTATATTGCCATAACACAGTGTTCCGCCTTCAAGCATCCCTTACTTTTCTCCCTCCTTTCAGTCCTACTGCAAAGGTCATATGAAACCCCCAGAATGACTAACCAACCTTCCTTCTCTCATTCATTTAATACCAGCTAAATAATATATGCATGCCTATTATGGAGGCTATGTAAAATTAGTCCCAAATCTACTTGTACTAGATTGGATCCAACGGCAGAAGGAAAAAGCCACTGGTGGAATCCCACAGATGCTTACACAAGAGTTTGTGCAAGTGCCACAACTGGACAGTAAGATTTACAGGAGCATTTATGCTTCCTCTTATACAAAAGGATGAATCAGAACAACTCTTCAGTAGGTCATTTCATCCTACAGTATAGGATTTAGTTTCAGTTTTCTCACACAACGCTGTAGTCATGTGTGGTGTAGGAGCCCTTCCACAAGCAGAAGGTACCTTCTGCATGGAGAAAATCTCCTTAAGATCCAACATGGCAACTAGAGAAAATAACATATAGTTGACGAAATATCAATGCTTAATTCAAAATGAATTCTGAACACACAAAAAAACCTTTTTTCTTAATCCATCACAGTACCAAGATACTGAAAGAAAAGTACATACCTCCACCCTAATGTTAGACTAGTCCCCCAATATCAAGAACCCTGAAACACATACATTACTGCCAGCTGCTACCAGAGGGCTAATCACAAGTATTCTTATTTTCTGATCTTCAGCATAAGGGAGATTTTGTTTCCCCCATTCTCCAAGAAAGGTGACCGGCAAAAGCTTCTGTTTTTGATGAGCAGATACAAGTCCTGATGCCAACAAATTAGGCATAGCACTTCTACACAATTCAAACAGGAATCTTATATTTAAAGTACTCAGAGCTTTCTGAGGGGAAAACATCTACATACAAAGAAATCCACAGAAGTACATGCACTACTCTAATGATTTCTTTCATTTGTAGGTACAACCATACATTGAAAGAAAAGCAAGAGTCTGTCACGTTTCATATAATAAATCTTACAATCCAGAAAATCCATAAACCACTCTGCTCTGAGCCTGCATTGCAGGGAGAGTGGACTATAAGTCTAACAAGTCTAATAAATAAAATGCTAATCTAGCAACACTTCCATTAAAAAAAAATTATTTTACATGCTACAGTTAAGCACCAAACAAGCAACTGCAGCAGGGGTTGAGAAACACCTTGCTATTCACTAGCAGGGTACTTCAGAGTAGGAATTAATGGCTCAGTGGGTCTTCCAACATCCTTCTCTATCTACAACTCAATCAAGACTATGATGGGCAGCAGGGAAAGACGAGACAATGGAACCCAAGAGCTCACGTCATATGAGTTGGAGAGTCAACATTTTGTATATATGATATATATATTATGTAGTATATACGTTATCCCACTCATATGTCATATATATATTACTTTGTAACACATTTAACAAAACTAAGTAAACTTTACTGTTATACTTTATCCAAGTCTATCTTCATGGATGTCCAAAACTGGCATATAAATGTTTTAATAAACTAATAAATACTTCCTCTCAAGCCTCTTCTCATTGTAGGAAAGTACCACAGACATCACTGCAGAGATTCTGTACCTCATACAAAGCTTTAAGGTTTATAAGCTTGAGAATATATCCCATTGAACATACATAACAGCAGGCTCTGTGTGTCTTCTGTCCTGGCTGCTTTCACATAAAACTTAGGAAAAGGATGATTTTTTTTATTGTGAACCTTGATTAATTTACCGTTAACTAATCAACTCCATAGAACTCATCATTTATCCCAAGCAAGACAGTGTTGCATGTTCATATACTAAACTGAAAATCAATTTTTCAGGGAATTAAGCACTAAACTTTCTCTAGAAACTGCAGCGGAGAACAATTATTAGTTCCAAGGTTTTCACATTAAAAAGATAACTGAGAAATCATTAAAAATAATTAAAGGAGAGACTGAGATAGATGAAAGACTTCCCTTTGTTTACAGAGATGATGCAAACATGGTAACCCGCCAAAAATAGGTGCATTCCATTAGCTCAGTTTCCATTGGCTACCTTTTACATTTCACAGGACCTGTGAGAAGGGACCTGTGAGAATCTTAAGCAGAAGTGGATCCAAAGTAAATCCTTTTGCTTACAATTTTTACTCACTAATTCTAAAATTCAAAAACAGAACCCTCTTTTCATAAAGAATATTTATGCTCCATGGGATTGTTAAGTAAAAGACAGAAAAGATGGGTAAATTTTAACTTTTGCTGGTAAGTAAAAAGTTAAGTAAAAGACAGAAAAGATGGGTAAATTTTAACTTTTGCTGGTAAAACAGGGCTATTCCAGGCACAGTATAACTAATGAGTACGCTACTCACGCAGAAACGTTTTGCCATATGCAAACATTGTAGAAACAAGCGGCTAACAAGACTTCCCAAATACATGTTATATTTTTGCACAGAATTCTCTACATGGATATGACAGCCATCTAGAAAATTTGGCACATAGAACATAAGATTCAAACTTCTTCTGAAGGTAGGAATTTAAAAAAGTACCTTATACTTTTCTTCTCTGACCCAAGAAAAAGACTCATTGAGCTCAAAAATTGTTTTTTAACCCAAAAAATGAGCCTAGATATTAATTTTTGTACTAGTGCCTGAAGAAAGCCTCAAAAGCCGCATTCTTGCCTGCCAAACCAGTAATGTAGGGAATGGGAAATCACATTGTACAGTCAGACAATAGTCACTTCCCACATATGAGAAGTGAGGAGCCTGCTCTTGAGCAGGACTGGATTTCTGGAGTGTGCAACCATTTTATCATTGATTTGTTACTGGAACTCTACAACTATGATTCAGGCTCCTTCAGGGATAGTTTGGTGTCAAATTCAATTTAATTACCACAAACAGACCAAATGATAGCTTGAAACATCCCAAAGAAATCAGAATGAAACGGGCCACTACCGGCAGCTCTGGTTTTCAGCGTAATTACTTCCGGCCCCACCACTCACAGAATAGAAACAATTGGACAGAGTATTCTTTCCAAATACAACACTAGCTATAACCATTCTGTCACACAACTGCTGTCTTGGAATCAAGCGTACACCAGAGACAAACAAGGAAAAAGATGAGAACATCTCTGAGAAAGAGAGATCACATTCTCCGCATCAGAACACCAGGTCTTTCTATCAGTAGGCAACAGCATCGAATTTCAGTTCAATGAACACCCTACCAAAAATGATTTTTGGATTTGTCTTCAGTGATAACATAGCAATTACATTTTACCTATCTCCTCTCTGCTTTCCAAGAGACCAGACTAGAATCCCATATCCATTTTATTCATGATTGTTATATTTCCAAAAATAACATTTTCCCATTTACTGATTTTTTTTTCCACAGAGGAACTTCATGCTATCCAAGCAGCTTCTTGTTTAATTAACAAGCTGCATCTTCCTGCTTTGGTTTTCTAGAAGCAGGTATAACATGGTAAGAATTCCTCTTACAACAAAAATCCTGTCTCTCCACAAAACATGATCCTTTAATATGCATTCCCTACTGAAGCTAAGCCCAACTATGAACTGAAATAAACACATGCCTATTTATTTATGTTATTTATAGTCTGCCCTTCTCACTGAGACACAAGGCAGATGACACAGAATAAGTGAGCACAGTCAATTTCAAAGGTAATTCAATAAACAATGTAATAGGATATAAAAAAAACAAATTTGCAAAAGATTTAAAACCAGCAGAAATGCTTTGAAGAAATGCTGAAATACAGCACAATCAATTCTAAAACTGACATATTAAACAACACAGAAGCTACTCGGTAGGATCATACTTACAGCAACAAACAGTACAAAGAAGTCTATAGTCCCTCCCTATCTCTTTATTAGTGCATCCTCTTGAGACCACTTCTTTACCATACAGCCCTCCTATCTGAGTAAAAATCAGATATGAAGGTAAAACCCAGCACCACCCAAGAAAAATTCAGGGGGGGGGGAATCCTCCCAAGACCTCTCCCGGCATTTTTCCAACAGAAGAAATTGGGGTATGCTCTAGGGAAAAAACCTCTTATAAAATATTTCTTTTGGGATGAATGAAATGCTTTTAAAGATAATCTGTTATTCAAAATGTGTAGTATGATGATTTTTATATATGATAATCTACATCATTATATAATGCTAACTTCTGTGCATACAGTACATATACAACATATTTTCAAGTATATCTTTACTATTTAAATGTGACGAGTTTTGTCTTCAATGAATAGGCTACAATGTGTATGATAATGAACTGTGCACCTGTTACACTTTCTTTTCTTTACTATTAAATTTGTGCTTTCTTTTTTCACATTTCATTTTTTCCTGCCTCCCAGGTGGCAAAAAGAAAGGCACGTGTGCTAAGGCAGCACAGAATGCAGAAGTTTGCAGCTGCCTTTATTGAGTATACTCACAATTTTGTTCCAAAAAACCAATTAAAAAACTCACAATTTTGTTCCAAAAACTGAATTACTCTGTTTAGGATTGCAATATTAGGCATTTAAACTTGCAAATGTCATAAATATAACCAATAGTACGTTTTTATATGCTAAGCTATAAATTCCAGGTGATGTACTCATTTTTATATGCTGTTATCAATCCTGCATTTTATGTTGATAAATTGGTTCATTTCAATGGGCTTAGACTGGAGTAACTCTGTTTAGGATTGCACAGCAAGTAGAGTTTTGATCAGAAAGTAAATATAACATATATTTAAATTTTCCCCAAAATTTCTTCTGAGGAAAAAATGTTAGATTGCAATCTGCCTGGGGGCAAGGGACCTATTTTCTCATACTTCATAAAGTACCACACAAGTTACTCCTAAAAAGTAATAAAGTAATTCCTAATGTGTTTGATAGTTGGTCTGTTTTTCCTGCCCCACAAATATTTGCCTCTGCAGTGAGGCAGATATTCTCCAAAATGTCAGGAAGGGTCTTCAGGTTGTCATGATGGACTGTAACTCTACAGAGCACTTCAAAATGGTTCTGTAGATCAGTTTTCTTAATGATCAGGGCGGGGGGAGCCACAGTACATTTTAGTTATTTATTGCGCTGATACATTACATGGGCTGGAGTGAAAAAACTACCCCAATGGCAAAATAAGTGTATATGGTTTTCCCCCAGGGTGTTGTTTTGGTTTACAAAAAGTAACTGTAAATGGTAACTGGCTGTACTTTGGAAACAATGTATACTACTATATAGGTGATGCTTGATGTTTAATCTGTTGTTGTTACTTTTACTGTGTTTATAGGTTCTAGAAACTTTAACTCCATTCCTTTTAACTAGTTTTTATTCCTATTTTATCATTATTTTCTGTTACCATTTGCATTTTATGTATTACTTTTTACTCTAAGATTTGTAATAAACTCTACTAGTACTGTACAAGTGATAATGTTCTAAAAGAAAAAAGTTCTAGAGTCACTTTTCTCTGCATTCTTCCATAAAAAGGACAACCAGGATGTGGAAATACTTCACTAGCATTGTTTTTAACCACTCTAACACATCCATAATCCACATTTACAAAGGATGCTTATATGTGACAGGAACTCTGATATTTATTGGCAGTTGCAAATGCAGAAGTAGAGAGTTATTCTTCAGGTTAAGCCTTGCGTACATAAATAGGATCTTATGAATGTGGGGCAAGATTAATTAAAAACAAGAACCACTTCACGCAGGCTAATATCATTCCCTTTATACTGATCACATGTAATCCATCACAAGCGATGAATAATAAATTGTCTATTTTGATACACATATGTATCAAGAAGTCATGATTGACAGCTGCTTCCCACTGCACAAATATGCAATGTGGGTTCATCACATGAATAAATGTGACCTAATACACAAGGATTGAAACCATTTCGTGCAAGTATAGGGTATAGGAAATTCCATTTGTCACTCTTGGGGGGAAAAAACATGCCACTGAATCCCAACGGACTCCAGTCCAGACTCATGTCAACCCCATCCATGAGGTGTTCCTGGTGAGAGACAAGTAAAGACCATTTGTCACTGCCTTTCTCTGCATAGCAACCCCAGTCTTCCATCCAAGTATTAATCACGGCCAACCCTGCTTAGCTTCCAAGTTCTGACAAGCTCAAGCTAGAGTTGCCAGCTCTGTCTTGGGAAATCCCTGCAGATTTTTGAGTGAAGTCTTAGGAGGGCAGGGTTGGGGGGCGGCGGGAGAGAGACTCAGAAAGGTATAATGCCATAGAAGACACCCTCCAAAGGATCTGATCCCTGTAATCTGGTGATGAGTTGTAATTCCAGAAGATCTCCAGGCCCTACCTGGAGTTTGGCAACCCTAACTCAGGCTAAGCTTGGGCATTCAGGATGTTTGTCCCCCACAAAGATCCATTAAACCAGAGTGGAAGGAACTGCAAGCACCAAACATTGTCAAAAAATGCTGTAGTATAGTGATTAAGTATATCAGCACTCTATTGGTTCGAATCCCACTACGGCCATGAGCTCTCCAGCTGTACTGTAGGGATGATAATAATAATACAGACTTTGTTCAAGACACTGAGTGGGGCACTGACCTGTCTAGAAGAGTGGTATATAAGCACAATTATTAAATACCACGGCTATACAGCCCGGAAAATCCACAACAACCATCGTTCTCCGGCCGTGAAAGCCTTCAACAATATATCAAATTATTAAATACATTTATCACTAAAGAATAACAGGGCTAACAGGTGCACCCATGAAGATGCAATTCAGACAGGTGGCAGCGGGCCTTTCTATGTTACATGCTATAGGTTAGTTTTTCTACCTGCCTTGCCAAAGCCCCTCCCCTCCGAAAGAATCCTGGGAATTGTATTTTTTTTTAAAAGAGTGAGCTGAGAACGTCCTCTCAGAGAGTCCATTAATAGAACTACCGCTCCCTATAATTAGGCGGGCAGCCGCGTTTTTCTGCAGGACACCAGCAGGATTTGAATCCAGTGGCTCCTGAGAGACCAAGATTTCCAGGGTATGGGCTTTCCAGAGGCAGAGCTTCCTTCGTCAAATACCTGAAGAATATCTGATATCTGAATAAGGCATCTGAAGAAAAGAGCTTGGCTCTCGAAAGCTCCTACCCTGAAAATCTTGTTGATCTCTCAGGTGCCCCGGACTCAAATCCTGCTACAATTAAGGCGGCTCCCGAGGGAAGGGAAGGTACCCCATGACAAGTAAGCATTGCTGCTCTGAAATGAAGGAAAAACGGGATCTTTTTGCCACCTCGCTAGCACTGAGGGGGAGGACCAGGGAATAGAGGGTGAGGAAACCCCTCAACCGGCTCTTTGGCTTCCTGGAAGGAACGGGGAGGGGGGGACGAAGAGCCAAGCCGGTCCGTCACCTGCTGCAGCAGCGCCTCACGCTGGCGGCGCCTCTCCTCCTTCCGCGCCGCCAAGCTCCGCTCGCTCTCAAATCCGGACGCCATGTTTGCTAGGGGCGGAAAGAGGCGGATTGGCTGCTGCCGTAAAGCAAACCCGCCTCTCTTTTCCCTCCCCTCCGTGCGCCTGCGCAGTCCTTTACCAAAGTGATGTAAAAGCTACGGGCAGCTGGCGGGCCTACGCATTCATAGTAATTACGTCACGGGGCGCCGTTCTCTGTTGCCTTAGCAACGCTTCAGCGCTGCTTTTGAAGGGAGGTCGCTGGGCTGAATGTGGAACACGGTTGAAAGAAAGCAGCAGGGGGAGGCGTCTTGTTCGCAAGAGAACGTTTTCTTCGTCTCTATTATTATTATTACATAATAATGATGCATTATAATAAAGCTGGCGGACTGAGGGAGCGTCCTCGATATAAACTTAACAGTGCAATCCTAAGAGTTACTTTAGTCAGCTGACTGAAATCAGTGAGTTGAAACTGGAGCAATTCTGCTTAGCATCGCACTGTTTGTGGAGTGGAGAGCCACCCTAGCTCTTTGGAAGAAGGGCAAAATAAAAAAATGTGGTAAATAAAAAATTGCATTATCTTGCACCTGCTCTCATAAGTATGAAAAGTTGCAATAGGGTTGCTAGCTGGTTGGGAAATTCCTAGAAATTTGGAGGCCGAGTCTGAAAAAGGTGGGATTGGTTGGGGGGGGGGCGTGGGATATAATGCCATAGAGTCCACCCTCTAAAGTAGCTATTTACTCATTAGGAAGATATCTCTGTAGTTTGGAGATCAGTTCTAATTCCAGGAGATTTCCAGGGCCAACTGGAGGCTGACAATCCTAAACTGCAAGAACCTCTGCTTGCACCAGTGGAAAGCAGGAATTATTTTCAGTCAGAAACTCAAGAATTTACAAACAAAATTAAAAGAATAAGATGTGCATAAACAGGTATAGCACTGCCCACTGTAACAACTGTACAGTTTCTCCATCAAGTGTGAAGACAAAGGGCAGAAAGGCTGCCTAAGAACTGCTACAATGAAACATCAATAACACCCCATGGACTTCCATATCTTTAAGGTGCTACTGGGCTCTATTTTTGGTCTTCTACTGAAGACCAACAGAACTACTCACCCTGAGAAATTATCCCAGGGTTCAGGATATCCCTTTCTTTTGCTACTCATACCAGGTAGCAGAGATAGAGAACAGTAGTTCTCTCATTGCTGATGTTTCCAGGTCTGACGACGTAGCCTAGGGGTAAGATGTTTCCATCGTGATGTTGAAAATGTGTGCAAGTCCCTACTGTCTCCCACCTCCAATACTTATTTATGTTGTCACTACAGTTGTCACTACACTACAGTGACAACATAACACTACATTGAACAGCCATCCCTACTATTTAAAAAAAAGTGTTTTGTAACAGTTTTGTCTAAGTAATGGGACATTGCAACTTTTGTAGTGAATATTGGGTTTTAAAATACCTAAAATGCTAATATTTATGGAATGATATGTGCCACAATTTAAAATTACAAAATGATGATGCATAAAAGTAAACTTCTGTATTCTGGAGAAATGCATGTTTTCGAGTTGAAATATGTTTGACATTCTTAATATTTATCAATTTACATTGTGCCATCAGTGTGCTTTACAGGGCAATAACAAACACCTGGTTTTCCACAAACTATGCAAACCTGAATTCTACAGGTCATGTCAATTTGCTTCTGTTTTGTTTCAGCATTGTTTCAATTCTGTATTGGATTGAATGCATTCTGCACTTGCACTCTGTAATCCACATCGAGTCTCTGAGAAAAACAGACTATATAAGTCAAGATGGGTAGCTGTGTTAGTCTGTCTGTAGCAGTAGAAAAGAGCAAGAGTCCAGCTCACTTCTTCAGATATCTGAAGTCACAGCTCGCTTCTTCAGATATCTGAAGAAATGAACTGTGAGCTGTGAAGTCGCCGCTCCCTTTTTCAGATATCTGAAGAAATCTGTGAGCTGTGACTCATGAAAGCTCATATCCAACTACAAATTTTGTTAGTCTTATAGGTGTTACTGGAATCTTGAGCTTTTCTACAGACTATATAAGGTAAATAAAAAAGAAAGAAAAAGTTCCTATCCTCAAGGAGTCTACAGTCTGCAATTAGACAATGGGGGAGTCAAACAGTGAGGGGGATACATGGGGGGAAATATGTTTTGAGCTTTGTTAGAGATATGGAGGCTTCGGGCAGAGCTGCATGTTACACATGCATTTGTAAAGATGTTCATAAAACTCAGCATAGCATTCAGTTTCATTCTTAGTTTCAGTAGGGGCGATGACTAAGGGCATAACTACTCGATAACGCTTTTCCAGGTGTACTCTGGATCCTGTCAAGCAGATATGCACTGTAAGTATTTGGCTGACAAGTAGATTCTCCAGTGCACAGGAGGCCAATTTTGAGTTGAGGCCACAGAGAACAAGGCTTAAGACTCCCCACCCTCACCATTTGTCTGACCTGAAAAGGCCCCAGTAAGCTGCTATTTGGGCCACTGGGAAAACTTACATGTGCTGATGAGCTATACATGGACTGTACAAGTTTCCCGAATGGGCACAGGTGGACGTCCCTGGGACTGTTTCAGGGTGAAAAATGGCAAGGCCCCTCTCCGTGTGATCCCACCGCAAATACCTCCAGCACATGTCCTCTTGACAAAACCTAGGGAGGGCTCAGGAACAGTGTGTTGTGTATTAGGCCCTTGCCAAAAACTTCAGAGAAAAGAGGAGGGATTTCAAGGAAGAATGAGACAAGGCATTATAAAAGTCCTCTGCATGGGAGTTCCAAGCATTAAAAGAGAAATGGTAGAGTTGTTTAAGGGAGAAGACAACCTTCAGATGGCTGGAAAAGCAAAGAGTAGGAGCAGAGATATACCGGAATATGAGAGCAGAGAGAGAAGGGGGCCAAGGCCGTGGAGGGTCTGGTGATAAGAACAGATTCAGGAAAGGACATGAAGAAAGTTTAAGGACTAAAGAAGGGCATTGTATAGTCAGAGTGATGAGAGAAGGGAATGATTTTGGTGGACCAGTTCTGGATAGAGGTGAGAGGGCCCAAGTGTGACATCTGAAGGGCAGAGAAGTAAAGTTTGCAGTAAGCAAGATACAAAATTACTGGAGTGAAATCCAGAGCCTCTGGCAGAGAATGCTACTGTGTTTCAGGTAAGTAGCCCTACTATGACTCCGTAGTTCACATAATGAAAAACAGGTACAGCCATTTATAAGAGAGGAGGGCATCAGTTCTCCCTCTGAGGCGGAGGACATCTTGGGTGATTCCCACCATCCAATCAGGGAGGCAGGAACTAACTTTCTTCCTCTTCCTGTCTAGCCTGTGGGACCACCCTCTCTTCAGTTCTGTTCCTGCCTCCAGGGAGAGCAGTTCTGCAGCAGACTAGCTCTGCTGCCTTTTTTTCTCTTTATCTCTTATTTATCTTTCTTCTTCCTCAAATCATTCTTTACCTTACTCCTTACTTACTTCATTACCTTACTCTCCTCCCATTTCCTCTTCTTTTACTCCTCTTGCCAAAGAATGAAAAGAAGAGGACGAGATGGTCTCTAGAGAGTCATCGGACTCTGAGGAAAGCTTCATGGAGAAGAATTTGGGCTGTTCCCATGGAGAGCCATCCTTCCGGTGGCGGGAACAGGCCCAGCCAGCACCAGCATGCCTCTGAGGCTGTATGGGTTCCCTGGCAAGGAGAATATGGGCTGTTCCCATGGAGTGCCGTCCTACCGATGGCGGGAACAGGCCCAGCCGGCACCAACATGCCTCTGAGGCTGTATGTGTTCCCCGGCAAGGAAATGGCCTTGGAAGAGACGCAGGCCTCTCAACAGCTCCATCTTCCACAGAGGGAGCTTGTTCAAACAGCGTGCCTCAGCCAGCCAGCTGAGAACAGCGCCACCTGGCGGAGCTCAATTTTGGCGGGAAACAACGCAATGCACTTGCCAATCTCCTGGCAGGAGAAACACGGCTGAAACATAATCCAGACACCCAGAGCTCCAGCCGACAAGCCCAGGAGGGCCACGTAAGTGTTCCCCCGAGCGTGTTATACCTCCAGAATTCCTGTCAGCAATTAGACTGGCTGTGAGGGAGAAAATCCTGTTACTTTACCAGTCAGAAGCACCTTGGCCCTATAAAGATTCCAGGAATCTCCTCAGCCCTGGCTCCATGTGAATGTGCCCATGCCAATCTCCTGCCTGGAGATTTTACAGCAGGCCTTTCCCCTTTGGATTTAGCCCTGCTTTTACAACAGGATCTAGCCATGCCTTTCCCTGTCAGATGGGTAATGTATAAAGGGCGCAATTTTGCCGGTGTCTTTGAACCTTTTAACTCTTAAGACTAACCAGGAGAGAGGAAATAGTGGTGTGGTGTCTACCTCCTCCTCCCTCCATGAGTAAGGCTGTAGCTCTGTGGAAGAGCTTCTGCTTTGTATGCAAAAGATCCAGGTTTGTTCCCCATTAACTCCAGTTTAAGAGTTTAGGTAGATGAGGAGAAAAACCTCTTTCTGAGACCCTGGTGACCTGCTGCCAGTTTGAGGAGATAACACTGACCGATGGTCTGAGTCAGAATAAGGCAGTTTGCAACGTTTATCAGTCAGGGATCCCCACGGAGCAGGGGGATCGCCCTCAGATAGAGTTTGTAATGACAGGGAGAAGGATGAATTCCTTCAGATGTGGCAAAGGAAGAAATATCCCTACCAGAGCAGTCAGTCCAGCTGTCAGAATCTGAGGTCTACCAGAATTTACACCTAAGACATTCTCAGCCTTAGAGCTGTAAAAATTAGCCTTGGGGGAGTAGGACCCTTAGACTGGGAATACCAAATCCAGCCCAGGGAAACGAGTCACTTCCTCGTGAAGGTTCCTCAGAAAAGGTCCTCCCATTTCCAGAATATTTGTGGAGAAGGTTCAAGGCTGAGTGTTCTACACCATAAGCCAATTAATAATCCTCAAACTTGGTCCCCCCAAAAAACTGTACTTACTACCTTTCTTTGCTATGAGTTGTTGCAGGTACCTGCGATGGAACCTCCAGTGGCTACTCTTCAGTCATCTGGGCTCTGGTCAGAAGATGGGTAAGGATCAGTCAGAGACCACTTAGACAAGAAGAGAGAGGCCATGCTAACAAGAGCTCATGAGGCCATGACCATGGCTATTAAGGCTACAGCTATTGTCTCTATTGCCTCAAGAGTGTCAGAAGTATGGATCTGGAAACTGATCCAACTCCTCCTGTACAACAATAGCTGCCCCCATTGAAGGGGCAAACAGAAATGTAAGGGTCAATACCTTCAAGGCAGACATCATCCTGGATACATTTACCTTTTTCTTCTAGGATTATGGTCTTGACAGCAGTGACAAGCTGGCACACTTGAGTAAGAGCATGGCCAGCAGATTCACACTCTAAAAATATCATCCTGGCTTACCTCTTTCAGAGAGACAAGCTATTTGGGGGTGCCCTGGGAAAGATCTAGATTGAGACCTAGGACAGAAGAATGTGTTGCCAAAAACATTCAAACAATCTGAGAGGAGATCCATTGGACCTCAGCCTTTTATTCATAACACGCACTACTAAGGTCCAGACAAGATTCCAAATGGCCATCCTGAGGTTAATCTAGGCAACCCTTTAATAAGGGGGGTCTTTTTAAGACCACACTTGTAGTATAGCGGTTAAATAACTGAACAGTGATGCAGTCCTCTGCAGGTTTACTTCTCACTGCTGCAATGAACTTTCCATATGGTCTTGGATAAACCAGTCCTCTCAGTCCCAGCTCTCCAGCTGTATTGTGGGGATAATGCTTACCTTTTCCCAAGATCAAACAGACAGTTCTCCACACGGGGAAAGAGATCAACCTTAATACCCAGATCTCTAAGACAGAACTTGCTAGCTGTCCCGTGAGAGGCCAACTACTCTTTACCATCAAGCTTAGGTTGACAAGCAGGCAGGCCTTACACATAGTCTCACAAGGCTATTCCATACAATTTGAAAGCTGCCCTCCAGAAAGGGGTCTACTCAATCTTCTTCTCAGTCCCTAAAAAGAATAGGGACTGGAGGGTGTTATTAGACCTCAAGTTTTTTGAACAAGTTTATCAAATTATATCACTTCTGAGTGGAGACTCTGGGCTCAGTCGCAGTGACTAATCAATCAGAAGAACACATGACATCTACAGATCTCACAGAGACATACCTCCATGTACCAATTCTGACAGCCCATCAAAATTATCTAAGATTTTATGTTTAAAAAAAAAAAAAAATTAAAAATAAAAATTGGCAGTTCTGAGCCATCCTGTTTTGGCCTGTCCGTCACACCGAGAGTATTTACAAAATTCATGATCAACCTCATATGTTTCAGAGACAGGGGGTATTCATGTTCACTTGTACCCAGATGATCTCCTGATCGGTTCAAGAGAAAATCTCACCACAACACTCAATTCACCATTCAGTCCCTACAAGCTTGAACACCTGGGTTAGATCACAGTCACCAAAAGGGTTTTTTCTATCCCTCACCAAAGAAAAGGTCAGGAAGACCAAACTGCTGACTGAGACTGTCATCAGAGTGCATAATCACTTCTCACAACACTACTGAAACTGATGGGTTTACTAGTTGCTACCTACAATGCAATACCTTTGGGGTCGTCTATAGGCAAGACCACTTCAGACCTTTCTTAGATCTCATTAACAACAGATCATGGAGAAGACAGATCTTCCCATTCAGATACCACTTCAGATCAAAACCCATCTGAGCTAAGGTCACCAACCCAATACAAAGCAAAAGATTCATGATCCCTCGAGAACAACAAATATTTACAGGTGTAAGAATCAGGTTAGGCATGTCTCCCTATCAATGACGTAGGAAGGGGAGCAATTTGTCTGGCCCTGCTCCAGTTCAGAGCTCTGTATGGACAAGGTTGCAGACAAAATATATATAAACAAGCAGGGGGGATTCAAGACCTTGAAGTGACACAGGTGGCAGCAAGGATACTTACCTGGGAGGATGGTCACCTAGCTTCAATCAGAACTGTACACATCAAAGGCATATCCAATGCCCAGGCAGACTGGCTGAGGGGACAACGGGAATAGTCGCTTAAGAAACATCTCGTAACATTGCACTTCACAACACCTCATGAACCTGTGTGCGCCCCAACACAGCCATCAACTACCGGGGTACATGACAAAATTTGTTCTACTCACAAGCAGATGCCCTGACATTGCAGTGGCCATTAGGCCTCCTCTATGTATTACTACCCTTACTAGTAACAGACCATGCCTTTCCACCCTCCAACAGATGGTGATATTTCCACCTTTCACCCTACTGACCTCTTCGGTCAAGTTACAGCAGGGACCAATTTGGCTCCCTCATTTAGACTTACTCTGCTTAACCGTGTGGAAATAGAAAGGAACGCCTTCCTAAGATGGGGATATTTCTGAGAGGTGGCCGACATTCTCCTAGCATTCAGAAAACCGTTTATGCTCTCACTCAGTAGACATTTTACACAGCCCTGACCAAGCATCCATTTGAACCAGTCAAGGATGTTCCCCTGAGAAGGCTGAGAATGAAGACTATTTTCCTTATTATGTTCGCGTCTGCCAGAAGATTTAGTCAGACCTGAACTCTGTATCTTTCCCAATAGTAAGGTGATGCCTCGTGCTGTCTTCCAAAACCGTATTCCAAACTGCATAGTTTGCAAGAGATAAGGCTACCATATTTATACCTGTACCCTAAATAGACGAGGGAGAGGCTCTGACACAACCTAGATGTCAGAAGGAGGATTAAGGCCTCTGCTCCGAATAGTGCAAATTAGAAAGTCAGTCTTACTGTTCTTAAATATATCTCATCTCAGTTTAGGGAAGAAAATGTCTTCAGCAGCAGTAGGTGCCAATAGCAAAACATACACTATCGAAACTCCTAAAAACTCTTTTCGCAGAGGTTCCTTGTGGAATACCAGCTCACTCTTTGAGCAATGCTACTACCAGTGCAGCGTTACACGGGAACACTTTTGTAGAAGAAGGCTACAAGTTTGTCAGTCTTGACCTTATTAAGATGCTACAAATCGAATCTATATGATTCAGCGGACACCGACTGTAGTGGAAAAGTACTGCAGTGCATGATCATGGACGAAGACCACATCCCACCCAGAAACTGGAAACTGCTTTGGGAGCACCCAAGATGTCCTCCGCCTCAGAGGGAGAACGGACCTTTGGACACTTACCGTGAAGGGTCCTTCTCCTCTGAGGAAAGGAGGACATCTTGCCCTCCCCAGGTCTCCGTCCTTCTCTACCCTGCTGCCTCATTCTTATACCTCCTCCGGGTTATGCTTTATTTACAGTACATGTTAATGCAACAGGTGTTTTTTCTCTCAGTATTAACAGTTGCTGAATGATAAATTCAATGTTACTGCTTTGTGGAGTCACCTGAACTGAAGAGAGGGTGGTCCCACAGGCTAGACAGGAAGAGGAAGAAAGTTAGTTCCTGCCTCCCTGATTGGATGGTGGGAATCACCCAAGATGTCCTCCTTTCCTCAGAGGAGAAGGACCCTTCACGGTAAGTGTCCAAAGGTCCGTTTTCTCTCACCACAGGTTAGATTCCAAAGCTAACTTCTCAGGAGCATCTTGTTCCAACCTTGCAGATACTGTTCAGCGTAAAATGTTCCCAAGCTAGCAGGGTACCATCTTTGGGAATGACTTTTCCTATAATAGATTTTCATTCTGCTCGGTCCATCTGTCATCATAAATTCAGTGTGAAGGGCACGGTTTTTATTTCCAACTCTGACACAGCCCAAGGAAACATTAATCTCATTGAAGTTTAAGCAAATACTATTGGCAGTAAGACTCATGAGCGCTCCGTGTATGCAAAAATGCATTCTCCTTGACATATTCAACATTTTTATACCATACTGTCATCCATCTTCAAATTGCCTATGCAAACACCAATACATTATTTTTCCCCTCTTAAATGTGTACATATAAAATGGATCGTCCTTGCAACTCTGTTTACCCAGCTTTGGGAAATTTGCTTTCTTTTATTTAGTACTTATTTGTTCATGTAATTTTTTGTTACGTATCTCCATAAAAGGTAGCTTCTGAAATGGTTAGGCTAGACTTACCCTTTGAGATTTTCTCTGAAAATTATCTTCTGTTTAACCATCTCAACCCATGCAGAATTACAAACTCAACACATTGTTTTCACTGGATGTTTTAAAAAGTGAGTTTGTTCATTACCCCCTATTTATTTATTATTATTATTATTTGTAGCCCACCTTACTTATTGAGACTCCAGGTGGATTATAGACTATAGAAAATAGATCAGACAGACAGCATTGTTAGCATCCCTATTCCTTCTCCCTATTGAATGGCCATCTTATGAATATGAAATATCATAAGCCCCTTCCTCGTGTGCCTTATGCACATGGCACTGCCTGGCCAGGCAAAGCAGATGCCAACCCCAGCTAGAGTTGGAAAATTACCAGAAGGTAAGTCAGGCTGACTAGCTGCCCCTCCACGCCCCAGTGAAACCCTTAAGTAAAACAAAAGAGGTCTTCCACTAGTGTCACTGGTTTGCTACTGGGGCAAACATTTCACCTCTCTTTAAAGCCCCCTGCAAAAGTTGCCACAAGAGGACCCATGTTCACAGGCTGCAAACAGTGCGGCAAAATTAGAGTAGGAGTAATTTGGCTTTGCTATATGGAGATTCTGCCATGAACAAATTACACTTCACTGCGCTTCTGAAAAATGGAGCCCTAGTTTAAACACCATTATATCAAATAACAGAAGTGACACAATGAAAGTCTTAAGAAGAAGGTGATCTGGAACAGCAGTTGCGTTCATTACTTTTTAATCACCTATGGCAATATAAAAACCATTACTGAGGGGTTTAGAAAGCAGACCCTGTTTATTTCCTTTCTGATGCAAAATGTCCTAGAAATACTGCAAGCATCTTTCTTAACAGAGAAAGCAAAAAAAAAAATTAAAGCGAAGGAAACCAAGGGAGACATTATCCTAATTACTTGTTTTAAAAATCTTTTATCAGTTTTAGTTTCATGTTTAAAACAGGGTGACGTTTTGCTCACCTTTTAATCTAAATCCTCCCTACTGGGGAAAACAACCAAGTTAATAAAAGACAATAGTCTCGGAAGACATTGCTCCCCATAACTGAACTCCAACAGGGAGGCATTAACCTTTACAGAGTGACTCACCATTTCCCATTTAGCAGAGTTTTACGAGCAGTCTAATAGGAACTGCATGAACCACTGGCGATTTCCACAATGAGTGATTTCACATGCCTCCCCACTGCCTCCCCATGCTGTTTGGTGCCTTGTGTAAAAATTTGTCACAGAAAAGACAATTGTGAAAAAGGTCCGGGGGGGGGGGGGCGCTATTAAGTGATTGGAAGGAGAAATTTTCAAGAGAACGCAAGATTTCTCCCAGCTGGCAAAGGTGGGAAATTCTGCCTTTTGTTTTGAAAGCATGAGATTTGTTTAAGAAAATGACAGCAAAGCTGAAAAATAATGGGTAAATTCTGCGCTCTGTGTACTGTATGAGCTCTCAGTCTAAATCTCAACACTGCAGAGAGCATAAATGTCACAGCCCATGAGGAAAGAACAGGGAAATGTGAGGGAGAATAGCAATCCCGAAGGTCAAAATTCACCCCCCACTCCCATTCAATTCTTATTTATTTCAGTTTGTTTTTGAAAACAATCCATTTATCAGTTTAGTACCCTTTGTTTCTTAGATGATTGCTAAGACTGAGGTGGGAATATTTTATGATTTGACAAAAGAAATAGAGTCAGGCCCATGAAAGATTGTACATACACACACACACACACAATAAAGGGTGGAGTGGTTCTTTTTCTTTTTTTAAAAAAATCAGTTATATTTCCTGAAATGTTAGTCTCTGTGAAAGAGCTGTGGAATTATTTTCTGCCTCAGTTTTTAAAGAAAGGTTTCCCAGGCTGGGTTGGCAGAATTCTTTCTCCCTGGGTTTGAAATTGAGTTATCTTTTGGAGGAGAAAAGCAAGAGCTAAGGAGAAAAGCAAGAGCTAAGGACCATTTCCTATGGGGAAGTTATGTCCTTTTACTCAATCCCTGCCCTTCCAGAAATAACATTTCCAGAGCAATAAATGGCAAAATATTTTCTCTTAGGCAAAACCCAATCCCTTCTGTTGTTACCGGAGCCACACGACCCACTAGTGTTTCCTATGCCGTCCTGCTGTGTTTTATGAGAAAGGTGTTATATTAATGCCATTTTATCATCTTATGTTCCAGACTTTTCTTTTTCCTGATTGAAGGCTGGGCACACCTTGTATCCAGTGCTTTTAGATATATATTTTTCATGTCATCTCTTGGATCAGTGAGATTGTCAAAGTTCAGTTTTGATGCCTTTACTTCCCCACAAAATTTTAATTTCCTACTTTGCAAAAGTGGCTAATATGTTGCAGGAAGGTGTTTTCTCTACTCATATCCTAACACATAACAAGTCAAAAATCTTTTTCAGATTGCTACCTTTAATGCTTATTTGAGCTTCATAGAACTGTGGGAAATGGGACAACCATGTCCAAGTTGCTGGAATTCCAGGGACAATCAGGCCTACAATAGCAAGATCCATATGGTGTGAATGCTCCATGAAGATCCCTCTCTGTGTGGGATTCTATAGCAGGCCTTATGCATGTTACAGTTTCTGTAACATGCATCTGACGAAGAGAACTTGATTCTCGAAAGCTTATGCTACAATAAAATTGGTTAGTCTTAAAGGTGCTACTGGACTCTTTTTGATTTTGCTACCACAGACTAACACGGCTAACTCCTCTGCATCTATAGCAGGCCTTGTCTTCATGCCATATTTTGATAGGGTTGTTAAGCCTAGACGTGGGGGATCTTCTGTACTATTAAGAGTTGAACTCTGAAGGGAAAGCCAGTGTGAGGTTGTGGTTGGAATGTCAGGCTAGAAGCAGGGATACATAGACTGACATTTCTGCAAATCCTACTGTCTGTGCAGCTGTCTAATAGGAAAGCTGTACCTGATAATTTTGTAAGTATGGTGGAGAGAAGAGGTCATGGCTCAGTGGCAGATCATTTGCTTTTCAGGTTCCAGGTTCAGTACCAGCATCTCCAGGTAAAAAGACCAGGCAGCAGGTAATGTGAAAGACCTCCACCTGAGACCCTGGAGAGCAGCTGAGAGTCATAACAGATAATACTGACCTTGATAGACAAATGTTCTGACCCAGTATAAAGCAGCTTAGTATGTTTCTTTTTCTTTCTACACAGATGTCAAAGGTACTGGAGCCATTTCAAGGATCTGGCAATACCCACAGTTTATTGTTCAAGGACAGGAAAATAAGCATTTGGGTCCTTCAACTTCCTAATTTGCAAGTCAAGTATTTTCAACACCTGGATATTGATGAAGAGAAACAACTCACCACAAGCTGCTGATATGTTTAAAACTGTCAACAGAAACTTCAGATAATGAGTCACTGAGAAATTCACATGCTTTTCAGGCACATCTCTATACACAAGAGGGTGAGGTCAAAATCTTCACAATCCGGAGGGCAAAGCCACATACGTAAATGCCTTCCCTATAACATTTAAACAGATGGGTAAGAATTTCACACTCCAGATGGTTTCAGACACAGCTAGTCATTAATAGGGAATAATGCTAACAAGTTCTGTATAAGGTTGATTATAAGGTAGCCTTTATGCTAAGAAGATATTTTGCAAGACATTTCCAAAGTTAATAGCAACCCCCCACCACCACCTTTAATCAAAAACATTTTAATGAGTCATTCTTGGGGGGTGATTCTATTTTGCTGTAATCAGACAGGAATAATTCCATAACCAACCAACAAACAAAGCCTTGCCTCTTCAGTTCTTTAATTTTGTATGCAAGAAAGAAATGCTAAGCATTGGGTTGGATTCTTTTTGCTAAATGAAGGGTCTTCTGTATTCATGAAACGATGGAGTGTTCCATGAATTGAAGTGTGGGATTTTCTTAGGTGAGGCAATGCTACCCTATACCATCTCCCAGGCTACAGCCCTGAGATAAAGGGATATAAATTTATAGGAGCTGGTACAGGGATAAAAGCAATTGCATTTTTTTAGTTGGGTCCTTCTTTCTTCATCAGGTGGAAAAGAGGTAGGAAAAGGTTTACGCGAGCCTGGCAGAGAAATCACGTCTGTAAGAGGCTATCATAGGTAAAAGAAAAAGGGAACTGAGCTTTGTGTTTTAGATTTAGGAAAACATGAATATGTTTATTTCCTACATTCATTTGATGTGAAAGGCCGTTTGCCTGAGATCCTGGAGTCAGCTGCTGCCAGTCAGAACAGACATAATTACCTTTGCAGACCAATGTTCTAACTCAATGTAAGGCACATCTAAAAGGTAGATGTGCCGATAACAATTTGAGATATGCAGATGATACCACATTACTGGCAGAAAAGACTTGAAATGACTACTGATGAGGGTTAAAGGAGAAAGTGCCAAAGCAGGATTATAGCTGAACATCAAGAAGACAAAAGTAATGACTACTGAGGAATTACACAATTTTAAAGTTGACAATGGGGAAATTGAAATTGTTCAAGATTTTCTATTCCTTGGCTCTATCATCAACCAAAAGGGAGACTGCAACAAGGAAATCAGAACGACTTGGAAGAGCAGCTGTGAGGGAACTAGAAAAGATCCTTAAAGATAAAGATGTCTCTCTGGGGACCAAGATCAAGATAATCTAAACAATGATATTCCCCATTACGATGTATGGATGTGAAAGTTGGACAGTGAAGAAAGCTGACAGGAAGAAAATTGATTAATTTGAAATGTGGTGCTGAAGGAGAGTTTTGCAGATACCATAGACAGCCAAAAAGACAAATAAGCAGATACTAGATCAAATCAAAGCTAAAATGACAAAATTGAGGCTATCGTTCTTTGGTCATATCATGAGAAGACAAGATTCTCTGGAAAAGTCAATAATACTAGGAAAAGTAGAAGGCAGTAGGAAAAGAGAAAGAGCTAAAACAAGATGGCTTGACTCAATAAATGAACCCACATCCTCCAGTTTGCAGGATGTGAGCGAGCCTGTTAACGATAGGACATTTTGGAGGTCTTTCCTTCATAGGGTCGCCGTGGATTGGAGGTGACTTGACGGCATAGAATACGCTCAAAAGACAGGGAAACCCCTTCCTGGATTTTTACTTGCTGAGCCACTCTTGGCTCTGGGAGTTTGTCTTCTGCTCAAAAGGACATGGATAGAGAAGCAAAGGAAGACATCTGAAGAGCCATTTTTTTTCTTTTTGTTGAAGATGTAAGGAGATTGTACAGGATTGAATCAGCCTTTCATAGTGAAAATGTTTTTAAAACAGGCTGCTCTCTGTGAGTGTGGGGAATAGGGCTGAGAGAAAGATGATCTTTTCTATGTAGTGTAATAATTTTGGACCTTGATCAGCCAGGAATGGGAAAGTCTATTGAAGCCATTTTGCAACGCATGGCACAGCCCTTCTTGGACTGTACCACTTCAACACGCAGATGAAGGGTCATATCACAGAGAGGGATGTGCAGTCTTTCCTGACCAAACTTTTTCTCAAAAAAAAAAAAGTACTACTTTCCCAATAGGATACTATTCTTTCTTCCACAGTGTCCTTTTCCAGGAACATTTAAATGAATGTATATGAACTTTCAGTTTATATTGCATGAGGCATTTATTGCCAGCTACTGCAGCTGGATTTCCATTTATGCAAAAAAGCTCTTTTCCCCTGTGATAGCACACAATGGGAAAGCCTTCCTTGCATATGAATTTTAAAATCTGCAACAAATGAGATATATGTGCAAATCCAGCCCCAGAAGCTGTACATTAATTAGCTGTGTGATTTGATTATCTGTGCAATAAGAAAGAAATTATTGCTCTTGTTAATGAAATAATGCTCTTGCTAATGGAATAATTTCAGATAAGTGAATCGGTACACTCATCAAATTATCACAATGATGGACGGCATACCTTTTCCTACAGCTTGTTACGAAACACTGCACAGGCCTAGAAACAAAATGATTAGGATAAGAATGAACAAAACATAGTCCTAAAAAGAAACCTGCATACAAAAGGAGGGAGCCAGGAGGACAGATGGTAAACAAAGCAATAGCAATAGAACACGAGAATCATAACAAAAAGGCACCCCAGGACAAGATTGACCCAGATGCAGGTATTGACATATTGGTATTACTTCTTGGAGTTATTCTGGGGTAGTGGAACAGGATATGGTTTTCTTCAGATTAGAGAGTACAAGAGGCTCACAGTGTACTTGGAATATGTACCTTATTTACGAAGACAGAAGACAGCATTGGCTCCAGGATTTGGGGCACAATAGAAGAATTCTGCCCTGACCCAGATAGCCCAGGAAAGCCCAATCTTGTCAGATCTCAGAAACTAAGCAGGGTTGGCCTTGGTTAGTAATTGGATGGGAGACCTCCAAAGATCAGGGTTGCTATGCAGAGGCAGGCAATGGCAAACCACCTCTGTTAGTCTCTTGCCTTGAAAACCCCAGCAGAGGTCACCATAATTTGGCTACGACTTGACAGTACTTTCTATCACCATAAGAACACTTAACTTTTTCTGAATGTAGCAAGGCATATAAACCAAGAATTCTCTCATGCTGCTTCTGATTTTCTTGAGAGCTCTGTGCAAAGTGAGAATGACAATAGTATTGGGCAGTGGGTGCTTTGCCAAAGAATGTCTGAACGTGTTGCCTTCTGGAGCCGGCTCATCAAGCAGAACCTAACGGAAGCAATCAGGGACTCCTGCAGGTTCCAAATCCATTAGCCAGTCTGACCTATGATGAGAAATATTTAAAATATATAACACAACCTCGGTCTTCCAGAGACCTACTGCAGCCACCCCAGGGCTAAAGGTTTAGCTAACCCCAGCTACATTCTCTCAAGCTTTCTTTTCTCTGTTTAAATCCAAACTTTCAGCTGTCGTATTTTCTCCCCTCCCCACCAGCACCTTCTCCTGCATATGAGTTGCCCACTTAGGAAACCACCGTTGAGAACTATTAACATTTTTTGCCAACTCAGACTACTGACCAGGGGGCATTTTAAGCAATCATAGCAATGGACTAATTCACACAAATTAAGACAGAGAAATGCACAATTTGTTTTGTGCATCTAATATTTAAATGCTGAACATGGCTCAAGAACATAGTTCAAAAAAATCTGTACAATGGAGCCATGTACAGCGAAGAAATAGTATTTTACAAACCTGAAGGAAGCCCCAGGTTAACAGAAAAGCCCCCCCCTTTTTTTTTAAATGGTGAAAGGGAGTTTAAAATTCTCTCAGACTTTTGAACTATCAGCTCTTACGATGCTACATCTCAGCCACTGCTTTGGAGGTTGCCAATAGCTCCGTTTGAGAGCAGAGAATGCAGCAGATGGAGGAAAGAAACCACAAAGGGAAAGAGGTAAAGAGAGAGGAGCAGGGAGGCTTAGGAGAAAGATGCAGTGGTGAAGGGAGGGAGGCAGCAGGGTCCAGCCGCTGAGCATGGTTGGGCGTGGCTGCAACTACTGCTGCTGCCTTCAAAGAAGAGAAAGCTGGGAGAAGGAAGGAGGGTGAGAAGACAATGATAGTCAGTGCAACAGAGAAGGGCATGGCAACAAGTGGGTGAGGAGGCAAAAGGTGGTGGCTTGGGGGAAGACAGAAGAAGGCAGGAGGGTGTGGGGGGAAGTGGCAGGAGGAGGAAGTGGAGAAGGCAATGACAGGATGGGGAGAAAAGCAGCAGAAATAACAGGACATGGAATATGGGGGCGGGGAGAAAGGCAGTGGTTGCAGTAGGAAATTAGAAGCAGGAGGAGAAAGCAGGAACCGGCAGGGGATTTTTCCAGTGAGTTTCTTGCTGACTGACTCACCTAACTAATAACAGGCTGAGAGCCAGTGTAGGATATAGTGTGTCCGACTAGCTTGGAGGAGTGGTGGTGGTCCGCAAACAAGTCCTTCTTGCAACCTCTCTTCTTCCTTTTCCTTCACACACAAACACATGCAGACAGTGTAACATTCCCACCCTTAGGGTAGGTTCTACATGACTGTTTCCTTGGGACATCTCATCTGAGGTGTTGTTGCTGGGACAATGAAAAGTTTCCTCCACAAGTGCTAAATGTGGCCCTAGAGATGGCACCAGGATTGGAGGTGTCCCATTCTGAGTGCTCTGATCTGGATCTTGTTCCTGTAAAGGTAATTCACATTTTTAAAAGGTTCCTACTGGAGCAGATGGGATGAGTAATCCCACATAGTGGTCAGTTATCCTCTGCTGAAAAAATGAAATCCCACCCTCAAGTCATAGTTGACTTATGGTGACCCCTGGTGGAGTTTTCACAGCAAGACACTAACAAAGGTGGTTTGCCATTGCCTGCTTCTGCAACCCTGGTCTTCATTGGAGGTCTCCCATCCAATTACTAAGAGCCAAGCCACAAGTGACGCCTGACACAGGTTGGACACTTGTCAGCTTCCCTCAAGTTTTGATGGGAAATGTAGGCGTCCTGGTTTTACAGCTTGGCTCTCCATTACAGCTGCAATACCAGGATGCCTACATTTGCCATCAAAACTTGAGGGAAGCTGACAAGTGTCCAACCTGTGTCAGGCGTCACTTGTGGCTTGGCTCTAAGTAAGGCCAATCCTGCTTAGCTTCTGGGATCTGATTAAATCAGGCTCTCCTGGGCTCTCCTCCTCTGCCAATGGAGAAAGTTCCACTTCAGCCTGCCACTGGGGAAATCACATTTGAGGGCTTCCCTAGATAAAATGCACCTCCCTGAAACTAAAAAACCAATACATCAGTGAGTGGGTTAGTCTTGTACATTTCTTTCCTGATGTGTTCATTTTTCTCTTTCTCAAAAGCTTGTTCCATGGAAGAACAACAAAATAGACACCTCAGACTTCTCTCGCTATCTGAAGTGCTTCTATTCACGCGTCTGACCAAAGAATTCCAGCACCTCTTTCCACTATTGTAGACCAGACCGACTCCAAGTGCAATGGCAAGCGTTTTGGCTTGTAATAACAACAAAAGGGACCATTGACGTTGCGGCCCTTCTGCCTTCCTTCGGTCTGAAAGGCCGTCACAGCAAACAAACAAACCCTTCCATTAATCTGAATTTCAGAAAATCCAAATGTCACCTTGGTCTGTGCTCATTTCAAATTTTGCTCGGAATGAGAATACTTCATCTAAATTTTGACTCATACCAATCAATTGGGATATAAATTTTGACTGCGTAGACATTTCTCATACCAATCAATTGGGATATACTTTTTTCATCCTGTTGTCTGGAGTAGGGTTGCCAGCTTTCCAACCTGACACTCTTTCTATGCCTTTAACAACAAACTGACCTACAGGTGCCAAATGCTTCTCTCCCAGTCTCAGAAAGCTGGTTTTTCGAACATAGGGTAAGAGCCCCAGAGAAGTTAATGAGACCTGGGTCAAAATTATCTCAAGGCTCTTCTCATGCACCCCTTCTCCAAATGCTCTCAGTTAAATAACATATATTCCTAGCATGCAAGTTAAAAAAAAAACACTGCCTGTCAAAATGTAAGGTGAGATGGAACAATAAGAAAGGGCTCAGGCGTAACAAAATCTGGGACTATTTCTTTATGGAAAAGATCACCTATCAACTCAAACAAGCAGATTCAGCAAATCTTTAATTAAACTTTTTGGAAGACTGGTTACCAATCCTGGATTATATGACTAGTTACAATATCAAACCAAATAAACCATACCCAACAGACTCTTTTAGTATCTAAACTTCTACTTCAAGGTATAGAATTTTCAACAAAACCTTGGTTCATTGATGGGCACTTTATTAATGCATCTAATATATGTACCTCTGCCTTTGTATATAGTTGTTACTTGTATTGGAAAGTTGGGTTTGTAATGTTATAGTTAATTCTGTTGGGAAAAAATTAAAAAATAAAAAGTAAAAAAAAAGAAAGAAAGAAATGGCACAGGCGTTACAGAAAGGCAAAAAACCTGAAATCAAGACATTTCTGAAAAAAAATGATCAGGGGAAAACAGGTTTCAGAAAGAGTGGGGCGTGGGGGGGATTAGAAAAGGTGAGACAGCAAGGAACATGCAACAAAGCTGTGAGGACACAATTTAAAAACATATATATTTAATGGAAATGAAACTAGAACATTAAGGTTGCCTGGAAAATGCCATAGTGGGCAGTATTCTACTTCAGGCTAGACAAAGACTTCAGATTGTGGTCAGAGAAAGTGTAGGATAAAGGTAAATATAGGATAAATATTTAGGATAAATAAAGGATAAATAAAGGATAAATATTTAGCCCCATGGAATATCAAGGCAATGAATGCATTATGTGACTTACTATGTAATATTTAATTACGATAATTCTTTTATAACCACGAATGCTTATTCACTATCTAGGTAACTGGGCTGCTTGTTTAACTCTGTAATCCATTATCCTGAAGGTCAACGTTTGGAAGGACTTAGCCTCCTTTCAGTGCAATCCTAAGCACAGTTACCCCAGTCTAAGCCCATTGAAATCAATGGTCTTAGACTAACTCTGCTTAGGATTTCACTGTTTGTCTGCTAACTTTAGACAATATGAGTATGGGGGAGGCATCAATCTCATGTGACCGTGGACCAACCTGTCCTCCCTCTCTTTGTGTGTGTCAGCAAGTTGCAGCTGACTTATGGCGATCCCATAAGTTTTCAAGGCAAGAGACTAACAGAGGTGGCTTGCCATCATGTGCCTCTGCATAGCAGTCCGAGACTTCCTTGGTGGTCTCTCATCCATATGCTGACCAGGACCACCCTTGCCTGGCTTTTGAGATCTGATAAGATCAGGCTAGTCTGGACTTCCAGGTCAGGGCATATGATGCTACATCTATGAAGGTCTCATTCAGGTGAGATGGGATAGATCAAGATGGGTAGCCATGTTAGTCTGTCTTTATCAGTAGAAAAGCGCAAGAGTCTATTAGCATCTATAAGACTAACAAAATTAGTGATAGGGTATGAGCCTTTGTGAGTCACAGCAGTGAGCTGTGACTCATGAAAGCTCATACCCTACCACAATTTTGTTAAATCTTATAGGTGCTCCTGGACTCTTGCTCTCTTCTACCGGTCAGATGGGAGACATACTGGGAACCTTCTGTAGACCATCTTGATCTCCATGATGGAAGAAAGGTGGGATGAACACACAATAAATGAGAACAGACCAGAGTAGCATTTTCCCCCTACTGGATTGGCAACCATGGTTTAGAGAACGCTGATCTGTGGCCATCCAAATGCAGGGTGTGTAGGCACAACCCATATATAATTACAAGATTCAAGTCCAGTAACGTCTTAAAGACCAACAAAATTTCCAGGGTAGAAAACTTGCATCTGACAAAACCTTATACCCTGGAAATATTGTTGGTCTTTAAGGTGCTACTGAACTTGAATCTTGCTCATTCCACTCTGAAGCTACTGGACTTGAATCTCGCTATTCTATTGAAAACCAACACAGCTACCCACCCCAAACTATATATAATTGCTGTCACTAACTACTGGAGTGTTTCATGTCTTTCCAGGGCAAGGCCATATTTGGTTTTCATAACCATACTGGGGCTGCACAAATGTACGACAGTGGGCTTTCCGAATCAATGCTCGACATGCTCTTGTAACCTCAGGCTAGAACTTTTATACCCATTTGCAACTACCGGTTTCCAACTTACTCGAGCCATCCCCTTGTTTGCTCACTGCCATGTAGAGTGATGGCTGTGCTTCTGCGCTATATTTAATATCTACTGTGGTCATTTATTTTAATTGCTCCCATCTCGGTTCCCATTCCACTGGGCTGACTCCATTTAATTGGCTGCCATTTGTCTCAGCTTCCCACCGTCATGCTCATTTGTCTGCCACCATTAAGCCTCGACTGCCGCTGCATTAACCCAGTTCTCTCTCTTTGTGTCTGCTCCCACTCTTCCAGCTCTTCCGCTGGTTTGTATATTGCCTCATTACGCACAGCTCTCTTCTTGACCTTCAGGAAAGACATTTTCCTAACTAATCATCCCCCTCCCCCCACTTCTCAACCAGTTTCTATATTTCCTCTTCTACTTTACTGGCAACTTTTTGTGATCATAAATATACAGAGAGAGAGAGAGCATTGGCAATCTCCAGGTATGGCCTAGAGATCTCCCAACCAGAGATTAGTTTTCATGGAAGAAATGGCTGTTTCTGAGGACAGACTTTATGGAATTATCCTCTATGAGGTTGCCCCCCCAAAACACTGCCCTCCACAGGCTCTGCCCAAATCTCCAGGAATTTCCTGACCTGGAGTTGGCAACCCTACACACAGCACTCCTAACCAAGGAAGGTAGATCACTGGCAACTGAAACCATATTTCCTCTCCCCCACCCCACCCCGTAAAAAAGGAAAACATTTCAGGAAGACTTCTGTTTATTCAGTTGTTCATTTATGGGTTGGGCTAAGGCTGTAATCCAAAACACAATTAATCGGCAGATAAATCCTATTGAACGAAATAGGAATCATTTGAAATGACCCCGATTAGTGACCCTGTTCCTGTAGCCTGGGAAACTAGGCTTTGAGACAGTCTTCTCCCATATGAACTTGCCCACCAGTTGAGATTGTCATTGGAAATCCTTACCTGGGCAGCCTCTCTTTCAAAAGCAATGCAGGCACATTTGTGCTCCTGTTTATCTGTACATACTGGCTTTTCCCCTTTTCCCTTCAAGGTAGCTTCCTCATAATAAGGTATGCACCTAATGATTCCTCCTGGATAGTTGCCCACCCCAAGTCTTGATCTACTGCATTCCATTCACAAACATTTTTAGGAGAGGCGGTATTAGAACAACCTTGCCAACGATGTCAAGAGGGCTCCCACCTCTGCAAGCAATCATTGTAGACTGATGCTGTTTGGGAAGGTGTTCAAGGGAGGCTGATCTGTGTAGGTGTTTAAGAGCATAATCTGTGCTAGTAAGAGTAACTTCTGTTGTGATAATTTAGATGAAACTCTCTTGTTCTGCCTTTTAAATGTCTTCTGTTGTACCTACAGGGGGGCACTGCATGCTTGTCTTAAGCCACTGGGGGAGCAGGGTAAGGGGAGAAATAAATAACTGAAGCTAAAAAAAAAAACTTGGAAGATGCTCAAATTGTGCCATCTTTTTCATCTTTTAGATGCTTGTAATTCCTGCATGCGATTGAATTTATCTGGATGCATAAATCTGAAAATGAAATTTCATAACCTGAAAGGAAACCTGTATGAAATATTTGCTTGCTGATATCCAGATGTACACAGACAGGATTTGGAGGTGAAGTGGATGGAATAAAAGTGCATTTTCGCCTCACAGCCGGTTGTTTCTGAACTATTTCTTGATAGAAACAAATACTTCTTCCTACCTTAGGTTCTTTTAAAATTATTTACCGGTTATAATTGTGCCTGATGGTTGCTGTGGATTTTCCGGGCTGTATAGCTGTGGTCTTGGCATTGTAGTTCCTGACGTTTCGCCAGCAGCTGTGACTGGCATCTTCAGAGGTGTAGCACCAAAAGACAGAAATCTCTCAGTGTCACAGTGTGGAGAAGATGTTGGCAGGTAATTTATATCTACTCAGGAAGGTGGGTTTGGGCTGAGTCATCCTGTAAGAGTTTCCCAGGGTGTGGAATGCTAATGGAGGGAGGCTTCACTGTATCCACAACAACCATCGTCCTCCAGCTGTGAAAGCCTTCGACAATATAATTGTGCCTACTGGCCTTTCTGTGAAAACAAATTAGGATGCTATAGCTAAGATCAAATAGCTTAAATTTTAAATGCCCTCACTGAGAAACCTGATCAAAGATCTGCCAGTACATCAGTAAAAGCAAGGGGGAAACATTTAAAACTGTACATATACATGTATCTGTTAGCAATGGGCAGCCCTCCTGTCCAGATCAAAACATCTGTAAGGGAAGGGGCTACCCAGCATAAGGGTATATATCTTCATGCAAACATTTTGAAATGGCTGTGTATGCATGTGCAGAAGCAACCCACAATGCCTTCAGTTAGGAGGAAATAAGCATGGGGCAGAAGGTTAAGAGAAGAAAGGCAACTGGATGACAGGCAATTGGGAGACTGTGATGAGGGGAACCAGAAGCAAAACAGGAGGGGAGGAAGTGGGAACCACTGGAGAGGATTGGATTTTCCTTCCCCCATATGTCCTCATGTGTCCTTCTCTTGTATATCTTTACATACCTAAAAGAAATCTTGTCAAACAGTAGTATTATGGATCTAGATGGGTTTCTTTGCTTCAGCACAATCTGGGGTAGTTTATTGTTTTTAATGGGTGTAACGGAGTTGTCCTTTAGTCAGTACTATGAAACTTATCTTACCTGGTCATGTGAGCTGCTGCACATTTCAGTTGAGGAGCACAAATATCTGCATCAGTGCAATGCTTGAAGATGGGAAGGGACCCACAAGTTTTATGCAGCTTGCCATTTTCCCATTCTAAAAACTAGCTCTTCATATTAGTCAAGATGATTAGTTCACATCTGGCATGTGAGCTCAACCCCCTGAAGGTCTAGGGAGATTTACTGAATTTTATAGTATTTAATTCATCAAACTTTAGTTTGATCTTTAAGGTGCTATTGGACCCAGATCAACACAGTCTTCGACTGCAGATCAACACAGCCACCCACCTGAAACTAAACTTTAGGTCGTGTCACTGTAGCAATGCTATCTCATGAGGCCTTACAAATGCATTTGAAATAGTAAAAGTGAATGCAAGGAAAAGTAATTGGTTATTGATTTATCCTTCGGAGTCAACTAAGGAAACTGAGAATACACAGTCTAAAAAACTGGAGAGGAATTTTTCCTCCTTCACGTCTAAGAAAAAATAATATATACTCCCTTTCTTCTCCCACCACACATGAGAGCATACCAAAGAGAGAATATTGTGATGGTTAAAATAATTCTGTCATATCATAATCCCAGCTGTCAACTGCTCAACTCCAGAACAGCGCCTATTGTGTCTGTGCACTTTTCCACTGTAATCTATTAATCTGTAAAAAAAATTATCCCTTTTGCTTGTATGCATCTCGGACATATTTGCACTCAGCAAGTCCAAACTGCAGTAATTTATTCTGATGTCAACATCTGCAAGTAAAGCAATTTTCTTCTCGCCATCAATTACCAGAGGCCTATCAACATGCTGGAGATGTAGGGATCTCAATAGCCAAATACAATATGAGACAGGTGCTTCAGCAGAACTTTGCAAGGAGAATTTTTCTCTCTGTTAAGGGGCTGATGCTCATTTTAATCCACCTTCAATCCACTGATATTTCCCTGACTTATAAAATCTATGTTTATGAAAGTAGATTGTGGGAGGTTATGAGAATGATTAAACCATCACTTATTATGAAGCCTACAGACAAATGTTATATTATGCAACAAACTAGGAAACATTTACGATGTAAAAAAACCAAACAAACAAGAAAAGGGAATGTGTTTCTGAATTTGTGACTGCTAATAAGTTTAGCAAACTCTTCTTTATATTGCTTTGTTTTTTCTCTTCTCATTTGTTTTTTCTCATTACTCATACTGTTTGTTATCTATAATTGTTATTTGAAGAAATATAACTCTGTATATCAAAATTCTACATCTAAACCCAAATATAATATAGGATGCAAGCGGAGCAGGAATTCATGGAAATTGCTCTCTTGTTCATGCATGATCTTATGACGTTTGCAGAAGAGTTCACACAAGCACAGGGCTCGATTCTCCCTTCCAACCGCAGCTCCCTCTCCACTTTGGGGAAGGGGAGAAAAGCAAGATGAAAGTGAAGGTGACAAAGATCCCTTCTGCGAGTTCTGCTCTACTTGTGTTTGTCTGGATCCAAAGTTGTAACTGTAGACCTTGATCCAATTGAATGTGTGTGCTGTTTGGGCAGAAACCACAGAGCCTGGTTACAAAAGTGACAATTATACCAGTTAGCTACTTTGTGAAAGGGGAGAATGATGCTTGGTTCTTCATTCAATTAGGAATATGCATGTGGCTCCTTATTGGTGAAAAGGATGTACTTTGGAGAATTATTGATCAGGAGGCATACAGGGAAATGTGTTCTCAATAAACTCTCTTCCCCATGATAGCTATATCCTAGTTAAACAATAGTAAACCTGAAATTTTCAGAATTGTAGCAAATATCCTGGTGCAGGCTAACCCCATAAATTATCCACAGTGACCAGACAACTGGCATTTAGACATTGGCTGCATTCAGGCAGACAAATGAGGACCATAAAGCAGTATCATAAAGGCAATATCACTTTATAAATATAAAAGCAGAACGAAAAACTGGACACCAACAAAATATGCTTTTTATTGCAGTGCTTTTTAGAAGCACTGCAAACAAATATTTAGAGGAAAATGTCCCCTTTTATTGCAGTTGATGATTCAGTTGATGATTCGGTTGATTTTTTTAAAATTAAATAATGTTACTGCTTTTCAAGAACCACACACCAGTTTCCTTGGTCATAGTAACTCTCTTCTACCTTTATGCATTTCAGGCTTTTGCAGACCAATTCTAGTTCTCCTTCACAGAAGACATGGTAATAACGGTGAAAAACAGGACTTGGTTCACACAAATTTGCAGAATCCAGCAGAGGTTGATGGGATTTGCTTGGCTCTCCTTTTTCCTTTGTGCTGTCTTTCAGATGCCAAGGGACCAGCAAGTCCTGGGAGTCAAAGGAAGTTCTGTTGGTATGAACAGAAAGCTTGGGGTGGAGTGCCTGGTTGGTGCCATCACTGGGGCACACTGAATGGCAACCACTGTCATACGCCTCGCTGTTGGTTTCCTCCATCCTGCCCCTGTGAGCTCTTTTTTCTTTCAGGTACTTAGACTTCTGTTTGTTGTATTCCTGTTCCATAGCCCAGACATAAATGAGAGCCCTTCCCCCCGGCCTCAGTAATCGAACTAATTCATAAAGAGTAGCCAGTCTTCTCTCCTAATTAAAGGGAAAAGAAAACTGGGTGTTAACAAAGCAAACAAGAAATAGCAAAAATCGGTACAATGAAGAAACATTGATGTATCCCAATAGTCTTTAAGGGGCTACAAAACCCCTAATGGGTTTTTATAGCAGAAGTTTTTGTGGGCTGGAGCCCACTTAGTCAGGGGCGTGTATTGAGCACTCACAAAATACACACATACATAAAAGGTTATCAAGCAAAAAAGTTGTAGACTGCAGGGCCAAAGGCATACAGTACAAGGCAAGATGTAATTACATCCAGGGCTTTTTTTCAGGGAAAAGAGGTGGTGGAACTCAGTGATGGAACTCAGGACCACACAATGATGTCACTTTGGGTCAGCTGGAACAAGGAGGGAGTTTTTTAAAGTTTAAATCGCCCTTGGCGAAAATGGTCACATGGCCAGTGGCCCCGCCCCTTGATCTCCAGACAGAGAGGAGTTTAGAATGCCCTCCACGCCAGCTCCTCTCTGTGTGGAGATCAGGGGGTGGGGCCACCGACCATGTGACCATTTTCAAGAGGTGCTGGAACTCCATTCCACCGCATTCCTGCTGAAAAAAAGCCCTGATTACACCAGATGCAAATGTAATAAAGAAAAATAGAGATCATTCACAATAGCAGTTAATTGGCAATCTCCTTCGTTTTGCTAGGCTAGTTAGTACTTGTAACGGCTCAGGAATCCCAAATCTTTATCAAACTCTTGGGAGATGGTATCAGACTTCTTAAATGAAGTCTAATCCGGCAGTTCCACACCTTTTGCATAGGGCTGGTGACTATTAGATCAGCCCCGGTGTCTCCTAGGAAACTGAAACGTTCTCCTCTCCTACTGGTTTCTCAACGATTCATATAATCAGAAGTGTCTGTACTGCTTTTTGGTGTTGCATCTGTACAATGGAATATCATGAGCCAACTCTCTTAGACAACTAATGGCTGAGACATAAAGCATGAGATCTGTGCAACCTAAACCCATACAGCATAGGAAGTTGAATTATTTATATTGAATAAATACAGGCCCAATCCTAGCAACTGAAAGCAAGGTTAGATGTTTGCCAAGGCTTCTAGAGTGTACTCATCCACAATAGATGGCTAGGTTTTTACTGCGCCTGACAACACTTTCTACTGTCTTATCTAGCTCCTCTTCTATCGTACTGCAAACAATTGTAGGCAAGAACTTACTACTGTTGCAAAATGGTGAATCACGGCAATGGAGATACAGGCGTCACAGGAGTCACTTCGTATCGGCACAGAGAGGGCGTCACACACAACAGCCTGAAATCCCTTCTGTCCACAGATGTCCGCAAGTTTCTTGCTACGATCACAGCCAAGCTGCAAGAGAAAACGGAGAGAAATGCAGATGAAAATGATATGCCAATCCAGGATAACTTCGCAGGAAGGACCTACAGACAGAAGAGGGTAGGACTCTGGTTTCCCACTGACTGGGCTTTCACACAAGAATTTCGAATCCTGACATAACCTGCTTTCTTCAACTGTGGAAAAGTGATCACAATACCAGGACTTATTGTTTCCAATCAGTATGAGATACTGCTTTTTTAATGTATGTATGTATGTATGTATGTATGTATGTATGTATGTATGTATGTATGTATGTATGTATGTGTGTATGCATGTATGTATGTATGTATTTATTGCCATGAAACTTGCTGGGTGGTCAATTAACCAATCAGTTAACTCTTTCATCTTAACCTACCTCATAGGGCTGTTGTGAGAGTAAAATGGGAGAAGGGGAAAACACATATGCCACTAGGGCTGCCAGTCCCCTGGTGGGGGCAGAGGATCCCCCACTCCCAGTGTCTGCCCCCTGCCATCACTTACCTGGCCAGTGGGGGGGGGAAAGGCACAGGAAAAGAGTCCAGGAGGCAAGAAACCTCCCCAGCAAGTGCACAGCGGGCACACTCCCCTGTAAGTTGTTTGTATATTGATTTTAGTTCTTGTTTTTATCGATTTTAACTGTTCACCGCCCAGAGCCCCTGGGGATGGGCGGTATACAAATTGAAATATAAATAAATAAAATAAATAAGTGTGATGATGTCACTTCCTCAAGTGACATAATCGCACCCAGGTGGCGGGCATGCTCCCATGCTTCACAGGGGCCAATTTTGGCCCCCAATGAGCTTAATTGGCCCTGCACAAAAAGTGGGAGCATGGTTGCTGCCAACGTGATGATTTCACTTCCCGGAAGTGACATCATCACACTGGTGCCGGAACAGCGTGTAGACTTGGCAAGAGGGAGGGATAAAAATGAATTCAATAGCTAGACAGATCCAAATAGTGGCATTTAAAAATGATTTCATGTTTTTAAGCTACCTTTGGATATCTCTAGCTTGCATGGTTGATATTAGAGGTTACTTTTAAAATGGGAGGTTCTTGTCTGCTATCTACATTCTAACCACCTTTTATGGGATTATTATGTTTACTTTCCATTAAAATAATTAGATTCTAACCAGATAATGAGGAGCCAAGTTTGGACTCCGGAGTACTTCTCGTTGGCTCTGTTTTGTGTTTACTGGCAAAAAGAAAGCATGCTAAACCAGCCTCAATGCAAGGAGAATAGAAAACAAAACATTCTGCATAATCAGTGCTGGTGAGAAACAGAGATTAAACTAGAAAAGATTTACTGCAACATGCTTTGTTCAAATAATTAAGAGGCTTCTGTCTCCAGCAGGATAAAATGTGATAAATCCCCACTGTGGCTTCATGGAGGAAGAATGGGGCAGAAAAGCAGTAGCATTGCTGTATAGTGCTGTGCATGGCAGCTAATATTGTAATTGTGGTGTTCATGTATTTCCTCAATGAAATTTGGGAGTAAGGGGACAGCATGCAAACTGTCATGCTAGTATTTATTTTATATATATATATATATATATATATATATATATATATATATATATATATATATATATATATAAAATTTATATCCTACCTTCCTGCCCAGTCAGGCTTACAGGCAAACTAGTGTTGCCAGCTGCAAAGCCTGATGACTAACCAAAATACAAATATGTGTTTCTTATGATCGGGTAACATGCATCATTTAAAATCAGTTGTTTAATTCATAGGTTGGGACTCTCAGGAGGGCTGCGAAGCAACACCTACAGGGTTGCTAGCGCCTACAGCACTGGCTTTTTTACCCTGCTTTTTGGAAGACTCTGTTGCCAATGCTTACATACAAAGAACAAAGAACACCGTGCCTTCTGCCTCTTTGTGCATGCACCCTGAGAAAAGCAACAGGACATCCCCCAAAAAGTCATGCAGGGAAGCAAGTCCTTTTTAAGCACAGGCAGGTTCAGAGACACTGTCTCCTCCTCTTCCTATCACATGATATCTTCAGATTTCTTCCTAGGTGCTTGCAAGATTCTGTGTGGTTATATGTGGCTACTGGTAGGTCCTGTGTGTTTGTTCAAATCTATGGATTCAGAATTATTTAGAAATTATTTATTTAGATTATGTTTCCTGAGCATATTGTTTCCCCATACGCTTCTGCCCTCAATTTCCTCCTCCCAATGGCCACTTCCATTTCTGCTGTGCAATCTACTCAGATACTATTGGTTTAATTAACCGATGCAGGCAAAATACAGGTAATTTGCTTGCTCATCAACATAGGCTGCTTCCACACACGTTGGATAATCCACTTTCAATACTCTTTAGTGAACATTTGAAACTGATTTTCCATGTGTGGAACAAAAAATCCACTTCAAAAGGATTGCGAAAGTGCATTGAAAGTGCATTATTCAACGTGTGTGGAAATGGCCATAGTGTTTTTCTCTTTGTATACATTTAGCTCCCAAACCTAGTTTCAGATAGCATGAAGACTCACGGTATATAACATCACTCAAGGAAAGCAAAACAATACTGGGACCCCTCATTTGGTCTTGAGAACATAGCAGAGTGAAGTAGGTTTGGGGCTGCAATAGGATTTTTGGCTATAACCATAATGCATTAGCAGCCCTACTGCATTATTTCTCTTTCTTTGAGGAAGGAGGGGACTGAAGAAAAAGTATTAGTATGAAAAACATGGACAATAAGTATTTATTCAGAGCCATCATATGTTTCTAGAAACCCATCCAACGTCCTGACTTCCAAAATCATTTTATAACTAATCAGTAAAAATGTTTGTTTGTTTGCTTGCTTGCATGCTTAAAAAAGAACATGGAGGGGGGTGTACATTTCTATTTGCAGTTGCTTAGTGTTACTGGCTGCTCAAAGTGAACAATGACAGAAACAATGGATGCTATTGATGTCAAATGAAATGGAGTTTTACGACCAGAGGTGGGCCACAGTTCTGCCAGTGAAGGGCTTCCATATGTAATTGATATATTTTAACCAGCTGATTAAGTATTTTAAATCTGTGGTTAATCTTATTTTAGCCACCACTCATCGAGACAGACTATGTGCTAAGTGTGCCCCCCAGAGCGGGTGTACCGGCCTCTCGGTGGCCTTACCAAATTTTATTAAAGAAATGCCAAATTTTATTAAAGAAATGCCAAATTTCAAATTAATTCACCCAGTTTCATTCATAAGCAAAAGAGTCATAAACAATAGAGATGTTCCACGTTTTACATGTCTGTTTTTGGCTCTTGTAGATCACATATAGAAAATAATATATAAATTTAATTATAGAACATGGAATTGTATGCAGAGTTACTCCCATCTAATTTCATTGAAATTAGACAGGTCTACCTTCATATAGGACTGCACTGTAATTTTCCTAATTGAGGGTACTCTATAACTGGGAAACTTTTACTGCTAGATGACATCAGCTTCAGTATGGAACCTACTCTTCCTCTCCCCCATATGGGAATATTAATACTGGCCTGCCTCACAGGGCTGTGGTAAAGATTACTGTGATAACTTATGTGGAGTGCTATGGACACAGAGTACTATACAAATGTGATGTATTATTTGTTTAGCATTTTCAGTGTGCAGTGTCCTTCAAACATAATATCTTCTAAATCTTACAACAGCCATGTATGGTAGACCAGTTGTATTACTTCCCCCAATACTGCAGATGAGAGGCTTGCCAGAGGCTATCTTGAGAGTTTATGACAGAGAGAAGAACTGAACTGGAGAACTCCCAGATCACAGCTTCTTAGTCGGAACCTTACACCAGGTTATTTTTTTAAGTATTCAAGAGTATTAATGGGATGGGGCTTGTGGCAAAATATATTTCCAGTTTCTGAGACCACTTCTGGAGAATACAGCAACTCCTAAGACTGGTGCCTCCTAACACATTTCTAAGTCCTATTGAGGATGAAGAAAGGAGTCAGTTTTTATGGTACAAGAGAGTGCTTCTTTATGTTTCAATATAAACTATCATTCATTCTTAGACCTAAAGGCCACTGTCAAATTTAAAGAATATGGACTACAGAACACACAGTTCATATAATCAACAAAATGACCCAGTGGAGCCAATACAGCCTCAAAAATAAAGAAGTTATATTACAAGAGAAAACAGTTATGTCAGAAGCAGCCCAAAGTCCAAACCAGCAATTTCCACAAGATATGCACCGTGTGCTTCATTAACAGTCTCTGAGGGCCACCTTCTGTGACTAAAAATAATGGCACAGTCATTAAGACACCGAGACACACTCCCCATTGCTGTAAACAGACCAAATTCCATTGACTTCAATCACACTCCATCCCAAGTCTGTACAGTATAAATTGACTGGGAAGTAGAAATTCAATCAAAAAGACAATACCAAAATGACCTTGAAAGGGACAACACTGTACTCTGAGGAAACGTAATGAGCTGCAGCTAAAGCTAACTGAGAGGAATAAAGCACATGACAGCCAGAATATGGAAGTCGTAATTTGCATCTAAATTATATCAAATAATTGTGAAGTCAGGCTTACTTTTAACATCCTAGGCATTAAAGTGAATCCACTGCCCCAAACAAAAAAATTAGATCTTAGCAGTGAAAAAAGGGACCCTTGGAGCATCAATTACTTGAATTGAGACACATAGGAGAAACTGTAAATGATACACCAGCTTCAGATTAAATTTGCCTCTGATGCAAATACTATTATAGGCTCTGCTTGCATGCACATAATGACAGAACACAGATAGTTATTGCAAACCTGTACTTTAATGTTGTTAAGCAGATGTAACGTTCTCACTGGGAGTATCAGAGCACTTGAAATATTATCATTAACTCATTCTCTGCTGAGGATTGTTTCAGGTGGGTAGCTGGGTTGGTCTGCAGTGAAAGAGCAAGGTCTGGGTCCAATAGCACCTTAAAGACCAACTAGGTTTCTAAGATATGAATTTTCGAGAGTCAAAGCTCCTGACAAAGAGAGCTTTGAATCTCAAAGCTCATACCCTGGAAATCTAGTTGGTTTTTAAGGCACTACTGGACCCAGACCTTGCTCATTCTCTATTTCTTTTAAAGAAGTTATATGAATCAAATTTTAATCTGAGACAGAACTCATCTTGGCAACTTGTTTAAAATGCTAAGATTCAGCCAAAGAACATGTGAAATATAATGATGTGCAGACAGCATTTCCTGGCTATGGAGCAATCACAGCTAGAGCTATTCTGCACCCAGCCTCCTATTTTAGCACTCACGGGCTTAAAGGTGGCTGTCTTCTCGTATTGCTGAAAAAGGTTTGGTGAGCAGTACTTATTTTGACTCCTACTGTCTTTTCACGGTACTTGGAGTATATTGGATTACAAAATTTTGCTTGATGACTAAGAAAGAAAAATAAAAACTTGCAGAGGAAGCAGAGCTGGTCTTCCTCCAAGGCAGTTCAGACAACTTATCTAGGGCAGCACCTGGTATGAGAAGCACTTTTGCTGCAACAGCAAATCAAATGAAAAATTGGCTGCTCAGGGGGTATAGGCTTCATAGCAACAGGGAAGCAGCAAGCCAAGGAAATGACAGAGGGCATGGTATTACGATGAAGCAAGCAGACACAGAAATCTCGTGGATCTGGGAAGAAGTCATGTACAGAAAGGTGAGCAGTAACAGGGAGGTAAATAAAGCGAGCTTCATGTAAGACTAGGATTTGGGAGTCCCAGGTTTGAATCCCCGCTCTGCCATGAGAGACCACTGGTGGACATGGGCCAGTCACACACAGTGAGCCTAAAATACTTCACAGGATTGTTGTTGTTGTGAGGATAAAACAGAGGAAGGGAGAATGATATTGTAAACCATACTGGGTCTTCACTGGGGAGAAAAGTGGAGTATAAATATCTAAATATTGAGCAGAGTTCCTGGAGAGGTGGCATAAAAATGTTCTACATTGTCCTACAGCAGGTAGATAAGTTTCTTATCCAGAGCATCAATATAGCAACATGTAGTTATAAGAAGAAAAGTCATAGGGAGGGTGAAATCCATGTAACTAAGCAGTATCGTTGGATTCTAAAACCACAATCTTTTCTAAGATGGAAGAGACATCTGGAGGTTTTCTGAATTCTTCTCCATTTGTGGAAATTGGTATTTCCCATTCCTGAGAAACTTTTCTGTCATTTTCTGGCTAATGACCTCACCACAAAGGGACACATTCAGAATACAGCTTTGTTATATGGAAGTGACCGTGAAAAAATAATTCTGTGTTGATTTTTCTTTGGTGGCACTTATTTATGTAACAAGTGCTCATGACCGTCAGAACACGAAATTACAAAATGCATATTGTAAAATACAAGAAAAATAAACAACTTCCACAGAAATAAAGTTTACCAAGCAGAGCTCAAAGCAGAGAATAAAACTCATATACACAGAATGATGAATAGAATGGAGGGAGCAGAAAGCCACTTTCTTGTTTCTCCTTGTTTGACATACATAGGAGTCCATATTACTTCAGGCCTTGAAGGAAAAAAAATCAATATGCTGTGGTTTTACCCCCAAATGTGGCCACATTTCAGCCATGATTAAATTCATTTTCACTATCAAATTAGTATGGGAGAATAAAAGATTAAAAAGACAGAAATTGTTAGAGAACCCACAATCCCTGAGAGTGTAATTATCATCCCAAGCTCTGGGACCAAAAGAGACCAAGAAACTACTGTGGTCATTTAGATTTACCTCAGAATAACTAGCTACACCTGTTGGAATTAGATCATTTAAGTCCATTGAAACCTGATTGATGGAACTTACCAGAAAGCCGATGGAGAGAGAACTACATCTAATTTTGAAACTCAGCCACCAAATGAAATTATGTGGCTCCCCAGAGAAACATCTCAGCTATAACTAATAGCATGAGAGTCTCAAGGAAGCAAATTAAATTCTGGCGAATGCATACAAACACAGCAAGAAAGATGACAGCACGCATCCACACTGTGAGAGAAAAAGAAAAATTCCCTTGCTTCACTTGTTCTGAATCAGACCTTTAAGATTTCTTTCACGTAGTGTTTTGTTTTCCCTGACACACAGTCGTGTCACCTTTTGGAAATAAGGCACTGTGTCTAAAACTAGAAGTCCATCTTTTCCTGGCAGAAAAGCAAAACCATGTAACATACCTATTGGATTCCCAATTTTTTTTTATTTTGTTGTCACTGTTTTGAGCAGTTCATCTATGAGGTATTATACCTTTTCTATTTCTAATAAAACAACTCTTTAACTGAAAGGGCATCAGAAGTTCCACAGAAGCAGGCCTCTCTGTCTTATGTCCAGCACAGGAAATTCATCATTAACTTCCACACTTCTATTACTAAGACCCTCTCAAATGCCCATTTAGAGGTTTTTTAACATCATAATCAGCTGTGACCACCTGTGAAAAAATTCACACACAATTTTTCTGAAGTAAAGAGTTTTTGATCTCATCATACATGGTATTATACCAGAGAACCACAACAGTGCAAACCTTTACCTGTAATTTGCTCATTTGGTATACCACAGAGAGACAACAAAAATACCAAATTGAAGTCTAAAAGCAATAATATTAGTAACATCAAAGAGTATATTGGCTTGGCATGAAAGCAGATGTTGTTTTGGAGCAAAATGAGGTCTACCACAAACTACTAACAAGTGTGAGAAACACAAGACACAGGGCATAATTATACCAGACTTAAAATGATTTTGTGGTCTTCCATCTCATTAGGGAATCTTGAGACAAGGCCTAGGGATAGCATAGATAAAAGAGGGCATGCCAAAAATAAAGCAAAACAGTATTAGAACACTTCAACATGTTTCAGTTCCTCAGGGGGGTAATGTTTATCAACTAAGCTGTTTTTGCTAGGGTGGTTATCCCACCTTATAAGCACTTCCAACAACCTAGAGGCACACCTTCCAAACGTGTTTGAAACAGCACATATCCCTCCATGGAGCACTACAGAATGCAGTAGGGTGTTCTTCCCTAGCTTTGAAATATCCTTGCTGAAATGTTGGTGGGTAAGAGGGCAGTTTCCACTAGGCAACCTTGCCTCCACAGTGAGATATTTACTTCAAGACAGCAGACAGGTGGAATGGAAAGCAAGAAAGCATTTCAGCCCCTTTGCTAAATATGAGCAATGACTGTCCTATAAGGCTGGTTTTATATTTGCTACAGAAACGTGAGAATGAAGAGAGAGAATTTTGAAGTACCAGAATGGACTATACACATTTCAGTAAAAAGGAAACACATTTTTCACTGTAGAGAGGAAAACTTCCTAAGTAGAAAACTTGCACACCAAGTTACAGGGCCAGGATAGAACTTTTATCCTTGATTAGACCCCATTCAAAAATAATGTCTTCCACCTGCACACTATAATACAATAGTACAGGTTTCTGACAATTCTGGGCACCAGATCTCCTTTGGGACCTGAAGCTCGCTCATGGCCTCTAAAGCTCCAGTGGCCACTGGCCTGTAAACTCTACTACAGAGTTTAAAAGAGGAAGGGGGAGAGGGGGAATCAGCCCTTAAAAGGAATGCCCTGCAAAACTTCTAGCACAGAGCCAATTTGTTGCTGCAAACATAACTCAATTGCTGCTGGCTCTCCTATGCCTTTGTTGGAAAGTTTTGTTTTCTCTTGCTTCAGCCCAGAAAAGCTGAAGTCAGGCAGATGGCTGTGTTTGATGGGCAAGGTAAGAGACATAGAAACCTGGTCTGGAGAGGAAGCAACAAGTCTTTCAGTCTTCAGTAGAACTGGAATCATTCAGAGCACAAATAACAGAGTAGATTGTGAGTAGATTTATATTCTGGCTTGGTGAACTAATTATATTTGCCTGTTGGAGGCGGTGGCTGGATGGGCCTCGGAGTACCCCAGGCTTTTGGTCTTGGGGGACTTCAGTGTCCATGCCAATCATGCTACCTCCTCACGGGCCATGGACCTGATAGCCTCCATGGTGGCATTGGGACTCTCCCAGTTTGTATCGATACTCACACATCGAGCAGGACACACGCTGGATTTGATCTTTGGGGTGAGGATACAGGTGGATCTAGATGAACCTATAGTAGTGCCATGGCCAGACCACCTCATCCTGAGGGCTCGTCTAGGCACCGTGATCCCCTCCCCCGCTTGGGCAACGAGCTGGTTTATGCTCGCCTGCGGAGTCAAATGGATCCAATTGAATTACAGAACACTCTGTGGGATCCGATGCCCCCTGGTGGCTCGTTGGATGAGCTGATAGAGGACTGGAATGCCCATCTCTCTGAAGCTATCGCCGAGTTCGCTCCCCGTCGCCCTCTCCACCCCTGAACTAGAGTAGCTCCTTGGTATACTGAGCAGCTACGACAAATGAAATGGGAGCTGAGACAGCTAGAGCGAGTGTGGTGGCGACTCCGTGACGAAGTGACAAGAACATCTTATAGGACGTTTATGAAGGCCTATGAGATGGCAGTGAAAGCTGCAAAGAGAGACTACCATGCAGCTTCCATTGCGTCCGCTAGTTCTCGCCCAGCACAACTTTCCAGAATGATTTGGTCTTTAATGACCCTCACATATGGAACAAATAAAAATGTAAATTCAGTAATAAGCTGTGAGGCTTTTGGAGACTATTTTGCGGATAAGATCTTGTCAGTCCGCCGGGACCTGTCCACCACAGTTGATGCAGTATGTGTACTGGAGGCCCCTTGGTCGTCCTCAGGGTTGATATTAGATCAATTCAGGCCACTCTCCCAGGAGGAGGTAGGCAGGGTCCTGCATGCTGTGAAACCTACCACATGCCCACTGGACCCGTGCCCATCATGGCTGGTGAAAACTGGCGGTGATGGGATTCAGGCACCATTAGTTGACATCATTAATCTTTCTCTGAGTTCTGGGATTTTCCCAGACTCACTGAAGGAGTCCTTATTAAAGAAACCATCACTGGATCCTGCTGATCCAGCCAATTACCGCCCAGTTTCAAATCTTCCATTCCTGGGTAAGGTAATTGAAATGGCGGTAGAGGAACAGCTGCAGGTATACCTGGGTGATGCCTCTATCCTGGATCCATTCCAGTCTGGCTTCAGGCCTGGCCATGATGTGGAGACAGCTCTAGTTGCCCTCATAGATGATCTGCGGCAACACTTGGATTGGGGCGGGGCGGTACTGCTGATACTTTTAGATCTTACAGCAGCGTTCGACACAGTCGATCATAATCTTCTGACCCACTGCCTTACTGATGTGGGGATTTGTGGGACAGCCCTGCAATGGCTGAACCCCTTCCTTTGCAATCGGGGACAGAGGGTGGCACTTGGGGAACAGATGTCCGCTCGCCATTCTTTGGTATGTGGTGTCCCTTGGGGGCGATTCTTTCCCCGATGCTATTCAACATCTCTATGCGCCCCGTCGCCCAGTTAGCCTACAGCTTTGGGCTGGGTTGTCATCTGTATGCAGATGACACCCAGCTCTATGGATGACCAGTCTGATCTCGCTCTGGATTCCTTGGCCAAGGGTCTTGAGGCTGTGACGGTATGGTTACATCAGAGCCACCTGAAATTGAATCCCCTGACGACGGAGGTTCTGTGTCTGGGTCGTGGGGCGATCGAGTTGGGGACCTGGCTCCCAACCCTCGACGGGGTACAATTGAAACCTTCGCCGACAGTGAGGAGCCTGGGTGTGACCTTGGATGCCACACTTTCAATGGAGGCCCAGGTCACGACTGTTGCCAGGTCTGCCTTTTTTCATCTTCGACAGGCCAGGCAACTGGCACCCTATCTTTCGCCCCGAGACCTGGCCACAGTAATCCATGCAATGGTCACCTCCAGGCTAGACTACTGCAACTCACTCTATGCTGGGCTGCCCTTGGGCCGGACCTGGAAGTTACAGCTGGTCCAGAATGCAGTGGCATGCATTCTTACCGGAACGCCAATCCGAGCACACATTCATGCTGTGCTGTGCCAGCTGCACTGGTTCCCAGTGGAGTTCCGGATCCGGTTCAAGGTGTTAACCTTGGTGTTTAAAGCCCTTCACGGACTGGGACCTGCATACCTGCAGGACCGCCTCTTCCATTACGTCCTCTGCAGGGCGTTGCACTTTGCAGACAACCAACTCCTAGCGGGCCCTGGCCCGAAGGACATCTGTCTGGCCTTAACCAGGACCAGGGCCTTTTCTGCCCGGCCCCCGGCCTGGTGGAACACTATCCCGCTGGAGATCCGGGCCCTGCAGGACCTGTTACAGTTCCGCAGGGCCTGTAAAACGGAGATGTTCCACCGGGCCTTTGGCTGAGTGCCAGCAGTTGTCCTCCTTCTTCCACCTAAGACTGCCACTTTTTCTGGGGCTGCCCTCGGCCATCTGCTATGCCCATATACAGATTCCCAAATATTTATTTAAATAGCCTGTGCCAAGACTATTTTAATGATTTTTTAAAGATTATTATTGATGTAATGGTTTTATGATTGATTCACTGTGTTTTATGAATGTTGTTAGCCGCCCTGAGCCCATTTGTGGGGAGGGTGGGGTATAAATCAAATCAAATCAAATCAAATCAAATCAAATCAATAAATAACTATATACACAGGTTTATGATCCAGATTTACTTAACCATTGAAGTTTAGGCTCCTGTTTGAAATCTATTCCTCCCCACACACACACCAAAGGTCTCCATGCCTGAATTGAAAAGAGAACAACTCTTGGGTATTTTTCTCCCTTTATTCTAGTTAAATAGCTGTCCAGTGGTAGCAGTTGGCCTGCCTTACAATATTAGCTTAAACAAAAAGGGCTTGAGTCTGCAAAAGCTTATGCTACAATACGCACCTTCCCGGTGCTGTAACACAAACTTAACATGGCTATCCCACTGGAAACTATTAGTTTAGGCTCAGTTGGTTCAAATTCAGATGAATCAAATGGTATTTTTTTAAAAAAAATATATATACATATATATTATACAGAACAGTCAATGTGCATGATGCTTTACAGAGCACAAGAAAGCAAGTCCCTACCCCAAGGAAACAAAAGTTTTCAAGTTTTTCCTTGGCTGTGCCGTCTTAGGAAAACATCCCCACCTGTAGAAAACATTTGCACCCCATCTGAAAAGATGAGGAAGAAGCAATTCTGCATCTTATTCAGGAAGGCAATCCAGAGCCTTGGGCCAACTGCAGTAAAGGCACAACTATCTGATGTTCTTACCTCTTACAGTAGGGCCCAACCAGCTCGTAACCCAACTTAGGGTTACGAACTGGTGTGTAGAAAATTGTTCTGTCCCTTTAATAGCGGCTTAATGTGTGGAAATAGACTGTTGACGCTTATTGTGGAATTGAGGTAAATAAGATCTCCTGACAGCACTTTCTAGTGGCTTTGATATGTGAGATGCATAGAAGGGTATCATCAACATACCTACTCCAAAGCTATGGATGATCTCCCCCCAAAGGTTTCACATAGATTCTATATCTTCATCCTGCATAATTTATAGAACAGTAATAACAAAGCAATGCGGGGAGGGAGAGATTTGTCAGCTGTCCTAGCAGTTACCCTGACTGTTGGCAAACAACTACTCCTGTACTCACCACTGTTATTTTCCACTGTAGAGAACAAGTCACATTTCCATAGCTGTTTTCTTCTCTCTCTATATCCCTGTGCATGGTAAAAACCTGGGAATCTTTCAAACTGAAAGGTTTATTATTATTATCATTGTAATTGGCAGACATGTTTATCTCTCCTGTTTCTATTCACTTATAAAATACACGTTGCCCTTAAAAACCCTGTCTGGAATTATAATGCATCTGCTTCTAGCAATTTATTTTAAACCAGAAGGAATCTACTGATTTATAAGCAGACGTGTTTATCCCTGAATGCTGTAGCTTGAAATAATTATTAGTTCATTGGGGATGTTAACTACATTGCAGACTTCAATTCCTGAATAAGAGTTCGCCAGGGAAAGAAATCTGAAAATCTTAATAAGGACAGATGGCTGCAGAGGAGAGGAAAAGTGAACAAAAATATGCCTCCCTTGCTGCTCCAGAAGTCTGTCAGACCATTTAGGACGGGTAGCAGAGCTTGCTCTTTGGGTTGGTTTAAGAGTAGCTTTCAAATAGTGTCCCGGGGATTCCTTAGACCTTATCAGGGTTTTCTCAGTCTGAACCAGTAAAGCTTTCCTAAAAGACAGCTTGAATGTTCCACTCATCTTCCCTTGCAGTGTAGGGACAGAGTTGGAAGGTGGGTGTACTCAGTTCTCACAGGAAAACAGTGAGGCCAACAACGCCCTGTGACATGACCCAGAATCCTTTGCAATTCCATGGCATGTTCAGGGCTTTCTTAATAAACAAGTCGATATGGAAGGTGGGAGGTCACCTAGAGGCAATTTTTACACATCACAGGTAGTCAAACAATGCTTGAACTAAATTTCTGTCAATGTGTGGATTTTAAAAATTGTGGGCCGGGGGTGGTTGTCCAAATACCCTCGTATCACCTGGTGTAGCCAGTGACTATGAGAACGAGCGATGATTCAGGAGGTCACCAGTTCAAACCTTGCCTCTGCCACAAATTCACTCGGTGCCTTCTTTCAATCCCCCTACCTGCAACAAGTGGCCTACTGTACAGAACTATTGTTACGGATAACAAGGTAAGTATAGAATCACAGGATCTGGATGGAGTTTTTCAGGCCATCTAGTCCAATCCCCCGGTTGAATACAGGAAATCCAAAGCTGAAGCATCCTCCACACACGTGGCTGTCCAGCTTTCTGTCTGACATCCTCCAGTAAGGAAGAGGCCTCTGCCCCAATAACTGGTTTCAGTATAGGACCACTTTTACCATTAGAAAGTTTTCCCGAATGATCAACCAAAATCTATCCTCCTGGAACTGAAGCTCACGCCTTCCCTTCAGAGCGGCAGAGGAAAAAGTCCTTGCCCTCTTTTACCGGAAAAAAACCCCATATAAGCGTATCATCATCATCATCATCATCTTCATTTCAGTGGGAAAATATCCTATATTTGCTAAACAAGGAATAACCTTACTTAAAGCTATCTGCAATTCCACCCATTCCCGACATCCCTACGAAGACACAGAAAGAGAATGAAAGGGATTGTCTAACAGAAATTGCTTAATGAATCCCCAGGAAGTCCATATAACACACCCACTATCTGCACCGGCTGCAATCTAGGTGACTCAAGGAGTACCTGAAGAAACCTACGCACACAAGCGAGAAGGACAATCATCTTTTAAATCACCCTCTTTCCCTTGAACGGTGTTATTGCTAATGCTCTACCGGAGCTGTCTTTGATGACCTTCATCAGGAATAATTTACAGCATATCAGTCTTAAGGAACCTGCATTCAAACAGTGAAGACACCAAGATAAACACTTTAAAATCAATAAACATGGGATAAGAGGAAAGTCCGCTGCTTGCTTTTAAAAAAAAGTCTGCTAGCGACAAATGTACTAAGGTACCTAGAATATTCTGATCTGGGGGTACAGGAAAAAAAGAGGAATGGAAACAACAGTTTGTGTATATTGCTGCTGTGGTCCAAAGCCACCTGGCCTAGCTCCCACAGCAATTTCATTCAGCCTGAAAGAGCTATCTGATTTTATTAAAAGTGGGATTTATATCCTGCTTTTAATAACCATCCAGTCCTCTCTTAATATCTTACATTTATTGTAAGATATACAACCATCCTGCCCCTGCCATTTTGGAATAGATTAAAGCAGTGGTTCTCATACTTTCTGAAATGAGACCTTTTCAACTTATTGAAGTTTTTGGGCTTACCTCCTTGCAAATTAACCCCGAGCCACTTTCTCACTCCCCAATATAAAATGCCATAATCACACATCAACTAACGCTGAATGAGATGATATTTATTTTATGTTTCATACTTATATAGATGGCCTAGGCGTGCCCGATCTTGTCAGATCTCAGAAGCTAAGCAAGGTCAGCCCTTGTTAGTTCTTATACGAAAGACCACCCAGGAAGTCCAGGGTTACTATACAGAGGCAGGAATTTGCAAACTACCTCTGAGCATCTCTTGCCTTGAAAACCTTGTGGGGTCACCATGAGTCAGCTGTGACTTGACGCCATTTTATACACTCAGTATTACTAAGTGTTTTTGCACACCTGCAGAGGAAAACCCAAATTTTCCATCAAGCCTCCCAGAGCCTCCCACATCATCGTGTTCTTCCTCTATCCTGGCCTTCTACCCACTTGCAAAAGAGTTGGTACACACTTAGGGGACCTGTCAAGAAACTAGCCTGTTTCTAGCCTGTTTCTTTGCCAAACTCTTGGTCAGGCAAATCTGTCTGGTAGGGTCAAGCAAAATTCTGGGAAACTTACAGAAACTCAGAGAAAGCAGTTTCCACAGAGATAAGCATGGATGTGGGTTTTTTTCCAGAACCTGGGTGCTAGGTAGATCATGGCAGTATCACGGTCAATGGCTGGCAAGGGGAGTTCATCACCTGCCATTTCATTAAGGATCAGAACTCACGTGGGAGCTAGTTGCTGTGACTGACAACATGTTCAGCTGCCATGTTCACATGTCTTAGTGTCACCCTGACTGGTTCTTAGAATCGCCCCGTGTTGCAGGCCAATATGGGATAAAAATGAAGTTTCTAAGTTTGTTCTTGGATCAGCAGTCAGGTACGGATGCTGACCCTTTGCCACCTTTTGTTCTGAGCTGGAAAACAAGCCCCGGTGTTCTGTTTGGACTTTCCAGCTTGACTTTACAAGGTAACGTCTGCTTTATCAGGCAGAGAAGCCTGCTAAGTAATTTAGGTTTTCGTTAAGTAGCTTTATTGTTTTCCTATTCTGCTTTGCACATTTTCTTTATGTGTAATCTTTTGCACAATTCTTAATAAATATATTAATCTTTATTTTTGTGTGGTGTTATTGGGTTTTGGGGCTTAAATCTGAATCCAGCACCTTGGCCTATTTGGCTCAGCTACCAGTTAACTGTCTTTGTGGAACTCAGTCGGCAGGTAGTCTACCTTGCAGGGTTGACTTTTTGATTAACACTCCATATGGCTGGAGACTATTTCCTCAGTCTCTAAGCTTAGGTTTAGTTAGAGGAAACTGGTGGCAGGGACTCTTGTCCTCCATAGTTCGTTCTTGAAAACCTACCCCTGGTGACTCAGGGTCTGATGACAGGTCTCAGCTTACAGTTTGAGAACTACTGGATTAAAGGGAACCCGCACCATTATCTTCTCAGTCCAAAGCACTATTCCCAACCACAGTTGCATATTCTTAGGCACCACCCTTTGGTGGCTTCCTGATGGCCACCATCATTGCAGAACCCCAGGAGGCAAACATGCAAGTATCAAGTGTTGCTGTACTGCAGTAAAAAAGATGTAATAAACTTTTTGCCCAGTTTGATTTGCAAGATAATTAAAGCTGTTTTCAGAAGTTGAGAGACAGATCTTCTGCACTTTAATGTAAAATCTTTCTTTTGAGTTTTGTATGGAATGCCCAGGTGTATAAGTTCTATAGCTATGAAGCTCTTTACTGCTAGGTAGCACTTAATTTATTACAGAGTCTGAATGTCCACATGGGGCTTAGACTATATGGAAAGATCCTTCTGAAGAGGAGACTGACCCACAAAAACACAAAACCTGGCCAGTTTTGCTCGAGATTATTGTACTTTTTCCAGCCTGGCACTTTAAATAGCAACTGCAAAAAGTTCTTTGAGGTACAAATAGCTCTCCAGCTGTTTAATCGTCAGATACTGCCTTAAAAAACTGCTGTGCTAGCCATGCTATCGTGTTTTTTTGAGATTATTACATATCGTTTTTCCATTATGTGACAATGAAGCTAACATGGATCAAGGAATAGTCAGCCAAACTGGGCTAGATTACTAATGGACAAATTTATTCTGCTGAGACACAAGGCAATAATTTATTTTAGGCACACTTTGATCAGAATTCCAAGATATAAGATGAATATAAGGTAGAATGGGTTAGCACAGTGTCAGGACATCCCCAGTATTGAGGTTAGAGCCTCACTAAGAAAAATGCGCGCCACAAAGCCCTCTTCAGGCACAGAAGAAAATAAGCACTCCCCTGATTGGTTAGCTGCATGGTTAAGACGGGCAGAGCCAGATATATATAGTTATTATGCTGCATAGCGCCTTGAGGGCCTTCATGGCAGAGAAGGGAAGTGAAAGAACAAATGAAAGAAGAAAAGAACTTCTAGAGAGAGTGGCCCATGTTGGTCTGTTGCAGCAAAACCCACCAAGTCTCGCAGCCTTAAACTCTGGCAGCCTAAACTAGGCTACATCTTTCCAAGTTCACTGATTTCAATGGACTTTGAAGGGTGTTATCTCTACTTAGGATTCCAGTCTTAGCATGGCATAGGGCTTCTTGTGTGTTGTCTATTCATCAGAATTCATACACTCATTAGGACAGGAAGAATTGCTTCACAATTTTTTTTCTATACAGAAAATCAGTCCTTATAGAAGTTGCTCATCAACACCTTTCCTGGAGCCCAATTCGTGTTTTTAGAAAGTGGGTGGAGCCGCGTGAGGATCCTGTCCAGTAGGGCTTCTGATTGGCCACTGAGATTTCATTGGCTGGGCACAATAAAATAATGCTGTTTCAGTTGCAGCTGCCACCACAGTGCTGGTTCTATTTTCTCTCACTCTTCTTTCTAGTATATATTGTTTTAATTACCCATCTCCTTCCCAGGCTTTCTCTATGTGTGGTTCCACCTCCTGCAGCAGCCATTCTATATTTATGCCCACCCCCCTTTGTCAGAATTCCAAAGGTGCCCACAGGCTCAAAAAGGTCGGGGGCCCCTGTTATAGATTATGATGCTTATTGCATAAATTATTCCTTACAAAGCAGGCGGGAAAAAAATACCCTCAGTTCAGTGACTTACCATGTACAAATCCTTGCCAGCTCCTAAATACTTTCCATTCCCGCAGCCAACATCAGCCACCACAGCTCCACATGGTAAACCCCTAAGGAATTCAACGACCCGTGGCCAGGGGCTGTGTCTAGTGTTGCTGAAATGCCCAGCAATTTCCTCATACACCTCATGGACATACTTTTCCTCTAGTTTTGAGGCTTCATTATCGTTGATAGGGATTGAAGGTGCTGTATCTTTATGCTGACTGTCACACACAGAAGGGTAAGCTAGAAAAAAAACATAAGATTTAAAAAAAAAGGAATAGCATCCTTTGAACCAGAAAAAGAATGATGAAAGCTGAAAACAGCACTGTGAATTTTGAATTTTAAGAGATTCATTTACTTAAGCTAATAATGAAAATTTCAACACTTTACATCTTGGAAAAAATCTTCCCCTCTGGTTATTTTCTTATCTATCAGTTTAAACTGGGGACACCACAAGAAGATCCAGGGAGGTAGCTAGATTCAAGGAAGCTAAATACTTAATAATTACCTTTTTAGTTTAAAGAAACTTAAATGTTCTGCTTGTTTTATTCCTAAGATTTTTATAACTGCACTGTTTATATACTTATTGGTGGTATAAGATTGTATAATTTTCAATTTACTGTCTAAATTTTGCATAACTTCTATATTATGCACTTACTTTACTCTGTTTTTGTCTTACTTTCATTTCTTTAAATAAAAAGTTTTTTTAAAAAAAAGAAGATCCAGGCTGTCCTATGGACAGATACTGGGTGTGGTTCTTCTCTCTTTCCCAGCAGTACAGCAGAATTCAAACAGCCGCAAGTAAAGTTCTATGAGCATATGGGAGTTTTTCAGCTTCTCTCTTCCCACCAGTAGTCCCTGCTCCAGGGGCACCTTCTGAAGCAGTGTCCCAAAAGGTACAAGGGGATGCCAACAGGATGTGAAATTGTTAAGTTTAAAAAGAGCATCTCAGTAAGCGTTCTTGCTAAGGTGGCCAGATTTTCAGTGGTCAGCTGCAGATTTTATTGATTAAGTTACCCGATAGTCTTATGGACTCCAGAGCAGGCCCCCAAGCGGCATAACTAGACACAGGGGCACCAAGTAGTAGGCTTGAAGCAGACATTATAACATAGTACCCCTTCTTAGATGGGGTGTAAATATTTCAAATACATAAATAGGTCCCCTTGAAATCATGGTCCACAAATCTGCCAAACGATGGCTTCAAATCTCAATTTCTGACAGAAACATGGTCACAATTAACCATGGTTAGCGCTAGTACATATGCTGTTCTTAAACATGGTTACTGCTAATAAGGAAGCGAGGATAAATTTTACTCCAGAGACAGTAGCAGGGATGGGGGAAAGATCATATTTTCCTGAGGTTAGTTTCTTCTAACCTGTAGACCATGATTTGCTAGGAAGCAGTTGTAGCCAACAACTCAAGACCACTGCAGCTGGGGTTATGCAAATCGAAATGTGATAATTGCTAAAAACCACAATACCTCTCTACATGATTGCTACTAGACTTAATTTGAGTTATGCCTGAGATCAAAAACTTACCACAATTGCAAGCGCTTCTCCTCACTTTTCTGAATGTAAAAGATGTCCTTTTCCCTCTTTTGTTTAAAGTTAAATCTCCAGTGTTTGCAGAGACTGTTCCAACTTTCCGTCCTTCAGATGCAGGAACAACATCAAACTTCCTAGGTGTGATGCTTAAACATAAAGCACAGATTAGAGTTTAGGTGTGGCAGCACTTGTTTGCTTACAAAGCTTAATGGAATTCAATTATATTTAGGGCAATGGCTGTAGCTCAATGGCTGAGCATCCACTTTGCAAGCAGAGGGCCCCAGATTCAAATGCTGACATTACCACTTAAAGGACTGCAGGTGGCAGATGCTGGAGAAGACCACACACACGCACACCCCGCCTGGGATCCAAGAGAGTTGCCGCCAGTCTCAGTAGATAATACTGACTTAGATGGCCAATAGCATGACTCAACGTAAGGCAGGTTCATGAATTCAACCTGTCTAATGAAACAATTCTTTACAAACCTGTGAAATGCTGGGACTAGTGCCCGAATCCCAATGGCCAGCTTTTCAAGAAACAAGTGAAACGGTATCCTTTCTTATATATAAGCTTCTTTTCTGCCATACAATATCTGTGCAATCATTCACTGAGATTATTTCTGAACTTTCATTTCATGTTTAAACTAGATAGGCTTTAACATGGACAGTTATCCCTACTGAAGGCAGGGATGGAGAAACAAGCACAGATGTACCCCAAATGATAATTCCAGAGCAGCAGCCGTGTCAGTCAACTTTAGCAAAATAAAAAACAGATCTAAATGTGCATGCGCTGATGTGTGCACAAAGGTCTGTGCTTTCTCACTACTGTCTATGAATGGTGGAGATGGAGATTTCACCCCATGCTTAGAGAACATTGGAAATAATAGCATAGCCCCTGTTAGCACAGAACTCTTCATGAACAGAGAATTCAGACAGAGATAGGGATTGTGCCCTGTGCAATTCAGACTGTGGTGTTTGAGCTCTTATGTGTGGTGTACACCAGTGTGGTGTAGTGGCTAGAGTGATGGAACTAGGATATGGGTGACCCAGGTTCAATTCCCCGTTCTGCCACTGAGTGACCTTGGGCCAGTCACACACGCTCAGTCTAACTTACCTCACAGGGTTGTTGTTGTGAGGATAAAATGGAGGAAAGGAGAATGACGTAAACTGCTTTGGGTCCCCATTGGGGAGACAGGTGGGGTATAAACAAAGTAAAATAAAATAAATCACTTTACCAGGTAAATTTTACAGACCCACACTGCATATCTGAAGTATGTACATATAAAGTTTTTCAAACTTCTGCATACAAGAAACAAGCTCTGAGGTGTGGGAGAATGGCCCTTGGAAAAAAATGTTTCTGAAATAGAAACTGTGTCATGGTTAGAAGAAGTATGGAGTTGAAGACCCACATTCAGGTCTCTGTTCAGGCCTTGAAGTTTATTGGATGGCTTCGTGGCACTCATTTTCTCAGAGCCTAACTTCCCTCATAGGGTGGTTGTGGGGGAAACAACAGGCTCACTCCATCCATATACATCACCCAAAGCTTCTTGGAGGAATGGTGTAATACAAATGTCATGAATGAATGGTTCCACCAAAAACAGATCTTTCACAGCGAAAATGATAAAAAAAGGAGGCTGTGAAATTTTAAAAGGCAATGAAGAGAGAGTAGAGGTAGAAAGCAGAAACCTATTTCCCCAAGCAGTCATATCCTATCTTTTTAAACAGAGGAGTATAGAGTGATTCAGACCCCTCAGGGAAATCCTGCAGAATTCCATAGCTGGGGCATACTGTGCCATTTCTTCAGTGATCAGTGACATTAATGCATAATTTGCCTCAGGAAGGTGGGGGGGGGAAGTGTTCTGATAGAGTAGCCGGCATTGAAATTCTCCCAGAACTGCTCGCTTTAAAGTCATCAGCCCTTGACTCCCAGCAAGACAAGCAGTCAGTCTATTATTGACTTCTTTGCTGGTGAGCTAAAATTCAGACCTGTCAGAATACTCTACAGCAAGATAAATAATATATTTTAAAAAAACACCCTTGCCATCTTTGGAAGAGCTCAAGCTTCTCATCAGTTTTCAAAGTTTTCATAAATGGGCACTGCAAATCCAAGCTGCATGACGCTATCTTCAAAGAGGGCAGCGGGTCTCCCTATAACACAAAGTATCCCTACCAGTAACTATTGCTTATCCAGCTCTAAACTCCCTGTTTCCTTAAAGGTATGCAACTCCACCATTTCTCCCCTGATGCCTCCTGTAGCTGGCACTCCCTCCCATATCACCTATATCAGGGAACGCCACTGTGGTGCCCGTGGGCATCATGGCACCCAGCAACACCTTTCCTAGGGCCCACTAAGGGTTTTTAGAAAGTGAGTGGAGCCATGTGGAGAGCTTGTTCAGCTTCTCCAGTTTTCTGACTGGAGATCTGATTGGGTGTGAGGAATAAAATAATGTTGCTTCAGTTGTGGCTGCCGTCACAATGTTAGTTTCATTTTCTCTTACCCCTCTTTCTAGTGTATTTAAAAAATCACCCCTCTTCTCCCCTGCACTTGGGCTTCCTCTATGCATGTGTCTGTGCCTCCTGCAGCAGCCATTTTGTCACTGGTTTCCACTCCTGTGGAAGCCATTTTGTCACTGGTTTCCACTCCTGTGGAAGCCATTTTGTAGGTGAGCCCACCACCTTTTGTCAGAATTTCAAAGGTGACCACAGGTTTCAAAAGATTGAGAACTCCTGACCTACATGATGCCAGTATCCCTTCCTCCAAATACCTCCCTCAAAATCCACATCTTCTCTGAAGCCTCATTAGTCCTTGACCCCTCACAGAAACTGAGCCTCAGAGCCAAGCTACAAGTGACGCCTGACACAGGTTGGACACTTGTCAGCTTCCCTCAAGTTTTGATGGGAAATGTAGGCAGCTTGGCGGAATGTTGGACAAGTGACAGTTGAAAAGTCCATTGGACAGCAGTTGGAGAGCCAAGCTGCAAGACCAGGATGCCTACATTTCCCATCAAAACTTGAGGGAAGCTGACAAGTGTCCAACCTGCGTCAGGCGTCACTTGTAGCTTGGCTCTTGGTTACATGCAATTGTGCTTGTACATATTCTTCCCCTGTTAGTTCCCTCCTTTTGCTTCTGTCCTTTCCTCCCTCTTCTCCCTCTGTTATCTTCCCTACTGTCAAAATTTAAATTGTAAGCTCTGCAAGGGGAGTGGCACCATGTAAATCCATGGTGCTTGATTAAACAAGTATGATGTGGTGTTTAGAGTGTTGGGACTAGGATATCCAGGTCCAAATCTCTGCTCTTCTATGAAAGTCCCTGGGTGGTCTTGGGCTGTCACTCTCTTTCAGCCTAATCATCCTCACATGGCTGTTGTTGGGAGGGTAACACGGAGACAGGAAGAATGATGCTGTAAATTACTTTGGGCCCCCACTGGAGAAAACAGTGAGGTATAAATATCTAAACAATTTAATAAGGGGAAACCAGACCTCTCCCAACAGACAACAGGGGAAGATAAGTTTTCATCCTGGCTCTTGACTGGTTTTATGTATGCAATATAATTAATAGGTGAACTTCAACACCTACCCATGGGTCCAAAGATACCTGGACTCTCCACTCATCACAAGCAAACTGCGTTGAGGCAGCATAACTGCTACTGCCTGTCCATCTGGATGTTTAAAGTCCATCACAATCTGCAAATAAAGGATAGAATAATCCAGCATTCCATGCAATTAGCCACAGATCTTCAGTCTGCAAAGTTTGGGAATAATTTTTGTGCATGCTCAAAAGATGGGAAGGCTTGCGTATGCTACCTTGAGCCACCATGGCCAGTAGGAAAGGCAGAATATAAACATTTAAATTGAAATAAACAAAGAGTACACACGCTGTTTTAGCAGTAGAGCGCTCCCTCATCTTCCTGACATATAGCAAAGACTCTTGGGGAGATAACAGATGATACGATAGCCCAGCTTGCTTCCCTCTTGGGTGTACTCAAAAACTACGACACACCTCTAACCTGGATAGCTTAGGTGAGCCTGATCTCATCAGATCTCAGAAACTAAAGCAGGGTTGGCCTTGGTTAGTAATTGGATGGAAAACTTCCAGTGAAGCCCAGGGTTGCAGAGGCAGGCAATGGCAAATCACCTCTGTTAGTCTCTTGCCATGAAAACCCCACCAGGGGTTGCCGTAAGTCAGATATGACTTGAGAGCACTCTTCACCACCACAAAGGGAGAAGGAACATTAATGTGAACCTCAAGTGAAGCAAACCGAGATTTGAGGGGAGGGCTTTGGCTTGAAAGTAGTTAATCTGCTTTGCATGCAGAAAGCCCTAGGTTCAATCCTCAGTGTCTCCAGATAAAAGTATCAGGCATGAGGTGATGTGAAAGATCTCAACCTGAGACCCAGTAGATCCACTGCCAGTCAGTAAACTAGTAGTCTGACTCATCTTAAGGCACCTTTGTGTGTTCAAAGATGTAACTAACAGCTAAAGGAGGGAGTAAAAAAGGGGATATGGTGAGAGATCAACCAAGACAAGAGGCTCCCCAGAGGAACAGCTCATCATGTATGTAAAACTGTTTCCTGGACCATAGTAGTCCGGACTGCAGGTGGAGGATTCTCTGACAAAATATCTCCGCCCACCCCGTAACAAAATACTCTCAGCACCCCATATATAGAAGGAAAACTAATACATCAGGGAGAAGACTCATCTAGAACCTCGGTCCTTAACACCTAGTTATCTATATAAAGTGAGCTCTTTCTATACGGCAGCAGTCACACTGCTATCCTCAGCAGATTTATGCTCTTCTAAGTCAACTGATTTTAGTGGACTTGGCTGTTACTTTGCTTGGGACTGCAACGCCAATGACATTGGTCCCCCAGCTCCTACAATCTGGGAACAAAGCATTTTATGACATTAAGACTAATAAGTTTATTAATTTGTTATTAATTATTAATCAGAAGCCACCTCAACTGAAGCATGGGCAGATTATTATATAGCACACAAATACACAGGGCAGAAGAATACGGGGAGGAAGGAGAAATTATGCCAAAGAGAGGCTCAGAGATTCAGGTGCATAAAACAGTTTTACAGTGCTATGAGCTGCCTGGTCTAAAGTCTTCACTGGGCCAAGGGATCCTTCCGTGCATACCCTAGAAGTTTTGACTCTTCTCAAACAGTTTAGATGCATACTTGAAAGAGTATGGACTCTGTCACAGGTATGTGACTTGGATGCCATGGGCAGGCAATACGAGAGAAAACGGCACTGACTGCTTTGTTTTAAACAATATAAACATAGGAGGCACTGTGGTATCATCAAGTAATTAGAAGAGATGATTGAGAATTGCAGAAGTAGGTAAGAGTGGACCTTACAGAACAGACTACATAGAATATTCATTAAAGGAAAATACTACACATACATAATAAGGTTTTACCTCTTGATTGCTCCTACCACTCCACCCCAAATGCAACGTTTAACTTTAGTTAGATACAATGTTTAATTTGCTCAGCCTCAAAACAGTTAACTCACAAAAACTATGTAACAATCTGACAGGAAAACCTATATCCAACTAGCGGAGTGGAGAGGACAACATGGTATACGCCGCAAAAGTATGACGTCTCCAAACCCAAATTTGGCTACGATGGAAAGTTGCTGATATACACAAGCTATGATCAGGGGCTACCTTGATCACTGTAACGCAGCACAATGCCTATTGCATGCATCGAATATTTCCCAGGTAGGAATGTAGCACTTATGTGCTATTCTGTTCACACTGGAACTCCAGCTTTGGAGCAATTGCCAGTAAAACATTTTGAGGATCAAATCCAAGGAGCTATGTGGTGTTTTCATTTAACCTGCCTTGGACCTTTATTACAACTCCTCCTCCTGTTACCTTGAATGTTTACCTCAGGAGGGCCCTGGTTACAACCAACACTCTTCCCCCTGCCCCACATAAAGAGCTTCAAGTGATCTCTACTATACCGAGGCTTTTTACCTTGAGAACACCTTCCCTTTGGGGTTTGAATCCCACCACTAACACCACCTGTGGAGTTTTGCCTCCTCTGTGTGACTTATGTATTACCGCCTCACAGACTTCCTCAGTATTCCCAAAAGGTTTTCACTGCCACCAAAGGTTTTCCCCTTAGATCTCTTCAGTTTAATTGATATTATAGGAAGGCATAGTTACAGATAGAAGTATGATAGAATGGTCAGCACGTGGGGATGGCTGTGGGGCACATGGGGATGGGATCCTATATTCCAGATGAAATATTAACCAGAAGTAACCAGAAGTAGAATTTATTTATAATACATAAGCATGATGGTTGCAGAGTATTGATAAACATATTGGTTTCACAATAGGTTCGTAAGCTTGGTGGCGGCCAAACTCCCAGGGATTTGCCCCCTTGTCTGCCAATTGCCCGGTGATCAGTGGGAGGTCATAAGCTCCCAGAGGTTGCCCGCCACCAGCAGGCACCCCAGGAACGCATGCTCCCATCAAGCCCAACGACGTCACTCCCAGAAGTAACATCGCGCTGGCTACGGGAGCGCTCTCAGGCTTCATTTGGGGCCAATTTTGGCCCCAAACAGGCAGAATCAGCCCCGCACAGAGTGCAGGAGGATTCCCGCAGCTGGCAAAATGACATCACTTTCAAAAGTGATGTCATCATGCAGGTACCAGAGCATGTGCACGCGAAGGAACATCATGCTGCTGGCACGAGGGAAGTGCCAGGTCCCTCTCCCTCCCGATGGGAGGGTATAGGAACCTGGCACCCCTATAACCTGGAGAGCCAGTTTAGTGTAGTGGTTAAGAGTGGTGGGACTCTCATCTGGAGAACTGGGTTTGATTCCTCACTCCTCCACTTGAAACCAGCTGGGTGACCTTGGGTCAGTCACAGCTTCTCGGAGCTCTCTCAGCCCCACCCACCTCACAGGGCGATTGTTTTTTTTTTTTTTTTGAAAAATTTTTATTGGGTTAGAATCCATTATTTCCACATTTACATTCAATTTTCCCCAATTTTTTCATCTCTAACCCCCTCCCTTTCCCCCCCCTTTTTGTTGACTTCCAACAGCTTTCCAACCCTTTATCCCCTTTCCCTTACTTTTATTAGCTTCCTCTATCTAAAACAAATATATATTCTCCATTATTCTAAGCAGTACATCCTTAACTATTTTTAACATTATATGCCCAAACTGTAAGCCTTTGTTTCCATCTTAGATAAACAATTTATCCCAATTTTTCAATTTCAAGTATTTCTATATATCATAAACCATATAGATCATACATTCGTTTATATCAAACAATTTGACTTATTCTCTATATATATTACTCATTCTATCTTTTTATAATAGTTCTATATATCTCTCCTCACGTAGTCAATCAATTTGACCCATCTATATCTTCAGACATTCAGTTTGGTACAAAACTTGTCAGAAAAAAAAAAGAAAATATTGTTAGTTAATCGCTCCTTATATTTAGTCCTTATAATTAATTATTTTCTCTATGTTCTGTTTGTTAACCTATATATATCTATATATATGTCAATCTATTAATCTGACTGCTTATTAATTCACATTTATCTCTTCTCCCCCCGGTAAAGTCTCCCCCCTCTACTTCAATACTTCAGTAGTTCTCAAACTGCCACAGTTTTCCTCCCACCTCCCATTTCTTCTCCAGGTATTGTTTCAGCTTCTCCCAGTCTGTGTTGAACTGCCCTGAGTCCAGATCTCTCAGTTTTCTTGTCATCTTGTCCATTTCAGCCATATACAGCAATTTGTAAGTCCAATCTTCAATAGTTGGCACTTCTTGTACTTTCCATTTTTGCGCATACAAAAGTCTAGCTGCTGCTGTCATATAAAATATCAACGTCCTGTGTTGGGCTGGAATTCCCTCCATTCCCAAGTTCAGTAGCAGGAGTTCTGGGTTCTTATTAATTTGAAATTGTAAAATTTCACTCATTTCTCTTATTATTTCCCCCCAGTACTGCCTGGCTACCTCACACGACCACCACATATGATAGAGGGAGCCCTCATGCTTCTTACATTTCCAGCATTTATTAGAAGTATTCAAATTCCCTAGCGCAATCTTCTTTGGTGTCATGTACCAACGATAGATCATTTTGTAAATGTTCTCTTTGATATTAATACATGTCGTTGTCTTCATTGTAGTTTTCCACAAGTATTCCCATGCCTCCATTGTTATTTCTTTATTAAAGTTTATAGCCCATTTCACCATTTGTGTTTTAACTATCTCATCCTCGGTATACCACTTCAACAGTACTTGGTATACCTTGGATATTCTTTTCTTATCTTCTTTAAGAAGGGTCTGCTCTAGTTCCGAATTCTCTATTCGTATACCTCCCTTTACAGAGTCCGAATTATATAAGTCTCTGATCTGTCTATACTGGAACCAATCGTAGTTAGGTGATAGTTCCTCTTGTGTCTTTATTCTAAGTTTGGATGCTTCAGTTTTAGTTATTTCTTTATACGTTAAACATTGTTGTTCATTATCAACAGCTCTCGGGTCTATCACCTCATATGGAACCACCCACAAAGGGGTTCCTTCTTGTAGATAAATTCTGTACTTCTTCCAGATTATGTATAGACTTCTCCGAACAAAGTGATGCAGGAACATCGAGTTGACCTTTACTTTGTCATGCCATAAATATGCATGCCATCCAAATATTTTTTTATATCCCTCTAGGGCTAATAGTTTCTTGTTCTTTAATGTCATCCATTCTTTCAACCAAACTAGGCAGATTGCATCATGATAAAGTCTCAGATTGGGCAGTTGCATTCCGCCTCTTTCCTTTGCATCTTGTAAAACTTTCACTTTCACTCGAGGCTTCTTGCCTGCCCAAACAAAATCTGATATTTTCCTCTGCCATTTTTCAAATTGTTTGGAGTCTCTGATGATTGGTATTGTCTGTAGCAAAAACATTACTCTTGGTAACACATTCATCTTAACTGCTGCAATCCTGCCCAACCATGACAAATTCAATCTATTCCATTTAATCAAGTCTCTCTCTATCTGAGTCCATAGTTTTTCATAATTGTTTTTGAATAGATCTATGTTCTTTGCAGTTAATTCGACTCCCAAATATTTCACTTTACTTGTTACTTCACAATCCGTTGTTTCCATTAACAATTGTTGTTTCTGCTTAGTCATATTTTTGCATAATATCTTTGACTTCTTTTTGTTAATGAAGAAACCTGCCAAGTCTCCAAACTCCTTGATCTTATCTATCACTCTTGGCATGTTCTCCAATGGGTCCTCTACAATTAACATTATGTCATCCGCAAATGCTCTGACCTTATATGAATAGTCCTTTATTTTTATTCCACGAATTTCATCATCTTGACGTATTTGTATCATCAGAATCTCCAATACTAAAATGAACAACAATGGAGATAACGGGCAACCTTGTCTTGTTCCTTTACTTATCGTCAATTTCTTGGTCAATTCATCGTTCACCACAATTGCTGCAGTCTGGTCTCTATAAATTTCCTTAATTGCTCTGATGAATCTTTCTCCCAATTGTAGCTTTTCCATAGTGGCAAACATAAAGTCCCAGTTTAAATTGTCAAACGCTTTTTCAGCGTCAACAAAGAAGAAACCAACCTCTTTGTCACAACGCTTGTCATAATATTCAATAGCATTGATCACTGTCCTTAAGTTGTCTCTTATTTGTCTGTCTGGCAAAAAGCCTGCTTGTTCCTCCTCTATGACTTCCGAGAGCCACCCCTTCAATCTCTCCGCCAATATCTTCGCAAAAATTTTATAGTCATTGTTGAGTAGCGATATAGGTCTATAATTTTTCACGTTAGTCAGGTCTTGGCCCTCTTTTGGGATCAATGATATATTCGCTTCACTCCAAGTTTCTGGAATCCTTTGATCCCTTAAAACCCCATTCATCACCTCTTTTAGGAGTGGTGCCAGTTCATTAGCCATTGTCTTATAGAATTTAGCCGTAAGTCCATCTGGCCCTGGCGCCTTTCCTAGATTTGCAGATTGTATTGCCTTACTTATTTCCTCGTCAGTTACTTCACTATTCAACTTATTTCTCCAAGCTTCCGAGATTTCTGGAAGTTTGGTTTTCTCCAAATATGACGCTATTGATTCTTTGTTTACTTCTTTTTTATTATACAGCTTAGCGTAAAATTTATAAAAGGCTCTACTAATGGTAGCCTGCTCCAAATACGTTTTGTTATCTTCGCAAATTTTATTTATTATCTTCTTTTCCCTTTTCTTCTTCAATTGCCATGCCAGGTACTTCCCAGGTTTATTAGCACCCTCAAACGCTTTTTGATTCAGTCTTTTGAGATTCCACTCCAATTCTTTATTGCTCATTGCTGTTAGCTGTTCTTGAAGTATTTTAATTTCCTGGTATACCTTCTTTTTCCCTGGTCTCTTTTTTAGCTGTATTTCTTTGGCTTTTATTTTCTCCTCAATCTCTTGTCTTTTCTCCTCTTTCTTCTTTCTTGCTCTACCATTTAAGTCCATTAGTATGCCCCTTACAACCGCCTTGTAGGCATCCCAAACTTTATTGGTTGGTACTTCTTTATTCACGTTGTATTGTATAAAAAACTTTGTCTCTCTTCTCAGTATTTCCATATTCTCTCTTTCCTGTAACAAGTCCTCATTTATTCTCCATGCTTTCCTTTTTCTCTTTTTTCCAAATTTCCACATAATTGGGTTGTGATCTGAGCCTACCATAGGCATTATTTCTACCTCCTTAGTCCATAATACTAAGTCTTTTGAGGCCCAGATCATATCAATTCTTGATAATGTAGAATGCCTTGCAGAATAAAAAGTAAACTGTCTGCTTTTAGGATATTCTCTCCTCCATACATCTTCAAGAGTCTCTTGTTGAATCAACTCAAAAAAAAGCTTTGGTAATAGTCCTCTTTTCTTTTGTGCCGTTGTAGTCTTTTTGTCTAGTTCCAAGTCTGTCACTCCATTGAAGTCTCCAGCAAGAATTATCTGGTCGTATGCAAGATCGTCTAAATGCTTCCTTAAATCCTCAAAGAAGCTTTCTTTTGCACCGTTAGGTGCATAAAGTCCGACTACCAACACTCTCTTTAAATTCCAAATACATTCCACTGCTACAAATCTAGCTTCCACATCTCTCATAACAAATTTTGGCTGTAGCTCCTCTTTTATGTACAACACCACTCCTCTTTTTTTCTTGTTGGAGGCCGCTACATATTCTTTGCCCAATTTTCCAGATTTTAAATATTTTACATCCTGCTTTCTGATATGGGTCTCTTGCAAACAAACAATGTCACATTTTTGTTTTAGTAGCCAGTGAAAAGTATTTTTCCTCTTATTCGGTGAGTTTAGTCCATTTACATTCCAAGATAATACTTTACACTCCATACTCATGATCTTGTTGGTAAGTCTTTTTCATTGTCCTTAATAAATCGCTCCATCTCTCGCTCAGATCTGATGCGTTTTTTGGCCCCTCCAAACTCAAAGGACACTCCTTCCGGTAACTCCCATCTGTACCTGATTTTCATGTCCTTCAAAATCTGAATTAGCACTTTATATTTTTTCCGGTCCAGTAACACTGATCTGGGCAGTTCCTTCATTATAATAATCGTCTTGCCATCAATCTCCAATGGATCTTGAAACTGTTTTGTCACAATCCTCTCTTTCATATTTCGTGTTGTAAACTGCACAATCACATCTCTTGGTAGTTTCCTCTGGGTTGCTATTCTCGAATTCACACGGTATGCCACATCTAGGATAGCCACAACTTCCTCCTCCTCCTTCCCCAGGTACTCAGCCAACACCTCAGTCATCTGTTCTTGCGCTGACTTTCCTTCCACTTCTGGCAAGCCACGAAAACGTAGCTGCTTCTCCATATGTTTAGTTTCTGCAACTGACATTCTCCCCTTCACCAATCTCATCTCTGTTTGTTGCGTGTCTGCTAAATTCTCCATCGCGTCTTCTACTGTTTTAACTCTCTGCTGCGTTCCTTGTAATTCACTTCGTATTGTTTCCATACCTTTTTTCACTTCTGACAGCTCCGATTTTACTGTCTGTGTAACCTCTTTAACCTCTTTTATCAGCTCCAATTTCGTGTCCTTAAGTTCTTTAATCATATCTAAAAGTTTTTTGTCCAGGTTTTTATCCAGGTTTTCTATTGCCGATTGCCACTCTTTTTTTGACATCGTGGGGCTTGCTTTAGCTCGCTCCCACGAATCCGCTCTCTTCCTTAACTCCGTGGCGTAAAATTTAACGTTTTTCTATTTTAAATGTCCCGGTCTTCTTATAGAAATTAAATTTTAAAGAGTCCAAAATGTCGGGCGTCTTTTCTCTATGGTTTCTCTATGATTTTGTAATCCAAGATGGCCTACTTCCTCTTCCGCTGAAGCCGCGACCCTTCCCCTTTCAAAAATGGCGATTCCCTACTTCCTGCCCTCCAGCAAGGGCCGCTTCTCTCCAGCCACTCTATTGTTATTACGCACTTCCTGTCTCCCGTCTTCCCACAGCAGATCTCGCGATGGTGTCTTTTTCTCACAGCTCCAAAGCCACAGGTATTCAAAACAATAGTCCCATTTCTTTAATAACTTCTTTAAACTTAGTCTCTTTTTAAATTCAATTCCTGCCGAGTCTTCCCCTCCTTTTCACTAGTCTGTTGCAGTTTAAAAATCTACTTTTTTTCCTCTCTGTTTTTATCAATCTGTCCCGTCTCAGAAGATAATGATCTTTACCTTCTCTTCACTTTTCTCGGGTTGTAATCGCTGTTTCGATTTTAAGTTCTCCTCTCAGCTTCTTCCCCCAATCGATGCTTGGGTATGTAGGTCTTATGCCAGCCGAATTGGCCCCAAAACTGCCGCAGAGATTATAGCCGACCCGTCGCAAGGTGGGACCTCAAGGATCGGGGGGAGACTCGTTGTGTAGAGCCCCCCCTCGTCCGAGATCTAGCTCACCCTAGGGTCTTGAGCGTTCTTTGCCTGCTCCCCGCCTGAGAGCAGTCGGCCGCGGGCTATTTTCACCCCGCCGGCCGGTTAAAACGGCAGTCCGGTCAGCTCCGCAAGTGGAGCCGCGTTAGACCTCCATGGATCCCAAACAGGAAGTCCCCCTCACAGGGCGATTGTTGTGGGGATAATAACAAAAGACTTTGTAAACCGCTCTGTGGGTGTTAAGTTATCCTGAAGGGTGGTATATAAATCAAATGTTATTATTATTAACAGACCCAGTCACAAAGATTAATTTTCCACACAGTTCTTCACTAACAGAATAATTCTCTCCTCACACCCACACAGACACAGACTTTCCCAGGCTTCTACACAGACTGCCTGACTGAACTGCCTGACTGAACGTCATTTCTGGAAGCACTCCCACAGCTGGCATAATGACATCACTTCGGGAAGTGACATCACATCTGTTGGGAGAGCACGCACCACACGTGTTCCCAGGGTGCCTACCAGAGGCAGGCAATCAAACTGCGGGCAAGCAGGTAAACCGCTGGGAGACTGCTGACCACTTGCAGGCACTTGGAATCCTTACTTAGGATTGCCAGACTCCAGGTGGGGTTTGGCAATCTCCTGGAATTACAACTGCTCTCCAGACAACAGAGATTAATTCCTCTAGACAAAATTGCTTTGAAGAGGAGGGTCTATGGCATTATACCCTGCTGAGGTCCCTCCCTAGGCTTCAAATCTCCAGACATTTCCCAGCCCAGAGTTGGCACCTCTAGCACTACTTAAGAGACCAACAGCCAAATAACTGTGGCCTGCCAAGAATGTGCCACATCCCTGATTTTTGGCTCTGAGAAGCAGAACACACAAAAAAAGATTTAACAACATGTTAGTGGACTGCTGTTTTTGGTGAGTAGACTGAGCTTGTCTTGGAAAATTAGAGGTAGACCAGACTTCACACAGATCAAACACTGCTTCTGTCTTTTGGGGGGGAAAACATTCAGAGGTGGCACCTCAGAAAATTGGATATTTTGAAAGTTTGGCTGGCAACTGACATACACAATGCATCGTTAGTGCCTGCAATTTCCACATCTGCAAGAGGTTTGCTTCCCCCCCTCCGCCAGATAATGTTATCTTGAAGACCTCTTTTTTTAAGAAAAAGTAATTTCTATCATTCTTTGTAGCACAATAATAAGAAAAAATTAACCTTGCTGCGATTTTGAAGAATTCCATTCCCACCCACCCCCAAGTGAGGCCATTGCTGAAGGAGACGCTATGACATTCCTTTGATTCTTTGTAAATCTTTCTCCTAGAAGAACATTCCAAGTTGCCATTTCTTTGTCTCATTCTCTCTCACACGCCCACAGACACAAAGGGAAAGAAAAGAGGCAGATTAAGGTTTCTGGACCCCCTTTTTTAATTCACTACGGACTCGCAATCAATAGCGCTACTTCTGCCACGGTCAAATCAATCTGCCTCATGACAGCTTTCCTCCACAGGAGCTATTTCCAATTACTATTTTCGTTTTTACCCATTTTCTTTATTCTCAGAGGTGGCAAAGTCAATAAAGATCAAATTTCCAGCTTGCCTATGGTGTCTCACCAGGGATTGCAGTCAATAATTTTAAAAAGTAGGGGGCGAGGCAACTGATGGGACGGGGGTGTTTTCAATCTCATACAACCCTTTAAAAAAATTCTTTGCAACTGTAAGGGGGGTGGGGCATATGTATACATGGCTCACCACCCAGTCACTCCCCTGGAAGTGCGAGAGAAACGTACAAAGCTAATAATAATATTCCTCAGTGTAAACATGACGTTAGAGGGGCATTCATGACGAAGGAATACGTGAAGCTACTTCTAAAAATGCCGAGGCATTAAAGCAACAACTTGCATCCTGAACGCTAGTCCAATTGCATAAGACAAAGACAAAATAGTTCTGGGGGAGGGTATGACAAAGAACAGGGGTGGAAGAAAAGGGCATTTCTTAAAGTTTTGAACAGATGCTATCTCAGAGCTGAAATTACACTTGGAGGGGCACAAAAGAGACAGCATGGAAATCATTGTTTTAAAAGGCGATATAAAGTGAGTCATTGTTTAACAGCATTAATAGTTGCTGTTACATTGGCACAGGGAATAAGAGACGTAATGACAATTTGTAAGAAAGAGATGTAATAACCTGGAAAGCGATCCTGTTAACTGGTCCAAATTCTGTGAGTGTAGAAGCACTCTTTCTTAGGTAGACCTGAGCAATGACAGAGAACTGTGATTCTCGAAAGCTTATGCTACAATAAAATTGGTTAGTCTTAAAGGTGCTACTGGACTCTTTTTCATCCAACAACAGAAGCTGCAGAAAGGCTGGTTTTGAATTTAACTCTTAAAAGGTGCAAAAAAAAGGAACCAGTAGATGCATACACATATAACATTTTTGCAAAAAAAGGTGCTCTAAATCAGGAACAGGCAATGAGAGCCATTTGGCTGGATGCTTTAAATCAAGGAGCTTTAAATCAAGGCATTGGTTAACTCTGCCTACTATTATCACTCCTAAAGAAAAGAAGATGAGCACATTCTAGATTTGAACATTATGCCTTGGTTTTATATGTTATGCATTGGCTATCTCCAAATACACATGCTAGTAACAAGGAAGCTCTTTCAGCCAAGTAGTGATGATGCTGTGATACAACCTGCCAGATACAAAGGAGTCCAATGATATAGTACAGTGATCCCCAGCATTGTGCCAGTGGGCGCCATAGAACCTGCTGATGTGTTTCCTGATGTGTTTTGATGTGCCTTCTTCCCTAAAGCAAAGGGCCCATCTTAGCTGTCCTCCACCGCAGTGGAGCAAGAGGTGCTTCAGAGCCAGTTTGGTGTAGTGGTTAAGAGTGGCAGGACTCTAACCTGGAGAGCCGGGTTTGATTCCCCACCATGCTTGAAGCCAGCTGGGTGACCTTACGTCAGTCACAGCTCTCTCAGAGCTCTCTCAGCCTCACCCACCTCACAGGGTGATTGTTGTGAGGATAACAACACACTTCATACACCACTTTGAGTGTAGCATTAAGTTGTCCTGTAGGGCGGTATATAAATCGAAAGTTGTTGTTGTTGTTATAAGACTCCAGGAGACATCACTTTTGGGTATGCAGGGCACACCTATACAGAAATGGCTGCCCTCATCATAGGAAGACAATTAGCTTGAAACCTCTCAATGTTCTATGATTGCCCCTCCACCACAGAAAGCCATTTTATGGCAATGCCTACTACCCTTTCTTAAAATTCCAAAAGTGCCCACAGTCTTAACAGTGTTGGGGACCTCTGGTACAGTAAAACACATTCCTGCTCCCCGCCCTCCAAGAATACAGAAGTGAGGATCCTCTGGTGTGAACGAATGTATCAGTTAAACCATATCTGGCTGAAGGTTAACAATTCATCACTTAGAAGGGAGCAAAACACACTAGAAGAGGGAAACTGGTACCAACGTGGACAAGTATAGCAGGGCTACATTAGGAAAAAAATGCTTCCAGAATGACATAAAGTGAGTGAACAGGAACAAACCTGGCTAAAGTTGGCCTGCTGAAGATATCTTTATATTTCCATTTCAGAGGTCAAGAGGAACAAGATACTAGAAAGCACTTCAGTTTGATCATTGCTCTTTAATCAGTACTGAACTCAGTGACCTGAGATCATGCCACCACTTACTTGGTCACATGGATCTGCCCGATACTGAGTCAACCCATTGGTCTATCAAGGGCAGCACTGTCTCTTCTCCAACCAGCAGAAGATCCGCCGGGTCACAAGCAGAGATCTTTCACATCACCTACTAGCTGGAGACTGAACCTAGTACCTTCCACGTGCACAGCAGAAGTTCTACCACTAAGCCACAGCCCCATCCCAAATATTATACCAGTCATCCTATTAATTCACACTGTGTAATCTGTTTTGAGTTTCAGTGAGACAGGCAGACTTAGAGAGAGACGGAGAGACGGAGAGACAGAGACAGACAGACAGACAGACAGACAGACAGACAGACAGAAATTTTGTTTTTTCTATACTTCTGATCAGACAGGAGGTTGCCCAACTGGAAGTGGGGGCAGCTTCCCTCCAATAACGAATAGCCAATGGTACTCTCTCATGTTTTAAAAGATATGGCTTGCCATTTTATCGCCTGTCTGAAATACCTGCAATATCAGCCAGAACCTATCGCCCCCACTTCGCTTTTGCACTTGCTTATTTGGAACTAGAGCCTGCCTGCCATAAGCCGCAAAGGATTCATTATTGCAAACTTGCTGCTGAGAACTTTCAGCTCCTAAGGGTGAGAGTTTAACACTTTTCATTGCCGCTTGATCTCTCATGTTGACTGGTGTAGCTGGGACTTAATCTCTCCAGGAAGGTAATGCAGGCTGTGAGCACCTTCCGTGATTACAAAGCCAAGGATTCAGTTAGGCTTCCAGCATTGCCTAGTTTATTAAATTTCACCAGCTGCCCACGCTCATCTTCTTACAAAAGGCTCCAGCAGTTTCTTCAGCCTCTTTTCTTTCTATGAACAAGAAGTACATAATTCTGTTTAGGCTCCATTTTGCTTATGCCTTGTGAGGATTTAAGAAATATTGGAACACACCTTGAACTCATAATTTCAGCACTGGGGGGGGGGCAATTGGGTTGCCAATTCTGATTTGGAAACTTCGTGGATATTTGGGGGCGGTTTCTGAGGAGGGTGGAATTTGGGGAGGGGAGCAAGCTCAGCAGGGATCGGATGCCACAAAGTCTGCCCTCTGAAGCGTCCATTTCTTTCACAGGAACTGATCTCAATCATTTCTGGAGATGAGTTCTAATTCCAGGAGTACTTCAGGCCCTACCGGGAAGTTGGTAACTCTAGGGGGCAAGTGTGGCATTCCTGACAACTGTGGAATTGGCCTTAATTGTATCAAACCTTCATGCTGGAACATAAGAAGTACCTTGATGAATCTGAACAAGGGGTCCATCTAGCCCAGCATTCTGTTTCCAACAGAATCAGTCAAGCAGACAGTGTTTATAAGCAGGTAATAGAGGTGAAAGCCTTCCGATGTCATTTGTTCCAACATCCAGGGTTCAAAAATATATGGGGACTGGATCTCACGAACTGCAAGCAGAGGTGGGTCTTTCCCAACTCCCCGTTGTGCCAGCAGACTCCTGTGAACCCACTTAGACAAAGCTGGAAGTTGTAGACAACACTGACCTTGGTAGGACCAAGAGTCTGACTCTGTATAAGGTAGTTTCACAAGTTTAAAACCATCCTTACATTCAATTTGGACAAAATTTTGTGCATGTTATTTGCCAACCCGTCTGCTGATTCTAGAACTTCAGGGATTATACTAAAACAGCTCTGAAAAGGTTGCTAGTCCACAATCATATTAGATAGGTTTCCTGCCCAGACAAACTGATGTCAAAACTTCAGTAGCTCATAGACAAACACAAAAAAATATTTTCCAATTTACAAAAGCTTCTCTACTTAGGCACCTAAAGACAATTCTTACTGGCCACAGGTGAGACCAGGCAGATAGTTATTTGTGAGCCTTTAGCAAGGGGTTGATTAAAAGTGATGGATATAGATTTGAAGAAAAGGGATTTTATATACTTTTTATATACTACTTCTGTGCCTTATTAGTATTACATGCCTTGCACTTTTTCTATGCTCAGGAGCCAATGTAGTATTTGTAATGCAACCTGTAAGAATATGACACTTGAAACACTTGAAACAAGAAGAACAGAGAAGAATGTATGCTGACTAAAAAATATACTGCTTGTAGAGATGCACTTATAAAAAGATTACACATATGTTTTATTATTCTATAAGATTCCAATGGGTATCAATACCAGAGAGCTTTTTGTAGAAACTGATTTATGCAGCAAGCTGGGTTGGCCACCTGTGGCATTATCTCTCTCAAGTCTGCAAAAATGGGAGAAAGGGCAGAAATGGGGGAAACATTCCTTTTTGCCCATGGACTTCAGTTATCTGAAGTCCCCAAGGCTGCCAAATTGAGACTTCATGGCGCCGTCGAAGGTAACAGTGGCAAAGGGAAGTGGGCAAAAGAGTAGAAGGTGTCCTTCCAAAATGAGGACATGATAAGAAGCTGCAAGAATTGGAATTCCCCCAAGTAGGGGGCCAACCCAGAATTGCATCTTCAAATCAGAACTGACCCTAAATACTTTACGAGCCAATAAGATAACAAATATTAGAATATTGTAATATTATTATAATTACCTGAAGGTATTAATTGCTTTGCACTTCTATTGTAATTTTGATGAGCTTTGCACACGAGGAGACCGTCTACTTCTGTGTAAAAGAAAGGGCTCATCCACCGGTTTAATTAAACCATCTGTTTTGCTTCAATTCAAAAGGACTCCAGGATTTTTATTTTAATTTTTATTGTGGTTGGTCGGAAAAGGGAGAACGAACCACAGAGGCGCAAAGTTTTGCGCATAACAAAAGGACCTCTTTTACTGTAGCACCTGCATCTTATCTCACAGTGGCATCATGAAAGAATATCCATGCTCTGGGTACCAAGCCTCAATATACAAGTACTTTTAAAGAAAAATCATTCTTTAGCAAGTGGACTCCCTGCAAGGAATAAGAACAATGAACGCTACCTCTTTGTCCCAACACTGGCATACAGTAAACAGGAAAGTATAATTCAAAACACAGCATGGCTTGCTTTTGAAATGGACTTTTAAAAACTCATTTGGGGAAATGGCTCTCTCTGTATACTTAACATTCTACACATTTTTTTGCTTCCAGAAATGATTGGATTATCTTAAGCAAGTGAAATGTAACATTGGTACATTTAGCACTCGGTTTTTAGAGCGCGTTTGTACCTGTCCCACATCCCATGTTTGCAAGGTTTTCACACTTAAAAGCAGTCATGGGATGCAGTTCCGCTTTTTGTCCGCTGTATCCCCGATTTTTCCCCCTGCGGACATACCCCGATGTTTTTTTAAGTTCGCTGCCGACTGGCAGCTGGCCCGCATTTTGCTAATGTGAACACTTTTGCCCCCTTTTTGCTTCTCTCCCCCCCTCTCCTTTTCCCTGGGAGCTGATTGGTTTGTGCAGAATTAACCACTCCCACCCTCCTCAGCTCTCTGAACTCCTTGTCCACCATTTTTCTTAGTAAAGCGAGCTGAGGGTCATAAGGCTGCTTCTTCGTTGGTTTCCTTCCTCCCGGTATGCATGCTCTTTTATTTTTTTTCAAAGCCAGGAATGATTCCTAAGCTTGCTGCTAATTCCCTGCTAGCTTTAAAAGCAAGGAAAGTGTTAAATAGCTGCTTTCTCCTTCCTCCCTTAGGGTATGCACACACATTCTTTTTTTTTTTTAAGACAAGAATGGGTTGCAACGTTGTAATGTTCCTGCACTTTCTTCCTGGCTTTAAAAGCCAGGAAAGGATTAAATGGCTGCTTTTCCCTCCCTCCCAGGCATGTTTCAGACTTTGCCAAAGAGGGGGAAAAAACCCAAGCACTTTGCACAGCCCTTTGGAAACAAGCCTCTGCTTCCTGGGAGGAGATGAATCGGCAGCATTTTAACCCTTTCCTGGCTTGATTTAAAAAAATGAGAGTGGTGCATGTTTTCCCCCAGAACTCTGCCACCAATTGTCTCTCCAGTGGGCAGGGGACAGCCCAATCAGCAAAAATGGGGGAAGGGTTCCAACATTGCAACGTTACTATGCATGCTCAATTTTTTAAAAAAAAGTGTGACATGAATTGCAAGGCTCCAAAAGCCCAAAATTGCACCGAGGTTTTGAAATGAAGCACAGACACCAAATCGAAATTTCAGTGGACAGTGTGAAATGAACAGGTGCAATGCCGAAGCCACTGCGATTGGGGCGAATGCTCATAAATAGCGGTTTAAACCGTAAGTGCAAAAAGGGCCATTGTCAGCTGAATTCATCCTATGCGTATGCTAATTCTGAATTTAAAAGCTGCTTTGGGTCCCCATTGAGGAGAAAAGTAATATATAAGTTCTTAAATAAAATAAATATATATATATATTATATATAATTTTAGAAAGATAGACTCTATCTATCCATTCTTAACTAGATAGGAAAGGTAAGAAAGAAACCTTAAACTTTTGAATGCCAATCCAAATAATGGTTTTATTATTTATTTTACATATTTATATCCTGTACTTTCAAGGCCTGGGGATTTCAGGGTTGCCAACATCAAAGCAAAATTTACAAAGAATCTACAAAAGCATTAAGACAAATTAATCAACAAATTCAGAAAACATCAGCAAAAAAAGACTGTAAAACTTAAGACCAGCAGAGTTCTAATTTTTTTTTAAAAAAAAATCTAGAAGCAGCACAAAATACAATAAACACAGTTAGCAGAATTAAAGTAATCACTTAAGAGTATTACAGTTCTTTCGATAAGTATTCTGATGGGCCTCTAAAGCTCCACAGCTGTGGGTTTCCTTTGCTGTTTGGACTTCATGTAGGCAAGAAAAACATCCTAAATCAAACTTAATGGTTGTGGCAATATAAAAGATGGAAAGCAGACTCTGAGGTATGTTAAGTTCAAGGCATTTAAGGATGCAACTTTAAGAACATTTTCCTGGGAGTAAGCTCCATTGAATAAACTGGGACTCTTCTTAGTAGATCTGCTGAGGATCTTCCTTAGCAGGTCTATACAGGCCTATTTAGCAGGCCTTACTCCTGTGAAAATTTTCTTAGGATTACTGTTAAGAGTTTCACAGGTTAAAGCCTGCATATTCAGTCATGCAACCTCCTTATACATACGTCTGTAACTCATGCATTACATAAATCCAAATTCAGTAGAATGCTAAAGCTGATCAGCTCACGCTATATATCAAACCAAGGGGCCCGTTTTAGAGTGCTGGAGAATCCTTCCTCAGGCAAGTATAAGGAGTCATTATGTAATATTAAAAAGCAAACTTAAAGAAAGAAAGGGGAAAAATAGTATCTTTGGTTAGAATATATATTTTGGCACCCATGATCATCAGAACGCACATAATCAACCGTGTCTTACTAGAGATATACAAATATCAGGCCTAACAGCAGGGCTTTTTTTCAGCTGGAACGCAGTGGAACAGAGTTCCGAAACCTCTTGAAAACAGTCACATGGCTGGTGGCCCCGCCCCCTGATCTCCAGACAGAGGGGGGTTTAGATTGCCTTCCGTGCCGCTGAGGGGCGCGGAGGGTAATCTAAACTCCCCTCTGTCTGGAGATCAGGGGCGGGGCCACCAGCCATGTGACCGTTTTCTCTGAGGGCAACCCACTGAGTTCCACCACCTCTTTTCCCAGAAAAAAAGCCCTGCCTAACAGCCTCACCATTTTGCCTCAAAGGACACTGCAGTACACAGAACAGAGATAGCAGTATAAAACGGTATTGGCCAAAGTTTTGAACTGAGATATTATCAAACTCCACTTGATGTCCAGGAGAGCTGACGCTGCCCAAATTGTAGTACTGCCAATTTAAAGCTACTTCTGCCACCTAAAAAACCAGTTGTGCCTCCTTCTGATTCCTTCCATGCCACAGCTTCATCTGCATGCAGAAAAACTTTTTGACGAAATTTGCTACAGCCTTAAAATAGACTGTTACAACAATGGGGAATGACGTCACAGGACGGATTAAATTAGCCCTCTTCATTGAAATCCACAGCAGAGGTATTACTGAAATGCAACAGCGGCAGAGAACAGCTTTCTAATGCTGCACAGTTCAGCTTGGTTGCTGTTAATTTCTGGCAGGCATCAGCAAGTTCATTTCATGCTCCATGTACTGATCTCCCCAAAATAGCTCAAAAAATAAAAATAACCACTACCGATAAAACTCATCCAGAAATTAAGGTTGTGTGTCTGCGTTTAATACCAGGACATTTGTACTAACGCATCAAAAAATGTAAGATTTTGAAAGTATGGATATAAGTAAAGACATTGATTTAGAACGTGGATGTTTAACAAAAGAAAGAAGACATTTAATCAAGTGCATTATATATGTTTTTTTAAAAAACTATATCTTTCAAGAATATATTCATCAGAAAGAAGTGCGAACAGGAATATAACAGATTTCAAGTAGAAAATCAAATAAAGGGCAAGCAGGAGAGAGGAGCCACACCCTAAACCATTTAGACAAAAGATCTGAACTATGTAACTTGTTCAACTTTCCAGGAGCCTAGTCTATGACAGAGCCCCTGAAATAACCCATCAGTTACAGAGGAGGAGGAAGATCAATGATATGGGGGTTGCTAAGCAACTACTGACATACTCCTTTACTCTAGTTGTTGCCTAGCAACTGACACCTGCATTCTCCTCCCTCAGAACAGGCCTGAGACATAAAAACAGATTTGTAGAAGTAGTCTCCACAGAGGGGGCATCAAAAAGGGGGTGCAGAGAATTATCTAAAGGAAAGTATCCTTGGGAAGAAGCGGTGCCTCCTGTCATCTGCAATGGATGCATCTTGCTTATCAAAACCTTACTGCTTGTGGCACGTTACACATAGTAGGGACTGATCAGTATGACTACGAGCACATGGAGGGAAGAAGATTAGGAAACGCTTCCTATTCATTAGAGGAATTCAGCAACACAATAAACCACAAAAAGCAGTGATGAGATAAAGCAGAGACACACAACAGAAAAGAAACACTACAGAGGGGGTTCAGAAAAAGAAAATATTGCATTAAACTAAGAAGAAACTGTCCAATAAATCTGCGATGACTGTGGTTAATAACATCAGAACGACACATTCATGAGCTCCTTGCATTGATCTGGTGATATTCATCTGAGTGTAGCTTGCTAGGGAACAAAAATTTCAGGCAGGCTTGGAGACAACTGGACACTTCCTTCCAATGATGCAGAAGCAAGTATACCTGAATTATACTCATGCCCATGTCTGTGAGTGCATTTGTGAATAAAAACTCCAAAATTGTCTTTTTAATTTATAGTTTTTTTAAGTAGAACCTGAGATTACTAGGAAACTGGATTCTGTGGTCTGTTAGTTTTTTGGCACACCAACAAAACCATGGTATGCACACAGCCCTGACTATATTCAGTGAAAAAAATTTTCCTCAGTCTTTTGGGGAACTGGGTACCAAAGAAGAATGTGTTGAAAGGCTACATGACAGAAGAACCAATTGACAGAACAACAGGATAGTTAGTGAAGAGTATAACCTTTCCTCCACCTGAAACACATTTTACTAAAAGCTGGAACTGTTGCACTCCAGTCCAGGGTTTACTCATGTCTACAAGAGCTGGCTGAAAGACTGCTAGGAGAGGCCTGTGCTAGGCCTTGTGCTCTTCTCTTTGTTTCTACTGAATAAAGTTACCCAGTGTTGATTAACAAGGAATTGAGAAGCCTGGGGAGAGCTGGACCCATTCTCTGGGGGGGAAAGGGAAGTGTGGGCATACACAGAGCTAACAGGGAGACAAAACTTCACTGACTGCATAAGTTTCAGATTCCCCTTGAGAGATATCACCTTGTCTTTTTTCTGGTATAGGTTTCCTCTCTATCTGCATTGATAGGCCAGCTAGGATTATTCCCTTGTAAGAAAACTACCCCTTCTACTAGGGGGTGTGCGCTTCGGGCCCGATTTGTAAAGATTCAGTATTTCCGAATCGGGGCCAGTATGATGACCCTGATTCGGGGCCTTAAAGGGTGCGCATTACTCATGGTCTGTTAACTGGCAGAGCTCGGTGATGAAGATGACTGTTACACCTCTGAGTGAGCCATTTTGGCCTTGAATGTTCTGCGCCACTTGAATTGATCAACAAATACAGCTGGAGGCGCTTTGTGATCTCCTCCCCTCTGTGTAGAAACTGGAGCTGCATCAGCTAGGCTCTGTGTGGCTGCCGCACTATCTGAGGCTGTCTGTGCACCAGCTAGGCCATGAGTGGCTGACGCACTGCCTCTGGGTGTAGTGCTGTGACATTTCTTTTTGATGTGCTTCAGGGGCTTCATAGCATCTGGCTTCAAAGCAGGATGGGTGTGGGTAAGCCCAGCCACCTCACAATCTGTCCTCAGATCAACAGGCGCGGCATAAAGGTGGGACATCAGTTCACCCTCTGACAAGAAGCTGTCTGTCATTGCGACCTCCATGAAGGGTTTCCAGGTGCCCACCAGTGGCGGGCAAATTCCCAGGGATATGCTCCCTTGTCCGCCGATCGCCCAACAATCAGCAGGAGGGGGGCAAGCTCTTGAAACTTGCCCGCCACCTGCTGGCACCTGAGGAGTGCACACTACACACACGCTCTCAACCAACGCGGCAACATCACTTCCAGAAGTAATGTCATTATGCTGCCCATGCGAGCATTGCCCCGCTTCATTTAGAGCCAATTTGGGCCCACTTGGGGCCTAAATTGCCTCCATTCGAACGTGGGAGCACTTGCACGGGTGGCATGATGACGTCACTGCCAGAAGTGACATCATCATGCGTGTGCTCGCGCACGTGCTCATACGCACGAAAGAAAACCTTGTGCCCGGCACAAGGTAAGTTCCAGGGACTCCACCCTCACAACAGGAGGTGAGGGATATCTGGCAACCCTATCTACATGCAAGCTTGAGGTGATCTGGATGCTAGAGTTCTAAAATGGCCACCACCGCGGCCAAAAAGAGAGGGAAAGGCAAAGGAGACAAATGCAGTAAAGTTCCCCCCCCCCCCCCCCGGTTAACATCACTGCATGGAAGAGCTTAGGAGGAGGAAAAATTAGGAACCAGCTGCAGCCGAGAAACAAAACCGAAGGGAAGAGTGACATCTACTGGAAGACAGGAAGTCCAAATTAGTCCTGCCTCCCTGAAGAGAGGGTTGGAATCACCCATCTCAAGATGTCCTCAGCCTCAGAGAGAGAACAACCTTTCCCCCACCTGAAACCCATTTTAAAAGTTTTTTTTTTTAAAAAATCAGCTGTATAAAGGAGGATGAAGTAGGAGTGCTGCTGTCTTAGTTCGAGTGTGGACTACAAATAGGTCATTATCCAGGGCTTTTCCCCCTGGCCATTTCCAGCCTGGTTTGGCCATTTGGGGCCCAATTTGAGCCCGACCAGGATCGGGCCTCTTCTGGGCAGGGTAGTGATCCCCGCCCAGCAGAAGTCCGATCCTGACTATTTCAGCCCCGATCCTGGCCATTTCAGGCCCAATTCTGACCATTTCGGGCCCAAAAAAGCCAGGATTGGTCTGGTGTCAGGCAGGGGAGTGTTCCCCCACCCGGCAGAGGCCCATTTCGGCCATTTTGGGCCCAAAACAGCCAAGATCCAGCCCAAAACGGCCAGGATCCAGCCGCTGCTGGGAGGGGGAGTGTTCCCCCACCTGGCAGAGGCCTGATCCTGGCAGTTTCAGGCCTGTTTTGGCCATTTTTGGTGGAAAAAAACTCAAAACACTTCAGGCAATTTCACTGGACAGGTCTCAAAAAGAAAAGATAGTAGCTCAACCTACCACGCAGGACTGTGTAAAAACTATCACTTTGGAAGATTAATCTGCACTTTAAAAATGCTCAGATGTTAACCTAAAACTGCCTTCATGAGAAGGCAAAGCGTTTTAGCTCAACTTTTTTTCTGCCTAGTTTTCAGTTTGTCTGGGGATATCTCATGGCCATTCATCTATTAAGGCCCAATAGCCAACAGAACAAGAGAGTTACTTTCTGTGGCCTAAGGACTCATGGGCAATGAACTTATAGAAATCTCTTAGTTAGAAACTAGAAACCTTCTATCAGGTAGGGGGGGATCGGTTCAATCCCACCTTCTATTCTGCATGCTATATAGTTCTAACTTGCTGAACTGCTAAAATTAATTTTAGAATCTATTGCACAACATGAATGCATCGTTTAAATCACTAGGCAAAAGGAAAGACTGATGAGATCCTGCACAAACATCCAAGGTTCCTGTTTGCCCTGAGATTGTTTTTCATATATGACCCTAGATGCCGGGGCACCATTGGTGACTTGTAAAAACAAATCTGAAAATTGAAAACTGTGAGGGAGAATTGTATGCCAAAGCAAAACCAATTTTAGGGAAAGCCTGGTCAGGAATCTTGTTGTTGGTTCTGCTCCTTTCACAACTCTGCAAAAGGGAATCCTAATTCTTCCTAATTCTCATTCTCCTCATAAACCACTAATATCTGATTGGAATTTTTACATTAGTCAGGCTGGGAGCTGAAGCAATCCTCCTGAAAACAACAGCGGTAGTTTATGTATCTCTGGAGACACCATATGGAAGGCAGGAATATAACAACCACGCCGAAGCGAGCAGCTTAAGAAACTGCTGTTTCCCAGACAAGCATCTCACAATTATTTCTTGGGAAAGAGAGATTTGCACTATCATTTGCAAAGTGTAGCCCAAGTATGTGTTTTGTCATATGTATCCAAGCCAGAGGTCACAGTTTCTTCAAATTATACCATTTATTTTATTTTTTACTTACTTCATTTATACCCCACTTTTCTTCCCAACGGGGACTCTAAGTGGTATACAACATTCAGTTAAGCTGAGAATGAGAAACTGGCCCAAGGTCACCCAGCGAGCTTCCATGGCAGAGCAGGGATTTGAACCTGTGTGTCAGTCTTACACTCTGACCACATTCGCTCTCTATATCACACAAGATCTTGGTGAGCTGCTGCCAGCAGAGTAGATAACTGAACTTGATAGGATATACAAGGGAAACAGAGTTTATTTTATCTAGGTAAGTATACCCCACTTTTCTCCTCAGTGTGGTGATACCCAAAGTGACTAATGACATCATTGTCCTCTGCTCCATTTATCCTCATAACAACCTTGTAAGGTAGGTTAGGCTGAGAGTCTATGACTGGCCGAAGGTCATCCAACAACCTTCCATGACAGTGTGGGGATTCAAACCTGGATCCCCTAGATTCTTGTCTGGCATTCTAACCACTATGCACCAAGCTGGTAATTGAGGTCAAAGACATCGATCTATATATATATATAAAGACAAGTGTCCTGATTGACTCATCAACGCCCAGCCCAAACCCCTGGACCTAGAAGCATGAAATCTGGGGAGGACATTCCTTTTGTGATGTAGAAGCTCACTAGGGCTGATTCCGCACATGTTGGATAATGCACTTCCAATACTCTTTATAGATCATTTGGAATGGATTTTTTCATGTGCGGAAAAAAAAATCCACCTCAAACGATTGATAAAGTGCATTGAAAGTGCATTATCCAACGTGTACGGAATCAGCCTAAGAAGGGATTTTAAGAAATTCGCCCCCTAAGGGGGTAAGAAGGGGTAAAATGTGTTTTCCCATAGGGATACAGCTTTCCTGTATGGCTGGGAGGCTGCTCATCCCCCCCCCCCCAACTGCCAACTCAGCCATTCTGCCCTGAGGTCATTTGCATATGCGGCCTTGATTGGTCATCATCCCAACATTCTAAACCGTATGCAGGACACATGCAGTACTCAGGACACATTCAATGACTCCCAGCGGCAGAGCTCAGCAGCACTCTGCGTGTACTGTCTGTGCAAGCTACCCAAAAAAGTTTCATGGCAGGTGCACAGAGGTTCTTTGAAAGCAGACTTTCCTCCAACTTTAAGGAGCTTTCTTTCATTTTAAGTGGCTCTTCAGTTGAAGGAAGAGGCAGTTAAGTTGGAGGAAGGCTCCTCTGAGCGGGAGGCAGGCTTCAAACTTGGCATACCAGTGTGATAGGATACAATCCATTATTGTCAAAAGGGTTCCCTGAATGTACAAAGTTTAAAAAACACTGGTTTAAAGCTGTGGTATTTTTTCGGATGCTGTATTCTCTCTTCTGCACTACAGACTGTAGCATAATCCCCACGTATAAAGCTCTGCCTATAATGGCCTCTTTTGGAAGACTTCTTGAAAGATACTTAGCCACTGAGTTTTCTATATGTGACATGAGGATAATATTGCTTCCCCACCTCACAGTAATGTGATAACTGCAATAAACTTCCAAAGTGCTCATTTGCCTTCATAGCTGGAGGTCAGATTAAAAACCTGAACGGCCAACAGACCAGGTGAGGGTGCTAATATAGAATTTTGGAGATGCAATTCTTTTGACCTTTCCAGAAAAATAAAAGAATGATTATTTCCCCCTTTCTCATTATGTTTCTCTTCATTCTGAATGCAATCATAAAGTAAAACGCAATCCACGAAAGACAGACTAAAAGAAAAATGAGCCAGGAATTACTTGCAAAATGAAGGGGGCTGTAAAAAGAATTATCACATATCTTAGTGGAGAAGATGTATTTTAAAAGAAGAGCTAAAGGTCTGTCCAAAAGATCTAGTTCTCGTTGCGCATAATAACTGATAGTTCTAGATGAGGGATGTGCATCCCCCTTGCATATCAAACAGCACATCTAATTAGCTAAGCCCTCAGACAAATATTGCAGTGTGTTTCGGGATGTCCACAGATATGTATCAACATTGACTATACATACGGAAGGTTGCTAATGCACTTAGATCTCTTTTGATGGGCTGACCTATATGAATGCAACAACAAACAAAAGCACTACAGTGTGCCTCTATGGACGGGATGGGATATCATTCAGAGATATCTAGGGTTGCCAGCCTCCAGGTAGTGGCTGGAGATCTCCTGGAATTACAAGTGGTCTCCAGGCCACAGAGATCATCAGTTCACCTGGAGAAAATGGCTACTTTCGGGGGTGGACTCTATGGAATTATGCCATGCCAAGGTCCTTTCCTCCCCAAACCCCACTTTCTCCAGGTTTCTCCAGGTTTCACCTTCCCAGATCTCCAGGAATTTCCCAACTTGGAGCTGGTGACCCTAGAGATATCACAAACAGTAACTATCTCTAAAAGTAAATTAAAAAAACTGCACCTGTGCAGGTGAAAAAAGCTGCACATGGGGGCTATCCACAGGCAGGGGAGTGGTCTCTACCTACTTGGGAAACTCTCAAGATATGTAGAAAATATGACTTTTGAAATTAAACAAAAGGAAGAAACACTTTTTAAAAACCTCATAAGAGCTGAAAATGCTTTAGAAAGTATGGAATGTTGAAAGCATTTGAGTGTCAGGTAAAGGGAGGGGCAGTAATCTGCTAAACTCCCTGGAACCCTAGAGATTCACAAATTGTGCCCCCCCCAACAATTCCTCATGGGACCCCCCCCCCCCCACACACACACACACTTGTGAATTTTTTATTGTGGTAAATTAGGGCACCAAATACAGATGCTACCAATGAGCAACCCAACTTGCTTATGATTTCATTTACTCTTCTTCCTTTTAATTATTTATATGGTTTAGTTCGCAAAGTCCTTTGCAATGACATTGTGATATGCTAGATGTTGTACAAGATGCATTATAATATTGTTAGAACTAAGCACCATGCCAGGGTGGAAGCCTAACCAATCTCTCTGGAGATTATAACTAAGCAGTTGTAGATGCTTGCGACATAGCAGGGAATTAGTATTCCACTACAAAAAGGCCCTCAAATATTTGGAAGAAAAAACAGGCCTTGGGATATTTTCTTGATGAGATCACATACTTCACAGGTGCTTTTCAAGAGAAGAATACGAATGCCAACCAAATCTTAAGAAGCAACAAATCCATATTTATTTTTCTGCCAGATGTATCACTGCATTTTGATGGAACCTGGAAGTATATGTTGGTAGAACAGGAAAATGCTCACCTTCAAATTAACACATGGTACTTATCCTCACCTCTTCCCCAAACACAGGTATTGTTTCCTCTGTCGAGTAAAGTAATGAGAGAAGCAGTCCTAATGCATCCCGTTCCAATTTACAAAAACCTGCTTATGAAAGACTGTTTTTCTTAAGTGACTGAAAACGCTCTGAATTAGGACAGAATTGGGAAGGGGCTGTGGCTCAGTGGCAGAGCATCTGCTTGGCATGCTGAAACCCCCAGGTCCAATCCTCAGCATCTCTAGTTAAAAGTACCAGGTCGGAGGTGATGTAAAAGACCTCCACCTGAGCCCCTGGACAGCAGCTGCCAGTCTGAGTAGGCAATATTGACCTGGATGGACCAAGAGTCTGATTCAAGTATAAGACAACTTCATCTGTTCATGTGACTGCTTGCTTGTATATAATCAACTAAAAACATTGCGGAAGTAGGGTTCTGATGTGTTACCACAATGGGCAATGGAAGTATTTAATATTCCATCAGATAGGAGGGAAGACCACCTTTAATTCTGTCCATAGGCCTTCCTTTCCCACCTGATCTGGCTGATGAGGTGGGATCACTTTCTGAGTCTTTCCTACAGCAAACTCTGCCTTGAGAAGTTTAGCAGACACCTATCAGAAAGGCTTGTACCCTTTTGGTAGAACTGTCTCCTAAGAGATCTTTGGCTAACACCATTTTTGTTAGCACCCTGCAAACTCTTGTTATTTTGGTAGTGGCAGGGGGATTCTGGTCTTAGCCTGAGGCTGTGGTTGAACTGCTCCCTTCATGTCTGTTTTCAGAGTGGTTTTTATAACAGTGTTTGATCTGATCAATCTTTGTTTGTTTAGTGCAAGCCGCCTTGAATATCCATTTTTAAGGATGAAAAGTTACTCTACAATTCCTTCAAAATCTTTAAAAAGGACACCTATAAGGAGACCCCCTATATTAAAATGCAAATATCTTTAAATTAATGGACCCGCTCATTCCCCTTACAGCAAACTCCTTCAGAGAGCTTGGCTGTAATGTACTAAATACATAATTACTTAGAAATGCAGAGGTTCTCTCAACCCTCCACCTCTGCTTTTATCTCCTCCTCTAAAGACAGTCTCTTCAGCACACCTATGTCAGCCTTCATCATTGACAATGGAAGATAAAAAGCATCCAAGAGTCTCTATGTACCAAGCTGGGCTAAGGTGGAAAAACTGCATCAATACCTCTCTATTTTTTTAAAAAAGAAACCCAGAAAACTCTAAACAGCTGAATAAAATATATTCTTTTTTTGCAAAGATTTCTCAGGCAGAAGCTCCCTGCAGGAATCCTTTTGGTAGCTACTTCTGAGAAATCCTCATCTTGTACTAAAAAATTCAGCAGGTGGGGCAAGAATGGCTCCAGGGTAAAGCAAGGAGGAGGCAAATCCTTTCTTCTTCCTCTAGGCAACTTCCTTTTTTTTATTAAGACCATCAGCTTTTCTGAAATGAGCTGTCAGCAAACGTCTGAAATAACAAGAGTTCTGAGCAGAGAATGACCATCGCACACAATTTTTTGCTGTCCGGAAAGCAACACAAGGAACTCGGGCACGGCACGAGGTCTGGTTTCTCATCCCAAGCAGGCAAAGGAATCAGAGCATGGCAAGCACAGCTGGCCTTAGATCCGCAGTGCTCCTGTCTGGGGTTCCACTCCGAGCTTTAGCTGAGGGTTGCAGGCCGAATGTGACCGGCAGTGGCAGGACGCAGAGAGCTGTTGCAGTAATGAAGAGGCAGATAGGTGAGGTAACTGGGATGGTACCCTGAGCAAGTAGACTCAAGCCGCAGTGCTGCAAGGGCCCCTAGGCTCAGGCCCACTGGAAGGCTGGAGAAAGCAACGGGTGAGTCCCAGAGATGTAGTCACTGGCGGAGTCTGAGCTGTGTGGCCCCTGTGGCATGCCACTGTGGCTCAACTTGCGTGGCTCCAGGCCTTGAAAAGGTCTCCATGGCAGCAGCCCACCAGGACATTTTGAGATAGTTAAAGGGCCAGTCTGCCCCAGAAAGCAGAGCCCAAACCAGCAGTAGAAACAAACCCTGAATGACTAGCAAGGGGAAGGAGACCAGACTGCCAAATCTGCAGGCAGGTATTCAAAGCCTCTGGCGGCAGAGCAGGCCTCCTCCCAGGAAGAGAAAAAAGCAGGGTGGGTTAATCCCTTCTGCTCTGGCTTGAGGCCACCCACAGTAAGAGGAGGGGACAAGTCACAGCTCTGACAGATACATAAGCATTGGCCTCCCACAATTCTACGAAGAATCGCATCCTCTCATGTCCATTTTTGCTAAAATTATCTGGCAAATCCAATTCTGAAACAGATGTTCCGTTGGGCCCTCCCAGCCTAGGCTACAGTTCTCTAGCAGAGCAGCAAACCCTTCTCTGTGGGCCGCTTTACTCTACAAAATATTGTTGGTTCCCTCAGCCTCTTACTTACTCAAGCCTTGAAATCACTACCGCCTCTGTCCCATTTTGAGGTCCCTGCAGGAATTGCCTATTTCTGCTTCCAGCAAGGATGAGACCGCAAGCAGACCTGTGGAAGCTTCCCAGCCCCACGGACCCACAGCCTCTAAACTGCTGACTGATGCATTGTGCATTTATTTATTAGTATTTAAAATGTATATTCCACCTTGCCGCCAAAAATAACATATTGAAAAAGCAAAAAGCCCATGCCACCTAAAGTCATGGAAAGACGCGCAAACTGCAGCCTAGCCCCTGTCAACAGCCTCACAGTTGAGTTTGAGACAAGCAAACTTTCCAAAGATGTTTCATTTCACTGCACTGTAGAGGCTCCAGTCCAGGTCCAGGACTTCTGAGAGTGCAACCAGCCACAGTATTGGTTGCACTGTGCCAGCAGACCCTCCTGGGATCATTATAGCTATTTATACATTTGTCTCTCACCCTTGCTCCAAGGACCTCAAGGCAGCATACGTAGCTCTTCCTCCTCAGAACAATCCTGCATGGTAGTTCAGGCCAAGAACACTCATCTGACTCAAAATCAACCAGTGAACGTCCTGGCACAGGGGCGATTCGAATCTGGTCTCCTGGGTTCTAGTCCAATCACTACCCCATATTAGCTCCCATTGTATCATATATATATATTTTAAAACCACGCATATGGAAGAGGCCAGAAAACACCAAAATTCACATCGTCATATTCACATTTTAAAATACAAATAGAAAATTATAATGCAGGAAGCAGCCTCAAGAAATTGGCACATGTCAGGTTGAACTTACGAAAAACGTTAAGAGGGTCACAAGTGAAATAAAACATGCTATAGAAAGAACAGACATACAAGTCAAAGATGTACAGGGCTGCAGCTTAGGAACACAAGCAACTCTGTGCCCAGAGATACATGCAAGTTGTTTTACTCATCGGAGCTATTAAAGGAGTGTATGTTGCAGGCGTTTTATCATATTTCATTAGGCTGAATTGGGGGGGGGGTTATTGTGGTGTACTGTTTAAAGCATCAGATTAGGATCTGGGAGACCCAACAACATTCGATTTATATACTGCCCTTCAGGACAACTTAATGCCCACTCAGAGTGGTTTACAAAGTGTGTTATTACTATCCTAATAACAATCATCCTGTGAGGTGGGTGGGGCTGAGAGAGCTGTGACTGACCCAGGGTCAACCAGCTGGCTTCAAGCGGATGAGTGGGAAATCAAACCCGGTTCTCCAGATTAGAGTGCTGCCACTCTTAACCACTACACCAAACTGGCTCCCAGTTTCGAATCCCTGCTCTGCCATGGAAGCTTGCAGGGTGATCTTAGGCCAGCTGTGCACATTTAGCCTAACCTACCTCACAGGGTTGTTGTGAGGATAAAACAGAGAAGAGGAAAATGTTGTAAGCTCCCCCATCAGAGAGGGAAAGTGAAATATAAATGAATAAGTGGAGTATGAAGGAATGGAGTATAACTGAATTTTTAAAAATGTTTTAATTATATATTGTAAGTTGCCTTGAGAACTTCGTGACAGAGTGGCCCCTCAGTGGAACAGGCTTCCTCAAGAGGTGGTGGGCTCTCCTTCTTTGGAGGTTTTTAAGCAGAGGCTAGATGGCCACCTGACAGCAATGCTGATTCTGTGAACCTGGGCAGCTCATGAGAGGGAGAGCAGGAAGGGTTACATCAGTGCTTCGTTGTCGTGGCCCCTTCTTACGTGCCCAGGGTAAGGCCGATTGCCACCTTGGGGTTAGGTAGCAATTTTCTCCAGGTCAGTTTGGCTAGGGATCCTAGCGGTGTTTTGCCATCTTCTGGGCATGGAGCAGGGGTCACTGGGAGTGTGGGGAGGGGAGATAGTTGTGAATTTCCTGCATTGTGCAGGGGGTTGAACTAGTTTGGTGTAGTGGTTAAGAGCGCGGGACTCTAATCTGGAGAACAGGGTTTAAGTCCCCACTCCTCCACTTGAAGCCAGCTGGGTGACCTTGGGTCAGTCACAGCTTCTAGGAGCTCTCTCAGCCCCACCCACTTCACAGGGTGATTGTCTTGAAGAAAATAATAACATACTTTGTAAACCTTTCTGAGTGGGCATTAAGTTGTCCTGATGGGTGGTATATAAATCGAATGTTATTATTATTAGATGACCCTAGAGGTCCCTTCCAACCCTATGGTTCTATGATTCATGTGAAAAGGTAGGATATAAATGTTCTAATAAATAAAATATGGGACATTGAGGAACAATACATGCTTCTCTACTTGTGGAGCAAACTCACATTTAAGGGAAATGAATCCCACAAAGAAGCCCCTTTCTACCCCTCCTTTTCAGCCAGGCATCCAACTGATATTGGCGTGAGCTTTGCATGCAAGCGAGGAATGACACATGCTTCTCTGTTTGTGCAGCAAACTCACACTTAAGGGAAATGAATCCTGTAAAGAAGCCCCATCTACTCCTTCTTTTCAGCCAAGGCATCCAGCTGTTAGCGGTGTGAGCTTTGCATGCAAGCTCAGGTACACATCTGATTTACATTTAACATCATAGAGAAATAGCACACCAGCTCATCCAGAACCCGATAAATTCAAAAGAAATACGTACGTTACCTCTGCTCCTAAACTGAGCGAAATGATCTCATCCTCAAAAGCAGAATGCGTATCTATATGAGGGGGGATTCCTGTGACATAAAGTAAAGAACGACAATAAACATCTCTTTTTCCCCCCGCAACTTTTCATCCTCATCAGCACACTCAAGAATGTCCAGCATTATCTGCACTTTTCCCAGCAAAGTTTTGCTTTAGGAACCAGTATGCCAGAAGCTCTCTATGAAACAAGAGTAGCAAGCAGCAAGAACGGTTCAAGGCCTTGGGTCAGGGGTAGAGTTTCTGCTTGGCAGGCAGAATGTCCCAGGTTCAATCCCCAGCCTCTCCAGCTAAAAGGATCAGATAGCAGGCAGTGGGAAAGACCTCTACCAGCCTGGGGTGACATTACTGACCTTGCTGGAACAATGGTCTGACTCAGTCTAAGGCAGCTCCAAGTGTTTAAGCTGGGACTAAACCTTACGGCAGATGCAGAGACACAAAACAGGCATTCCACATTTCTTACTCTCTTCTTATGTGTGCCATCAAGTCATAATTGACTTATGCCAACTCCAGCAAGGGGCTTCTAAGGCAAGTGAGAAGCAGAGGTGGTCTGCCCGTGCCTTCCTCTGTGGAGTCTTCCTTGGTGGCTGCCCATCCAAGTACTGACCCTGCTTAGCTTCTGAGATCAAGCTACACCATGCCGCCTTCCCTCCCTCTCTCCTCACACAGTCTAGAAAATCTAAATGCATGATATGAAACAACCGTGCCATGATTTTCCCTGCCTGCGCTCCACTTCACTGGCTACAGACTGCTGGGGAGAGGAAACTTACAAGGAAATGATAACACATTATGTATTTCTGCATCACTGGGCATTACCCGAGAGCAAAATGGCTGCCATTTTCCTGATAAGGGCTAAATCACCTCAGGGAGTAAAATGTGCACAGACAGAAAACTGAATATCCAACTCCCAGCAGCTGGGACAGCAAGAGGGAATGAAAGGAGACAGAAGCAAGGGTTTGGAGAGATGCCATCCCAGAGCAATGCCACCTGTCAGAGGGAACGGAAGGCTCTCCCGTACAATTATTGTATGTAATAAAATGGACAATGATGCTTCTCGACTAAGAGGTGAGCTAGAAATCAAATAAACAAATAATATTCAACACACACACACAAGGATTCATCCATTCTTCTAGTTCATTTCTAACCAAGCCATTCAAACCCAATTAAGGCAATGAGATGACCATATCAGCTGATGGTTAAATCTGCAAATAAATACAGCTAGAATTCTCAGCTCCACTGTGCCTCTGTCGGGCTTTAACTGGCATAAATGGCGTGTATTTTTGTTCAGTGAGGATAAACTGGGCATTGACTGGAGAAGCAGGAAGCATATCCCACATCGACTTGAATGCATGCATCTGCATCCACTGGCCTACCAAAGTCAGTATTGCCTACTCTGGCTGGCAGCAGCATTCCAAGATCTCGAGCAGAGGGTATCACCTCTTACATGATCTTTGTAACTGGAGATGCTGGGCACTGAATTTACTGAAGCCGTGGCACATCACTGAAGAACAGCTTCCTCTTTTATGTCCTTTCGCCATCTCTAAATAAACGAAGAAAAGTTCAGAGAGCCTGCAGGGAGAGAGATTCTTCATGACTGCTTCAGAGTGCTTGTTCTATTGGGTGTGGTAAGTTTGAGTCTAGACATTCAGGTAAAGGAGGAGAAAGGGATACATGAGCATACCTTGTCCAGGGTCGTACTGATTTACAGTTAGCTGATCAGGTTTCTGCTTAATGTATCCCAGCTTCAGGCACTTTGTAAGAAGCACGTTACAGAGATCTGGGAGACCTGATTTTGCAAATAAAAGAAGTAAGTGTTTCTTAAATCTTCCCCCCCCCGGAAAATCGTTATGTAACTAAAGATAAATAAAGAAAAAATAGAAAAACTGCAAATTTAAACTCCAAAATCTTCATAAATACTAGTCAGGTTCCATAAAAAGCAGAAAATGACAACTGCCTTTAGACATTTTTTGTATTCACAGCAACTAACCCGCAGTTTTTAATCGTTATATAAATATCTGCTGCATAGTTAAAAACTTTACTTTTCATGCCATTGTACAAGAAGAACATATTGAAATTCTCACCGTTTTTTCACGTTTTCAAGGCACTGCTGTAATTTGCACCCATCTATCTAACAGAATCATGTTCAAACAGCAAAAAACAGGCACTAGCAGCAAGTCCAAACTATTCATGACTGGATAATCATTGCAGTTTTTCAAATTGGCCTCTTCACCTCTTATGAGCATGAGCTTGTTTCACTGATGGCAGCACTTGTTTACACACTAGTGAGGTATCTAAAAAGACATCTTTTTGCTATTGCTTAGCCAAGTTGTGCCTCTGGTTTGAGGCAACCTAATTCGGTTGTGGTGTGGAGGAACCATAATTGATACGCTGACTTAAAAGGTATACATTCTGGCTTAAGATGCCTACGACTCACTACGAGTTAAGATTCTGTCTCCTAATAGAGTGCAAAAAAGCAGGCCTAAAAGCTACTTCCAAATTTATTCACCCCTACATATGTTCAGTAGGTGGCCTTGGGTAAGCCACTTCTCTCAGCCCCAGCTATTTCACTGCTCTGAGTAGGGCACTAATCTGTTTAGAAGAGCGGTATATAAGCACAGTTATTATTATTATTATTGAGAAGTGGCAAGTAAACATCCCAAATGCCTCTCTCTATCAAAAAAAATCAGACATGGAAATAAAACTCCTGTCTTGCAAAACTCCTGATACCTTCCCTAGAGTTCATGTATCTTGCTAACATTACAAAAGCATGCTTCTTCATGCATATTCTGGATTATTTTCTAACACTGTAAATAGAATTTTACTCAAATATATACTTTATATGAGGAGGTAAGGCTTACAGTTCCATCATATATAGAGTTACTCCAGTATAAGTCCATAGAAATCTATGAGCTTAGAATGGAGTAACTGTTCATAGGATTGCACTGGGAATTAACTATCTGGTTAGAGTACTAAGGTAAGGAGTGCTGGTTTATTAATCAACAGAAGATAGATAAAGAACATTCGTATTAGATGCTCACCTCCAGGCAAAGGTCTGTCTTTATCCACATTGTTGTTATCATACCGAAACTCATATCCAAAATGCTTTACTCTTCTGTGTTTCAAAGCCTTCTGAGCTGTGAAGCACAACAGAAGTAACATAACACTTCTTTAAAAAAAATACATCACAAATAACGCCCCCCTACACACACACGTATCAGCAAGCATCAGTTGCTGTACTGAAGACAGAAAACTAAAGGGGTTCTGTAAGGAGTTTCACCTCCCCACAATCACCAAAAAGACCCTAAGGAAGGAGCAGGGAGGAAACTGAGCTCCAAGGGATGCGAATCCTGTGGTGTGCATTCTCAGAGGCCAGCTTCTCCTCCTGCCAAATGTTTCAGGGACAAAGCCTACTTTCCCTGACAAAAAGGATTGCCCGTACCCATAAGCATGTCATCATGAGTCCTTCATTACGATCAAATTAAGACACTGCTCTAGTCTACCATAAGGAGGTACAAACAGCAGCCCTGAGACCACTGGGCTGTAGCATTATTAGCACAAAGAGTAGTGAGAAGATTCACTCATGTTCTGGTAATCTCCATACCCCTCGGGCTTGGTCTATACATGCAGCTGAGCAAGGCAGTACAAGGTGGCAGAGCTCTGAGGGGGAAGAATGGGGTGAACCACTTCGGAATGCAGGAAAAGGATTACATTTTTTCAAACTTCCACAACATTAATACTTCTGTATAAGTGGAAAACGAACACAATATATGATAGCACCTTTCTGTCTGATGCGCTAAATTTTATTGGCAGGAATCTTTAAGAATATGACCCTATTACACCCCCCCCACCCAGTTTGAAGTGGTTTTACCCTGACAACGAGCTTGTGAGGTAGGTTAGGTTGAGAGAGTCCAGCTGGCCCAAGGTCACCTAGCAAGCTTTCTGGCAGAGCAGGGATTTTAACTTAGATCCCCCATATGCTAGCCCAACCACCACAGCACACTGGCTGTTTTATGCGGGACGTTTTGCTGTAGTGGACTGCCTTGAGATTTCTTCAGCTTCCGTTTTGCAATTTGCAGCCTCAGGCTCATATTTCTTTGCAAAAATTTTGCTTACAAGGTGAACACCTACAATGGGTAGGTGTGGGGACAAGTTTATCATACCAAAAATCCCTGAAGAGTCAATGGAGATTTTGCCATGAAAAAACAAAACAGTTTTTCCTGTCAGAAACAGTAAAAAAATATAGTCTGCCCCCCTCCCCCAGATACCTTTTAAAGTCAGTTTGCTAAACGTATTACCTACCACTTGGAATGACCTCATCCTCTGTCCAATCAATGCTTTCCAGAAGTTGTCTTTCTTCTTCAGGAGAAACCAGATCTTCAATTACCCTCAGGCCCGGAGGCAAGGTTGTAGGTGTTGTGACCTCCCAAGGAACTATGGGAATAAAAATGTGACGGCTCCTCCATGAAAATGACACACTCTGTGTCCTTGCAGGCTAGTAGCAAACTTATCAGATTCACAGTTCTTTTAAAAAAAAAACAAGTAGGGAATTTATATAGATTTTTTAACCTCTATCCAAATCCTCTGTCCAGGTATCCCTGTTGCAGATGATAAAATGTTTAGATACAGAACAGATTAAGATAAAGCTATTAATCCCCTGCTCATTTCTGGACACTGGGCCTGAGGAGAAAAGGACTTACACGCTTCTTCTGGAAAATGCACTAGTGAATTAAGCAGTCAAGCCAAAAGGCATTATCAACTGAGCGAGTAAAGACAACACACCACAGAACAGTCTCCACACTGTGCTATGCAACATGAAAACAACCCTCTTTTTGGGACATGAAAATCTCACTGTTTTGAAGATTTAAAAAATGCCTGGCTGACTCCTCTGTCAAAAGAAAGGTCATCATTTTCCCCAGCAGTTTCGAGGAGAGATTTCAGCTACATAAAATTATTTCCAGGGCTCACGATGTTTCTTGGTTGCATGCTGCTGACAGGCAAAGAACGTAATGAAGAAAGAAGAGAATGTCTAAATGAACCACAGACGGGAGTCATGCATTTACTTTTAAGAATGTTTAGAGGCTGCTGTATGTTCCAATATTGAAAGAGCAGAGTGTCTGCCTTTTTAAAAATCCACAATTGTTCAGTTTTCACATTTACCACAAGTACATCACAGCAAATTTATGCAAAAGTAAAAAAGCTTAGAGATGCAGTGAAACAACTAGACAGGAAGGGGTAGGGAAGGTGACCAATGATCCTAAGCTTAAGAGTGTACAGGAGGAGGCCAATTTGCCCTAACTGTCTCCGATCATCCTTTGCCCATCTATTGCAGATGAACAAGTGAGCTATGGGCATAGCGAGACTTTGCCAGCACCTCTGCAAGGGAGCTCAGGACATCATCCAGGGATTTTGCTGAGACGCAGGAATGAAGGTCAAGAGCAGCTTGGTTTGGCACAGAATGCTGAAGCTTGACTATTATCAGGAGCTAGGAGGAACATGAATATTACTCCCATTCTGCAGTCACTTGGGTATCTGCTATCACATACAAAGCTCTTCATTGTCTCGATACATCATATCTATTGGACCGCCTTCCTGACTATGTTCCACCATAGCAGCTTCACTCATCTGAACAGGGCCTTCTGCAGGTATCACCCTGCAAATGGGCAAAATCAGCAGCTGCCCATACACATGCATTCTCTGTGGTGGCCCCCACCTTATGGCATGGCCTATCGGAAGAGGTCAGGAAAGCTCCCACTCTCCTGGCTTTCCACAAACTTTGCCAAACGGAATTATTCAAGAGGGCTTTTTTTACTCAGATAGGAGGGCTGTACTGTAAAGAAGTGGTCTCAAAAAGATGCATCAGTAAATGGAGTGACTACTTACTTTACTACTATGTCCTGTCTGATGCTGTAATTATGATCACACTGGGTAGTTTCTATGTTGTTTAATATGTACATCTTAGAATTGCTTATGCTCTGTTTCAGCATTTCTTCAACTCTGTGTATTGGATGTGTACTAGATTTCTGCTGGTTTTAAACCTTTGCAAATTTGAATGAATATGCCCTATTACATGTTTATTGGAATGTCTCTGAAACTGGCTGTACTGATTCAGATTGTGTACTCCACCTTGAGACTCAATGAGAAAGGTAGACTATAAATAATGTAAATGAAAATTTTAAAATTACAAGCGTGCTATTATGTACATCCAGCAGACAAACCAGGGTTCATACAGGTTGAACGCAACCTCAGGACAGTAAGCATGAAATGGATCCAAGCCTTGAACCTGAGCCTTAAGCATGTGCTTAATTCTTTTCTAGTGAACCCAACAGGTCTTGGAATTATTTCAACTGGCTGAACTGTGTCCTAGTTCCATTATGAATGGGCAGCTTAAATGAGGTGCAGTTTGCACACAGTAAGAGAGGAAGCAGGTAGCCTCTGTCAGCAGATCTGTATTAAATAGTTTAAAATGCCAATACCTTTTTCCACAAAGTTGAAATACAGAACGATGCCTTGGCTGGAGTCCTCCAAAACAATCTCCTTTCCATTGAGAATGTCATAGGCTTGCTTGCAGTCTTCTATCAACTTGTATTTCACAAATGAATAGGGTTTATTTGGTGGCATTAAGAGTGCTTCCACTGGCCCACATTCTTCCACCACAGCGAGCAGTTGGCATCTACTTACGCCATTCCCCAGACCTCCATTGGCAATAACCAAGCTCTGATTAGTGGAAAGGGGTGGAAGCAAATAAGATAGGCAGACATGAATAATCAACACTAATTTTTTTCAAACAGCATCCCATAAACACGGCAGAGTGACAAAGAGAAAATGAGGCCATTATCCCAGAACTGACTAGGGGTCAATTCTGCATGAGAATTTGAATGAAATATTTTGATTTCAAAAAGTCAGGTATATTATGATTTTAAAAACCTGAAGTTTTCATAAGCTCAAATGTGATATTAATGGGACATCTACGCACATAAAGTTATCCGTGCAATTTAACTAGAAAATGTCTAAATATGCCACTGATGACTTGGATATTTGCTAACATAAAGTAGTCTTTACGATACCAGGAGATACTTTATTTGAACCCTTCATGTATGTGTTCCTAGGCCATAATGGCCTTTAAAGGTTCCCTGAAGTCCTACCTCACACTCTAGAACATTAATAAAGCTGCGTTCCTATGGACCGTTACTAAGGAGTATGTCCCACTGAAATCATATTTGCTATTAGGACCACAGGAACCATGTCTTTTAGTTACCTTGGTAGGTGACGAGACACACTCAATGCCCTCATGCCTTAGCAAAGTATTTCTGGCTTTAATCTGTTTCTGTCGCAATTTCTTCTCTGTTTTACTGAGTTTCTGGTTCAGTTTTCTGATGCCATCTATTTCCATGCTGAATATGGCAAGGGAGGTCACTGGAAGAAAGAAATAACTACCTTCAAAATCCCTTTATGAAAAAAAGAAAGAGCAAGTTCTAGATGTTGTTGATGCACAGTACATCCGCAAGAACTTTGATTATAATTATTTTTAAGGTGTTCAGGTTTTAGCAGAATGTATTTTGGGATTTTGCAATCCTGCCGCTCAAGTGAAAAAACTGGTATTAAGCACAGACACCAGCACTCTAAAAATCTTCCAAACTTCTAAAGCTGCAAAACCAGGCTGAAACATTTGTGAATGATACATAGGAAAATCTTAGAAGCTAAGACAGCTAGCTAAAAAGGATTTCCACAGGAAGAGGAAAGGGTTTTAGTGCCCTGCATAGCTCTTTTGTCCTTCTCATGACTGGCAGAAGCAGAAAAAAATGTGCAAATATATGATTTTGCCTAATTATGCAAGGGACATAACCTAGTTACTCTTGGGACAGATGCCGTCTTATTTATCTTGACACCAAACTTGGTTGCAGTTGCTTTAGAACAAAACATAAACATCCTATGGTTGCATTCGATCTCTTTTAATGCACTGGTCACCCTCCCAAACCTTTTGGAAAGGGATAAGCTAATTATCTGGCCCATTACTGCTAGGACATGGTTACTGGTTTCCATACCTACAAAAAGAGACATGGCTAAGAGAGAGATTATTTTCTAGAGATACTGATCATGACTCTTTTCACTATATGACTTATTTCAAAGTAAACGTGCATGGGTCCACACTGTGCTGCTTGGATGTTACAATGTGATTAATTCTCTCTTCCCCCTAGGAGTGATTTCTTGGTGTACTGTTAAAATATAGAAGATGTGCCTGTGTACCAGCAGATGGTGCACTCTACCCATTTATAATTTTTCCTTAACACTTTTCCTTTCTGATAATTCCTAGGTTCCAGGCTCAGAGGTATAAAAGCTAATGACCACATCCTAAATGAAAAGTTTCAGCCTTTTTAAAGATCTCAGCAGCAGCTAATTAATACCTAAAGGCTGCCTCCATGTGGCTTTTTGCTCCTGAGAAAAGCTGCCAAACTTTCTCAGACTTTCTCAGACTATCTGAATGATATTTTTGGCTATTTGCATACTTTTCAACATTTCCCCTGCTTTGATTCCAGAAAGATCACAGTCAAAGCTAGTTTGCACATCATATAGATGAGAAGGTGCAGGTTTTCAAAGCTCCTATCCACCTGGGCACCATTTTATAGCCATCGCCCTTCACAAATGCCATTCTCCCCAGCCCATGCCACCAGAGGGTTTTTGCCATCTTAATGGCATATATAATGTTCTAGGTTCAGTCTCCAGCATGTCCACATAAATATCTCAAGTGACAGGGCAGAGAAAGATCTTACAAGACCTTGGAGAACAGCTGCCAGTCCAAGAAGACAATATACTTAGCACAATGGATAGGGAAAGAGACTAACAGTGCAATTCCAAGCAAAGTTACTCCAGTCTAAGCTCATTGAAATCAATGGGCTTAGACTGGAGTAACTCTGCTTAGGATTGCACTGTAACTCAGCATAAATACAGCTCCTTTTCATCCTATGTTAGAGCAAGTACATGCAGAGAAACAGTTATATGGAAGAGGGCATTCTGACTCATGTAGGTAAGAGAAAAGCTGCCCAAGTTGAAAGTCCCACTTTTTAACAACTGCTAAAGACTCTACTTCATATCTGGCCATCCTAGGACAGCACTCAGTGCTGAAAAATAATTCCTCTGAGCCCACTACAAAGTAATACCATATGCATACAATCTCATAAAATCATAAAAGAAAAATGTCTGCTTTATTTTTGAAATGACATCAATAGATCTTATCACAGAAAAGTGCTTGCATTCTTGCTTGCAGTTTTCCCATGACCAAGCACCACTTTTCTCCCAAGCTTGGGCTCTGATCCTATATTTAATTTCTTAGGAGCAAGCCCCATAAAATTTGGTGCTCAATCACAACATGTAAACTATCAGGTTGCAAATACTCAAGACATACACATATGTCAATTACTGATTCTCTCAAATTCCAGTGGGACAGCAGGATTGCAAATATACCAAAAATGTGCCTTATAGTTTGATTAAAGATAAATAGATGTATTATGGAGTAAAATTATCTGGATTAGAGCCCATTTCATTAGACACATGCAGTATTCTCCGTTGGTGTTCTTTATAGGAATCTACTGTAGCTTTACAGGTTTCTTCCTTAAAACATCGACAACAAAAATGCATTGTGTCAGACACACACAAATCTTTGGAAAGTCCGCTAACTCACGCCCCTTTTTACCCAATTATACCCCCCCTTCCCATTCCATCCAATAAATATTATGAGCAAATTCGAATCAGGAACTATTAAATTCAAGCGGGTCTGTAAAAAGTCTCCTCTGCTGCAGTGCTCCAAACTCTTGTTTAAACATGCAGCAAAGGAATAATCAATTGCGCTCCTAATATTATATGGATTCAGCAGGCAGCTGCATGAGTTTAAATTTTGGTTTAAAAGTCAAGAGAAGCAAATCGTCTTATACGTTATATATTGACTTCAATTCCTGGATTAAGCAGTTGGGGCTTCTAAGCTGTTTTATTTTGCAGGACAGAACGTAGCAGATAAAGCAAAGTAATTTACCTTACAGGAGGCAGCCATGCTGAAGAGGAAGGCAGGGGAGTGGACTACAACTCCCACAAGTTACTTGCCTACAACTCCCATCATGCCTGCAGACGCTCCAGTGTTAACCCTTTAGAAGTACATGGAGGGGGTTTAACCTCGTGACAATTATTAAATATAGTATATTCCGTTATTTCTGAAATAGTGATTCAACAAAATACGTGTCCTTAATTCAAAACTGTGATAACTAAGGCTGGTTTCCCATTATGAGCAGAACCACAAGTGACAAAAGGCACAGATTGGACACTTGTCTGCTTCCCCCAAGTTTTGATGGGAAATGTAGGCATCCTGGTCTCGCAGCTTCGCTCTCTGACTGCTGTCCAATGGACTTTTCAACTGTCACTTGTCCAACATTCCACCAAGCTGCCTACATTTCCCATCAAAACTTGAGGGAAGCAGACAAGTGTCCAATCTGTGCCTTTTGTCACTTGTGGTTCTGCTCTATGATAGCGACGTGCAGGCCAATCCTATGCATGTTTACTCTGGAGTAAGTTCCACTGAGTTCAGTATGAATTACTTCCAAAATGTCCAAAGAGTTGCATCCATAAACAATAGCTAAGGATTGGAAAACTGCACAGCCGGTATAAGCTCTTAAGGCAACAAGCAAGGGAGGGGGACGATGAATTGAGCTCGCAATATTTTAAATGACAAATTAAATATTATCTATGTTCACAAGTGCTACTATTATTATATTCTTGTATCTGAAGGGAGCTTTGGGTCTCGAAAGCTTATACCTTGAAAATCTTGTTGGTCTCTAAGGTGCCACCTCAAATCCTACAATTGCTATTGTGTGACCCAGGTTCCATCCCTATCTTTGGAATCAATTGTGACTAAAACTTGAGTGTGTGTTTTATCTACAAGCATCCTCAAAATAACTTTTTAGTTAACCATGACTTACCATGCTTCAGTTATAGGGTTGCCAACTCCAAGCTGGGAAATTCCTGGAGATCTGGGGGGTGAAACCTGGAGAAACCTGGAAAAGGTGGGGTTTGGGAAGGACCTTGGCATGGCATAATTCCATAGTCCACCCCCCAAAGTAGCCATTTTCTCCAGGTGAACTGATCTCTGTGGCCTGGAGACCAGTTGTAATTCCAGGAATCTCCAGCCACTACCTGGAGGCTGGCAACCCTACTCAGCTACCTTTTCTTTCAAGGTGCTGGATATCTTTAAAGCCCTTCGAAGACTAGAACCTACATGCACTATTTGCAATCTTGAGGTTGCCAACACCATCTGTTCCCCTACCTGAGGCAGTTTGAGCCTGTGCTTTTTCCATTATGCAATGAGCTTCCTGAGATGGGAAGGTGGGAGAAGCATCCCTAGAAGTTTTTAGGAGGCTCTGCAAGACCATTTTATTCACTAGGGTTTGTAATGGGATGCAGGTTCAAGAATGGGGGTATTATGCTTTGTATGTTCTAAATTTGGATTTCTCAGCTTCCTTGAGCCACAAAGGAAGCTGGGGTATACATGTTTTAATTATAAATAAACTGCCAGCAACTCCCACAGTCTGGGACCTCCAATTGCTAGAAGGCTGACACTGTGGTAGCACCTTACAATATCATCCCTCCCCTGCCTAGCTCGCTGTGGCTCCTTACAGCTTCCACAATTTTTCTTGTTTGTGCCACAGAAGCAGAACTGGACCAAGACCTATTGGGAGGCCTGAAGTGGAAAATGCAAACTAGCTAACATAAAGCACAACCCATTGAGAATTTTCCTGAGGGAGCCTGAGGTGTAAATGGTGCTTGATGACCCTGTGAGTAACGGATGGGGAAAGCTACCCGTTTTGGTGAATAGTGTTAAGTGTTGCTAAATTAGGATAAATGGGTGAGGGGGGGTGAGGCCGGGTGTGGACAAGATTAGTCAGAAATTTCTTGTGAGACCCACTGTCCTAAATTAGGTGTCTCTCTGAAGTGTGGAGGGGGCCGTTGGTCAATCAGCTGCTCTGATGTCCCTTCTAAAATATTTTTCCAGGCTCTTACCTGGTTGGCATCTATTTTGTTTCGTTTCAGGCCAGGCAGTGTCTTGGGCTTATTTGAAGAAAGGGTGTCTATAGTTTTCTGTCCATAAACTGACCCTCAGCAGGACGAAGGGTCTGACTGCTAACAATTAGACAATATTGACATTGATAGGCCAATGGTCCAATTCGGTAGAAGGCAGCTTTGTGTGTATAGGGCCTAGGGTTGCTAGGTTCCCTCACCTTCCCAGCGTAGGGTTGCCAGGTCCCTTTAGTCCCTCGGCGGGGGACTGGGAACCTGGCACTCACCCTCCATGGCATCTAGTGTCCCTTCTCGCGCTTGCGCTCCCAGCAGTCATGACGATGTCACTTCCAGGAAGTGATGTCATCACGTGGGTCAAGGGCAGCCCGATTCAACCTGAAACGGGCCCATTGCGAGGTGCGGGGGCACCACGGGGGGCACGTCCCCCACTGACCAGGTAAGCGGGGGGGGAGGAGGTGGGAACAGGGATTGGCAGCCCTATTCCAGCGGGAGGCTGGAGACCTGGCACTTGCCTTAGATGATCTCCTTGCATTCCCAGCCTGTGTGATGACATTACTTCCAGGAAGTGTCGCCATCGCGCAGGCCGAGTTGGACCGCTGCAGCATGCAGGAGCACTGCTGTGCTCCTCAGCACCCCGATACGGGCCAGCTCCACAGTGCCCCAATTCAGGCCAATTCAGCCGGCCAGATAAGCGGGGACGGGGTGGAGGTTGAGAGCGGGAGATTCCCTGCTCCCAGCAGGGGACTGGCAACCTTAATTGAGCCCTTTCAGATTTGAAAGCAGCACAAAGAGAATGCTGAAAGTTTCCCTCCACACACCTCACAGTTCTGATGTGAATCAGGCACTGCCTTTGAGATTTTCAATGATCTCAGTTCACAGAATTCTGTATCCTCTATAACAGAGCCAAGATATTTGTGAATTGGCCCTCAGGCCAATTCTTGTTTGGCCTCATTAGTGTTTCTTCCTTGACAGAATCAACATATAAACAACCAGAGCCTATGAATATTTACTTGGAAATAAGTCCAACACAGGAGATGTATGCCACAAACATTTTCTTTTAAGTCTGAATGCCTTTTCTTGCACATCAAAGCCAGAAGATCATTGTCTCTTCTTCAAAGAGAATGATTTATGGATGAGAAAATTTAAATGCTTTGGTGTGTCTACAGGTGGTGCAAACACCCTTCCTTTGATGCCTAAGATCTGTTCTGCCAGAGGAGATGAAGTTAATATTTTACAGAGTCTCTCTGATTTAAATGGAGATTACAGTATTCACTTCTGCCCCTCAGTCAAATTCCTACACAAACCTGGCAAAACCCAATTCTGTCACAGAACATTAGACTTCAGTACGCAGTTAGAAAGCTCTGCAGCTGTATCCAGATATCCTCATGCTATTTACACTAAGAGAGCAATATTTTTACCATTTACATCCCATCACTTTCAAGGAAGCAACGAACCAGATACAGCCTCACTGCGCTAGTGTAGTGGGTTTTCAGATAGTGTCCAGGAGACCTGTGGTTCTTCAGAGGCTTATCAGAGATTCCACATGGTAAAAATGAATAACGGCAAGCAAACTTCTTTCACCGACCTCTTGCTCATCTCTGTGATTGCCCTCTCTAGTGGACAGCTGCAGGAAAGTTTGGTGTGCTTCTCAATAATAATATTATAATAATGTTTTATTTATATACCACCCTCTAGGACAACTTAACACCACTCAGAACGGTTTACAAAGTATGTTATTATCATCCCCACAACAATCACCCGTGAGGTGGTTGGGACTGAGAGAGCTCTGAGAGAGCTGTGACTGACCCAAGGTCACCCGGCTGGCTTCAAGTAGAGGAGTGGGGAATCAAACCTGGTTCTCCAGATTAGAGTCCTGCTGCTCCTAACCACTACACCAAACTGGCTCTCACATGAAGGCAATTTTGAAGCACAATTGCTTGGACGTGTAAATTAACTATCCCCACAATCCTCTGCTACAAGGTTTCCATGGCAGACACACCAGATTTCCTTGACAGAAAAGTTCATGTGGAAAAGGTTCCCTGAAGGATTCTGAGAAGGAACTGTTACCCAGTGGCAGAACATTTGTTTTGCATGCCGAAGGTCCCAGGTTCAGTCCCCATCATCTCAAGTTAAAAAGACCAGGTAAGTAAGTGATGTGAAGGATCTCTAGCTGAGACCCTAAAGAGCTGCTGCCAGCTGAAGTAGACAATACTGACCTTGATATGTTACTCAAATAGGCAGTCTCTTAATTAGTTGGGAGGAATTAGCTTAAAGGAGACACGGCGAGAGCAGGTAACTGGGATTCTCCTCCAATGTTTATGGGGATTTTCCCCTAAAGAGAATTCTAGAAATAAACCAGCCAGATGTTCAACCAGAAAGGTTTTTTATTAAAAGAGAAAGGGCAAACATACAATCACACACAGCACATATACGAGGCTAACCCTGAGGAAATTGGGGAGGAAAAGAGAGAAAGCAATTCTAGGGAAGGCTACAATTACCAGTCTCGAAGATGGAGGTCCGTAGAGGCAGCTGTGAAACGTCCAGTGTTTCACAGAGAGAAGGCCCAAGTGGATTTGGGGATGTATGTATGGATCCAAACACAGGCACTCTCTCTAGTGACTAGGGGTTCCAAATATAGAGCAAAATGCTCCCTGGGACATGCTGATATTCTTGCCCCCCCAAACAATAACTTGATGGGTTTTCTAGAGGTGGATAATGAGTGAGAGATGCTTGATGGTTTCACCAGAGGTGGACTATATGTGTAAATGGCACTTGATGACCCTGTGAGTACCAGATGGGAAAAGCTACCAGGTTTGGTGAATAGCATTAGGTGGCGCTTAATCAGACTAAATGGGTGAGGGGAAGTGAGGCAGGGATAAACTTAGGAGTTTCTTGGGAGACCTCATTGTCTTAGTTGTCTCTCCTGAGGTGGAAATAGGTTTGCCAGGTCCCCCTGTCCTCCCAGCAGGAGGTGGAGGACCCGACACCTACCTTCCTACCTTCATTTACCAGGAAGTGATATCATCACATGTGCTGTGGCTGCCCTGGGAGCGCTGCTGCGCTCCGTGGAGCGGGAGGATGGCAAATTGGGCAGCTGCAGAGTGTGGGAGAGCTCTCCCACTCCACAGCAGCTCGATCTGGCCCAATTTGGGCCTAGATTGGGCCCATGAGAGCATGCCACACCACCCGGGAGTTTGCCCTTGGGAGGCCTGTGTCTCCCCTGCCAGCCAGGTAAGCAGGGGCGGGGGGGTGGAGGGTGGAAGCGGGGGATCCCCCACCCCCAGCGGGGAACTGGCAAACTTAGGTAGAAGGGACCATTAGTAAGTTAGCCACTCTGACTCCCCTTGTGAAACATTTTCTAGGCTCTTACCCAGCTGGCATCCATTTTGTTTCACTTTAGACCAGGCAGTGCTTTGTGCTTCTGACATATGAGGGAGGGCGTTTATGATTTCACATCTATATACTGCTCCTCAGCGGGTGGAGGGGTCTGACTACTAACCAATAGACCGATCATATAATTCAGTATAAGGGAGCTTCATGTATTCAAGGGCAGGAAGATTGGAGACTGTTCTGCTAGCACAATTTTTTGAGTGTGAAACAAAAAATCCACTTCCAAACGACAGCTAAAGTGCATTGAAAGTGCATTATCCAATGTGTGCAGAATCAGCCACTGTTAAGTTCTAGGTTCCATAGGAAGATCCTATAGGAAGCCGTGCATCATCAGCGTCAGGCATTACCAGTCCAATCCCAAGAACACTTTCCTGGGAGTAAATCCAATTGAACAGACCCAACTACGATTCTAAATAGACCCGTTTAGGATTGCTCATGATCTCCTTGGAGTAAGGATGTAGTAAATAACTAGCCAGCTAACTTCCGTCATCATGCTTGGCAGCTCAACAGAAACAGGAAGTTGTCCTGGCAAGTGAGTTGTGTTTGGTGTGAGGACTCACAAGATATGCAGGTCTAAGCTGGTAAGCCAGTAAAGTGTCTTCCTAGTCCCAAATACAGAAAGAGCTCATCCAAACATGCAACATAGCTGGGTGAGAGAGCAGTCAACAGCAATATGACAGGTGGCGGATGCCATTTCTGAATGTCCCTGCACACTAAGAGCCAAGCTACAAGTGACACCTTACACAGGTTGGACACTTGTCAGCTTACCTCAAGTTTTGATGGGAAATGTAGGCGTCCTGGTTTTACAGCTTGGCTCTCCATTACAGCTGCAAGACCAGAATGCCTACATTTCCCATCAAAACTTGAGGGAAGCTGACAAGTGTCCAACCTGTGTCAGGCGTCACTTGTAGCTTGGCTCTTTAAAAGCTCCTTGAAAATATAAAACTGCACAGCTCAATAAATGCTGATCTAGAGCTTCTGCACATGAAGTGTCAGTGTTTTATTGGCAGGAACTTCTTTTCACCATGGGAAATGTTCACAAATGGTACCCTCTACCAGTAATCTGAAATTCTATCATCTTTTCTTTATTTATTTAGAACATCTATATCCCACCTTGCCACCTAATCAGGGCTGCTAGGATGTCTAACAATTAAAAACAGAACATTATAAAAATAGATCAGCAAACCAATTAAAACCAAAACTGAAATACAGGCGTAAAAACACAGAAAAAAATAAAGTCTGGACAGGAACAAGGGGTCACCAAGGAAACATTCAGTTGTAAGCCTAATTTAAACTGGTAAGGAAGAAGAATTTATCCTTGTGACTTTCTGAAGGAGTCTGGTGTCTAACCAGGAGCAATTGACTCAACGTACAGCACAATACCTTCCCAGGTTACTCATCTCTAAACTTTCTCACAGGGTTTTGTGAGGATAAAATAGAGGAGAGGATAATAATGAATGCTGTTTTGGATCCCCAGTGAGGAGGAAAATGGGGCATAAATGAAGTAAATAATAAAAGAACAATAATTTCTGATGTGCTATGCACTCGTTGTTTGAAGGCACAAGTTAAGCAAGACATTGGATATGTGCCATGTTACACGTGTAACCTCTTCTGTCCTGTCAGCATCCCATTTAAATAGCATGAATATGCTCTGATCTAGATGCTAACTGCAATGCAAACGAGATGGAAGAATTGCTTAATACACCATCTAGCTTACATTTGGACTGCCTTGAACCAATTACAATGACAGATCTTAACTGGATCCTGATGTCTATGAAAGTCACTACTTGTGCGCTTGATCCTTGCCCATCCTGGCTGTTAACATCAAGTAAGGACCACATCAGTGAACCACTGAAGTCTATTGTAAATCAATCACTCACTCAGGGCAGCTTTCCCTGGCAGCTCAAACAGGTTGTTATCCGTCCGCTACTTTAAAAACCATCCCTAGACAAAAACGTGGCCTATTATCACCCAGTCTCTAATCTGCCCCTTTTGGGAAAAGTGATTGAAAGAGCAGTAGGTGACCAACTCCAGACCTTCTTGGACAACTCTAGAGCTCTGGACCCTTTCCAGTCAGGATTCAAACCAGGGCATGGGACAGAAACAGTAGCGTTAGTGGATGATCTCCGTCTGAATATAGACAAAGGCCATGCCTCCTTATTGCTCCTCCTGGATCTATCTGCAGCCTTTGACACAGTAGACCATGCCATCCTGTTGAGGCATTTAGATACAGAAGTGGGCATCAGAGGATGTGCCCTGGAGTGGTTTAAATCGTTTCTTATGGAACGGACTCAAAATGTGGCCATTGGAGATCAGCTATCTCCAGAATGGGAACTATCTTTTGGGGTTCCGCAGGGCGCAATCTTATCTCCCATGTTATTCAATCTCTACGTAAAGCCTTTAGGAGAACTCATTCGCAACTATGGAGTTGGATGTCACCAATATGCAGATGACACCCAACGCTATAATCTCGCTATCTAGGTTCCCACAGGATGCAGTAGAAATCTTAGATCGCTGCCTGACAGCCGTGGTGAAATGGTTGAAAAACAACAAATTGAAATTGAACCCAGACAAGATGGAAGTGATGCTTGTAGAGAAGGCAGAGATCTTGAAGGATATTGTACTCCCCACTTTTGATGGAGTTTGTTTGACCCTTGCTGACTTGGTTAAGAGCCTAGGAGTTATACTGGATCCAGCGCTACTACTAGAAAAACAAGTTAAGGCAGCGGCAAAAAATGCTTTTTACAACCTCACTCTTGCCTGGAAAATGGCTTATCTCGACACGGCTGATCTGGCCACCTGGATCCATGCTATGGTAATATCAAGGCTTGACTATTGTAATGCATTATACATAGATCTCCCAGCTAAGCTAATTAGGAGGCTCCAATTAGTGCAAAATGCTGCAGCTCGACTGTTATCAGTCGCGAGTAGAAGCATGAGCTTCACTCCCATCCTACAGTTCTAAGATTTCTACTGCATCCTGCATCCTACAGTCACTCCATTGGCTACCTATCAGTTACCGTGCTCAGTTCAAGGTATTGGTTATTACATACAAAGCTCTTCATGCCCTTGGTTTGGCATACCTGCGGAACTGCCTCCCTCCGTATGTTCTTCTATGGCAGCTTCGCTCATCTGAATAGGGTCTCCTGCAGGTGCCAGGCTGCACATGGGTAAAATCAACAGCAGCCCATACACGGGCTTTCTCCATGGTGGCCCCTATCCTGTGGAACAACCTACCTGAGGTCAGGACAGCCCCCACTTTCCTGGCTTTCTGCAAATGATGCAAAACTGAATTATTCAAAAAGGCTTTTTACTCAAATGGGAGGGCTGTATTATAGGGATGGGGTCTCAGATGCTTTGCTAATGAGTTAGGGACCATAGACTTCACCATTATATTGCCTTACATATTATCTGTTGCTTTAAATATGTACTCTTATGTACTACCTGTGCTTTATGTTGTCTAATGTCAATCCTAGAAGTGATTATGTTCTGTTGCAGTATTTTCTTCTACTCTGTATTGGATTCTTGCTAACGCTATGTCTTTTTAAACTTGTATCTATTTATCCTATGGCATTGTTTATGGAAATGTCCTTGATACTGTAAGGAAATGTACTTGATATGGATTGTACTAATTTCATACTGTGTAATCTGCCTTGAGTCTCAGTGAGAAAGGCGGACTATAAATGACAAATAAATAAATAAATCAGACCCCAATTCTGCATTGGGAAGCCAATCCTATCTGCAAGATTTCCTTAAGTGAAAACAGTACAAAATGGTACCCATCAAATAGTTCTGGAAATTCAAAAGTCTTTGAACCTGAGATGACACAACAAGGGAGTGTATGTATTTCAGGACCCTACTGAATTTTGAGCACCCACACCCACACACTATCCTTTAGCAAGTGCAATGTGTGATTCTTGTTAACACACTGTCATTTGCTGAACATGCAGAAAACCTAATTGATGTTTATGTCTATGGCACAGCTCCCATTGATTTAAGCAGGGTCAGGGTTACATCTGTTGGCTTCAGTCCACCGAAGCATTTAAGGATCTGTATATAAGCTTCAGTGTGTGACTAATCCTTCTGGTTACCCATTCCTTGGGGTGGGGGTGGGGGTGGGTGGGAGCAGACAGGTTGTTTAGTCCCTAAGCTGCTGTGTCAGCACAATAACTCAGGTGAGCAAGGCTTGTACTGCTAAACTCGGTGGAGGTCAGAGCTATTCCCTATGAAGCACTGAAGATAAAACCAGAACACCTTGTGCTAGCAGAGATACTGGCAGTCTGAAGGATGGACAAGGCAGATCTCATACACTGGGCAACTGGATCCGTCTTCCAGGGGCCAGGAACATGCTGATCCACCCCAAATTCTTAGCAGATAGGTACACTGAAGTCACGATAGCTAAGGAGCAGAACCTCCATTTTGAGAAGTAGTATAGCTCCTTATTTATTTCTATCCCACTTTTTCTCCCCAATAGAGATCCAAAGCAACTTTCAACTCTGTTTTCCCCTCCCTTCACAACAATAGCCCTGTGAGGTAAGTTAAGCTGAGTGTCACCCAGCGAGCTTCCATGACGGAGTGTGGGTTCAAATCCCAGGTCTCTGAGATCCTAACCTGACTTTCTGTCTACTACACCACGTATCCACTATCCCATATGCTAAATGTTTAGGACAAGTAATAGATGAGGGTGCTTCCCAAAGGCATCAAGCAATTTTGCCTCTTCCTCTGCTGCTCACTACCATGACTTCTTTGAGAGCTGCTATAGCATAGTGGTTAAGTGGCTGGACTGCGAGTCAACATTCTGCTGGTTCAATTCCCACCGCCATGAGCTCAGCATGTGGCCTTGAGTAAGCCATTCCTCTCAGCTCCAGCTCCCCAGCTGTATTGTGGGGATAATAATATAACACTATGTTCACCACTCTGAGTGGGCACTAATCTGTCCAGAAAGTCAGTATATAAGCACACTGCTTTTATTGTTGTTGTTGTTAGTCAGCCACCAGTTCATATTCGGTTAATGTATATACTAAAATCAAGATTTTTTTTTGCCCCAACATGCATCTCCCTTTACACCTACTTACCTTGAGTCTCATTTGCCATGCTGTAGCCCCCTTATCCAAATTGCCGAAATCATCTCGGAGTGCTTTACAACACTCTGTGGATTTCACTAACCTGAATAAATTTAGTGTCTTCTGCAAACTTAGTTTTACTCCTCAGCCTAAATCATTTATGAACAAGTAAAACAGCACCAATACTAATACAGACACAGGGTGGTGATGGTGGGGGACGGACCACTTATTTCCCTAATTTATGACAACTTTCTGTTGATTCCTACTTTCTGTTGATTAACTTTACTCTTTTATTTTTATTTATTTATACCCTGCCTTTCTTCTCAATGTGGACCCAAAGTGGCTCACATCATTCTCCTCTTCTCCACTTTATCCTCTCAACAACCCTGAGGTAGGTTAGGCTAAGAGGGTATGACAGGCCCAAGTTCACCCAGCCAGCCTCCCTGGCAGAGAGGGGACTCCAACGTGGGCCTCCCAGATCCTAGTCCAACACTCTAACCACTATGCAATGCTGGCTTTCTTTAAAAGGACTTGCACATTCCCTTGGACATCTAAGAGACATTTGATCAACAAATGATTGTTAAATATTCCACTACATAGCTTCCATTTTTGCTTCTTTTCCCAGAGTGCCGCTAGCTCAGTTTGATACCATCCAGCCACACCCTGTACTCAACTAAGGTCCCAACACAGGATGCCGATAAAGAGGCCTTAACAGCATGGCCAGAAATATGCATCTTTCTCTCCCTGTACTTTTTCTGTCTTCCAAATCCAGCCTCGTAAAAGCGTTCTGGAGAACTTGACAGCCTGCACTATGTGTTGTGTTGTTTCAGTTGGTTTTAAAAAAAGGTATTACTTGGGGTTTGTTTTTGGATGTTGATTAAGCAGTTTCTAATCCATGAGAGGACGCATTCTCTTACCCCATGAATGCTAAGTTTACTCATCAGCCTTGGGTCTTGTTAACACTTTCAAAGAACTCAAAAAGGCTGGTGAGGCAGGGCTTCCCTTTGCAGAAGTTGTTCGTATCCATAAGGCACACTTTAGAGTTATTTCTTTAATAACGGTTTCCGCTAATTTACCCGAAACAGACATTAGTCCGGCTTGCAATTTCCTGGATTTTAAAAATGGTGTTACATTTGCTATTTTCCAAGCCTCTGGTAAGGAGAGGAATCCTATGCAATTCTTGTAGCATTATAGATAACATTCATCTCCAACTCGGCCAGCAGCAACGATGAAGACGGACAAAGGCAGAGGGGCTTCTTGGCTCCAACCTGGCCAGCAGCAGCATTGGAGAAGGCAGCAGGTAAACCGGTGCCCATTCTCACCACAAACCAGGTTCAAGCTGAGCAGTTCCCATAGGCCTGCTAACACCATTGGGCCCAGTCCAGCCAGCTCCTGGCTTCCAGTAGTCCTTCAAGGCAACAGCCCAGCCCATGAAGAACTTTTCCCGTATGTTGAAGGGCCAATCTGTTCCCAGGTAGGAACAATAGGGCCAAGCTACACACGACGAATGACACTTGAACGGCAAGTGGATTGAGTGGAGGGCAAGTGAACAGGGAGAAATACACTTGCTGTTCAAGTGTCATTCGTCATGTGTAGCTTGGCCCTAGACTGCATATTCTTTTCAGATCAATAATTTCCCATTTGAGTTCCTTAAGAATGCTCAGGTATAGGTCATTGAGACGAGTGACTTGTTGGTTTTTAGTCTGCCTGTTTCACCTTCTGTCACCTCTATCTGAATTGGTTCTCCAGGCACCCCGCCTTGAAAATAGGGTGTTTCCAAATTGGGTAACCACACTATGTCTTTATTTAATATATTTATACCTTACTTTTCTCCCTAGTGGGGGCCCAAAGTGGTTTATAACACCATTTACCCCTCCTCCACTTTACCTTCATAACAACTGCCCTGTGAGTAGGTTAGGCTGAGAGACGGCAGCTGGCCGAAGGTCACTCAGCGAGCTTCCATGGCACAGTGAAGACCTGAACCCGAGTCTCTCCGCTATCCTGGTCTAGCACTCTAACCACTACACCACACTAGTGAGGGACAATACAAAGAATTTGTCCTGCCTTTCTGCAGTCTCCCTTAGCTTTTTAATGCTTGTTAGTGGCTTTTTAAAGATTATTTCTGATAACTTAATTTTGCGACTGGTTAAAATCTGTTCACCCTTGTAAGTTTTTATTGTAGCAATGTTGTCATATTTCAATACTGTTCAGATGGTGCCTCATAAAGAGCAGAGTATAAACGTTTAAAGGACAAGTACTCTGCATACACTTCAATGGATTCCTTCTTACTTCAGCATATCCTACAGGAGAGTCCAGCCACTGACAACATGAACACACGGAGATGCGTTATACCATGTCAGAACCTTGGTCTGTTGAGTATTTTCTACCCTGACTAGCTGCAGTTCTCCAGAGTCTCGAGTAGCGGTCTTTCACATCCTTTAATACCTGATCCTTTAATTGTAGGTGCCAGGTATTGAACCTGGAACCTTTCGCATGCAAAGCAGGTGTTCTATGACTGCGGGTCTCTCTACACAAGACATTTTACATGGGGACACTCAAGTGGCTTGCTTTCTGTGTAGTCTTATATTCAAGTGTACTCTCGTCTCCCTAGCAGTGCACGTGTATCCACAATGGGAGAACAAGTATAAGATTTTTCACTTGATCCTACTCGTTTAAGATGTCTTGAGTAGAGTTGAAGTTCCGCTTACATGTCTGTAAATAAAATCTCATGAGCCCCTTGGCTCACATACTTGCTACTAGGGGCAGCAGGATTTGAGTCCATGCCTGAAGAAGGGAGTTCTGCCTCTCAAAAGCTCACACCCTAAAAGTCTTGTTGGTTACTATGATGCCATTGGGCTCAAGTCCCGTTTGTTTTACTGCAGGAAAACATGGCTACCCGCCTACAACTGCTACTAAGAAAAACCTGAGGTTCACACATGCATGCTTATCTCTTATGCCTCCAAGGTCCACTGCCGGTTCGATTGTGAGAATGGGGTTGTCGCTGATATAACGCCTCAGGCTACATCCGCGTGTAGCTGGATGGGGTTAGGCTTACCAGTCTCCAGCAGTGATTGGCTCTCTCGGAATTTCAACGGATCTCCAAGCCCAGAAACCGGTTCTCCTGGAGAAAATGGCAGCTTTGGAGGGTAGGTAGGCTCAATGGCATTAGCCTACTGAGGTTCCTCCCCAGGCCACACTCCCTAACTCTCCAGGAATTTCCCAACCGGGAACTGGCAACCCTAGACTGTGTTCCTCGTCATTCTCAGCGGGCTCATCTTGTCCACACAGTTGTGAATAATTCCCCCTAGTGCAATATCTAGTAACGGGTGGATGCAGCCTCGCGTTCATTTGCCAACCATCCGGAATACAACGACCAACCAAGTCAGTTGGGAAAGCGATGCAGCCTTTGCACGTGTGACCCAGGCCCAAGTGCAAGCGCAAGCCCGGCCCTCTCCCCTGCAGGCCGCCGAGTCTCCGTCCCTCTCTCGGCCTCGCAGTGCCGGGCTCTCCCCAGCAGGGGGCAACGCGAGCGCAGCGCGCGCCTCACTCCAGCCTCCCCCGGGCGCAGCGGCGGGTCTTCCCTTGCGCGCGCTTGAGTGCCGCCGCCGCGGCGTCCTCCTCCTTCGCCTTCCTCGATCCTTGCGGTGACCCAGATTCCGACCGCGCCGCCGGGCTTCCGCCGCCCTTGCTTGACAAAGGCTCGCTGCCGGGCGCGATGGGACTGTGATAGGCAGCAGCCGAGGTGAGTGAGTGGGTGGGTAAGCAAGCACACGGGGGGGGGGGGGGGGAGGAAGGTGCCCTTTTGCAACCCCCCTTCCTTATTATGGTCGGGGGGGGGGCTTGGAGCCTGCAAACGGCAACCTCCAGGCTCGAGCGTTGCCCCCAGCCCCCTTGCATTTGTGCCTGCTGTGTTGGATATGCTGCATCATGAGCCATTTAGCCTCTGCCCCCGGCAGCTCCCTGCCTTTACTCTCCATGCCCTGCCGCCTCCTGCTGCTGCTGCTCCCGGGAGGCAGCGAAGCCCGGCGCGGGTCGCCTAGCGACTGGCAATCAATTAGTGATGGGCAGCGGCGCGAGCTGCCAGGGGCCGCACTTGCCCTGTGCCCAGAGCCGCTCTCTGCCTCCCCGGGCCGGCCGGGCGAGGGGCGTTCGCGGTTATCGATTGTGGCTTGTGGCGGCCGCCCGGGCTAGAGAGAGCGAGTTTCCCCTTTTCATTGCTCGTTTGCTGGATCCAGGTGGGTTGTCACTGGGGCCGCCGTGGCTGGGATGAATCCTCATGGCTCTCTGATGGAGGTGGGGGAATAAAGGAGCCGTCAGAGAAAGGTAGGCGGTTGTCGAAAATGCATTTTCCTTTCTTGTATAATTTGCTCTTTAAAAAAAAAAGTTAGATGGGATCCCTTGTTGAATCAACCAAGAGGCTTCTGGCTCCTTACATACTAACTGGAGCAATCTTAAGCAGGTCCACTCAGAAGTAAATGTCATGTTATTCAATGAGATTTACTCCAAGGAAAGTGCCCTTGAGGATTGCAGCCAACACTGTGTAGATTAGTCTAGGTTCTGGTTTTGAATGTTTATACAATAATTTGTTTGCCTCTTATATATATACATTTGTTTCATCTATCTTATCTGCCTGTATGTGTGCCTATGTATGTATGTATGTATAGATAGATAGAAACACACACATTTGTAAGATTAGCTTTAAAATCAGCCCCAAAACATCGGTTAGTCTGCAAATTTGAAAATGGCATCTTAATAAAGCTCTGGAACAGCACAAGAGTGGCAGAATGGTTTGAGAGTCCCACAGAGCTCCTAGCTGGTTTGTGCAACAGCACACAATTGCAGCTGCCCCTCTGAAATTCACTTTTGATGTAAAGACGTGCCTTTGTCCCTCTTCCCCCGCCCCCCCCAAAGTGGTAATGAACATGATGGTTCCTAGCAATACCATAATATTTTAACTTGCTTTTATTATGACCTGCTTTGAGAGACATGGTTGAAAAGGGGTCTTGAAAAACCACAAATAAATACATGGAAATGCTGTGTAGGATTCTTGCTTACCCTCTTTTCCTAAGTGGTGTAAACAGCTGGCTTGGAGGAAGCTGGCTCAGGCACACAGATGTTTGCTTCTGGACAGAAAGGCTCTGAAGTGTCCTTAGATCTCTTCTGGGAGTGAACAAGATGGGTTGAATCATCTACAGCCCAGACCCCAGTTCTGTGAGACTGAAATACTTGGGAGTCAGTAGCTGTGCTCGACTGATCCTGTTTATCTTTACTTGGATGCGTAGTGGGGCTTACTTCACTGTAACAGGTTTTCAATCAGGCAGCCTGTTTTTTTTATACATGTTCACAGAAGAGTAAACTCTGCTTTGTTCTACATGATTTGTTCCTAAGTGTGCAAAGTTTTGCCGAATTAGACCCATTGAAGTCCTTGTGATCAAGGCTACAGTCTTACATAGACAGACCTGAGAGCGGATGTGCACAGGGCTTCATGGGAAAGGGTATAAATCTGTCTCTTAATATGGAACATGGATCAGCCTGTGATATTTTGGAGTAGATGAGCCGCTATTGTTTTTCTTACGAAGGATGGCCATGAAGAAATATTGCTTGCAGCACTATGAGTAGAATAATAATATCTTGGAAAAGCCCAGTATGCTCAGGGATAGATTTTTTAAACCAGTTCTGGGCTAGTATCCAGGTGCCTTGCTCTGCAATGTGTGTGTTTGTGTCATGCTGAGGGCCCAAGTGGAAGAGCCAGTATGGTGGAGATCAGGTCATGAAAACGATTGTAAGAGGAAAGCCATACTTGGTGCCCTAAGCTGGAACTGAAGCAATTATATATGGCTGAGATCATCTTCTAGGAAGAAGGAAAAAGAGGCAGAAAACCTCCGTGTGGGTCCCAGGCACTCTCCAAGCTGTTAAGAATTAAATTGAATTGGGAGTTGGATGGTTAACCCAGTTTCAACCATTGGCAGTGTGACGATACTAGCCCACTCTGTTCTTTTAAAAATATTGCAGGGTGGGATGAGGGGTAATAATTAACACATCTGTAGACAAGTAATCCCTGTAGGTCAGCCAGCTCCGATTCTGGTAACAAAAGAATTTGAATCAGAATGAGACTGTCAAAGAAAAACGCTTTAAAGCATTTATCTGCATGGTTAAATATAAACCAGGTTGCATCTTGCTGTCTTGTCCAGTGCATATTTATCAAAAATCCTAACAGAGCAATCCTAAGAAGAGTTATTCCAATCGAAACTCATTGATATCAATGGGCCTAGACTGGAGTAACTCTGCTTAGGATTGCACTGTCAGTGTCCTTTGTATGTGAGACAACAGGCGAGGATGGGGAAGAACTGCTGTTGTGTTACAGTTGTCCATTCCTCCCCTTCCAGATCTTTGCATACATAGTAGATGGTTCTTAATTTTGGTTAGTCGAGAAGAACAGCTAAGTGGAAAAAATGTCAGGGTGGCTGTGCTATATCATTTAACTGTAGCCTCTTTCCATCACAGGAAAAACCCGCTTCTTGTAATAAATATGTGAGCAGCATTGGCTGCCTGCCTCTCGTTCTTCTGCGCAGTGATAAATAACTTGTATCAGGGGAGCAATGATACAGAAAGATGCTGTCTTCTGGCTTGATAACCTCTTTATATTTTGAGTAATTTTCTGAAAGCATGATCGGCTTTTAAGCTTCCAATAACACAATCTTCTGATAGAAACGTTTAAAAACTAAAATGAGAAGCTGGTGGTGTTTAGAATTCCATTTGCTCATGATTTTTTACTCAAGATTATATATATTTTAGCATGGCCATGTGTTAAGAGCATAACCTATGTACAATCAAAAGGATCTCTGTGAAATATTTGCCCTGCGGTTTCATTTTATTTTATTACTCAAATTCTGCAACCTATATTTTTTCCCATTGGGGGAAAATATGAGTTTATTGGTTGTCCGTCTGAAGGTGATCTATGCAACTACATCTGTTATCAGAAAAACGTCCTGAAGGTTGTTGGGTATACATGGGGGATAGATTACTATCCTGTGCTCATTACAGTTTCCAAATTCTCCATTGAATGGTAATGAATGTTCAATATTTAGCTAGGCAGAATGCTGTCAGGTTCCACTGGATAAAGATCACATAAAACCGCAGCACACACAATTAAAATATCTTTTGCTGAGCAGAAAAGTCTATGGAATGTCAAGCTGTCTTTTCTCCATTGCCTTTTCCTAAGGAGCTTGGTCTTGGGGCCCCTAACAAAACAGACAGCCATGCTGCATTCTGGTTACAAAATGCCCAAGTGGAGCTCCTTCTCCACTTTTTTAAAAAAAAACCCTCTTCTTGGTGACAGGAACAACAGTAACACTGCTAATACGCACACAGTTCCAGATGGTAGTTGGTGTCATAAGCAGGTAATCTGGAATCAGTTTCTTAGCTATTTATTTCATTTGCAGTCTGCCTTTCTCACTGAGACTCAAGGCGGATTTACACAGTGCGAGATCAGTACAGTCAATATTAAGGACGTTTCCATAAACCATGCCATAGGGTAAATAAAACCAAGTTTACAAAGACATAGCATTAGCAGGAATCCAATACAGAGTTGAAGAAATGTTGAAATAAAGCATAAGCAATTTTAGGACTGACATTAGACAACATAGAACTACCCAGTAGGATCATACTTGAAGCACAGGTAGCTCATAGGAGCGCAAAGCAGCAGATGGGATGTAAGGCAACATGGTGGTGAAGTCTATGATCCCTAACTCATTAGTGAAGCATCGGAGACCCCCTCCCTACAATGCTGCTCTCCTATGTAAAAAACCCTTTTGAATAATTCAGTTTTGCACCATTCGCAGAAAGCTGCAGAGCTGTGAATTGGGAGCAACTGTTGCAGGTAGTTTTGTTTCATGAGTCTTAAGATCCCACATCCAGGTTAAAGTTGCCAAATACTAGAAGAGCCTGAGGCTTGTATTCAGCAAGAGACAGAAGCCCAGGAGTGTGGGTCTTTATGAAAATGGTTAAAATGATGGAACAAGGAGATGATTTTCTGGGGAGAAGTGACATGAGGAAAGCGTGTTCTTAATCACCCCCACCTCTCCTTTTCTTCCATCCAGGATTTTGGAATGCACTTACCTCAAATAACCATGGCTGGCTGATGTAAGGAGTGCTTATTTCATGTCTTAGTGGTAGAATATCTGCTTTGCATGCAGAAGGTCCCAGGTTCAATCCCCAGCCTCTCCAGTTAAAGGGATCGGGTAATAGGCAATGAGAAAGATCTCCACTTGAAACGCTGGAGAGCTTTTGCCAGTCTGAGTAGACAATATTGACGTTGATGGACCAAGGGCCTGAATCAGTATAAGGCAACTCTGTGTGTGCATGTGTCCAGCACCATCTGTGCATAAAACATTTGATTACGTTTCTTGAGATTAACTTGGGCTGCAAACTTCAGTTGGAGAGACATTAAAAGGCTTCAGTTGTGCACCCACACATGCTGTTAAAAGTTGTGTCCATATCATCATGTGGAGCGTTTGTTCCAGTTCAGGGTGAGAAATTGGAGGGGAGGGGTGTCATCCTTGAACTTATGCTGGAAAAATGCACTTCCCTGAATTAGCGCAGGATCAGGATTGATGATATTTTCTAAGGCAGTGGTCCTGGAGATTAAAAAATATATATATATATATATATATTTTCTGTCTGTTTCACCACCCCAGTATTAACGAACCCTGCTCTTTGTTGCAGCAGCTCAGCAAGCTTCACTCATCTTCCGCCTAAGAACAGCTTTTCTCTTCCCTCTTCGTGAAAGTGTCTGTCATGTCAGGAAAAAGCTACAACATGTTATTCTCTGGCTGTCTCTTGGAGATCAGCAGTCAACAGAGAAACTGACTGCGCTAAATAATTAGTACTTTCCTCTGGAAGAGTTCAGTAATTCACAGACCGCATTACCCTAGAGTACAGTCCTGTGGGTTATCATTTCTGTGGCTCACTTTTTTATCAGTGTATTTTAGCTTGACGCTTGCTGTCATGTGTAGCCGTGCTTAACAGAAGCACTTCTATGTGTCTCTCAGTCATACCCCTTGATCCATCGCCTTCTCTTTCTCCTCTTTGCCATTCCTCCTTTTCTGGGTTTTTGGTGGTGCCTCTACCAGTTTCACAACTATACTAACAAGTTCACAGTCTTCTATCATTGGTGGTTGCCCCTGACCCCAGCCCCCTCCACCATGCACAGATGACTCGGCAAACTGAGGAAGGGTCTCACCCCAGACTCTGCATAGCACTTTGGAGAAAGACTCTGAAGCCAGAGATTAACTCTCCCGTCCTCAGCTAAAATAAGAAGTGCCACGCTCAAACCATTTGCAGATTCCCTGCCTGGCTGATGCCCAGGGGCTATGACCATATTTTGTTCTGAAATGAAAAAATAGCAGTTTCACCTGCCATTATTGAGCTGATAGGTTATAATCTGTGTTCTCCTGTACTCAGCTTCTAATATAAGGAAGAGTGGGATGTAGAATAGTAGGCTGATAAAAAGGGTACCTGGCTCCCACTTCCTTCATTTATGTGGAAGGAGTGTTTTAAGTTGCCATGGACCCCCTGAAGGTAAAGGTAGTCCCCTCTGCAAGCATCGAGTCATTACTGACCCATGGGGACGACGACGTTGCATCACGTTTTCTTGGCAGACTTTTGTTATGGGGTGGTTTTGCCATTGCCAGTCATCTACACTTTACCCCCAGAAAACTGGGTACTCATTTTACCAACTTCAGAAGGATGGAAGGCTGAGTCAACCTTGAGACGGCTACCTGAACCCGGCTTCTGCCAGGATTGAACTTAGATCATGAGCAGAGCTTGGGCTGCAGTACTGCAGCTTACCATTCTATGCCACGGTGCTCTTCACTCTGCGCCACAGGGCTGCCGTGGACCCCCTAATACATACAATAAGGCTCTTGAGTCTTCTTTTTTGTAGACTTTGTAGATAGTGCAGCCATTTAACAATTGTATTGTATTTAACACAGCAATAATCTTCTCTATTCAAAGTTTATCTTTCCCTGGAGGAAGGTTAACGTTTGTGGTTCTTCCACTCTCAAGCATACACATTTTATCCTCACAACAGCCCTGTGAGGTAGGTTAGGCTGAGAGAGAATGACTGGCCCAAGGGAGCTGTTTGAGCTTGGGTCTCCATGGCATCCTAGGCCAGCACTCTAAAAACTACACCTTGTTGAATGTCAGTGATTAATTAATATGCCATATAAAAGCAGTAAGGTTTTTTTCCTGTACACTTCACAAGTTTGATATTTGTCTTGTTGATGCTTGTCTTTTTCTCTGTTGATTTCCCAAGAAATACAAAAGGCAGTTTTTGTAAAGTTTGCTTTTTCATTGTGTGGCAGAGGTGAGGAGGAGAGTTTCGAACCAGAAACAACAGAAGAAGGAAGAACAATAAACTTGATGTTAACTTTTTTGAAAGCTGCTGCATTGGTTTAGATACTTGAGTGACTGCATTATTTAGAGGCATTTAATTTTTTTCCCCAGCATGTGGATTTTACTGCAATTACTTGAAGGGTAGCTTTTAAGCAGACTTTTATAATACTTTCGTTAGCCAAAGACAAGCAAGTGAAATTCAAATGGATTGGGCAGGGGGGGAGGCAGTGCGCATTGAGTTCAAGAACAAGATTAGGGATGCTGCCACAGTGTGACTTTGGCTATCCTGACTTGTTCCCTAGTGCAGGGTGGATTATCTGACGCAGATGTCAATGGAGGAGTGAGAGAAGGCAGGCAGTGAAGCCAGCATTTGTTGAGGCAAACATGGAGTTGAATGATCATCTGAGAGCCAAATCCTGGTTAAATCTTCATTAAAATCCATGGTGATTTCACACTATATCTGAACCCTGAGGTGATGAGTTTGTGGGCAGATTTGTATTTGTATTGCTTCTTCAGGTTTCATGAACACACAGGGAGTGATGTAAAGAATAGTGCCCTTATATGTGGATGGCAGCTAGATTCCTCACGCTGCCAAAAAAAATTAGATGTGGTGAGATCTTTCTGAACCTTCTGGAAATTTCTTTGTCTAAACTGCCCAGTGTTGCTGGGGAATCAAGCCTTGCTTTAAAATCTTAGAAGAAGAGCCCTTCAGCATGTGACTAAAGTTCTGTTTGACCCAGTGTTCTGTTTCTCCCAGAGGCCTTTAGGAACCACCATCTTTGCCCTCCAGCGATCATTGAAGATATGAAGCTGCCTTATACTGAGGCACACCGTTGGCCTACCAAAGTATCTCTTGTCTACTCTGGCAGAGGCTTTCTGCGACCTTCTGCACAAAAGGAGGTGCTCTACTGCTGAGCCACAGTTTTCGGGCTTGCTCTATGGAGAAAAGCACTATATAAATACACTATTTAACAAGCATATACTTAAATTCTGATGTCCCTACTGCTAGTCTGTTTTCGCTGAATAATCCCATGTTCTAGTATTATGATGGGGGTGGTGTCTCCCTATCCACCCCTCTTTACTTTTTTGTAAAATTTTGTAGTCCCTCCCTATTTTCCATTTTAGGAATCAGAGAATGTGGCAGTCAAGTAACTAAAAGATTTAGCTGTGTCCAAAATAAATTACTTTTATTTAGGAAGTGCATTATCTCCCATCACCATTCCCCCCGCTTCTGAAAAACAATCGGTTAAACCAAAATGCTAATTTTTTTAAAGTAGCAAAATGTTCACATCTTGGTACTTTGGACACAGAATGTACACAGGAAACCTCTGGAAGTGGCATGACTTTGTAATTTGGAACTTGTACAGTGGAGAAATTGTAGCTCAGCAGTAGAGTATTTGCTTTGCATGTGCAAGGTATCAAGTTCAGTTTCTGTTGTCTCCTTTTTAATAGCCACAGGTCGACTTGCAAGTGCTAGTTAAGACTGCTGCTTTAGATTTTGGAGAGCTGTTGCCAGTCGCAGTGGGCAGGTTTGCAGTGGTTGGGCCAATAGTCAGTCTCTGTATGAGGCACCCTTTATAGGTTCAAATGCTCAGCTGCATGAATTCCTGGAAACTGGTTATCTGGAACCATGCAACTGACAGCTACAACTTTGCAATGGTGAATGCTGAGTGGTAGTTATTCCGGATTCATAAATGCAAAACTAATCTGTTTCCCATTCTCGAATTTCCCAAACTATGGAATTAACTACAATAAAAGAAAAGTATGTGGAAATATTGGCCATCTGTAACAAAATCCACCAAACCAGTAGAATGCCATGTTAGGGTAAACAAGTGTTTAAAATTCAGTATTTTATCCTTTGAGATACACAGATGGTTTCTGAAGCTTGTGGTTAAGGAAAAATTGTTAAAGCCAACATTTCTGCTATTGCTACATTTATACAGGATGTTTTGAATATCCAAAATACTTCATATTATCTTGCTACATTTTTCAGAGATTTTGAATGTGAGCTGTTAATTGCTTCTTTGTCCCTTTGTGTAGTTTGGGACCTGGACACATTGCATAATTGTAGCTTAATTTTGCAAGAGTACCTTCCACTGCTGCCTTAAAAGTGAAGCGTTTTTCAGAGATCTCCAGCATGAAGAAAAATTAATTTGTTTTCAAAGGAGCATGTGATTTCAGACTGTGCCTGCTCACCATGAAGACATGCACATCATCGATAGCAAACTTGAAAAGTGGCCATACTTTTAACCAGAAAGTTCCTAGGCAGAACTTCAGTGTAAAGATGCTGAATTAATACTTCCAGACTTTGGTTGGAAAGGGAGAATCCAACATAGCAGTGCTGAATTAGGATCCATCAAGATGTTCAGTACAGTCTCCTCCCAGTTTGATTTCTCACTCACTGTAGGTGCCAGAATCTCAGCATAATTCACATTTTACTGATGTTTATCACTTCAGCTAAATCTTTACATGGTCCCTCTCCCTTTTCTGATTGGATCTCCTTATCGTTTCTCAAACAGTACTTTCCTAGAGTAGATCAAATCCCATTTTTCCTATCTATCAGCAGTTGGGAGTGGTCATTACCGACCACTCTTTTGATTGGATTTTGTTCTAAACCAGCCTCTCTTGGTAACATCTCCCACCACCTCCCAACTTTCTCTTGTTTGTAATCCAGGATTGCTACACAAAGGCAGGCAATGACACAGACCACCTCTGTTCGTCTCTTGCCTTGAAAACCCTATGGGGTCACAGTAAATTGGCTGTGATTTGACAGCACTTTCCACCACTGTATTTGTAGACTAAGGTGCCACTGGACTCCTCCTGTTTAATTTTGTTGCACAGAGTAAAAAAGCTGCCCATCTGGTTCAGTGGAGACTGGGGGTTGATAGCTTATTACTTGTGAGTATAAAACCTTATTTAAATGTGATGCTGTCGAACAAACCATGATGTCTATTCCAGATGAGTGGCCATGTTGGTCTGTAGCAGCGAAATGCCCCAGTTATGCCACTGGGCTGCTGTTATGTTTGGCCAAGGCAAAAAGCACATAGCCACGTGCCTGAGCCCTTGCATGATATCTCATTTTAAGGTGGGCTGCCCCCTGTGTAGGGCAGCTGTCTGGGGCACCCAACCTTAATGCTGCACAGCATGGGCAATGGCTTTGTTCAAGCAGCAGCCCAGTTTACACTGGATGCTGTGTACGTGCAAAGTCTCATGAGAAAGTCTTTTGCTTTGACAATGTCCTGTTTAAATCAAGCATCATGTATCTGACAAATTGGGTTTTGGCTCATGGGGATTGTGCCCCAGTAAATATGTTAGTCTTGAAGGTGCTTCAAGAACTTATTGTTTGCAGCTGAGTTAAAACATCTCTCCCTCTGACTCAAGAATAGTTCCTTGTAGGAAGTAATGGCCCCTGTTTAGGAGAAGCTGCGTGCAGTTCTTTGCTAGTATATCACTAGTTGGGCATTGTTCACTCCTGCTGTGATTGGATCTTGTTTTCATTTGCACTTCGCACTCTTAGATAGCTGAGCCTTCTGGCCTCAATGGTGGGGGCGTCTGCTTTGCATGCCGAAGGTCCCAGGCTCAGTCTCCAGTTTAAAAGAACCCCTGGTGGGAGGCGGGTGATCTAAAAGACCTGCTCTGGCTGGAACCCTGGAGAGCTGTGAGTAGACAACACTGGTCAGTATTTGGCTCATCCTGTACTCATTTTGTTATAGTTGAAAACATATGTGAGTGAGTAAAGCGCTGTCAAGTCACAGCTGACCTTTGGCGACCCAGTTGGGTTTTGAAGGCAAGAGTTATAAACATTGGTGATTTGCCATTGCCCGCCTCTCCAAAACACATATGCCATAATAAATATGTTAGTCTTTAAGGTGTCAGAAGACTAGTATTGGGAATGGGACACTGCTAACCTCCTTGCTGAGCTAGTTTTCTACTTGTAGGGTTTTTTAAAAACATATGGTGAAGTGTCTCTCCTTCCCATATGTGGTTGCTGGAATAGTCACATCTGATGTTTACTTGAGGATTTGTTCTTCCTCATTGCTCAGAGGCCATGTGGAGCATGCCACGTTAATGAATTAATGGAGTCACTGTAGAAAGTTTCTTCTATTGAGATGATCCCCCCCCCCCCGGTTCTGCAGAGACCAAATGATTCTTTTATTACTCTGGGCTTTTTGGGTGGAAAACAATCATCCATGGATGAAACCAGGTTTGTAACAGTATCTTTAAGAACTCTGAGAGAAACTTGGAACTTTCTAGAAGGGTCTAGAAATTGGGGAGGGGGTGAGGAAAAAGGAACTAAGAGATGGTCTCTGTTATCCTCATGGACTGCAAATAGAGTGGCCATCTGCAGAAAACCCCAAAGAATCTTCAGAAAATAGGACAAAATTTGCATATGCTGACTTACATTCATAGATTATTTATTTGGAATATTTCTGTGCCACCCTTCAGAGTTCTGCTCAAGATGACTTAAAATTAAAAACCACAATATTAAAAAGAAGCCATTAAAAACAAGCTATTGGACATAAAACGATCCATAAAACGGGATAAGATAAAAACGCCCTAATGAAAAGCCTGGGTAAACAGAAATGTTTTGGCCTGGAGCCTGAAAGACAGTAGACACCAGGTGAGTCCTAAGGGGGAGGGCATTCCGAAGAGGAGAAGTTGCCATTGAAAATGCCCTGTCTAGTCACCACCCGCCTCACCTCTGAAGTTGGGGACCCAGAGAGAGAGAGAGCGCGCGCGCGCGTGTGTGTGTGTGTGGTTTTCTGATTCTGTTTAATCTGACACTTTTTATATTCGCCTATGGTTGGAGGTTCCAGAGGAAGAATACTCCTCAGAATATGGTTTTGATACAGCCTCAGGAATGTGAGTGAAGTGTGAGGGGGAGGTAAAGATAAAATATCGTTGTTTATTAGCTTGCTGATTGAGCCAAGGAGAGAATTGTGTAGGAGAAGCAAGCAAGTACATCACATTATTCTGATGCCGTGGTTGGGGGTCCAAGGGAATGAACGATGTAGCCAAGCCCTAGAACATGCAGCAAGAAATAGAGGAATCTTTTGTGAGTGGCTTGCAGTATGAGCCCTATTAATTGTCTTAGTTTGATATATTTTCTGCAACCAAAAGAACATTAGCCCTAACCTGCTGCTCTCCAGACTTCAGCTCCAGTGGTACTACTGACTGCTGGGATGTTGGATTTACACCCCCTGTTGATCTGACCCATCTACAACCACTCAAGGCCGGCCACATCTTCGCCAAAATGAGCAGCCTCAGTCCTTAAGAGCAGAGTTGGTAGCCATTTTAATTCTGTTGCAGCAAAACAGGAGTTTTGTGGTGCCAGTCTGTAAGGTGCCTCAAAACTCCTGTTCATTGTAGATCCACAAGGTTGCATCTTACAGCTGAGCTCCAAAACCCATACCATTTTTTTTAGGTTGAAATTCAAAAGAAGCGCTCTCGTTTTTCTTTTGTTTTGCCCTCTGATCCAAGGCCAGGCCTCTTTTCCACTCCCATCCTGGCAAATAGATGTGACTTGCATTCTCCTCATTTGGAAGATTAACTTAATGAGCAATCATAAGGAATCTGTAGGTGATAAAGCCACACAGGTAGGGCAGTCCTGTGCAGGCTTACCCCAGCTGAAACCTACCGATTTTGTTTGGCTTAGACTGGGGTAACTCTGCATAGGATTGCAATATTAGCCTGATGGGTGTGCTTCTTTTTGCAACGCTGCCCGTTTCAAGAAGGTAACGTTCAAATGCATAGGCAGAAAGAGTTCCTGGTCTTTCTAGCCTTGGGACCACTGTCATATTGGAGAAAGAGGGTAGGCTGCTTTTCTTCCAGTCTTATTTTCTCTCCCCCGCCCCCTCCATCTTGCTATTATGTAAGAAACATCAAAAGCATCTTCCGGGAGTGTTGGAAACTTGCCCGCCGAGTGCATTAATGAATCAGTTCGCTGTTATTCTTTTTCTGCCATCCTCAAGCAGGTGTCCCTGCAGTCAGTAGCAATTACCGGTGAATTCAGGGACAGCAGCAGACTTCTAGCAGTCAAAAGCAACGTTAATGAAAGGGGTTTTTCTTACTTTGGGCTTACCTGTATTTGCAACAAGAACTCCCATGAAATCCAGGAGGAAAAGCTGCTTATGAGTGCATGTTCTTTTCCTTTTAGCTAGTGACACTGTAATTAATATATTCCCAGATATTTCAGAAAGTGAAGGAAGGACAGCAGGTCTCTGGGCAGAATAAAAGGATTTCATCTGAACTGCTGGCACGTTAAGATTGCATGGTGGTTTTAGCCATATTTGCTCCTTGGGAGCACTCACTGGGGTATGGGGAGAGACCGACTCCCCTTTTACACTGATTTGAATGGTGACTTTGAATTTCATGCCATGAAGTGGTCACCCCATGACTTCTGTCAACAAAAGTTTGGGGGTCTTTTGGGTCCCTGTGAACCTGACACCTTACTGCATGGTTGTGAGCTCCTGGAAAGCTTTGCAATAGCACACTGAACTCTTAGCTTGTGCCGACACGTATTGGGCCCACGTCAGAGCCAGTTCTTGAAATCAGAATCCTAGTCAAGGGCTGGGAGTAGAACCCATCAGATTCGCAATGGAGCTGGGGCACAGCCCTAATGTGTTCAGGTGAATCTGGGAGATTTTCATGTAAGACAATCCATGGCATTAGCAAATGACAAATTAAGGTTTATACTGTAGTCTGGAGGTCCCCAGCATTGTTGAGTCTGTGGGCCTTTGTGGAAGTTTGGGAACAATTAGTAGGTGCTGCTAAAAATGGCCACCGTTAGAGCTGGTGAGAATTGCAAAAGGGAGAGGTTTGAAGTTTAACCCAGGCCTCCTCTGATAATGGAGGTAGCTGTTTCCAAGCAAGTTCCTCCTGAAGACACAATGCTGTTGTCTTCTGAGCTTTTCCAAAACACCTCCTGTTCCAGTAAGGTGGAAGAAAACCAGGACTAGCCCACTGGGAGAAGAACAAAGGGGCACCAATCAACACATGGGCAATCATCACGGTGCCCACAGGAGCCACTTTGGAAATCACTGCTGTAGATATAGACAGCACTGGAATGTAAGGGGCATTTCTGCACTTAGAGGGTGCTGCCATGCTTTAGAGGGACCATGTGGATTTCTGCTTGCCTTCTGCTGGTAGTGACCTTTAAAACTAAAATATATGTGCAACAGTTGGCATCTCTATCTAGTTTTGGGTATATTTGTCATTTTTCTTGTAGAAAACTAAGACATTTTTACTTTTAAATTTCATAAACATACTCCAAAGTATAATTTATGTTCTAACTAAGTTATAAAAAGATACGTTTTATGTTAGCTTTGAGCTAACATATGTTTTATGTTAGGTTTCAGAAGAAAGTGTTGTATATTTTTCAGTTTTTTCCCAGATGTCTGGGGTTTTTTCCCCCTATATGGTTTCAAACGTTCTAGAAATTTTACATCTCTGCACTACCTCTTGCTGCACGTGCCACTTGTTGAAAAGATTTGGACAGTAGCAAGTCTTGGCCATATGCCAAAAATCCATTTGACCCTACTGGAACCTGGTTTGTGACTCAAATTTCAATTCACCCCCCCCCCCATGTTTTTTTCATAGCCATGAAGCAAATCTGTTACTGAATCTGAGTTTGATGGCTGTGGTACTGGACGCTTGTGAAGGAATAGATCAGTACAAAGGGTTTGGGGGAGGTAGAACTCCCCTGTATCGAGACCAGTGTTAACCAACATGCTGGCTCAGACTTTCTTAACACTTGCCTCGCTGCTAGAAGTTAAGTTTGCAAGATCAAAGAGTCTCTGATCTTAATGTTGATACAGCAAGGGTATTTGATCAACATTGAAAACTGCTCTGCTGTGGTATCCTTTCTGTTTGCTTCTGTTTCCTTTTAAGTATAAGATTCTGATGGTCCTTTTCAAAGGTAAAACCTGAGCTTTGAGGTGGGGGGGGGTGGATGAGTCTACAAACATTTTTATGGAAGTCTTTTCAGAGCCACGCTGCATTGATTTGAAGCTCTCTGATTACATCAGTGTTTGTGCAGAGTAAGTTAACTAAACAGGTCTATTTTTCTATTTGTTGAGTCATTCTTTTAGAATGGGAATTTACAAAAAAATACACTAAAAAAATCCCAAGATACTGTTTGCTGTGGAGGAGGAAAGAGAAACTTGAGAGTGTTATTGCAAAGATCCAGATACGATTTTCTGTTCCGATATGTATCCCAGAACAAGCCTAATACACAGTTCAAGAATTTCCAGATAGTTTCCTCACACTAATGAACATAGGCCTGTGGTGCCCCTGCTCATTATCAGAAGAATATGTATGCATATTCACTGCGTCGCATGGAGAACGGAGGGATTTTGACTTGCCTAAGGTTAAAGGGGAACCTTTGAAAATTGGCACCCTTTTTTCCTAGCGGCTTGTATCATTCTCCTCTCATCCATTTTATCATAACAGCCCTGTGAGGCAGGTTAGGTTGAGGGTGTGTGACTGGCCCAGGGTCATTCTGTGAGCTTCTATGGGAGAGTGGAGATTTGAACCTGCGTCTCCCAGATCCTAGTTGGACACGTAACCACTACACCACACTGTCTTAGGCTGAGAGAGAATACTTTTGCCCAGAATCATCCAGCAAACTTCTATGGGAGGGTGGGGACTCGGACCTAGTCTGGCACTCTGACCTCTACATTTTACCAGCTCTCACAGCGCACTGATAGTTATAAAGAATTCTCCACCCGTATGTGAGCTCAACAATATTATTTAGGTCGTAAGAACCACCATGTCGGATCAGACCAGTGGTTCATCTAATTCAGCATCCTGTCTCACACAGTGGCCAACAAGTTGCCCTGAAGGGCCAACAAACAGGGCATAGATGCCACGGTCTTCCCGTGATGTTACCTCCTAGCACGGGTATTAAGAGGTTTATCGTTTCTGGGTGTAGACGTTCTTTACTCTGCATGGCTGGTAGCCACTGATGGATCCGTCCTCCATGAATCTGTCTAATCCCCTTTTAAGCCATCTCTGCTAGTACCCATCACTACGCCCAGTCACTGCAAATTCCACGATTTAATTACTCACAGACTACAAAAGCACTTCCTGTTTTCTGTTCTAATTTCATCAGTTTCATTAGGCGCCCTTGAGTTCTGTCACTTCGGGAGAGGAAGAAAAAAATTCTGAACATATTTAGCTGCCTTAGACCGAGTTAGATGGTTGGTTCCTTAAGGTTGGTTTTGTCTACTCTGACTGGCTGCAGTTCTTCATGATTTCAGGTAGAAGTCTTTCAAATCACCTTTTATCCTTTTCTGGATCAAACCTGAGACCTTCTATCTGCAAAACAGATGCTCTACCAATGAGCCACAGTTCTTTCTATCCCTATCCCATGTATAATTTTAAACTTCTATTATGTCCCCCGTTAGTCATTTTTTTTGTAGACGTTGCCTTGTGCATATACACAGAAGTGGGTTAATAACAACAACAACACTTGATTTATATACTGCCCTGCAGGACAACTTAACGCCCACTCAGAGCAGTTTATAAACTATGTCATTATTATCCCCACAACAAAACACCCTGTGAGGTGGGTGGGGTTGAGTGAGCTCCAGAGAGCCATGACTAGCCCAAGGTCACCCAGCTGGCTTCAAGTGGAGGAGTGGGGAATCAAACCTGGTTCTCTAGATTAGAGTCCCAGGCTCGCTTCAAGCGAGGAGTCAGGAATCAAACCCAGCTCTCCATATTAGAGTCCTACACCCTTAACTACTGCACCAAACTGGCTCTGGGTTAAACACTACTTTAACTTCCCGCCCTGCCCCTTGGCTCATGCTTCAAGGAAGGTGTTCAGATCTTTTTTTTAAAAAGCACCACCTTTTTAAATGATCGTTCTTCACTTCATTAAAAATGAAAATGAACATTTTCAAGTACAGCTGGAGAATTGCTCCAGGGATCGGGTGAAATGTGTCCTAGTGATATCACCAGAGAGCTAGCCAATTAATGCTGTCTTGCTTTTCACCCTTCAAACTGAAATACTTTTAGAAAAGCTGCAGAGCATTTTTTTTTGTTCTTGAGTGCATTTTTTGTTGGAGCTGGATTTTTTTTTTAAATGTAAAGATTTTAATAAAAACTCCAACCAATTATGTTTATGCATTGTGTACTTCTCTTTTACCAAATGTGTTCCACTTGCTTTCGCAGCATCAATAACTTCTGGAGAAAGAATTTGCCTGTGACCAGTTGATGACAGTTGCTGATACTGAAGAACAAAGCTGCCAAAATGAAGCACTTCCTGAGGTAATGCCCCTTAGGCTAAAAATGTGCGCACCTGACTCATGGCAACCCCTTGAAGTTCCACCTTTGGGGGGTTTGAAGGCAAGATAAGAGAAGAGGTGGTTTGTTCCTCTGAACAGCAGCCCCGGTTGTCCTTGGTGGACCAACCTTCCTAGCTCTGTCAAGGTCAGGCTAGCAAGCTATCAGGGCTGCTTTTATATCTTGTTTATATATGCTGTTCTCCTGTCTGTGGATTGAATAGTTAAAATGGGTTACAGTTAGAGTTGAGTATATCCTCTGTGCTTATTAAATAATTTGAAGGTCTCTTCCAAGTTGCATCATTTTTCTGTATCAAGAGTAATTGGACTCTATGACAGCTGAAATGATGCATATTGAACCGGTTGGTCTGTTTGTCTGTTTCTGTGTCTCTTGCACAATTTTGTTTCTGTGCAGAGAGCTTGAAGCACTGATTTGGTGATGGTGGGAAATCCTTTTTAACACCCTCTTTCCTTGCCTTCTGAGATTTCACCTGACAAGTTGCTTTACGTTGAAGATGTTCTGTTCATTGTGATTGTTACTGTGGGTTTTTATTGTTTACTGCTGCTTTGGATCCCTTGGGGGGGGGGTGGGAACTCAGCCAATAAATATCCTTACTAACGAAGTCTGATATTGTAGCTTTCACAGCCAGAAGTTTTATTTTGTTTTTTTTTCAAATGAAGAAAAACAATCGGAATGTTTTATCCAAACAGGTGGGTGGGGTGAGTTTTGGCAACTGGTTCCGCTGCCCTGAGATGGCAGCCAAAAAGATGGCAGCCTTTGTATCTCTAGAAAGGATAAAGAAGGCCCCACACAGTAGAAGAAACAGCATTGACACGACAGCATCAGATAACAGGATACGTTGACAGCAAAAAATGTTTAAAGGCAAACATTCACACGTCGATGGTGAAATCAAGGCCAGCAAATACTCAGAGGAACACCAGCTGGATTCTGTTCCCAAGACCAAGTTTTCCAGTTATACCATGTTTGTATTCCAGGTTGACTGTATAATTAGCTGGGCCCCTGTAACTGTTTTCTCTGTGACGATATGCAAGCTCGAATTCAGTGCAGGAAAGTGAAACATTCCATTGTTTGTGGTAGTCACCAACTGGAAAATAATACCCTCCTGCACATCTTGGGTAACATGTGACCCGGCAAGCCAAATGTAGCTCACCAGCCACGTATTGTATTCTGTAGGTGTGTTGACTGGCCCCTGTTCTTACTAAGTCGGGTAAGCAACAGTGACTATTCTGCTAAACTTTAGTGAGGGCTCCATACATGATTGTGTTTGGCTTGCTGAATTTTTCAGGCCTGCTCGTGAAGTGTCGGGAGGGTTCTGAAAAATCCATTTCTGGAAATGATCCAGTTTCTTTTGAATTGTCACCTCCCTGCCCAGTGAGCCTGAAACACTCATATGAGAAGCCGTTGAGTCCAGCCTGTATATTAGTGGGGGAAAGGCAGTTGTGAGGGTTCACATAGCCTGACTGAGCTGGCAACTGTCTCCAGAGAAGAATGTGTTGAAGGGAAGGGGCACCTTAATCCCGTAGCCCATGATCCTCCCCCCCCCCCCACCAAGTGTGCCACCAAAGCCTCCAGGTGACCTCTTTATAAAGGCATTCATGGTCACCATCGCTCAGCCCCTCTGGAGACACCAGAGGACCCATCAAGAGATTGCAGAGTTGCCCAGGAGTGTAGGACTCCAAATGTAGGCCTGGGCCCTGTCCTTGCCTTAACAGTCTTCTCCAGTACGGTTTGTGAGAGCTGCGTCCGGATCAAATAGCCTTGGAGCTATCCAAGGTCCTGTAGCTTGGCTCACATGAACACGCTTGAAGCTGCTTTATACTGAATCAGACCGTTGGTCCGTCAAGATCAGTATTGTCTACTCAAACTGGAAGCTGCTCTCTCGCCAGCAGGGGTTTCATGTCATCCTCCACCTAATTCTTAACTGGATATGCTGAGGATAGAACCTGTGACCTGCATGCAAAGTAGAGACTCTTCTACTGAGCCACAACTCCTCTCCCCTTTGCCTTACAGGTGGGGCCATCTTTGCTGGTGGGCTGGTTTGTGCTTGACATTGACTTTGCCCTGCAGGTTCCCAGCCCCAACTGGACAAAAAGTACTCAGACCTTGGAAAGTAAAGTACTAGTCATTCTTTGAAAGAAAATGCAAGGAGGTAGCAAAAAGTCTTAAGAAAATATCCTTGGGAAGAAAAAAAAAAGTCCAGAATATTGCATCTGTTGAAATTTTTAGTTGAAACATTGCTCTGCCTGAGTAAAATTTCTATTCAGTAGCAGGTTGGAGCCTCTTTTTTTTCTTAGTCATCTTTCACAAGGAATTGAGAAGCAGGTCAAAACTTACTCAAGAGAAACCTATTAAAGAACTGAAAATGTCTTTGAACTCTTAAGTCCTTTTTTAAAAAAAAATTAAACAAAGAATATTCCAGATGAAAACTGAAGGGTGTAATAGTTTGCACCTTGGCCCGGGAGTATTCCCTTTGAACTCAGTGGGATGTCTTTCATAGTAACCATGCATAGGATTGTGATGCGCAAATCTTGTTATGTTATTTTTGTATTTGATACGGTGCAAGCTGCTTTGGGAATGTGTTGTACCAAAAGACAGGATATAATTGTTTAAAATAAATATCACTGCATATGCATGTGTTTGATAGTACCCCGTACACAAGTTTGGACTTTAGCTAGGCTGGAAATCAAAAATGCACTCAAACACATTTAGTATTTCATTTTATTTTTTTACTACTCGCTCGAAACAGTAACCTGATAGGTAAGCAGTTATCCTGAATTGTTGACGTGTGCTTGTGGAGTTCCTAGGCTGAAACACAAGGCATGCAGAAACTCGTATATCTTGATAAAGGGTATCAGTAACTAGGATCTCTTTCTTCATTGTTCCTGGTGTGCACTTGAAGCTGCGTTCTACGAAGTCAGAGCACTGGTCTCTTGAGGTCTGTATTTTCTATTCTGAGCATCAGGAGCTCACCAAGGTCTCAGGCAAAGGGCTTTCTCATTGCCTACTACCTGATCCCCTTTTACTTGGAGGTTAAATTTAGTCCTGGGTCAGTAATGACTCGGTGCTTGCACGAGGGACTACCTTTACCTTTATGTAGAGCAGATGCTCTTCCTATGAGCAACTGTGCCATTGCCCCCCACAGACTTTTTCAAAATTGTTTCTGTGTTGGCTGTCTGCAGAATTGGTTCCTGAAACTTTTGCCTATCCTGCAGTTTTTGCAGGTGCTCCGGACTAACCGGTTAAACCATTTTGTTCTTTACTGTTCAGAATGGTGTGATCACACTTGTGTACCCTTTTCTGTGGTGTTGAAGCATGTAGTTCTTCATGTGTAGAACTTTTATGCAACGATCATGTGACTACATTAACCAGACTCGATTAACGAAGTTCTGTCTTTTTTTACCAGATTGTTTCATAACTGAAAGAAAGGGGTGAAATCTTCTAGAGTTGCGAATAATGAAATGGATAGATTGTTGGGTCAGAAGTTAATTTTTAGTGTTCTGCATATTTGAGCGATGCCCAGCTTCCCTTCTAAGGACATCTGTTTGCTGACTTGGCTGATTCACACTGCTGTACCTCCCGAAGCAAATTCTTCCCTCCTTTCGCATTAGTAGATACTGGCTCTTCTCTCCTCATTGCTGAATCGCTGCAGCTCAGATTTCTGGGTGCTCTCCATGGTCCTGATGAGTGCTAAGTTGCTGCAGTCCTAACGCCGAGCTGTTCTACCCACTTCTGATTCATTAGAGAAGCTCTCTGGACTGATAAAATGCTTAGACTGGGGGAAGGGGCCTGTAAAAAAGCATTTTGCAATGTGATCAGATATTAAATGAAGTATAGACAACAGGGTGCAATTCAACACACGGTTATGGATAAGTAAGAGCTTTGCTACAAGTTATGGCTGCTTTCATCCAGGTTAGAATAGTTAGAAATCTAATAGTCTCCCTTTCCTAGCAGTCTGAGCAAGAGAAGAAGGCAGGAGTTTGCTGATTCAACCCTTATCTTTTTGTGCGATCCTAGGAATTCAGGACAGAGCCTCACTGAGTCAAAGGGAAAGGAATAGCCTGTGGAAAGTTCATGTCATTTTTGCTATTAACTACGCTGTGGCCATCACCATTTACCATCTGGTGTTTACCAAGGAGCATCTAACTCTCAAACTAAAAAGTATCTCCTCTTTCTTGTAACTGGGTGTAGGATTGTGGCCTCTTGTTTCTGTTAAGGAGACAGTATTTGGGAACTCTGTGTACCATTTCCAGTCTTTCAAGTAAGGAGTAGTGCAGTTCTGATCTGGGAGTTCAACCGAGGAGAGCCCAGAGCATACACTCTCTTCATCCCTCCTGACAGCGCCCCTCTGCTGGTGAGGGTGTTGCCAAGTGACCAGTTGAGCTTGAAAGTAAAAGAAACTGCTTTATTAAACAGGAGCAACCTATCCTCCATGGGCGAGGGATCCTCTCCTTCTAGCAGCTACTTCTCTGCCACACAGCTTCTGAGAGGAGAACACATTTCCCCTTCAGGGGGGTGTTAAATTTCTCATGGTCCAGTCTCCTCTGTGATGATTGGCCTTCCTTTTCCCTCCATTTTTCCTTATTCCAATCCTAAAGCTGGGGAGGATCTTGAGAAATGTAGGCCTTCAGGGGAATTGGCTCCCAGGCTTATTGGAAATTTATTGGAAAACCTCCGGCTTCCTTGAGGCCTACAGGCCCAGGGCCGAGACAGAAGCTAAGGCCCTCCTTTGATGTTGCTTCCTAGCACTGCGTTTCAGAGGTTGACTGCCTCTGAATGTGAAGGTAGTATAGCTGGTAGCTATTGGCGGTATTGTCCTCCATGAATGTGGAATCTGCTTGTGGCCATCACTGTCTCTGCTGGTAGTGAATTCTGTAATGTAATTATCTACTGAATAAAGAAGTATTTGTCTGTCCTGTTACCTATCACCCATCAGCTTTATTGGGTGCCCTGAAGTTATAGTATTATGGGAGTGGTAGAACAAGCTCCCTCTGCCTACTTTCTCAGCCCCATGCATAATATTAAAAAACTCTTATCATGTCCCCCCTTAGCTTTCTTTTTTTCTGAACTAAAAAGTACCAGACTCCTCATCCTTTCCTCATAGGAAAGATTCTGCAACCCCGTGATCCTCTTTGTTGCCCTCTTCTGTACTTTTTCGAGCTCTGTAGTATCCTTGTTGAAATACGACAACCAGAACTGTACATAATATTCCAAATGCAGAAACAACATGGAGGAAAGTGTGTGGGCCTTTTCCTCCTTGAGTTTCACGGTAGGTGACGGGTAGACCAGAATCCACCTGTGCTCTCCTTTACGGAGAGCTTGGTTTCCCTCCTTTCCCAGCAGGCTTTTTCAGAATGCCGCAGCCATGACGCCCTGCGTGTATCTTCCAGAAGAGCCCAGTGGAAGGCAAGCACCCTTCCCTTTCCCAGAATCTCTGCACATGCTGGAAACATTGGAAAGGATCAGTGACAACCATAAATAATGGTTTAGCTGTTAAGTTGTGGCTTTCCTGATTATGATAATGCAGGGAGATGATATATAATACTGACTTTCAGCTACCACCTCTCTACAAACTATAAATCAGTTTCTCAGTCTCATAGAGAGAGAAGCAGTGTAGATACGACTGGCTTCACCAGTATATCAGCTAGAGCAGCCAGTCTGTCTTTCAATTATCCTCAGATATCTGATAAACCATCTGCTCCCAAATATTTTTTTTGCCAAGTGTCCCAAAGGCTAAGCTGAGATGTACATCCTAGCTTTCCAAGGGATTCTGGAACATCTGTGTTTTTGGGTCCCTCCCCCCTCTTCTTATCTCCTTGTAGTTCATACAAACTGTCACAGCGGAGGTATCTGTGTTGCTATCAAATGCCAGCCCTGCTAGCTTTGTGGGACTTTCTACCTCTCCCCGACCAGATGTGAGAAGGGGCTACAGCTCTGTGATGGAGTACACCCTTTGAACATAAGTCCTTACAGGAAGTAGCAGCTATTGAGAGAGAATTTTCTCTGTGTGGGAACTGACGCATTCTCCTGCTAGAAGAACTGGGCTGCATTAAGCTGCTGGATAGAACTGTTGTCTGTCTTTGTATAAGGCAGCTTTGTGTATTTGCCAAGGATGACCTTTCTCCTCTGGTTGCAGCAGTAGCTGTGAATCACAAAATCTTGGAGGCCACAGATCATCCACCTCTAGACTTTATACTTCGGCGTCCTTGAGTTTGACACACATGTTGTCCAAAGGCAAGCCTTTGTCTTGTGAAGCATCCTGGAGGCTAAATTTTGCTTTGCTTATCAGCCACATTTTCATCCTGTTCCCCCCCCCCCAGGCATTTAGAGTTGTTTAGAGGAAACTACCCCCCCTTTTTTTATTGGGCAGCCACATAGATTAGACGTCAACTTCTTGTCCCTCCCGTTGAGCTTGTTCCCGTTAGAGAGCTGTCAATTACATCTGATTTCCTATCATAGTTACCTCAGCAAATAAAGTATCCAAGCTGAGCATACTCTATGCAATTCTGTGCTTTTCACAAAGATCAGTTTGTATGTTTGCAAAATATTTTATTTGTTTTATTCTAATTTAGTTTACGATATTTATAACCTGCCTTTCTGACCTCACCAGTGCCACCAGGGCAGCTAACAAATTAATATCTATATTCTGTATGCACAGGTATGTGACAGTTTTTGTTTCTGCCTGCCACCACATACAAATCTAATGCCTATGAACATCCATATATTAACATGCAACATGGCTAATTCTTTCAGTCCTCCATTTTTTAAGCAAAATGATTGTGGGGATGAGGCCATGTTGGATATTATTGCCCTTGCAGTCAGCCTGCAGGCATTGTTTATTTTCTCATATTTTGGCACTCTGAAATAATGTACCTTCTCAGCTTAGGATCTGCTGCAAGCATTAGACTGTTTTTTGTTGTCTGTTGCTCTTCTGACAACTCAGGTTGTTATGTGTTGCTAACCAGCCTTTCAGTGCCAGCAAATCTCATGTCATGTGTAGAAGGTCCCTTATGCATTCCGGTCACGTCAAAAGAAATAAATCATTGAGGCAGCTAAATCATGAGGACGAGCTGCAGAATATATAATGTTTTTTGAACGTCTTCCCTGTGGTACATACTCTGGTTGCTATGGTGCTTTTTCTCTATATCTAAGAAGACGGATAAGCAAGAAAATCAACCTTTACTGTACTTGGCAAAATAGTTACTGGTGGGAAACAAGAAAGATCCTCCAAGAAAAGGCTTGTGAACAGCAAATTGCTTTCCCCCCCATTTGTGATGATGCCCTACACATATTTTGTCTGACCTCCTTTATTCACAGGTTTATGCAACGCCTAAATCCAAAGGTCAAATTTGCGTTATTCATTACCTCTGGTTTACTGTGAATTTGTAAGAGGTGTTTTGTATACCCAGGGCTCTGCTTCCTATCCAAAGCGTAAATGAAGCTAATCGGAGTGTCGTAATGAATGCATGTGGTTCAGCAAACGATATTGTACCAGTCTCAAGCAGACAAAATGATTACCTAACCTGTCACTTGTTTCTCATGCCTAAAGCTTAGTTTTCATAGAGCTGAGTTATGTTTGAGAGTGGAGGAAAGAGCTGTGGAAGCATTTTGCGTGTCCCAAAGGAAAAAAAAATTGCTTTATTCCCCCCCCCCCCCGTTCCATTTTAGGTGGCAGGAAGAAGAGAGTCCCTGGCTGGTAAGCAGTTGTTAGACATTGCCCTTAACATTTTACTAGAAGAGAATTTCACACATAGATTCTGGTAGGTGAACCTGTATCTTTGCTGCTAAGGTTAAAACATTGCTGCATTTCCCGCTAGAGATGTTCAGGGCATTGTTCAAAAATAGAGAACTGGAACAGTAATAAAAACACTTTTAAAAATCACAACAAACAGTCCCTTTAAGCAAGAAAATGCTAAAACCAGCAGCCAGTTAATGTCCACCTTACCTCAGCAAATGTTTGAGAAAATCGTCTTCCCCTGGCCAGTGGAAAAGAGTTTAGGGACAAGCCATCATACGCTTTCTGAGATTCCAAAGAGTGGGCGTGATATAAGTGGCAGTGGAAGGTTTTGACATGTGGGGAAAACTTTCTAAATTTATCCTTGTGCAGAAGTCAGTCAGTCCTGCTTTATTCAACAAAGCTTACTCTGCATGCAATCGCAGCCTACATGTTTTAAATACAGTGGTTGATATCCAAAGACCAGCTGGCATATGAGCACTCACTTCAATGATAACAAAACAGTTGATGTGTCACGTTGATACCCCCCTGCGTTCCTTTTACAGCACACCCTCTGCAAACACCCACAGTTTCGGGAAGGTGCTTGAAGATTAATGCATACCGAATTCCCCCGGCATCTCAAAGAGGCGGTCATCCATCCGCTACTTTAAAAACCCATCCTTAGACAAAAATGATGTTGCCAATGATCGCCCAGTCTTTAATCCACCCTTTCTGGGCAAAGTGGTTATGAGAGCAATAGCTCACCACCTCCAGACCTTCATGGACAGCTCTGGTTCTTTAGACCCGTTCCAGTCTGGTTTTAAGCCAGGCTATGGGATGGAAACTGTTCTGGTGGCTCTAATTGATGACCTCCACCTGAATGTAGACAAAAGCCATGCTTCCTTGTTGCTCTTCCTGGATCTGTCTTCAGCCTTTCACAGAATCACAGAGTCGGAAGGGGCCATACAGACCTTCTAGTCCAACCCCCTGCCCAATGCAGGATGAGCCTAAAGCATCCCTGTTAAATATTCATCCAGCCTTTTCTTGAAAACTGCCAGTGAAGGGGAGCTCACCACCTCCCTAGGCAGCTGATTCCACCTTTGAACTACTCTGACCGTGAAAAAGTTCTTCCTAATATCCAGCCGGTACCTTTCTGCATGTAATTTAAGCCCCTTCCTTTGAGTCCTATCCTCTGCTGCCAACTGGAACAGCTCCTTGCCCTCCTCCAAATGACAGCCTTTCAAATATTTTAAGAGAGCAATCATGTCCCCCCTCAACCTCCTCTTCTCCAAACTAAACTTTCCCAAGGCTCTCAGCCTTTCCTCATAGGGCTCACTCTCCAGATACCCCTAGAGTCTTTGACACAATAGAACACGCCATTGTGCATTTGGAGGCAGAAGTAGGTATCAGAGGATGCGCCTTGGACTGGTCTAAATCATTCCTCATGGGAAGAACTCTCAAAGGATTGCTATTGGAGACCAGCTGGCCTCAATGTGGGAATTATCTTGTGGAGTTCCACCAGGCACAGTCTTATCCTGCATGTTATTCAACCTCTGTGTAAAATCTCTAGGAGAACTCATTTATAGGTTTGGAACTGGATACCAACAATATGCAGATGATGCCGCGATCTATGTCTTGTTATCCAGATCGCCTGTTTATGTAGTAGAGCTACTGAGTTGTTGCTTGACAACTGTTGTCAGTTGGATGAAAGCAAACAAATTGAAATTGAACCTAGAGAAGCTGAAAGTGATGCTGGTTGGAAAAGCAGAAATCTTGAGGGACACTGTGCTTCCAACCTTTGATGAGGTTCAGTTGACCATGACTGACTCAGCTAAGAGCCTAGGGGTTAGACTACATCCAGCGCTGCTGCTGGAGAAGCAAGTAAATGCCGCTGCAAGGAAGGCCTTCTCACAACTCTGACTAGCCTGGAAGATGTCCCCTACCTTGACATGGCTGATCTGGCCACCTGAATTGATGGCACTGCCACATTGAGACTAAACTGCTGTAAAGCTCTCTGTGTAGGTCTCCCCTCAAAGTCGACACAGAGACTCCAGCTTGTCCAGAACGCTGCAGCTTGTTTACTGTCAGGATATCACTCCAATTTTGCAGTCACTCCGTTGGCTGCCCATCGGTTACCGGGCTCAATTCAAGGTCATGACTATCACATTCAAAGCCCTGCATGGCCTTGGTCCTTCATATCTGTGCATCCGCCTCTCCCTCTATGTTCCACCATGGCAGCTTTGCTCATCTGAACAGGGCCTTCTGCAAGGACTGCCCTGCAGTTGGGCAAAATCAACATCTGTGGTAGCCCTGACCTTATGGAACGGCTTGCCTGAGGAGGTCAGGAAAGCACCCACTTGCCTGGGTTTCCTCAAACTATGCAAAACTGAATTATTCAGGAGGGCTTTCTACCCAAATTATAGGACTGTGTTGAAAGACATGCATTGAGACTGTATGCTACTCTGTTGAGTACTGTCTGCTGATGTAGACATGTGCCTACTAGGGAGTTACCATGTTGCTAAACATGCCATGTAAGTTACTTATGCTTTGTTCCTAAAGATTTCATCTCTGTGCTTGGCTTTATGCTTGTTTTTCAGATTTTCTGCTCCTATACCCTATGGTATCTCTTTCCCTGAATGTCCTAATTGTTGTTCATTATTGTACTTTGCTCAGTGAATGTCCTTGCTGTTAATTATATTGTATTTTCACTTGTACTGTGTATCATGCCTTGGATCTCAGTGAGAAAAGCGGACTATAAATAATAATAAAACAATAATTCTATATACTCTTCTGCCCCTTTTATGACCATCTTTGCTCACCTTTTGGGCAACCCGCAGCTACCACTGTACCAAGGTGCTGGGAAATGAGAGTCTTTTTGGTTTTAACTAGGAGCTCAAGACTGCTGAAAGATGAGTCTCTACAGCTGATACAAGATTCGGACACTAAATATTGGAGGCTGACAAAGGGAAGGAAAAAAGCTTCTCTAAGAAATCCTGCAAGAACAAACATACCATTATTGGAGCTTTTGCTCATTTTTTTAAAATAACATTGGTTCTCAACTGTGAACAATATCTTAAGGGGAAGTGTGATTGTGGGCTGCTTCTCCAAGAACAGTATTTCTCCAACCTTAATTGAAATATTAGGTTGCTACCGAGTATATTCATCATTGAGCAAGGTGTTAAAAAGCTTTTATCGGCAGAGTTTTAAAGTTTGATCAGTTGGCCAAGCAACATCTTAACTACAGCCCCAAACCAGACCCTTCTCTTTCCCTTGTCAGTATATGTAAGCAAGGCATGTGGTCACAAACTTAATTCCCTGTCTGTCCAGACCGTGAAATGTATATTCTAGGTCATGGCCATAAGATCAGACTGTGTTAGGTTTCAAAGCTTCAAGCACATAGCCTTAATGATTGTTTAAGCTTTTCAGTCCACTAAATCATTTCCTAGAAAAGCTTCTCTGCTTACCCCTCCTTCCATTCTTACTATTGAGATCTTGGATTCAATAAGAAGACTCAAATAAGGAGTTGGTTCTATTTATAGTTTATGGGTTTTCTTTCTGGACTTTTTGTTTAGAGAGAGCATGTGAGAGGTTCCATTTTGAGACGGCTTGATCAGGAAAAGAATTTTGCAACTAAGTTTTGAGTAAACTCTGATTCCTAGACAAGTAATGAAGACACACCCACCATTTAATCATTTTCTGCTTTTAACTTCTTAAAAATTCTGAGTTTCTTTAAAATAAAACTCTGATTTTTACATATAACTGGCTGTGATTTTTTTTATACTTTACTTAGACTACCTCATCCGGATTTGGCTCATGCTGTTAGGATAATCTCTGGTAGTACTGTGCCCATTTGATTTTTTTTTTTAAATAGAAGAATTAATCAAGTTTTGGACTGCTGGTTTGGTGAGGGAAATGAGGAGCTGGGGGTTATACAAGAAATAGTCCTGTGTACGCCCTTCCTCGTATGACTGCTTTGGCATTTCAAATCCTAGTAAAGCAGAAAACTTACATTACAATCCTTATCCTTCTAAACTCATTGATTTCCATTGATTTAGAAGGGTATAACTCTGTTTAGGATTGCATTGCTAGTTCCTACTGATGTCACTGTAAACACAACTATATTTAAGGATCTTTTGTGTTGGTGAAGGAAGATGCGATGCTCTGTTGTCCTGATCCCTGAACTACAAATAAACCCCGTTACATCTGTAACAGCTGTTTGAATCACATCCAGGTTGTACAGCATCATTCCCTAGAATGCTTCGTGTTCTGTCTTAAAAATTGTCCTCTTTTCTAAGGCATTAATTTATGGTTTTAGCAGAATTAGGAAAGGCATCTTAAAGTTAAAAATAGACTAATCCATTTTATAAATAGTGTGCTTTTGTTGCAGGGTTTCTACAAGCAAGAATTTGTTTTTATAAAATAAAAAGTCATTGAAAAGATATCAGATATAGCTGTACTCTTGTTCCTAAAGAAGATCTCCAGTGTCATAATTTTAAGATGGAGGAGTAGTATATCTTTTGAAGGTACCCACCAAAATGAATGTTCTCTTTCTTGAGCTATCTTTCTAAAACACAGCGCTTTCTTAGTACCTGCTGTAAGTTCCCTGTGACCTCTACTCTCTTTTTGGTGCTGTGGTTGTGGCAAGACTGATCTTGTTGATTCCATTTTGAGTGGTTGCAGCTGTATTTCACTAAACCAAACCACCTCCAGAGTACACCTAACTGGATCGAGTAATCCTACTCCGTGTGCTCAGGACCGCAGCCAAAATCTGTGAACTCCATTTTAATGTGGAATAACGACAGCACTGAACAAGTCCTTCCAACCTCATTCTTCCTTTCTCTCTGGTTTATATGCTGGTGTTGCTGCATTGAGACACAGGTGTGCTTACTGCTGCAAGCATATTGATTTTGGGTTAATAAATGTGGCATTTCAGTCCTAAATGCTCATGGGACATTTGGTAATCATTATGAACCTTTGCTTTCACCAAGATCAAGATGCTTTGAGCATGCAAATAGCTAAGGGGTTCTCCTTCCTTTTTAAAAAAAAACTGGTTTAGCTGTTTATTTAGTTAGGGAGTTTATGAAAAGTTGCTGTGTGGGAGCTTCACGTGTGCAGGTCTGAAGAGTGGCAGTGAAGAATTCATGATGTACATTAGAATACCCTGCCAACTTTTTCTTTTTCAGGCTTTTGAGGTAGCAGGGGTATGACTCTTGCCACTTCCTTTCACCTTCTTTCCCATCATCTTATTCTCCTGTCAAAGACTTGGTGCCTTGAAAACGGAAACTCGAACAAATTCAAAAGGTGTGGCTTTATACTACTGTTAAAGGCACAGACTTTCTGGAAGAAAGGAAAAAAGCTGATTAAAGAAACTTCCTTTTTGCATGAGTTTGAATTGGTTATTCAATTAATTTACATATGAACAAAGCCACGGTTTTGACAGAAAAGATGATGTGTGTATGTGTTTCAGCAGGCACCATCTTAAGAGGAATTCTCTCCTGTGAGAAAGAGAAGGGAGAATGCCTCTTCTGTGGTGGCAGGGGCTGTCGGTGCTTTGTGTAGCTGTATTTACAACAATTGAGTATTTTTTTTTAAGTTAGCTGGTTATTCAGGGGACACATTTTAGTTGATAAGATAGTTAAATTAATACATTAAATGTTGCAACCCTTTTTAGAAAAGGTTGCACCCCAAAGGTGTCAGCTTCATTTGAATGTGTTCTGTGAAGGTGTCCTGGTTGTTGACATTCTCTGAGGTCAGGGCATTTAAGCTGTGTTGACATTGTGGGTTATAGAGTCCGAATATCAAAAATCAAACATCCCTCACTTTCATTCTTCCATTCACTAGGTATTCCACACTTCTACATATTTTCCCTATACAAGCCTTATTGTGTCAGCATCTGAGGTGTATCTTTGTGCCCTGCACACAGGGTGGGCATATCATTGGTGCTTGGGAATAGTCGGCCAGGGGTAATTTCATAGAAAAAGAGCTGGAGGAACTTATTAGCATAACACATTAGCATATGCCACGTCCTTGACATCACCGGAAATGTGTCATTGGCATAACTGATTTGCATATGCCTCACCTCCTGACATCACCTATCCTGGCTGCTTTGGACCCCATCCTGGTCATTCAGGGCCAAAATTGGGCCCAAAATGGCAAAAAGGGGCTGAAAAGGGGGCCAAAATGGCTGAGTCAGGTGGGCGGGGCTACCTGACATGTGGCCTCTTTGGGGAACTGCCAGAGCTGCGTTTCTGCACGTTCCCCCTTGAAATGAGCCCTGGAGTTGGCACAGTTTTGTGTCTCTTTGGGTTTTTGCACTTTGTTTTTTCAGGAGAATGTCCTTTTATGTGGTGCTGTTCTTCTGCTTCAGCTAAACAAGAACACGTTAAATGTGTGATTCAGACCACCCCCAGGAGAGATTTCATTCAAGGGCACTTGCTTGACCCCAAAGACCCTGTTCTAAGTTCATTCCCAGACCTGCTGACTTAGGAATTGACTGAAGCTCTTTATGGGAAGGACTAAGGAAATGCTTCTAACCAAATTGAATAGACCTGTTGCTCACCCTTCTCTCACAAGCTTTTCCATCAAGGAAGCAACTTGGCATCTATCCGTCATCTCCTCTTTTGGCTATCTTTGCAAAAAGAGGAAGAGAGCAGTTGGTATTATCTGAGTTAGGCCCCTCAGCTGTAATGTGGGCAACAATGCTCAAAATCGAGAACCTGCTGCTTGTATTTTCCCACTAGGGTCCCTGGATAATGGAGCTGAGTGCTTGCGCTTGAAACCAGAGCTAGGATCAGAGTGGGAATATGTAGTATAGCAAAACATTTTTTCTCCTTATCAGGTAAAAGATAAAAAGCCAGGCTCCTACTATTGATATTGGGCTTGACTTATCCAGAGACTTCACCATGCCATCCAGTTCACAGAAGTTGATGTGGCATAGCCCTGTTCCCTTCTGTACCTGAAGAAAAGTCTGAAGTCTAAGTGCACACAGTCCCAGGTAGCTCCCTACACTTTGATCTGCCCTCAAGCCACAACATTTTACATTCATGAAAGGTTGGGGTCTTAAAATGATGCTGAAACTGAGGTAGTATGGTGTGAAGCTCAACCTGTGTGGTTTCCACTCCAACTCTCTACCTGACAAACTTTACCCAAGTGGCTTCTGAAGGCAATAAGTTCAGCACCCATAAGGAGGAGAGAAAAATAACACCAACTTTTATTTAGTTCCAGGGATAAGGGAATAAGATGGTTCCGAAAAGCAGATAGAAACAATTTACAGGTGTAACAAAGTTTTGCTGGGCCCTTTAATTTAAGAGGTTACAATTGATAATGTAGGAGTGTAAAGAGCAGTAAGCGGTAAAGTTTGTATTCTTGAGGTGAAGATTGGTTTTCCCTCAACCTCAAGATTCTCATACTGTAATTGTGAGCTCCTCTCAGAAAATGTAAATCTTTCTCTAGATTCCCTCAGAAATTGGGGCTTTGAGATAACTACAGTCTCTTCCTCAAGCTAGCCTGCTTTATTACAAAAGACAGGTTCTGAGACGTCCAAAGTCTCCTGAGAGACACATGCTTCCTCTCTTCCTCCACAATGTGTTCTTGTTTAGAAAAGCAACTGCAAAATCCCCTTAGCATCTGCAACCTTGTAGTGTTTAAGCCAGCCTTCATTCCCATGTTACATGGGAATCATCACTTTTTAAAATTCCCAATTGCACAAGCCTTAAGCATTTAAAAAATCACTCCTCTTTTCCAAGACAGTAGACGGCACTTTTTGTTTTGCCAAAAGAAACTTATTTTTTTACACACCCAGAATTAAAAAGTCATTCTCTTGAAAGTAAGCCCCGTAGAATGAGGCACTAAAAGTATTCTTCAAAGATACTGAAAGAAGGATTTTTCCTCCTAAAGACTCTCCTGAGTATTGGCTTGAATTCTCACTTCACGGATTATCTTTGGCAGGATGCTCGTCCAGGTGTGCCTCTACTTCTATTGCAAGTGCTTGTGGCGTTGCCTGAAATTTGTAGTGAGGAAACTAACAGGACGGTGTGAGTTACAACGGATCTGCTACAGCACAAAGCCTGGAGCTGGCAGGACTATGAAAATTGGTAAGGGATTGCCAAGCAGCCCTTGATTTTTGCCTTAATTTTTGTTGAGAGTCACAGCTGTTTTATTCTCCTCCCACCTACGTACACTATAATATTATTTTGTCTTTGTTAACCTGAAAACTGTGCTTTATGAGAATCATTTACTAAATGTTTTGCGCTGTTTTTATGCTCTTAACTTTTTTTGTAGTTTTTAACCATTTTTATGCTGTGTTCTCTGTAGAGGCAGCATATACATTTTATAAATAAAATCAAATCTTAAAATCCTCAACATGTTTCAAAATGTTTTCTTGACAGAAACATCTCTGAGGAGTTCAAAAAATAAGGTAAGTAAAAGTCTGTTTATGACATAGTTTTCTGTCTCATATTATTCCAATTGTCTTCCCATTGGTATTAACTAGAGATGGGCATGAACCGAAATACGAACCAAAGTTCGGCACGAACTGAGTCGGTTCATGGTTCACGAACCAGCAGTTTGTCAGAGCCCATTTCTGATGAACTGTCACGAACTTTAGGCCGATTCATTTGGTTCATTTTTCGGTTTGTCACTGCAGACAGCTTGGCGCCGATCAATCAGTTTCCTAGGCAATGGGGGGTGGGCTTTCTGCAGACCGTCTGCTGACCCCGAAGTGACTATTTGCTGGCCTGGAGGGGATGTTTTCACGAACCAAATGAACCGGTTCGTGAACCGGGACAGGTTCATGAAAATTCGTGGTTCGTGAAACGTGACAAACCATGAACCGCATGGTTCGGGGTTTTTTCCTGGTTTGTGCCCATCTCTAGTATTAACAGATTAAGCAGTCTTACAAATAAGCCCCCCTCAAATTTCTAAGCCCTCAAGAAGTTTCACGGGGCTTCTTGCCCACGTATCTATCTTAGCCATTTGAAACATGCTGGAATGAACAAAAAACACACAAGTGTTTTAGGATCTGCAGCCACATCTCTGCCTAGAGGGAGTGTTAACTTGTCATGGTCTGTCATAGGATTGGCTGGACTAGTTGTTCTTTTGCAAGGAGTTTTGGAAGCATTCCAAAATTCAGTTCCAAAGGAGCTGCTGCTGCATTAATCCACTGCAGCACAAAACAAACAGGAATCTGGCAGCATTAACATTTTATTCCAGCATAAGCTTTTGTGGACTACGGTTCACTTCCTCAGATGCAATGTAGTGGGCTCTACATGAGCAGACATATTTGTGTGAGGTTTTTTAAAAATGCTGAATCAGGGAACTGTGAAACACAGGAAGTATGGGGTGAGATACAGTTATGTAAAATTCATATATAATCAAGTAAATTACCCAGACCATTCATAATAGCGGTAATTGTCCATCTCCAGCCAGTTAATACTCAGTTAGCAAACACATATAATAGTGAAGGAAGCCAAAAGCTTTCTTCAACCCTGGGGAGGGTGGCAAAGATAGGGTGTTAAGAAGCAGTTTCATGCTCCAGTCTCTCCCCTTACTGCCCTCCCTTTTTTTTGCTGACAGTGGTGACTTGCAGTGTAATCCTAAAGAGAATGACACCCTGGTAAATTCATTGAAGTCATTGGGTGTAGAATGGTGCAATTTTGCATAGGATTGCACTGCTAGAGTTCATTTTGTGCCTTCCTGCAATGTACATCTCCTTAATCCTGTATGATGATGATGATAGATTTATATACCACCCTTCAAGACAACTTAATGCCCACTTAGAGCAGTTTACAAAGTGTGTTATTATCCTCACGACAGTCACCCTGTGAGGTGGGTGGGGCTGAGAGATCTCCGAAGAGCTGTGTCTGACCCAAGGTCACGCAGCTGGCTTCAAGCGGAGGAGTGGGGAATCAAACCTGGCTCTCCAGATTAAGAGTCCTGCCGCTCTTAACCACTACACCAAACGGGTGTACTTTGTATGTAAATGTCTGCCTAATAAACACCCACTACATTGAATCTGATGAAGCGGGCACTAGTACACAATAGTTTATGCTGGAATAAACTTTTCTTAGTCTTTAAGGTGCCACTAGACTCCTGTTTGTTTTTTCCAAAATGTGATCCTCCTCCTGCAGGCCAAAGTTATGCAGTCCCTTCTGTGGTCCCTCCCTGGTCTTTGACACCTCATTCCACCGCATGTGTGAACCAGGCCTTAGGCTGTCATTTGCACATTTCATAAAATAAAAGTCTGGTGGCACCTTAAAGATGAACAACGTCTATTAAAATATGAGCTTTCATGAGTCACAACTCCCGTCAGATATCCTGATATGCATTTGCATGAAACGTATCTTGCTGTGAGAACATCTGTATCTGGGAAATAGCTGGTTTTATTTTAAAGAGAAGACTGAATTTTTTTTTGGTGTGGCTGTTGTTTTGGTGCCTACAAAGTGATAACAGCCAAGGAAAGAAAGCTTGGGGGGGATACTCTGAGGGCCAAGCTACAAGTGACGAATGACACTTGAACGGCAAGTGTATTTCTCCCTGTTCACTTGCCCTCCACTTGCGCTCCACTCAATCCACTTGCCGTTCAAGTGTCATTTGTCACTTGTAGCTTGGCCCTCAGAATCCGTTAGCGGCTTGGTCTCATTTTTCTGATTATAATACAGATGGCCTGTTGAGGTTTAGTTGGGGCTCCCCCCTCACTTTGCTTATGTTTTCCCCTGTTATAAAAGGGAGGTTACTTCCCAGAGACAAAGCCAAGCTTTCCTAGTTGCCCTTCAATGTTTCATTTAAATGCAGATGAAACGTTGCATTTCTGTGCCAGATATGGCAAAAGAAACTATTTCTTCTGAATTATTGCCCCCCCCCCAATGATTTGAATGCAGTATGTAAATAGTGTTTCTGTTTCTTCAAATGTTTCACTTCAAACATTTTAGGGCTGCTTTTAAAAAAAATTTAAGTGTATTCCCCACCATGTGAAAGTGGTGACCCCAATAATGCAAAGTGAGAACGTGGCAAACTCATAGTAGAGTTGCACAAGGACACTTGATAGGGAGCCAGACTTGTCTAAACGTGGATCTGCCATCAGTTGAATGTATGAAACCATCTTTAAATCTCCAGTAAGAGGTACAGATTCCTGAGCACTGCTTGGAATTGTTGGCAGTAGAGAGAGGAAGGGGAGTGGAAAGGATGCGTGAAGCATTAAGTGGCCTTGGAAATACTTTAGGCAGGGTGGGGAGAGAGATAGTAGAGCATAGGAAAGAAACAGTTTTCTTGTTTTCCTGGCCACAATCCAATCTTTTAAAGAGACCCAGATTCAAATCCAGACTCTCAGGGGGTTCTCCAGCAAGCCAGAATTTTTCACCCTGTCTTTGGTTTGGGTGAAAACTAGTTTATATGTGATTGTGGAGAGGCAAAATAACTGTGGGACATGCTCATAATGCCTCCTTTAAACTGGGCCACCATTCATACAAAGCAGAGAGGCTTGATACCTAGCTGCGTTACAGGGGTTGCAATCCATGTTTAAAAGAGGCGTTGTGCAGATGCAAAGTCCCATGGGTATGTTCTTCCTCCTCTCCAGTGTCCTGTTTGAATCACACCAGAGACAGACATTCTGAAGTGTAGTTGAATGAGATCAGACCCGCTGTGGAGTGTAATGATACGGAGACTGTTGAATATTTTTTTTCCTTGAAAAGTGAATGGTTGCCTCTATCGGCCATCACACCATTTAAATCAAATGTTCTGCAGAATAATCCATGCAGATTGCAACCTTAACCATTTCAAGCTGAGTGGTAGCAATCTTTGTTTGAATAGCATTTTCCAACGTGCTAGGTAGTCTTTGTATCGTCTTCAGCTTGCTTTTCCTCTCAACACCCCTGTGATGTAGGCCATTTCTAATCTCATTTGGCGGCGTGGAGGGAGGCTGTGATGTTGAAGAGTATCCATTGAGCTGATGTCCACTTGGTGAACAGTGGTGTTAGTATATCAATAAGGCTGCCTGTTTTTAGAGCGCTGGATATATAAACATGCTCGATTCGGCAGAGTCCTATTTCTTAGTACCACTTGCAAAAGGTTACTCAGTTGTTGTCTGAAAAGTTTTTCACTTTTCACAGAAGTAACTGTGATCTCTTAATTTTTTTAAAAAAAATCTTTTTTTTCCAGTTGCTGCAGAGTTCGATTAGTGTTCATCCAGATGCAATTGAAAAAACCATAGATGCTATCATGGACCTGAAAAGGATTAATCCAGATGTAAACCCACAGTAAGTGGAGAGTGGCAGGAATGTTATCTAATTGTGTGTGTGTGGATTTTTGTGCTCTTCATTTCTTTGGAGACTCTTAATTGGAACCCACCAAACATCTCCCCCTTCCCCCCACCCGACAACAGCATAGCCTATAGATTGTTGCTCCCCTCCTCCATTTTATCCTCCCAACCACCCTGTGAGGTGGGTTAGCTTTTCTTGGCATGTAGAGGACAAGTCCATCAGTTACTAAATGAAACCTCCATTTTCAGAGACAGTATACCTCTGAAAGTCTGTTGCTGGGGGGGTGTAACGAGCTTTTGCCCGTGTCTGAAACTAAGCTTCTACTAGCCAAAAGAAAGATGTATCTTTCTCTTGGAAAGCTTTCAGCAATTAGTTCTCAGACCTGTCAAACAGATAAGTTCTTTGAACCACCTGTTTATCAGTACATTTATTTATATAGGGTTCAATATTGCTTTGCAACTCTTTATCAAACACACAGACACCTGTCTAGAGTTTATTTCACTTTATTGAAAATACACCCTAGTTTTTTAATGAAGCAAGTAATCAAAATATAAATGGCTATTAATATAAATCCTATAAAAACAGAACATAGAAAGGCAATAAGAAATAAGTTTGCTAACATTTCTTAATAAATTCCAAGTTTAACATAATCAAAGTTTCTATGAAATGCATAGGTAAAAATAAGTTCTCACCTAAATTCTCTCAAGAGATTTCTTCCATCAGAGCTCTGCCATTCTGTCTGAGTTTACAATTTTATACATCATCATATGCAAATATCTAAGGTCTTTTTGTGATAGCAAATATCTAAGGTTTGTTTGTGATAGCACAAACAAACGATAATTGGTCTGATGCTTCATTGAATATTCATAGTTTCTACTGTACAACCTTCCAATTAGTAAAAAATTACATTATACTCAAACTTGCAAAACAAAACTATAAATCTCTGAGAAGTGTCAGAAAAAGTTAAGTTGAGAGATCACCATTGGTTGAATCTCCAACAGAGGAACATTAATCTCGATAAAGTCCACTATTTTAATTAACTGTCAAAAGATTGAAGCACACCTGTTAGAATTACCTAACACATAGGAAAAAACACACAGACGGTTCATGCAAAGTCTGAATGTTCATCTAGAATACAAGTGCTTGGCCTAGTATTGCTCACTATTGATTATTGTCATGTGCTTTTATCTATATTGGTGCAACAGGGGAGCAACAGCAGGCGAGGCTTGGGTTTTCTGGGGGCATCTAGTTGGTTACTGTGGAAGGTTAGGTAGATCTAGTTGCCTTAAGATGGCCAGCATAGAATGTATTGCAGTAGTATTTCATGGCAACATGGATCAGTGAGGCTAGACAAGCAGCATCAAGAAGAGGTAGGGAGAGGTTTTGAATCGGAGTTAGATGGGAAAAGGTATTCTTGGCAACTTACCTCCCTTCCCAAAAGCAGAGCAGAGTGCAAGAGCAGCCCCAAACAGTTCGCTTGCCCTAAGAGAATCACTCTGACCCCACCTTCCTAACTTGATTGTCTCCTAGTTAATAGCACCGCAACTGTTTGAGGCTCCAACTTATTTAGATTCAGCGTCATGTTCATTCGTCACAAACCACAGGAGATGTGGTTGTTGGCATTCTCGTTGTCTTTGCTTCTCCTTCGTGTATGGGTCTGGCGCCAGGATTTGACTGTCAGCCTGCATGTGATTTTTATGTCATATGCTTCACACCTCAGAGCACGCACTTTTTTAGCGACAAAACTTCACCCGCAAATGCCAGCTACTTTAGAAGGTGACAGACGAGCCCACTTCTGTACGTGTTAACTCTGAAGACAGCCTTACTGAGTTGCAAAGAACATCCTCTTAAGATTGCAGCCAGAGCACTTAACCCCCTTATTCCCTAGTGAGGAAAAGCTGAAGTACACTTCTACAGTTTTTGAACAAAAGGATAATGGGGTGAAGGTTGATGTTCGAGGCTTTAAATCAGGAGCCAAAGAAACTAGCAGCCTGCCTGCAGTCATCGTTTTGACTGATAAAATTCCAACCAATGTGTAAAATCCAGCAGCCCCTTTGCCAGAATCCTGCCTAAATCCTTCTACAGCCAACATGACAGAACTCCCCTATCCTCAAGCTGTTTTGTTTTTCTTCAGTCCCATTTTTATCACTAGCTATCACCTCATGGGTTACATCTCTCTATTTCAAGCTACATTCCCCCACCCTTATGTCCATAGTTCAGAGGCAAGAAGGAGCTCTTGCCTCTTGCTATGCATGTATGTGTTATCTGTTATGTGCCATCGCCTCCAACCTATGGCAACCCTATGAATGAAAGATCTCCAAAACATCCTATCATTAACAGACCTACTCAAGTCCTGCAAACTGGAGGATGTAGCTTCTTATTATTGAGTCAAACCATTTCATTTTGGGTCTTCCTCTTTTCCTACTGCCTTCCACTTTTCCTAACATTACTGACTTTTTCAGAGAACCTTGTCTTCTCATGATATGATTGAAATACGATAGCCTTAGTTTTGTTATTTTAGCTTCTAGGGAGAATTCAGGCTTGATTTCTACCCACTTATTTGTCTTTTTGGCCATCCATGGTATCCGCAAAACTCTCCTCCAGCACCACATTTCAGGTGAATCAGTTTTCTTCCTGTCAGCTTTCTTCACTGTCCAATTTTCACATCCATACATAGGAATAGGGAATACCTTAGTTTGGATTATCTTAATCTTGGTTCCCAGAAAGACATCTTTATCTTTAAGGATCTTTTCTAGTTTCCTCACAGCTGCTCTTCCAAGTCTCATGCATGTATCTTGTTTGAATTTAAAAAACAAAACAGCCCAACCCACGAAGAAAATGGTGCCCTGCCTGAGCCATTGTTTGTACTGGGATCAACCCTGTCATCTGTTTTAATTCCAGGGCTGTGTCCCAGAATCAGTGAAAGAAAAATGCCTCTGAGCACATGCAGAGTACATTTCCAAACTGCTACAACTTATCTGGCCTCCCCACATACTTAGAATGCAAGTATCCAGGCTTAGTAGGCATCAGGTATGGTCTTAGTTCTCTTCTGAGCCCCCCAGCCCCTGGGGAAGTTTAATCATGACCCTTCCTTGCCACAAAGCAGGTTTTTCACTCACCTCCCAGCAATTTGCTCTGCATTGGGGTTTGAGGGAAGGGGCCCAGCTCCACTAAAAAGGGAGAATTTGGCTGGAGGACAGTGATGAAGGCCGTTCCTTTCTCAAAGGGAGATTTTTTTTTTAATAACATGTCTACAGCGAGAGATGGTGCCAAATCTTTCTCCCCTTCTTTCCTGTCATATGCACTACAGCATAAATGAGCTACAGAGCCTGATTCTAGGAGCCCTAGCAGATTGTAAAATGTCATGGCATATATTTGCCTAGATGAATGCACTTTTTTCTCTTTGGTGAAAAGGTATATTCCCTGTGGAGGCACTGTCAATCATGCAGAGTTCCAGTTGCCAGGTATGGGGATTTAACTTGCTGCTGCTGTTTCCTCTTCCCGCCAGGCTCGGTGTATCTCTGCAGGCCTGCCTCCTACAGATTGTAGGGTACAGGAATTTGATTGCAGAGGTTGAAAAACTACGCCGGGAGCCCTATGATTCCGAGGATCCCCGGCACGAAGAAATGCTTCTGAAGGTAAGTAATCAAACCACGTTAGAGTCGTCGTCTGTATTTACAAGCACCATTTAATAAACCCAAGTTTATTCAGCAAAAGGCTTGACTTGTGCAGTAGCCTATTCTGAGACAGGAGTCAGTTAGGTTCCTTGATGGTCAAATTAGATGGCCTGCTGTAGGGCATATCAGTAGATAGAGGTCTGTTAAAAGTAGCAAAAAATGATCCTGGGTAATCACAGGCTCTTTTCCCCTCTTTTCATATATCTGAACATAGACTGTTAGTAATTCCATAGTGTTAACTCGCTCCTCTGAATCTCCAGCCCGGCCCCTTCCAATCCATTGATTCCTGTTAAATGAGACCTTTCTTATGTTAAAACTCACTGTACTTTATTAAGGCACTAGGTATCCGCTTTGTAACATCAACTTTGTTTTTTCTTTTATGCCTGAAGAGTAGCCCTGTGTAACTCAAAAGCTTGTTCTTGGCACCAAACATTAGTTTTGAACATTAGCTAGAGTTTAAGGTTGCTGTTGTCTTGAACCAACTCAGCTAATAAAGACTTGGTTGGTCTTCAGTGAGCAGAGTTGAAGGGGGAGGGGTGTGTGTAGCTCAAATCATCCCTGCATAAGTAAACAAGTTGCAGATGAGAATGACAGCACAGGAAGTCAACCATCTTATTGATGTTCCTCCCTTATATCTCCCATATGTTCCTGTCCAGGAGTTCAGATTAGACATAGGCACGAACCACCACCACCACCCCAAAAAAAACCCGAACCACGTGATTCATGGTTCGTAGCATTCCACGGAACCTCGAACCACGAACTTCCGACCTTTTCCCATTGTGTGGTTCATGGCATTTCAACCGCCCCGCACCGGCTGCTGAAGCCAGTGGGGGGCATGTGAAACAGACAGCCCCTTTCTTCTGCTGCCGGGCAGCAGGAGAACGGGGCTATCAGTTTCACAGACCCCCATGCCAGTTTCAGCCGATGGGCTGAACCCAGCATGGGGTCTATGAAACTGACAGCTTCTTTCTCCTGCTGCCAGAGTGGCAGGAGAAAGGGGCTGTCAGTTTTACAGACTCCATGCTGGAACCTGCGTGGGGTCTGTGAAACTGACAGCCCCTTTCTCCTGCTGCCCAGGCTGTCAGTTTCACAGACCCTGCACCGGTTCCAGCGTGGGGTCTGTAAAACTGACAGCCCGGGCAGCAGGAGAAAGGGGCTGTCAGTTTCACAGACCCTGCGCTGGGTTCAGCAGATGGGCTGAAACCGGCGTGGGGTCTGTTACACTCTGAACTGTCCATGGAACGGCTGGAAAATTTTGTTTGTTTCGGTGCAAATGAACTGGTCATTCTGTATGGAATTTTGTTCCATGGTTCGTTTTGTGCCCATCTCTAGTTAAGATCCCCTCAACCAAGGAAGCTCAGTTGGTGGGTACACAAGGAGGGGTTTTTTTTGGTGGCAGCCCCACAATTATGGAATAGCCTCCCAGGGAAGTGTGCCTGGCTCTCTCAATCTCTGTCTTCAGAAGTAGTAAAGAGTCCAGTAGCACCTTTAAGACTAACCAACTTTATTGTAGCATAAGCTCTCGAGAGCCACAGCTCTCTTAGTCAGATGCTGTCAGTCCAGGTTCCCTTTCTTGCGGTACCACTCCAGTGCACGCAAACGGTCTCTGACCATCCTCAGTCACTTTGCTCATGTGAAACATCCCTTTGTACAGCCAGATACTGAGCAATTCCCAGGATCAGCGCGGCTTCCCCCCCCCACGCCCCCCACCAGCTGCTGTAAAATTTGCTCCTTGGCTTCTTTTATAGTCTGCCTGGCTTGCTGAGACTTAAGGTGGATTCAGCTTCAAATGATGCAGACTGCTTCTAGCCCTATCAGTACAAGAATCACTCTATTCTTGTATTGCATTTTGCCATTGTCAGTACATAGCCAGCAGTGATGGGACTGCTTAGGGTTACCAATCTCAAGATGGGGTTGATCTGCAGACGATAGGGATCGGTTCCCCTGGAGGAAATGGCAGCTTTGGTGGGCAGATTCTGTGGTGTGATATAGAGGTTATGTCCCTGTTGCTTCCGCTCCCCACAAATCTCCATAAATTTCCCAATGCATATGTGTACAAGGAAAGTGCTTTGAGCTGACCCTAAATGGCCAGAGGGGAGAGCATGAATCGCTACAGTGCATATTCCCATGGACTTTTATGGAGAAGAGATAGTGGCTCAGTTCAGGCATCATGCCAAACCATGGTTTGCATTTCCAGTGTACAGCAAGCAAGTCACAGTTTACAGGCATTTGCAGGCGAGTGCTAAGTGGGGGAGGAAAGCAGGGAGGGGGCACGGTGACAAAAACACATGGACACAGTGCTGGAGGTAAAGAGACCACAACTTTATTGAGATTACAGCTCAGGGAGCAAAGGCGTGCATATTGCACTGATCCGAGCATCAGCTGACCCGACTGCCAAGCCAATGACCCACACGCCCCTTCAAACCCCTGATGGGGGGGACCATGGGATGACAGCCATTGGGATGCCATGTGGGTACACACCCCTGTGTGAATTATCCCCTGCCTCCTGGGAGTGAGGCGGACTGACAGCCCCCAACTGACCATTCACCAGCCATTCCTCACTCCCAGACCCCTTATGGGGATCCCCACAATAGGGAAACTGAGCCTGAAGGCCCTGTTTCCCCCCCAAACGGATCAGTGTCCAATGCCCAATACGCCATCTACTCACTCCAAAGTTGTGACAAAAGGGAGGGCTGGTGGGATACCGCCCCGAGCCAAGTGCTAAGGGGCATGGGCCAGCTTCCCAGACCAAAGGCCTGCACTGGCTGTGCATGGACGTGCTCCCCTAGCCCCTGGTCATTCCCCACCCCTCCACATCACGGCGACCACCAGGCCATCTCCCCACTCGCTTCCCCCGCATCGCCTGCAACCCAGGCCCCCAGTTGAATCTGGGAGCTGTTGTTTCTCTGCTTTTGTTCTCCAGCCCTTTGGCTTTGTCAGCCCACACCAGTTCCTGTGTGCAGCAGCCTTTAAAGGCAGATCAAAGGCAGGACCAGTGACTGGAATCTGCTTGCACAGCACATTCCTCCATTGCAAACCATGCTTCTCTAAGCTGGGCGCTTACTGCTTGCACAAGATGCAACACTTTGTACAGGCAAAAAACAAATGGCTCTGGAGGGATGTCAAACCACAATATGTCTGTTAAGACAATGTCACATTAAACTGTAACTTAATTAAATTGAGCAGTGAGCAGCTGCCAGGAGAGGTTAGCTTTGCTCTTTTCTTGGAATGAGCATCTCAGTTTTATCGGCAGAAAGCAAACTGTGTTGGATGAACTAAATAAAACAATATCCACAAATAACTTGTGGAACTCGCTACTGCAAGGTGACTGCTGGTTGCTAGATGGGTGTGTGAGAAGAGAGAGAACCATTTGAGGAGGAGGTCTGTTATATCAGTGGCCCCTAACTGTAGTAGCCACATGTGGCCTTTGTGTTTAGAGTGTGAAAATGAAATGCTGAATACTGACAGTGGGTAATTGCATGTGATTTTCCAGGGGGGGGGGAGACCGAGAAAGAGGGATCCTGTATAATAGTGCCAGAAAGAAAGTATTAGACTAGATAAATCTTGCAGTGAGAGCAGATCACATCACCTTTATAAAGACACACAAAAAAAATGTTTTTCCAACGTAAATACAAAGTGAATACAGAAATAGCACTTAAATTTAAAAGAATTAGCTGAAGTGTTTTTGTGTTATTCTTCATGTGTGTGTGTCTATGGCTTGGTATTCTCTCAGATGCTGGGTTGCCCAGACTTCTAAAACCCAGAATTTGAAATAGTTTGGGAAAACAAAATGGCTTGTTCCTAGCACCCCCCCCCCCTCTCACTCTCTGCTGAAAGTATTGCTTTCAAGATTGCAGTTCTCAGTATTTAGGTAGCTGTTTGATTTCTCCTCTGTGCCCTTGAAAAAGCAGCTTACAGAAGAGGAGGTCTGCTTATTTTGTGCTTGGGGACTATATTGTGATTTCCAGCAAAGCACGAGGAAGACAGGTTTGGTTCTTTTTTCCTATGCAGAGCTTATTAAGTAGATACAGTGTGTATCCCTGTCAAGGTTTTTGCACTATTTCTGCAACAGGTCACGGGATTTCCCAGTGGCCATCTTTGAAAATTCTGCCATGGCTGAGAAACATTTCTTGCCGATATCTCTTATTTGGTGCATTGCCCCCAAGCTCTTTTGAATACTGGGCATAACAACGAAGCCGAGGCCTGTAGAGAACCATTTTCTGAAATGTCAATCCACAAACGTCTCAGGTTGTAATTTTACCTGTGTTTCCCCCCTCCCCCTTCTGTAGCTATGGAAATGCTTGAAACCTGATTCGCCGTTGGAAGCTCGGATTTCCAAGCAATGGTGTGAAATTGGTTTCCAAGGTGATGATCCTAAAACAGACTTTAGAGGCATGGGACTTCTGGGCTTATATAATTTGTTGTAAGTATAGTTCTTTCCCTTAAAAGTCTTAAGTACAAAAGTTTAAATGTGGCTTCCACTAATACATTACAGACCTTATCAAAGTAATTGCAGTTCTGGAAATACACAAGGCTCCCTCCTCCTCTGTATGTGTGATATTTCCTCCCCTTGGATGAGAAGAAATATTTTCATATCGAAACTATTTGGAGCATCATCGGAAGATTTCGCTTCTGGTTCTTTTTTAAACAACTGCACCAAGAACTACGAATATAAAGTAGATAACAATGAGACACAATTTATTTGAAGAATGACCACTTTCCCCTTCCACCATAATATTTGTATAGTGTACTCTAGGTAGAGAATTTTTCAGTGTGTGTTTCTTAACTGTATGTAAGAACAAGAGAATAAGGAAGCTTCTTATTCCCTCTCCCTTGTTCTAGCTTGCAGCTATAATTTACTTTCAGGTGATGGGCAAATTGACCTGCAACTGTTTTGGTCAGTGTCGTCAAGCACTGAAATGTGTTTTCCCCGATAGGTACTTGGCTGAACGGGATGCTTCCGCAGCTCAGCAAATCCTCTCGGATTCCCTTCAACCAAAATACAGGTAACTTGTGAAACTTAGAATAGCCCGAGCCTCTCATAAACAGATCCTATCAGTAACCATTTTATGTCCTTTGATTACTGATATACAAGAGATTCTTTCTTTCCACATATTCCTTTTTTATGGTTAAACGCATTCACTTTATTTCATGTATTTCTCTTTTTTTTTTTTACTGTTTGAATACATTCACTTTATTCCATGTGATGATTTTTTAAGCTGCTTTTATCTTTTTCCTTCCCCCCTCTCCCATCTTTCACAATGAAGGGAAGTGACTAAAGAGGACCTAAGGTATTCTTGTTTCCCTTTGCATTCTTATAAGTCTTTGCGTACCAGACTTTTGAGATAGTGCATGTCCTTGGTGTGGGAGGAAAGCCCTTCTTGGCAAGCAAATCCAGCAGAGGAAGGCTGCATCTTCCACCACCGCCATCTCTGCTCTCTCCTGCCAGGGTATCTCCTTGTGAGTCTTCTCCCTTCCCTGCCTCCTCACTAGTTGATCCTCTTTCGAGGAAGTGCTACAAACTCCAGCCCTTCTCCTAAATGTACTTCTCCTAGAGCCCTAGTAGAGCGGCTTGAGAAGAAAACCTGCATGCTCCAGTGTGAACTCATTTCCACCATCAAAGAACTGTGCACAGGCATATTAAGGTGGCGAGTGGCTGGATTCCCATAAGGCTTTGTTTAGTATCCCTTCTCGCATGCTGGTCTCACCGTAGCAAGGGCCAGCATATTAGCGAAGCAGTTGAGCTGCCTTTCTTTACAATGACCGGTCATTTTCTGTATTTTAAACATAAGGAGATTTATGTTTTGGTTTGGGAAGACTGCTCAGGCTCGGGCAATACCAAATCTCGGATTGGTTTTACAATAGCAGGCACTGGTGCTTGTGGTTCACCCTCGTTTTGCGCCCTCTTGTACTTTCGGACTGCTAGCATTTGTGCCGGTTTTCGGCTGAGCTGGAGCAGTGGTTTTGATCCCCCCTGCAAACCACAGCTTGTCATTTCACCCAGCCAATCAAATTGTGTTTTGCCAGCAATTAGGAAAAGGAAAAGAGTGCAAGGAGAGGAGGAGGACCGTAAGCCCTGAGACTTGGTGGTTATATCTAAACGGTTTGAAAGAGAGGATTTGGGGAAAGGCCAGGGGAAAACAGGAGGTGCAAATGCATCACAGGGCAGTAGAGAAGTTGGGGGGGGGGGAATCTCACTTCTCAACAGCATCGAACCTGTATGGAAATGGTTACAGTGGCTTTCAGGTATCCTAGATAGGCATCCATTTGGTAAGCAGTGCCTGGCTAGGCAGGATCCTCTGCCTGTCAAACTGGAAGTAGAGTGAGTCTGAGGTTGTGAATAGATTGTGTGCCTATCCAAGAAGTGGAGCATCTCTCATGAGCAAAATTCTGGGTGCCTCCTGTTCCTGCCCGGTATTGCTGCCCGCAGGGGTTGTTGGAGCTGGCTTTCCCTGCTTCAGTGTCGCCCCATCGCTCAGCCAGGACAAGCTGATTGCCCAGGGATGAGCCACAGCAAGCTCTTTCGAGCTCACTCATCCACAGAGGGGCTTTCTTACTGCCCCAGGTCATTAGCGATAGACTTGTGTCCTGAAGCACAGCAGCTTTCCATAGTGTTGTCACCTGTAGATAAGCAAGCCATATTATGTGGTGGTGATTTGGAGAAATCCCTCGTGTCAAAACTTAGTTGCTCCCAACGCTTTTGCTTCCTTTGGGTCATGTGAGGGAAATAGCCTGTCCTAATGTCTCCATGCCGTTTGTGGCAAACGTCCTTTCTTGTTCGCACTGTCTCTGCTGGGAGGAAGATCCATTTTAATACTGAAAAACCTGCCCCTAGTAAGTTGCAGTATATACTTACGGGTGGGGATTTATGTTGGGTTTTTTCTCCCACAACAGAATTCTAATTTCTGCTTCTTTATTTTTCCAAAGAGGCAAAAGTAGGAAAGGGTTTTTTTTAAAAAAAAACTATCTTCAGAAATCACTCTAAAGAGAAAAGTGACCTGATAAACTTCAGCATAGGAGAGAAGTGGGGCAGAGAGGCAAAAGATAGTCTAGGACTTGGGGCTGATTCCACACACGCTGGGTAATGCACTTTCAATGCACTTTATCAATCGTTTGAGGTGGATTTTTTGTTCCGCACATGAAAAAATCCATTCCAAATGATCTATAAAGAGGATTGGAAGTGCATTATCCAACATGTGCGGAATCTTTATGACTGACTTAGAATTCAGGATAGTACAACCTGTTACTGTTTTTTTGTTCCTCCTTACTGCCTTTCCTTTATTTTCTGAAATGCAGTGCCGTGGCTCTGCAGATCCTGTTATCATTCTGTCGTGTGCATGTTTCGAGATGCTTTGACGGTTTGTTGTGCCCCTGCATGTTCTTTTTTTAATTAAAAAGCATAGAGCAGAGATGGAAACAATTCAATAGACATACATCCTTTTAGTCTGTGTTTTGTTGATGTTGTTGATGATATATGTAACATGTCTATTTTTTATTTGTATTTGGGAACAACCTTATGCTTTGCGTTGGGGGTAATGAATGTTGTTGCGTATTTTTGGATGCCTGGTGCTTCTCAGGTATCTGTGAGAAGGCAAAGAGACCTGCCGTGACTGTTGCCGTAGACAAGAATGACCAAATCGAGAAAGGAAAGTTCTAAGGATGTGTGTTACCTAAAATGGTGATAAATTATCGGGGGGGGGGGGTGAATGTTTCAAAATTTGGATTTATAGCATGGCCTATCACTTGCATCAATTTTAAAAATTAAAGTACTTGTGATAAAATGAGTTAAATTTTCTTTTTTAAAAAAACATTTTAGAAATTTGAAGCACGAGAGCTAAAATGTTTCCTTTATTCCCTGAATTTCTGAAAAACGGTTCTTAAGCTTTTTAAAAGAGTGATTGAGGGTATAATGAGGGCTACCAAGCCCAAGGCTGCAGTTTTGCTGCTCATTCTCACCTGATTCCCATCCTCTCTGTAGCCATGTCCCAGATGGCTTTGCGGGTGCCATAATTCCCAGCACAGCCTTTTCAGTTTCAAAAGAGGACTCTCTTTCACTAGCGGAAAAGCTGGTAGGATCCTTTTTGGAGTACTGCCTGTTCATAATGGCTGAGTTTCAATAGTTTAAAGGGAGTCCTGTACCCTGTCATTAAACTGATACAAGGTCAGGGGAACCAGCCCCTCAAACAAGTAGAAAGCTTCCCATTTCAGGCAATAGTTTTTCCTGTCTTCTCGCTCCAGTGGTGTTACTTGTTTCTCAGGCTTGTTTCAGGTGATTTATATCATATCAGTCTTGCAGAATATCAAAGGCCGTACACAGGTCAGCCTTAGTCAAAGAAGAAAAAATAGACCTTTCCACAGATTCCTCCCACTCCCCAAAGTGGAACAGAATTGGCCCATCTTTGTTTAGTGCTGCATAGAGAACAGGCGGTCTCTGAGGGAAAGACTACTGAAGTCACAAGCTCATTTATATGGTATGCAAATGTGATAAGACAAGCAAACTGGTTGCAAGCAGGCTGGATTTAAAATGCTAAATTAGTAAAACGCTACCGCTGTGTAGATCCAACTTTTCTGAGCAGTGTAGAGAGATCCATTTGCTTTTTGTGCAACAACGTCTGTTTTTAATTTTTCAGCAAGTGCAGCAAGGCTGAGTGGGAGAAGAAAAAGTTTGATAAAGCCATTGGGTAAGCGTAAACTTCAAAGCAGAAAAACTAGTATTACTGTTGACAATTTTCACTGGTTTACTTGGCTTCCTCCCTGCTTCTTTGAGTTATGAAGGGAGGCGGTCCTCAAAATGACTGAAATATTTCAGTTTTGAGCCATCTGTTTGGTAGGGTCTGCTCTAGCTTCTGTGATGTAAAGAGCTGTTTTGTGGTGACAGACCTCACACAAGAGGTTCAAAAATTGCACATTCCCATTTCAGGTTAACAGATTAGCATAGCCACAGCTTCCTAGCCAGTTTCATGTTAATATGTGGAAGAGGAAAAACAGAGGTGGGAAGGGATGGTTGAACAACAACACAGTGATTCCGTTATAACCCTGAGTGCAGAGGCCACTGGCATAAGGGAAACTATTGCAGAGGTGACCGCTCTTATTCATCCTTCCTTTGTGAACTGCTTCTACATGGAGCTTTTGTTCCGACATTGGTTTCTTACTTTTGCTTTCTTCTTGGAAGCATCCACATTATTCGGAAGATGTAGTTTGGTTTGGAATTTGGTTTAAAATACCAAAATTTTGGCTGATTCGGTAGAATCTGACTATCCCAAATCAAAATACTGAATACAGAATGAGATTCAGTATTCCAGATTATTTACCAAATTAATTTGGTATAATTCGGCCATTGTGTCCTGTGGGGAAATCAGTCTAGAGGCTTTCTGGTAGGCTCATTCATTTTTCAACTAACTTTTACCAAATTTAGAGGGTGCCTACTCCAGACACTCTTCTAAAGACTCTCCAAGTTTCATGAAGACTGGAACCTGGGGTGCAATTTTGTGGGTGTCCAAAGAAGGGCCCATAAAAAGTTGCAGACTTAGCCTAACAGAACCAGTGTCATTCACAGCAACTGGACACTGGGTTCAGCCAGTGAAGGAACAGCACAAAACAGAACCAGGCAGTACCCAGCCACTTGCTTCAGTTTGGTTCTGTTGGGCTAAGTTGTAAAAGTGTTCCTTTCTTCGGTTTGGTTTGGATGGAATGGATGTGATTCTCTGGTGTGATGTTACATCAGATGTTGCAATGAAGTGGCTTTGGGTACCTTGTTCAGGAGGCCATTGAATTGGACTCTGGGATCCAATCTTAATGAAACTTGGAGATTCTTTAGAGGACAGTCAGGAGTAGGTTCCTTGCCAATTTGGTAAATTTGAAAAATGACACACACACACACACACACACACACACACACACACACACACCCCAGCCCACTGGATATCCCCCGGATTGATTTTCCCATAGGAAACAATGGCTGAATTTTACAGAATTTCTGCTATATTACTAAATCAAACCAAATTATCAATTCGGTATTCAGGAAATACCAATTTTTTCCTCTGGGTTGTTATTCCCAGTTCAGATTTACCGGATTTTTTTTTTTTGGTGCACACCCCTACATATGATTTCATCCTCTATTCATCTTGCTCCTGTGTGTTCCCCAGTCCTTTTGGAAAGATTGTCTCTGTATGTCTTATGGACAGGAATGTGCAAATTTTTAAAGGTTCTACTCACATTACCACCCTTCTCCTTGCCTCAATTCCCACAGCCTCTATTTTTCCCCGTTCACTGCCAAAAAAATAACTGACAGAATAATGTAGTGCAAAAACGTCATAATGATCTGTTGCTATTATCTGCTAGTTCTTTCCTTTTTTTGGTTTAGAGGGCTAGAGACGTGCTTTTTTAAATACGAGGAATCTCTGCTCTGTATTTCTTGCAGCTACTCTTTTGCTATCGTTGGCATTAATATCACAGACCTTGCGTACAACCTGCTTGTGAGCGGCGCCCTGAAAACACACTTCTACAACGTTGCTCCAGAGGCTCCAACGTTATCCCATTTTCAGCAAACCTTCTGTAAGTGTGTGTAGTATTGTGTATGCTGCATGTGTGATGCAGTTGTTGTGCTGCTTAAATAATCACTGCAGGTGATCTGTTGTACAAACCGTAGCTATTTTCACATTGGTTGTTTCCTTCTTTGGGCTAATTTTGGCTTTTGCTGGGAGTGATGACCAACATACAGCAAAAAAAATAGATGCATCTGTTAAGTGATGGATATTGCCACTTGAGAGAAACTCTTCAAATGTCATTGTGAAATATACACATGGTGGGCAGTCAGGAAAACCAAAATTCCTACTGCCGAAACGTGAGCCTATGGTGAGGACCAGAGTTTCCCACTATACTTGTTATACATTCCTCTTTAACCTCTTCTAATGAACTACAATCCTTCACTGCATTTTCTTCCCAAGGTGATTTTACCAGTAATTCCAGATCCATCTCCCAAAAGGATATGGGCTTTCTTTCCTTTAAAACCCCATCTCCTAGACACGAATCCTTACCTGTACCTGGGGACCCCTTTATCTTTTGAAAAATGATACTGCTGCATGCAGATCTCTAAACTTGGATTTAGCCGATTCTCCCCTTGTCCCTTTCTCCTCAGGTCCACCCAGGCCACTCCCTGCTGAGTCTAGGCCACTGAGTCTAAGACCACTTTTGCCAAATTTATCTCTATTAACAATTTTATCCTGCACATTCATACATTCCCATAACATTCCCTAGGGTATTGGCTGTTCTGCCACGCACTCTTGCATTCAAGAATGGCTCTTGGAACTGGCCAGGTGATGCAGCTGCACTAGATGGCATCCAGTCATCCACCCATCCTCTTCAGACTCTTCCCCAAGCTCCCAACCAAACACAATCCCTCTTAGTTGCACCAAGCCTCAAAAAATCCTTCCCCTTTCCCATCCTGTAAACACCTAGTCAATCCTGCCAACTACACCAAATGTCAGATGGGAATTCCAGCCTAGGTTGGGGTCCATTGTAGAGGTGATTAGACTCCACAAGGACCTGACCTGTTACTTACACAAGGGTATGTTTGAGCTCAAGGTGCCAGCAGAAGGGAAAGAAGGAGACAGGACACCAACATACCTTAAATTTGTCCCTAGCTTCAGAATTATGATGGAGTTGCAGTGCCCAAAACGAAGGGAATCAGAATATCATGGCCCAAGTTACCACCAGAACCACTTCCCCTTCCATTTGCCAGGGAAGCTCACATGTCTGTGGCAGGCATAACTCATCCAGAAATAAAGCTAGAAGTCTCAAAATTGGCCCCCAGCTTCAGGATGATGGTAGGAATTTTCAGTGCCAAAAATGAAGTTGAATTGCACCCTACTGGCTAGTTCTATGTTGTCTAATGTCAGTCCTAGAATTATGGTTGTTGTGGGTTTTCCGGGCTGTATTGCCGTGGTCTTGGCATTGTAGTTCCTGACATTTCGCCAGCAGCTGTGGCTGGCATCTTCAGAGGTGTAGATGCCTCAGAAGATGCCAGCCACAACTGCTGGCGAAACGTCAGGAACTACAATGCCAAGACCACGGCAATACAGCCCGGAAAACCCACAACAACCATCGTTCTCCGGCCGTGAAAGCCTTCGACAATACAGTCCTAGAATTGCTTATACTCTGTTTCAGCATTTCTTCAACTCTGTATTGGATTCTTGTTAATGCTATGTCTTTGTAAACTTGCATTTATTTACCCTATGACATGGTTTATGGAAATGTCCTTGATATTGATTGTCCTAATCTCACACTATGTAATCCGCCTTGAGGCTCAGTGAGAAAGGTAGACTGTGGGTGGGTGGGTGCCTGAATGAATGAATGAATCTTGACACAAGTTAGCTCCACAACATTCCTCTGCTATTTTCAATGAAAGCAAAAGTTTACTCATGAGAAGCCAGAAAAGTTCAGGCAGCACAAACTCTACAGAGAGGGAGGAAAATAACCTCTCTGTTACAATACAAAGGGGGTTAATCATTTCCCTGGCTTAAAAGAGCCCATGTGGTAAGTCAGAGGTGGATCGGGGAGATACAGGTAGAAATTCTCACTCAGAGCTAAACTACACAAGACAAATTACACATGTGCAACACGTGAAAGCACTTACATGTGTTTCCCCGTTGCTTTCCTGTTCACTCACACACTGTTGCCACACTACACTCGATCTGCATTCAGTCCCGTGCTTGGACTTGCATGTGTTTCTTCCCCATTTCTCCCAGACGAGAGATGGTATCCCATGATGCACCTTCTCTTCGCACATGTTCAAACCTTCCTCTGCAGCTTTTCTGAGAGGGAGACTTGTTTATTCAATTGGATGTATTGGGGGGGGGAACTGCCGGGTTTCCTGGGGGGTGCTAAAAACAGGGGTTCCACACCTCTGCTGAGATCTTGCAGCTCAGCTCGCCAGGAAGGGGGGGCATCTATGCAAAGGGGGGCAGGTAGTCCCCATTTTGGGAGCCATGGCAGCATTTCTTGCTGTCAACCAGAATCAACACTTTCCTGCCTGCTTTTTCCCAGCCACCTCCAATCTCCATTATTCCCTATGGGGAAAACTATGGGGGATATCCAGGGGGATGGGAGGTGGCATTTTGCAAAATAAATCTACAAAATCTTCAGGGAACCTACTGCTAACATTCCTCTAAATATCCCCCAAGTTTCAAGGAGATTGGACCTTGAGGATCCGTTTAATGGCCCCCCAAAGAAGGTGCCTCCAGCCACCCCATTTTTTTCCTATTGTGGAGAGAAACTGACAGCACTGCAGAAACCCATAGATGATGCCTTCCCCAAAGTCCAATCTCTCTGAAACTTGGGGGGGGGGGGAGGTCTTCAGAGTACAGGAGTAGGTCCTGTGCAAATTCTGTGGATTTTGCTTGCAAAATGCCACCCCAGCCCCCTAGATAGCTCCCCTAGTTTTCCCCATAGGGAACAATGGAGATTGGAAATGGCTGGTGGCACCTTCTTTGGGGGCCTATAAAATGGCCTCCCGAAATCCAATCTTCATGAAACTTGGGAAGTCTGTAGAGAACAGCTAGGAGTGGTTCCCCAGAAAATTTGGTAAAATTCAATCCTAAAATGCTCCCCCAGACCCCAGGAAAGCCCGGAATCACATTTCCCATTGGAAACAATGGCCAAATTTTACCCAGTTTGCTCTGTATTGCTGAGCCAAACGAGAATGTGTACCCCCCCACACACACACCCCATCCTTTTCAGGTTCGTGTATCAAGCATGTTTCTGAACTTTTCCTCAGATGCTTAATTGTGTTGCCACAATCTTTCTTCCCACCTCCTCCTTACCCGATAGAAGACACTGCATGGAGAGGAGGAGGAGGACGTTAAGGGGGAAGGAGGAGTAGGGAGGCGACTGTGTCAACTAGAAAACGGGAGAATTTAAAAACATGCCAGATTAAAAGCAAAACAGTTTGGGTGTAAGCCGGATCTAAGGGCAAAAAGAGGTTTAAGGAAGAGGAAGCTGCTCAAAACTGACACTCTGCAATGGTGACTCGCTGATTATGGCCATGGACACTTGCAACCATGACTACACCAGTTACCTGACACATGCACAGACTAGGGCTACAGGACATGTGTTCACCTGGGGTGAAATGGACACAGGTAGGTAGGAACAGACTTGATTCTAAACACTCGCATAGCCTCAGGTAATTCGTTTCGTCTAGTTCAGCTGTCAGCCGCTGAAGGCTGCTGATAGGCCTTTGGCCACTCACACATTGTCAGCCAGACTTTCTTCACAGGGTGGTTGTTGTGATGATGGAGGACTGGAGAACAGTGTGAGACACTTTGGATCCCCATCAGGGAGAAAGGCAGAGTATAACTTTTGTTATAAATCCTATTATGGGTACAGTTTGCAAAAAAGGGGGATGATCTCTCTTGCCGTTGCTTCCTTTGATAGGAGGCAGAACTGTTCATTCAGTAATTGGCCCACCATTAAAGAGCACAACTGGATGGGGCTTGGGGGTTGACAAGCAGAGCAGACAGTGGTAAAGCTCAAAGTATGTAATATATAAAATACAAAACCATCACCTCTGTTGAATAATGAAACTTGATAAAGGATTGACATTTGTTGCAATAAAGATTAGTGCCTGGGCAAAAATCCATTTCACAGGCAGGCATCAGTTGCCTACATTCATAGCAGAATAAGGTCTCCATTTATAGTTTACATCTGACTATCACATTTTTCCCCTTCCCTTCCTGCAGGGAGGTCAGGGCAGCATACAGGGTTTTACCCTTGCCCCCATTGTATCCTTGCGGCAATCCTGTGAAGTAGGTTCGCCTGAGAGAAAGTGACAGACCAAGGTCACCCAGTCAGCTTCATCGTAGAATGGGGAGATGGAACCCAGGTATCTCCTTGGTCCTTGGCTAGTCAAAGATTAGCCCCTGGAAGACTGGCATGAAGTTATCTTGAGACATCACAGACAGCAAAATAAAACAGTTTGCAAAGTTCATCTGATACATTTTTAATATGTTTTTAAATATGGTCAAAACCTTTATAAATATTTGAGAATCCTTAGATCATAAATTGAAGCCTTATACGGCTTGTTTTTTTTACTTGTCAGTGCCAGCTCATCCACCAGGTGGCACTGCTCTGTTTGCACAGCTATGCAGCCTGGAGGAAAAGTTCAATTATTATTTACCCAAGGTTCTTTACCTTGGAAAAGCTCAGTGGGAGAACATCTGCTTGGCATGCAGGAGGTCTTGAGTTCAGTCCCCCTGGCATCTCCAGTTAAAAGGATTAGGTAGGAAGTGATATGAAAGAGCTCCGCCTGAGACCTCGGAGAGTCATTCCATGTCAAAGGAGATGATACCGACCTTGATAGACCAACGGTCTGACCCATTAGAAGGCAGCATCTTTTGTTCAATGGGTAAAGTTTAATTTTTTCTGCTCACTTAAATATTGGTGGATGGTAATTTACATCGTGATCAAATTTGAGATTGCCAAGCAGAGCCCCTCTCTCGAGGAATGGAACTGTACCTTAATTTCTGTCGTATCTGTTCAAGACTTGCTTGCCAAACAGTCTTTTTTTAAATACCTCCAACTTAAGGCGAGCAAGATTCAAGTTCAGTAGCACTTTCCAGGGTATAAGTATTTGAGATTTTCCAGAGTATAAGCTTTTGAGAGTCAAGCTCCCCTTCATCAATACAGGTAAGAACGGAAACTGCCTCAGCCCTTAAATTCCAGTCAGAAGGTATGAGGGATGGTGCAGAGAAAGGACTCAAGATGGGAAGGTGTGCTGCAAAATGGGTTGGTAGTGGGAGGCAAATCTTTTCTTGCCCGCAGTTAGCCCCATAGGCTTAAACAATTTCTCACTCACAGTAATGCACTTCCTAACATGGACATGTTCCTAACATGGGCATGTTGGTTTGCCTGCAGCAAACCAACATGCCAATTATTAACATACTTCCATACCGTTAATAAAACTGGCAAATAGATTAACTCTGCAGATATTAAATGGCTCCACCCATGGTAATTATCCAGGCAAATTTACATTTTTATCTGGCACAAGACCAAGCATGACTGACTACATGCTCGTGAATGGGCCATTTTCATCTTTGGTCAAAAATTTTCAAGTGTTGCCCTATGTAGATGAAGATCATTTTCCTCTTCTGGTTCATATTTCCTCGCCGTCTTGGAATCTGTGTTCTAGATTTTGCATTATCAAGAGAACTCAGCCGGGCTGCCGAGCGAAGTGGTCATCTCAATTTGCTGAGCAAATCCAGGAGGCTCTGGGAGGAGAATATTTTCAGAAACTGTTCAGACTTCACCCAATATAGAAGATGGCCCACTTGCAGCTTATGATAAGATAATACAGAGCCTCCAGCTACTGTTAACAAGAGAGGTCCAGCCCATTCAAAAGGGTGCTGGGAGACCGTCCAAAGCATGGTTTGGTAAGGATTGCCCTAAAGCAAAACAGGTGCTTATTTCCACAGTCCACCTTTTTAGGCAGACAGATGGAACAGCTAGATATTGAGCTTTAATACTCCTTCAAAATCAAAAGAAGCAATATAAGCAATTGCTTGCTTGTAAGAAGAGAGAAGATTCTATGAATACACGGGCACTACTTATTCAGGCGGCCAGAGATGGGAATTCATCTGTGTTCTGGAAAATCATCTCTAGTTCAGTCTCTACAACAACATCATCTCCGGACACTTACATCACCTCAGATACCTGGGAAATGTATTTTCAGAGGATGTATGAGGATTATAGCTGCTTACCACCTGTTCTGCCCATAGAAATCCTTAATTCATGGCCTCCTGTCACTATGAAGGAAATCAAGTCTTTGGTCGGCCAACTGAAGGCTGGCAAAGCACCTGGAGTTGACTTTATTCCTCCTGAATTCCTAAAATGCAACATCAATTGTTGGGGCCCCCTGCTGGCATCCCTTTTTACTTACATCGGCCAAACCGATCATATCCCTAAGGATTGGGGACTGGCAATTATAGTTCCCCTGTTCAAAAAGGAGTAGGGATGACCCAACAAACTATAGGCCAATCACTCTGCTTAGTGTCATCAGCAAACTATATGCGTCCCGCCTCCTTGATAAATTCAAAATTTGGCTTGAACAGGAAGATCTGATTGCTGACAAACAGGCAGGATTCAGAGAAGGTAGATGTTCTACAGATCACTGCATGATCCTCCAATACCTTATAGAGAAACAGGCAAAACTGGCTACAAAACAAAGGGTATTGGACACTGAACGCCAGCCAGATTTAGGGAGGGACCTAGGAGAGAAGGAAGGTAGAGACTGGTGGAGAGAATGGAGGAAGAAAGTGGGACGCTGGAATGGATGAGAGATGATGGGAGGAACCTGGGAGTAATGGGGGGAAGGAAAAGCAGACTCTCATCCGCCTATTTGACTATTGCTTGTATTTCTATACATACTCCAATCAGTTCATTGGCATCTTATAATATATTTAAACACCTTATTGAATGGCCTGCCTGAGGACATAAGGAAAACTCTCACTCTCTTTGCTGAATTATTCAGAAGGGCTCTATTACTCTATTACTCAGGTAATAGGGCTGTGTTAGAAATGACTCAGAGAGATGCCTTGGTAAAGGGACAGGGACTGTAGATTATTTTACTGGGTACTGTCTGTTGATGTATATATTCTACTGGACAGTTTCCTCATTGATAAAGATGTCTTGTTTAATTACTTGAGCTTTTTTCAGCAATGTTTAATCTCTGTATTTGGATTTATGCTTGTTTTCAAATTTCTGCAACCCATACCCTATTGTTTTTGTTCACTGAATGTCCTAGCTGTTCATATTGATTTGCACTATACAATCCGCCTTGGGTCTCAGTGAGAAAAGTAGACTATAAATAAATAAATAATCACGACTTTTAACTGGCACATAACCATGTACGCATGCATGGTAAAAAAAATACATATTAATGAACCTCTCTTTGCAGTAAAATTGACCATAGCAATTGGGCTAGTGAGCATCAAGGATCACAGAGGCTGTTGATGGCTAAGGGGAGATTGTTTGCTGACACTTTCAATCTTTTTGGTGCTTTTCATCCTCTGATAGGCTATCTGATGCATGAATTCCACAAGTTCTGGATTGATGAGGATCCTCTGGACATCATGGAGTTCAACCGTGTGCGAGAGAAGTTCCACAAGCGTATCCTCAAGCAGCTCCAGAATCCAGATATGGCCCTGTGCCCTCACTTTGCTGCCTCAGAGAGCTTGATCAACCTGTAGGCGCTGGCTTGGTTTGGTTTGGTTTGGAAACACTGCCTCATTCACATGTTAGGCCACCATCCTAGAGATAAAATCGCTCATGTACTGAATGACCATAGCGATTGTATGCATGCTTCTTGGTGCAGTATTTCATCTCTCCCGTTCTCTTTTTGGCATCTCCCTCACACTGCTCCTTTTGAGAGGGGGGGTTGTCATGAAAATGGAGTGCTCATATTGCGGCATTTTGCAGTGTTAAACGTTCTGAATTGATGTCCCATATGAAGAAGTTTTTTCTATTTTTTTAAGTCTCTCTTCCCTCACCCTTCCCTATCACCCCGGTAATTCAGCATTTGATTAAAGAATTGTCAGTCTCTAGCTGTGAGGGATTTTTTTTTGTACATGTGGAATAATTCAGTTGAAAAACTCGTATTCTGTAATCCTTTTAACTTAACATTTTGTTTTATGATAACTAAGAGTACTTTTTAAAAGGGCATGATCCAGCCAACGTTGAGCACTTTTGAATCCCATTGATTTTTTTTAATAGCCTATGCTTAAATCTTTCCCACTCAAATTAATGGGACATTAAAGGGCTTCTGTTGGATGGATTATACCCCATATTTGTACGTTATTTAGAACAGTGTGTGTAACTTGAGCCTTGTTCAGGCAAAATAAATGAAAAAGGCATTTTCCCCCATGCATGCACCATGAAAAAATGAGGTTTATTATACAAATATGGGAATAATTTTTGACATACGCAAAAATTTATAATGAAGCTACTGTGATAGTGCAGAATCATGAAAGTGGAATGAATTTTGAAAGCATTGCCTATGTTGATTGTGAAGATCAGAAAATGTACAGATAGGTAGGTAAGGAAGAAAGGTTTTGTCTTTTTTAAGAAATTCACCTTACAGTTGCACCACCATATTCATAGGACCACAACAAAATTGAATCATGCTGCTTTGAGAATGTGGAGTTGACCTTTTGTGTTTCTACATGAATGTGACACAAATCGATCATGAGTATGTTCGATTCCTGTAGAGAGAAGCTAATAAAAATCGGTATTCTTAGTGTTGACATATTGAGTTTGGGCTTTGCTTTGTCAACTCAGCTCCTAACTGAGGGCTAAGAGGAGTAAATTAACTAAAAGGCAGGAAGAAAAACAAAAGCATAGGACAAAGTGATGGCTTAAAACACACACACACACACACATTCAATCCATGTGGAAGTCTCCTTGCATAAACAACCCTGTAGAAATAAATGAAAATTGTGCATGATTGTAACTGGGCTAATTTCATTATTGAGCCTGTGCAGGAGCAGTTCTTCTTGGATCGTGCCCAATGCTTCTGACACCATGTGTAGACTGTCAAAATAGTATTTACCATGGCATTTTCATACCCATGGTATTTTTTTACCATTGGAAGTTTAGTATTCTAGGTAGTTTGTGAAATTGCTTGCACAGCAAGATTGAATTTGAGGTATTGCCTAATTATTTGTGGATTGTATGAATAAATTATGTCACTCTAAGAAAAAACTGTGTGTTTCATTTCCAAAACAGATCAGCAATGTGTTTACTGCCTGGATGCGCTTCCAAGAAAGGGATGTGAAGCAACATACATCCATGGTGTTTTTTCTGAGGAGCAGTGGAGAGGGGGCTTCTACTTATGGGGATTAATCTGAATCTACACACTGTCTCCATCTTGGTGACGCTTTATGCAAACTTCTTGTGATGTTTTTAAAAGGAGGGAAAATATTATTGGGGGCAGTTTAGCTACATTTAATGGCTCGTTAATGGATCTTCTAAACTTACCTTGTTACAGTGATAAAGGTAACACAATCATACCCTCTGTCAAGAGGGCCAAATCTGATGTGCTGGGAATTCCATGTTTAGTAATAGCAGTGATTTTCTATTTTATAAAGAATTAAGAGGTACCTTGGAGCTTGGTTTGGATTGAGAGTTTGGAGGAGAGAGCTTAGATACCAGCACCGCCAGCACAATTTCTCCAACCAATCTTTTCCGTGAGCCACTGTTTACTCCATTGGGGAAACTTAACCTGTATCTTAGCATGCACAAGTTTCAAACCAAAAGGGGGAGGAGCTTAAGCCATTTCCCCCTGCATATTGCATTCCCAATCTCTGTTGGGGCCTTGGATGCTTTTGGATGCTTTCTGAAAAATTTCCAAGAGCTCCAAACTTGGAACTCGCAGCACACACCTGGTTACAGCCAGTTTTGTCTGTTGGGTAGCAAAACCTCATGTAATGAAACCATGTTGGTCACTCGGCCTTCATGATGGAACTTCATGCCTGAACCATGTGGAAGAAAGTTCTGGCTGTGCGGAGCAAAGTTGGTCCTAGCCAAGCTTCCTGATGGGTAAACTACAACACAGAAAGTGTTGAGTGCTTGGTGGACAGCTTTGGCCTCTTCTGCATTCATTTCTGTTCTGAAGCATCAAGAGACAGGGAGGCTTTGTCAGTTGTCACTCATTTGGTGCCTGTTGACAGTATCCCTCTATAAGGCTTCTCACATGTGACCCGCATTTAGACTGTGCATAACAATAGCATGCCCACTGAGGAGTTGTGGCAAATTGCTTTCTGAACTCAGTAAGGCAGCATGTTTGTATGAGTGTGCTGCTGAAGAAAACTTGGAAGCAAACTCTAGATTATGGTGCCCCTATTTTATCCATTTCTTTTTTGGCTGCAATCTACAGTGGAATTTGGTCAATAGAAACACAGAGCTGGGCAGGACTTCAAGGGTAATCTAGTCCAGCTTCCTGCACAATGCTGAAAATTCACAACTATCTCCCCACCTCCTTCCCCAATGACCCCTAATCTATTCCCAGAGGAAGGCAAAAAACCTCCAGGATCCCCGGGCAATATGGCCTGGAGGAAATCCATCCAGAATCCAGCTTCCTCAGAGCCAAGCTACAAGTGACGCCTGACACAGGTTGGACACTTGTCAGCTTCCCTCAAGTTTTGATGGGAAATGCAGGCATCCTGGTCTTGCAGCTGTAATGGAGAGCCAAGCTGTAAAACCAGGGCGCTTACATTTCCCATCAAAACTTGGGGGAAGTTGACAAGTGTCCAACCTGTGTAAGGCATCACTTGTAGTTTGGCTCTCAGACTCTCAGCTTTCAAAGAAAACAAGCTTCTAGGCCTTAAGGCTGCCTTCACACAGTGAGGCTTATATTTGTAAGCACAAAACCAAAAGGTGTTAATATATAATTTTTAAAGCACTTGTATCATACAAGGCTGAGGTTTTCTGGGAATGTACACAGCAATAAACCTGGATCTCCCCACAGAGTAATGGATGAAAAGGCAGACTTGGAAAGGGCATAAGCAATTGCTGGTGCTGTGGAGGTTTTCCAGAAAGACAAAGCACTGGTGCCTCTTCTGAAACTCCTGCATACACCCCTACAGCCTCCCTCTCTGCCTAGCAGAAGCAACACACAGACCCATTTATGGGATGCTATGTAGAACTGCCCCAGTTTTCTCCTATAACAAGTTGCCTTCTGACTAACCCATCCCAAGAATGTAATTTTGAAACTGGATTTGGGTCAGAATGTTTGGGCCAGGGGAGGGGTTGTACTAATGAGACTTGGAGACTGCTGTAATGTGTAGAAGCTTTGACTGCCTCTTACTGGTGATAAAATAGCTCGAATTGGGGGGGGGATCTTGGAAACTATCCTCGATCTGAATTCTTCATTACCCCTCTACCTTCCTCTTGAAAGGCAAATTGCAGCTAAAGTGCCGCGACAGGCATGCAAAACAGAGAATTACTTCTTCCAGTGTATAAATTGTAACAGTATAATTGTAGATTGTAGCAGTAAGCAAACAGGCAAACCAACTTCTGCATCATTAAAAAAGAATATCCCAATATTGTTTGCTTGATAGGACTGTACAAAGCTGCCTCTTAAAAGAATCAGAGCGTTGGTCCATCCCGCTGAATATATCGTCTGCTCTAACTTGGCAACATTCCTCAGGCAGAGAAGGACCGCCTTCCATTCAATCAGTGATCAAGTGGAATGAGACTGTAATGTACTTTTTCTGAACGTCCCCCCCACCAAATAAACAAAAATCACCCTGCAAACGAGAAAACTAGGACACTGGGGCGAATGGTGCTTGTTTGCTTTTGCCCGCTCTGTTGGCTTTCCACTTGTGGACAATTTTCACTGTAAGGGAGCATTGAAAAGCTTGATTCCCCATCCCACGTCTTTACCTTAAGTCTGATGTGTTTTAAGCACCAATGTCACATAGCTGGCAGTGTGCCAGCCAATGTGTTGTGGTGGTTAGAGTACCAGACTTGGAACTTGGGAGTCCTAGGTTGGGATCCCAGCTCTGCATGGACGCTCTCTGGGTGACCTTTGGCCAGTCACACCCTCTCCGGTTCATTGTAAGGATAAATGAGGGAGAGGAGAATGATGTACGTTGCTTTAAGTCCCCATTGGGGAGAAAAGTCAGGGTATAAAAAAAGTAAATAAACAAAACACAATTACCTTAAGTGAGAAAAGTTGGAGTACACCAGGGACTTCTTGTCTCAAGTTCTTAGTTCCTGCACTATGCCAGGTTCCAAGACTCAGATGTGTGCCTGGAGCCCAAAGGTTCCATGCTTTTGCCTAGATGTGGTGTTCTGCAGGTCTTGCTTTACATCTTGGTCCTTCAGAGGTGATGCATTCTACCATGAACAGGGCTTTTGTTGTTGCGGTACTTACTGATACTGATCACTGGCACTGCTTGGGGGCGGGGGTCTCCCCAGTCCATAGAGGGGAATTGGTGGAAATCAGAGCAACCACATATATGAGTATCACCATCTTATTTAAAAAAACAAGCAGTAGCTATGAAGGATACATTCGTAGTAGAGGCATCCCATCTCTGGAATATGCTTCCCTTCTCTTTCACTGGGGTCTAGTTAATTCAAGCTTTCAAGGATTCCCCGGGCACTACACCTTCCCTGTGTGGTGGGCCAGACATTCCAAGGTTCATGGTAGAAAGTTCACAAGACCCCCTTCCTGGTAATCCATATTTCAGGGGAGGCACAGGAAGGAAGGGACCGATCAAAGTGGAGATATTATGCAAATGTTCCCTTGAAAAGGTTGCAGGTATGTGATTTGTGTGAACAGAAGATGTACCCACATAGAAAATCCATGTGTTGCCAGTTTATATGGGATAGTGACCATGTGTACTGCGCTCCTAACATGTGCAGCCGGTGGACTCTCTATTCCCATGAACGGAACCGAACAGCTGCAGAGGGCAAAGATTCTTCGTTCATTACAATGTCTGTCCATTTTCTACTCTCCCTGTTGCTGTTTTTGCATACTTGTAATATTTAAAGCAACATGGTGGTTTAGATGGGTGATCAGGCAGCCCTCACAAGCAGCAGGAGCTGAGGGCACATAAGGACAGCAAGGCACCGGGTCAAGAAGGAGGACGGCCCCCGCTGCAGTCACTTTCGCTTGGCTTTCCCTCTTTCTCCATCCAGCCACACTGCAGGATGAATGTCCCTGAAAGCATAGGATGAAGTGAATGTCACGGCAATTCCCATATGAGAAGTAATTCAGTGGCTTTAAGTAGCTCTCGGGAACTACTGTGCTGCTCAGATGATGAATTCATTTCAAAGTGCAGGAAAAAACCAAGGTGACAGGTAGAACACCCCGAAGGGGTAGTGCAGGAAAGCTACAGCACTCGAGAGTAAGGTCTGTGTTAGCTGAATTGCAAAACAAGCCGAGACTTAAACCTCATTACTCTGTCTAGCTCTTTTAGAGGAACTACATGTGTTCTGATAGAACAGGCAATGGCTGTTAAAGTAGGCAGATTCATCACCGGTGAGGCGCACGGCTCCATCACTTTTTCCCTTGCTAGGTACTTTATAAAGGGGTGCCTTCCATAAACAGCCTGCTCAGTACCCTTGAAGGTGTCTACCATAGTTGTTGTGGGTTTTCCGTGCTGTATTGCCGTGCCACGGCAATACAGCCCGGAAAACCCACAACAACCATCGTTCTCCGGCCGTGAAAGCCTTCGACAATACAGTGTCTACCATACTCCATTGCTTTCCCTCTCTGGGCAGTATTCTGGGGCTTTGGAGAGAGAGACGGCCACACTTTGAGCCCCTCTCAGGCTCTTTCTGTCTGGAGCCATGTTCAGCATTCCGGCTGAGAGCCAGCTTTTCCCCTTGAGCTCTGGAGAGGGCTTTTTATAATCCCGGTACCTACGCATCATGTACTGATGTCACTTCCAGCTTTTGGCAATCCACTTAGCTGTAGGGTTGCCTAGCCCAGGATGAGCCTCAGGTGGCTGTGCTCAGTTTCCCCTTCTATTATTTTTTATGCTTTTATGAATCTTTTATTTTGCACCTTTTAATATGTCTTGGAAACATCTTGGGTTTTTTCCCTCTTCCAATAAACAGTTTTTACTTTTTGGCCAGAAGCCTGTGTCTGTGGATTATTCTGTCTACTCTAGTGATACGATCAAAACTTGTTCCCCATTAATATGGGGGTTCTTTTGATCTTTCTATATGAAGAATCAAATAAGGTGTGTTGGTTGCCTACAAAGAGCCTGCTGGTGGCAGCTTGTGGTTTTGGAAAGGGCTTTTTGTCAAGGAGCAACAGCCCGTCTATGACACCACTGATGTGGGCTGGAAAGGGCCTTGCACATTCTCAGTGGACTGAGTAATTTCAACATTTGGAATCTTTCCAGAATTCACTATTTTTTTAAAATTACATTTTATTCAGTTTTAACAGAAAGATACAAAACATAAAAGAACAGCCACACACACAAGAGACACCAGCACTTCCCAAACCACCGACATGCTCGCTATTTATTAAAGAGCATTATGAGCACTGTTTCTGTTGAGATACCATGATATTTTAATTAACTTCAAGAAGGTCAGTTAACTGAAAGAGGCTTAGTGGTTTGATGGCTTTTTGCAACTCTCTGCCATGAATGTGTTCCCTGTATGGAACTTTGGGCAGGATGGGTATGGGGGAGGTGGTGGAAGGCAGGCAAATAAGAAACAGAAAGAAAAGATGCCAAAAAACATACTGTGGGAAACAGTCGATAAGTACATAGCTGACGGCCATAACTTGAGAGGCTAGTAAGACTCCTTTTAAGGAACTGTGAATGATCCTGAATATCTGGGTCAGCTGTGAATGCTCTGGCGGGCTTGACATTCATGCAACATGCCTCTGAATTGCCCGTTTCAAGAGGCAGGTTTGTCAGGATGGAGAGAATGGAAAATGTGATTCCCTAGGAATGAACGCTACATACAGCTTTTGACATCGATGTTTTGATTGCTTTTCACTGGAAAGAGGCATATTTAGAAATGCCACCAGTTTCTTCCAAAAGAGTTTTTGGCTGTGGAAAGTTACTGAGAAGGAATACTTACTGTTCGCAACAGTGGTAGAAAGAGTGGAAGACTCATTCTGGTGGGCCTGAATTCAAATCCTCATCAAGCTAACTAGGTGACTTTGGGCCAGTCACGCTCTTTCAATCTAACCTGCCTCACAGGGTTGCTGTGAAAATCAAATGGTGCTACCCTGAGCTCTTTAAAGCACGATGCTGAAGTAATTAATAAAATATTCTGATCTATGTGATGATTGATTACATAAACTTTTCTCCAGACTCCAAATCTCAGGGACCCAATTTATGGAGCTATGCCAGATTAAGTCTTCTTAACCTTGGTCAAGCCATGTCTGCATAACTAAGGACCTCCGCATCTGATCCCTTCCCACTATGACATTAGAAAGAGTTCCCAAGTGCCTTGAGATGGACATATGATGCTACCTTACACCAAATCGGACCATCGGCCCGTCTAGTTTTGTATTGGCTAGTCTGACTTGCGGCAGCTCTCCAGGGTATTTCTTAGCACCGGCTGTCAGTGATTGTTATCCTGGAAATGCCAGGGGACTGAACGTGCAAACCATCTGTTGTACCACTGAACTACATGTATCATAAGTTCTCTTCTGTTTTGGGTGGGATAAGGGAGTCCAGTGACTTGCAATACAGCAAGTCCAGATTCAAACCTGTGATTCCTCTGCATGCATGCATGCATGCATGCATGCATGCATGCATGCATTCTTTGTTTGTTTGTTTGTTTGTTTGTTTGTTTGTTTTTGTTTGTTTGTTTGTTTGTTTGTTTGTTTGTTTGTTTGTTTGTTTGTTTGTTTGTTTGTTTGTTTGTTTGTTTGTAGTCTACCTTTCTCACTGAGATCCAAGGCGGATTACTAAGGTGCAAGTGAGACATAATCAACAGCTAGGACATTCACTGAGCATGTACCATAATGAACAACAGGATATTCAAGGAACAGATACAATAGATTACGGTAGCAGGAAACATGAAAACAAGCATAAAGTCGAGCGTACGTCCCAGATATCCTTGCTCAGCATTCGCACTTGCATGAAGCCTCTGATTGTGGTAAGAAAAAAAAAGACCTTGGAAACTGACCACATGGCTGTTTCTGTGTTGTAATAATTGTTTAAATAGCGTTACTGATGGCCCAGGCTAACCTGATCTCATCAGATCCCAGAAGCTAAGTCGGGTCAGCACTGGTTAGTAGTACTTGGATGGGAGTCCACCAAGAAAGACCAGGGTGGCTATGCAGAGCCAGACAATGGCAAAGCACCTTTCTTAGTCTCCCTTTGTTAGTCACTTGCCTTGAAAATCCTATGAGAGGGTTGCTGTAAGTCAGCTGTGACTTCATGGCACTTTACACACATACCATTAAGTGTACTTCTTTCTGCTCTGGCCTGTGCATGCTAGCTTCTGTGGCTGCAGTTAGCAGTGTGCTCTAGGCTAGGTCACGAACACCGAGAATGTGGCTGGTTAGCAAAGGGAAAATGAACTGGAACACCTTTCAAGCAACATATGTGCTTGAAAATTCAGGAGATGAACAGCTGCATCTTTAAGCTGCAGGGCGAGAACTGACTGGTTTGTACATCTGCACTAAATAGCCTTGGAAAGCAGACCAGCCCTCCCCTCCCCTCCAGCCTACAAGCTAAGCTAAGTTTAAGCCCTGGGCACAGCGGCTGACCCATCTCAGCTGTATAAGTGAAGAAAGATTTAATGATCCTTGGAGGATGACATTCGTGCCAGCATTTGTCAAACTTCAGCTCTTATTCAATGTTTAATGTGGGTAAAACCAAGTGATGCCTGCACAGTCTTTCTGACCTTTCCTTATTTAACTAAAAAACAAATCAAAGTCTGTTACTTTTTGGGGACTGCCAAATTGTCCCTTGTGGTTCAGCTTTTGTTCTTGGTCTGAAGGCATTCGACATTTTCTTTCTGTATGGGAATTTATGCTTGATGCTAAAAAAATAATCTAAGTTGTGTCGAGTTGATGGTAGCTAAAGGCCCAACATGCTGATAGGGTGTGTGTGGGGAGGGGAAGTGCACCTCACAGGGGAAAATAAAATGGTGCATTCAAGGATACTATTGCAGTTAACATTAAACCTGCTCTTTGCCCTGGTGAGCCTGCCCTCCTACTGCCTACTCCTCTAACCTCCCATCCACCAAGGGGGGTTCTGAGCAGAAAAACAACCTGAAAGGAAAGGTTGACACTCTTTCCCTCTGGCGATCTTCCGTTCAAGAAGACTGCAGCCCCCTTCCCCCCCACTGCCGATTTTCATTAAAAATATCAGAGCAAAAAGATGACATGCAACTTTGCATTGTGGGTAGTTTGATTCCTAGAGGAATGCGCCTAACTGCTGTATTCCATTTTCCAACTCTTCGATTAACATATGGCCTTTGAATCAATCAGAAAAACAATGTGAAGAGGAGTATTTCTTCATCAATTGAAGAAGAAAAAAATCTGGCACGCAGCAGCAGAGGCTCTAAAACAGTTGCTCAAATACCTACAAGACTCTGGAAAATTACCTTTAAGCCAGAAGGGAAATCTAGTAATACCGGAAGATGATACTGTGTTCAAGTGGGATAGAAACAGAATCATATGTGAAAGATAAGACTCTTCCATATTAAGTTACTTGGCAAGGAGCCGCATTGGTCGTTAGCAAAATTTAAAAGCCAGGATCTTTTATTAGAGCCAAACAAACAGCAATGCACAAGCTTTGAAGTTCCATAGAACTCCTCATCAGGCTGGATTTTAAACTTTGTTCAAGACTGCTTGACATTCAATACAAAATGCAGACAAGATCAGCTTCTGAAACATCTTTTTTTTTCACACACAATCCATCTTTTGCTTTTTATCATACATCCTGATGAAGAATTCTGAAGAATATGGTAGGTTGCATACTGTGTTATTTCAGTTGGTCTTAACAAACGGTATTAAATAGCTTTGGGTTCTCAATTTTACTTATAAAAAAAGATTTCTTTCTCTGGAGGTGGCTGTAGTAGCAATCCTAAGAAGGTTGTCCACTCAAAAATGTCCAGTTTTATTAGTGGGGCTTACTGTCAGTTTAGGGTGCTTTCGGACTACTGTCTGCAGGGCTTTTTTTCAGCTGGAACGCGGTGGAACGGAGTTCCGGAACCTCTTGAAAATGGTCACATGGCTGGTGGCCCCTCCCCCTGATCTCCAGGCAGAGGGGAGTTTAGATTGCTCTCTGCGCCACTGGAGCGGCATGATGGGCAATCTAAACTCCCCTCTGCCTGGAGATCAGGGGGCGGGGCCACCAGCCATGTGACCATTTTCTCCAAGGGCAACCCACTGAGTTCCACCACCTCTTTTCCCAGAAAAAAAAGCCCTGACTGTCTATATGTGACTCAGAAACAGTTCTGCAAATGCAGCCAAATCATGCAGCTTCCACTACAAGGAAGGTCTAATACCATATTTGTGACCTTTCACAGCACAGGACAATTTAAGATCTCGGTAGCAGTTCTTATGTTAACATAACAGTGTGGGAACCACAGCCGTTCCATAGCACAGAAATAATGTGAGAAGCCTAGGCTTATACAGGAGAAGAAGTGGGTAGTTTACTCAAGTATGATCCTAGAGATGGTTAGTATACTCAGGCTGCAGCGAGTGAAACTCAGGGCCAAGCTACAAGTGACGAATGACACTTGAATGGCAAGTGAACAGACTCACATGTATTCCTCCCTGTTCACTTATGCTCAGGGGTCATTTCGTAGAAAAAGAGCTGGAGTAACTCATTAGCATAACTCATTAGCATATGCCACACCTCTTGCCATCACCGGCAGTGTGTCATTAGTATAACTGATTTGCATATGCCACACCCCCTGACATAATCTATTCTGGCTGTTTTGGACCCAATCCTGGCCATTCAGGGCCGAAATTGGGCCCAAAATGGCAAAAGGGGGCTGAAAATGGCTGAAAAGGGGCCCAAAATGTTCAATATCAGGCTGCGGATGAGTGGGAGAGTGATCCACCACCCATCAGAGGCCAATCCAAGCCGTTTTGGCCCCAATCCAGGCCAAAACAGGCCCAAAATGGCCGAGAGTCAGGTGGGTGGGGCCACCTGACATGTGACCTCTTTGGGGAACTGCCAGAACTGCATTCCTGTGCGTTCCCCCTCAAAATGAGCCCTGTTCTTACTGTATTTTAAGAAACATAGACTTTACAGCAGTGAACATGCTTTTCAGACATTCAGTTTTGGTGCTCCAACCATGCACAAAGGGGGCATGCATCACCTGTGATGCACATGGTCGCCATGTTGTGTGAAAAGGGGCAAATGCATGTATTTTCTGTGATTTAACAGCTTTGATCTGTTCAAACACATACCTTGAAAAATCCAGTGTTCAGGTTGCATGTACCAAAGCTGTAGGTGCAAACAAAATATGTGTTGCTCTTTTTCGCACAACTTGATCGCTTTGCATATTTAGAGTGTTAATGGTGGCACGCACTTCCATTATGCATAGCTGGAGCACAAAAGTTGAACCTCTGGAAAAAAACTGGACTTTCAGGTGAATGTATCAAGGTGGGTGGGGGCTAGGATTGCCAGACTTGCTCTTCCATTTTCCAGGGAGTTGTGAGGATGAAGTAGATAAGTCAGCAGCTAGAGCAGGTCCACCAAAACACAGGTAAAGACCCATTCAAAGGCCTACTTTGTAGTAATGATGTCAAAGGAGAACTTATTTTTCCATCTTCCAAAGAGGTCACGTGTCAGGTGGCCTCGCTCTCCTGACTCTTGGCCATTTTGGGCCTGTTTTGGCCTGGATTGGGGCTGAAATAATAATAATAATAATAATAATAATAATAATAATAATAATAATAACATTCGATTTATATACCGCCCTTCAGGACAACTTAATGCCCACTCAGAGCGGTTTACAAAGTGTTATTATTACCCCACAACAATCACCCTGTGAGGTGGGTGGGGCTAAGAGAGCTCAAGAGAACTGTGACTCGCCCAAGGTCACCCAGCTGGCTTTGTGGAGGAGTGGGGAATCAAACCCGGCTCTCCAGATTAGAGTTCCGTGCTCTTAACCACTACACCAAACTGGCCCAGATCGGGCCTCTGACAGGTGGTGAATCACTCTCTTGCTCAGCAGCAGCCTGATCCTGACCATTTGGGGCCCCTTTTTGGCCATTTTCAGCCCCTTTTGCCATTTGGGGCCCAATTTCAGCCCTGAATGGCCAGGATTGGGTACAAAACAGCCAGGATAGGTGATGTCAGAGGGTGTGGCACATGCAAATCAGTTATGCTCATGACACACTTCCGGCGATGGCAAGAGGCGTGGCATTTGCTAATGAGTTGTGCTAATGAGTTATGCTAATGAGTTCCTCCCAGCTCTTTTTCTACGAAATGACCCCTGCGTAAGAAAATTAAGAATATAGCCTCATACAGGTAGGTGGACCTGCACGTAAAGAAATGTTATATATAGTAATCAGCCCCTGTGCTACAAATAACTGTTGCTCAGCAGAAACTCACAAAAGCCATTTTTTCCCTGATGACTTCGTTAGCATCTGCCAAGCAAGTTTCAAGACATGCAATCATGTCTGTCATATGGACTCATCATTCTTTTATGGTACAACCTTCAAGGAGAAAACGAAGGAGAATAAGAAGTGCTTTATACCTTCTTCTTTATTAAAATGGCAGCAACAATGAATGAAAGAAAAGTTTTCCACATTTCTTTCCCCTAAGAAGATATCTGACTATGGAAAACTGATTCAACAATGTACATTGTAGATGTGTCATTAGGAAACCAAGAGGCATTCTGAGTACATTAACATTGCTGTCTGTAGCAGACATCGTGGTTCCAGGTCAGATACATGCACTGATAAGGAAATGCCAAGTTTTCTAAATACATTATTGTAAAATAATTTACATCATCCCAAATCCATTTGACTAGATGTGTGAATCCAAGAGGTATTTTAGAGTAAAAAAAATCATATTTTGCACACAAAGCCAAAGGTGTGAGGCACACACAGCAACATTCTTATTCAGTAGACTTCACGTCATCCTTTTCCAAACACGTCCTTCAGTGACGCCATGGAGTGGGCCTATGCGTCTTGGTAAGACTTCACCAGGAGCCACATGAGAAGCACGGTAATCAAGACAATCATAAAGTTGAGGAAAAGCTCTTGCGCGGATCTATCCATGGCCAGGAATGGACAAGGGAAGAACAGAGGCCAAAATATGGAAGCGGAAGAGGAGTCTCTTGTTTCAGGTTATCCTTGAGATCAAATTTGTCCTCTCCTAAAGAACAAGAAAAATACCCAACAAAACTCAAATGCGTGAACTTCGGAAGCCTCCCCCCAAAGCATTATTTATACAACTATACGTAAATGTTATTTCTATTGCTAACTGTTAGTACATGCAGAGGATATAAAAAGGCAGGAGGTATCTCTAACAGCTTATCACCTTCTTCAGTTTCTACTGTGCAAAAAAGGGTATGTTCTCTGTGTCATCCCCACCCAGAAATATATCCCTCATGGCAAGCAATCCTGGAAATCCAGTTTGGATTTGCAATTACTTTTCTTTACTAAGGGTAAGGGAAACAAAAATATGGCTTTTGAAAGGCATGGTGTCATTGAAAACTTCAGGGGAAAATTCTAACAAAATTATAATATGTATCAGTTATTCTTAAAGGAAAACTTTCAAATGTGTTTTGGTTTTCAGTAGTGTGAGTTTAATGCACTTTACAGTTTAGTCACGCAATAACAACATTCAGTCTGGCTTAAACTAATCTCTGTGGAAGTTCGAAAGTATGGGACAAGTTGGCCTCTTCAGAAAGAAGGTTCCACATGACCTGGGAGGACTCTATGACCACATTTTAACTTCACAGGCGTGAGCAGTAGGAATTTTGTTGCTTTCATATAACAGGTTTCACATTGCATCGTTAACATTTCAAACAGGCAACCAAATTGACCAGATATTAATGAGTCTGCATCTCATGCCATCACTATAAACCCCTGGGGGCCAGGGAGAGTGCTAGCCTGAAAAACAGCCATGTTTTCTGGCCATCCTATATGGTAAATGTGAGGAATGAATGAATGTCTCTCCATTTCAATGGTTGCCAGAGCAAGGTAGAACCCCAGCATGTGGAAACCATCAGCTATATTTGCCAAAGGGAACATAAGTGACCCCCCAAAATCTAGCCTTCAGCCTGTATGGTGGCCACTTTAAAAAACCACTTATCTGGTTGGTCTGACTACATGATGAGTTAATAAACTGTTACCACTGACCATAGACTGTGACAATCATTATCCTACTTCCTCAACTGAGAAGAACTGAAGAAAGTCCTATAGTATATTTATTCCATACCACCACACAGTAATGTTAATCTCCATCATACTGAACATTGTTCTTGCAATCACCCAGGTTATAAGTAATCTAAGGACATCAGTTGCCTCTGATCTGCCAAAAAACAATTCCCTGATGACACACAGCCTGTAATGTACATTCATATTAATTAATACCTAAAAACCACATAGCAGATACATTTGTTTAGAAGTCAAACTAGGCATGTTCCTGAGGAAGGCTGGTAGGACTACTGAAGTGATTTCCTAAGATGGATGCCTGGCTGAGGCCTTGTGGAGCATGACTTAAGTGAGGTGGAGTTATACCCTTGCTTTGCTGGTGTGGCCTCCCAATATGATGTAACTAAATAGAATCCCCATTCTGCCATGGAAGCACACATGGGGTTATTGTCAGGATAAACTGAGGAGAGGAGAACAATATGGTTTGCCACTGTGGGTCCCCTTTGGAGAGAAATGCAGGGCATAAACAAATAAATATTTGATGGTTGTTGTGGGTTTTCCGGGCTGTATTGCCGTGGTCTTGGCATTGTAGTTCCTGACGTTTCTCCAGCAGCTGTGACTGGCATCTTCAAAGGTGTAGCACCAAAAGACAGAGATCTCTCAGTGTCAGAGATCTCTGTCTTTTGGTGCTACACCTCTGAAGATGCCAGCCACAGCTGCTGGAGAAACGTCAGGAACTACAATGCCAAGACCACGGCTATACAGCCCGGAAAACCCACAACAGCCATCATTCTCTGGCTGTGAAAGCCTTCGACAATATAAATAAATATTTGTTCCATATTTGTGTGGGTGACTGTGCAGTAGTTTGTGTATAGGAATACATAAACTTTCTTTAAATCCAATTGTATTATTTTTTCAGCAACTTGGGGAGCTGCTTAAAAAGGCTGGGGAAATAGATCAAAGAAAGAGGTTGTACTTTAAATGTTCGGTACCTGGCACCATTGCTTAAAGGTTCTCAGGTATCAGGGCTGGGGAAGACGAGTCTGTGGCAACCTACTACCAACAGATAGTGTTGAAGTAGGCTGACCAATGGCCTTGCTCTGTTGAAGGCAACTCCCCATATACTATAACCCTCTGCCATATTAGATTTTGGGCTCTTTTCAAGTTCCTTGTGCTTATCTTTGCCAAAAGAAAACTGGAGGATCTCTTCCCTGCTAGTATGTCAGCAAAGGAACAAATCTTCATCAGAACTGTGCCAACATATCACCTGACCAGCTGTATGCACACCCCTCCCCTCCCCAAGTGCTGATACAGACTTTTTAAAAGGTTCTGTCTGTCAATTGGCTTAAAGGCTAATACTTCCGCTGAAAAAGTGGATGTGACAGTAAATTAATTCTTTTTCATTTTTTGGTCTCAATGTTCTTATTAAGCACATTTTTAAAAAGACTTGCCCATTTTGAGAGCTTCATCCAAGCTTTTTTGAAATATAACACTGAGGCAGCAAAGATCAGATACACACAAAGAATTTTAATCATAGCTGACTAGCCTGCATTAAATATTATACTCTAATCCATATAGGTTAGAGAGTAAGGTGCTAATTATTGTAATGATGGCATCTCTCTGTTTTCTTTTGGGAAGAACCACTGAGAGAACGAAGGGCTAGCATTTAGATTGTTTAAAAGAAATGATCTCTCTTTCTTTCTCCCCCGCCCCCCTCATATACATATGGTTTTCTGATCATGTCTGATTTCCTCCGCAAAAGTTTGCTAGTCCCAAAGATTAAAAAACACATCAAATGAGCGGGGGTGGGGGGGTGGGGGTGCCGTTTAACATTTTGCTAGGAATCTTGTCCCCCATCATTGAAATCTTCAATATTCATCAGCAAAGCCTGAAATGGTGCCCCCTCATAGAACTTTATGATTGTAAACTGCAGTTTAGAAGACTCCCATTGGATTTTCTATTTTTCTAAGGCTATTCTGGGCCATACTTATTTCCCACTGAAAGCCTTCACAATGTTCTTGTGCTAATTTTAGTAGATGGAGGCAACACAACTGAGTTTTCCTCGGTTCCAAGATCCTGCAGTTCCCTATGGGTTGCGCTACTGTTTTTAAAAAATGTTTTGAGCAGCAAATCACTTCATTGAATTGATCTCTGAGCAGTATAGATTTTCATGCCTTCATTTAACTTTTCAGGACCCCCAGGTAAAGACCTGAATATATAAGATCCAGGCAAGCCACAGACAAAGTGATTAACAGCTAGTCCTGTATATCTTTAGTGTAAATATGTTTCACTAAGATGAACGGGGCTTATTTCTAACTGTGTGTGCATTGCAGTTTGAGAGTACTAATGCTACTATAATATTACTATATTAGTCGTAATAGTAGCATATTTTATTTTATTTACTTCATTTATAACCCGCCTTTCTTTCCAGGGGGAACTCAAAGCAGCCTACGGTCTCCTTTTGTACATTTGATCCTCACAACAGCCCTGTGAGGTAAGTTCAGCTGAGAGAGTTTGACTGGCTTAGGGTCACCTAGTGCCTTTCCATAGCAGAGTAGAGATTTGAACCTGGGTCTCCCAGATCCATTAATTTAGATCATTTACTTCAGTCCTACTTTAACAATATGTGTTTAAAGGCTGTTTTTTGAAGGGGTCAAAGCACTTTCATGTACATTATCTTCGTAATTCTTACACAGAACCCCTGTAACGTATGCGACTATATCATTGTCCCTCTTTTACTGATGGAAGGCTAAGAAATGGGGGCTTACGTAAGGCTAGCAAGTAAGGTCATGGCTGAGCTTAGATATGGTTCAAGGGCTTACACAGTTTTTTATTTAACAGCTAGCAGCACACCTCTTCTATCTAAAAGAGAATCAGTACACTTTAGAAATGCTGTGTTGTTTTCAAATTTAGGAAGCATGAGTTCAAATCTCCCACTAATAGTCATGGATTTGATAAATAGCCTCAATCCAGTCATTCCTTCATAGCTTCTGCTCCAGATCTGTAAAATGGGAATAATAGCTATTTTCCTCAGAAGATTACAGAGAACAAGATCATGAAATACAGCCCATGATCCAGTAAAGCCCCGACGAAACTGATGTATGCCCTGTGTACGTATCTATTTGTGCCCAGGACAACAGTCTAAATGTGTTCTATAAATTATTAGTAATAGTGTCATGTTTTAAAAAGCAGGAAAAAGTCAACAGTGCAGATAGTTAGTACCAGAAGGCTTTACCTAGAAGTTTTCTTCATAAGCATATTAATTAGAAAGCCAGTATTTTGTGCAGCTATATGTTAGCTTTTCTTTTCCACTCTCAGGAGACTTAATAGAGCATTCAGCCATCCAGAAAAGAGGAAGATCTGGGCATATGAAACAGAACTCTTGCTCTACCTGAACAGGACTGATGGAGCTCAGGGCTTCCGGCTGTGGTACCCAAGGCTTCCTCAGCTTCTCCTCATTTCCCAGAGCAGTCTGGATTCCCAGTTTTCTCTGCTGGGACTAAAGTACTCTGAGGGAGGGGAGCAAGGAGCGCTTTGGCAACAAAAGCAATGACGTCACCAGATACACATTTAAGAGGGGCTAGGCGGAGGCACAGAATTCAGGACATTCTATTTATGCATGGAAGGAGGGGGGAGCCAGGGTACTATTGCTTTTCACATTTCCTTTAGATTCCTTCGTCTGGGGATTCTTATCAGGGCAGGGTCCTTCTGAACTCTTTTGAGTGCTGCAAAGCAGGGAGGCTCTTCCCCAAAAGAGAAGAAGTTTGGAATGGCCTGGAATGGTCTGTATTCTTCGGGATCAAGGCAAGACTGCTTTCAGCCTTCGTGGATTCCAGATTCTGCCCAGCTTACTTGACAAGTGCAGCCACCTGTTGCTGCCTCACATCCTTATTATAGTGTCTTCCTTGGCTTCTCATGTTTCTATATGTTTAATCCAAGAAAGAACAACAGGAACCAAACAGTCTTTGTACAGAGATGTGAATGTAGGTCTGGAATGATATGCACCGGAACTGAGCTGTATTGATTCTGAATCAGCCTAAATACTACACTGTTCCTCCTCCCACCCACAAGTGTCTCCTACAGTGGAAGCCCAAAGAGGGGAAAGGAGAGGTATAGGAACCAGAAGAGCACCTAGGTCATAGCTCACACCATGTGCAGAATGCTACAGCTCTCTGTTGCTTCTTGTCTCAGGTTCAATTCCCAGCTCTGCCATGGCAGCTTGCTGGGTGACTTTGGGCCTGTCACATCCCCTACCTTGCAGGGTTGTTGTGAGGAGAAAAATGGAGGAGAGGAGAGTCTCCACTGGGGAGAAAGGTGGGGTATAAATGAAGCAAAACAAAAGGAACAAATAAATAAATTCTGCACGTTGCTGGTTACTGATACCATGGGCCAAGCTACAAGTGACAAATGACACTTGAACGGCAAGTGGATCAAGTGGAGCGCAAGTGGAGGGCAAGTGAACAGGGAGAAATACACTTGCCATTCAAGTGTCATTCGTCGCTTGTAGTTTGGCCCCGTGCCTCTTTTGACTCTCTCCAGGCAGCCTTCCAACAGGGATAGAGACCAGGAGGGCTGATCAAGAAACAGCTGCTGTAACCAGCATGCCTCTAGTTACTCTGCAGAGGGGTTGCCAACTCTCTTGTTCTAGCCCAACTCCTGCATCACTGCAAGTTGCATAACAGGCAGTTGTCTGACCATCATGTGAGAGGGACGATTCCACCTGTGATCCTGCACCTTTATTCACCTTTTCATGCCTTTCTCCATCAAGAGATTAGAAAACTCCATTCATTTCACTTACACTGAGAACTCCATTCTTTTTTTTAAATTAAACAGTTTTATTGTAATCAAATACATAAGATACAGATTGTAGTTTGTCATTTACAGAAAATTTTAGATTAAAAAAACTTTACAATAAACTCCATTCTTGATGCTGTTCAATAAACATGTGGATTATTTCAAAGTTGGTATCTCTCTTTGAATGGGTTTTGGTAGCTAGACCCACCAGCTGCTCATTGCCATCCTCGACTGTTTTCAGTATGGGATTAATGTTGTCAGGAGGCTGAGAGAGGCCTCCAATGTCTGCACAATTGTGTTGTAGCAGGGGGAGTGTTACCAGAACTGCTATTTTATGGGGAAATTAGCAAGCAGTTCGGCTTGAGCTAGTGCGGATCTTTAACCAACTATACCAGAGTCAGTCTATCAGATTACTCAGAAAAGAAAGAGGAGGCTAATATTCAAATAAATAATGTTTACTAAAAGTGTTGCATATGCCTGACATAGCACTTACATACAGCAGACATACAAGAACTCAGAAATAAAGGTTGTAAAGAGTTACAGAGACATTTGCATTAGCAGGAACCCACTTGAGATCGATGGAATAGAGGCAATACATTACCGGATCACGGTGAGGAGCAGAGATTCCAGCAGCGAGGTTGGGGGGCGATGTACAGTGCCATCTGGGTTGGGGATGGGGCGCAGCGCCCGGCCGTGCACAGTGCCGGGCACCGGGCACAGTGCCCAGCACCAAGCACCTAGTGTCAGGCAGAGCCTGCTTAAATAGCTGAAATAAGTCCTGAGGCGGAGCCCTGTGGGGTCGGCCTGGGACTGGTTCTCAGGATGTTTTCAACAAAAGATATAATGGGCTAACAAGAGATACGATGGGCTCATATCAAGAATCTGATGGGCCACTTTAGGATCTGATTGTGAGACAGTGACACCCTTGGGATGGGACAAAAGGAAGGGAAGGAGTGCAGGGGGGGTTGATTAGATTTGACAGGAAGCCGGGTTGTACTGATGGAATCAGCTTGGAATATCGGTGCTTGATGGGCGCATCAATATGAATCCATTGTCTGTTTTGTTCAGCCAGCACATCTCTTCTGTCCCAGGGCTGTGGCCAGCGATCTGCATATCAGGGTGAGGCAGGACCTCAGAATGTGACAGGAGCCTGGTGGGGAAATGGTGGACTCAAGGAGAACCATCCGTAGTAACTGCCTGATGCCTGAGAACATGGCTGCCCTCTGGTTTGCTTCTGTGTGTTCATGGGCTTGCTGGCAGGCTGCTCTGGGCATTATGGCAGACCCAGGACTGTTCTGTGGTGGCTTCCCTGTGGAGGGCAGGCCAAGGGGCGCCTAGTCCGTTTCACAGAGAATCCTCCTTGCTTGTGCATCATTGCTAGCTGCCAGGTCCATGCCCAAGGTAAAGTTCATGTCTAGCAATGGGTCTTAGGGCAAGAGAGAGAGAGTCCCTAATCCAGGGAGGCAGAGGGCAGGCAGGGGTGGCAAAGTCCATAAGTCATACAGTCAGGAAACAGGCAGGGTCTCTGGTTCAGGAGACAGGCACTGGCAACGGAGTTCATAGTCCAAAATGGGGAGGCTGGCACAGATGGCAGAATCCCTGACTGCTGGTAACAGAGTCCATAGTTCTTAAAGGGGGTAGCTGGCTCTAGGAGAGGCAGGCTCCTCTGCGTTCACAATCTCCCTACGCACTGCTGGTGTGTGATTAACCAGGCAGGATACATGACAGGCACAAGAGATAGAGAATAAGAGTCTCTGGAAGGAATGGCTGCAGACAATGGTAATGAAGCCCATGAAGGTGTCAAAGAGATGGCTATATGGGAAAGTGTTAAGCAAAATGAATGGACCTTGGGGCAGCCAATCACCATGGGCAGTCACCCTAATTGGTTGGGTCTGATGGTACAAAATCTCAGCTGTGACTGGGACAGCTAGGGAATGAGATCCTCATGCATGTTCAGCCAGTGCTATGCCTTTTCTCTGCCATTTTCCTTGCCCTGATATATACGACTGAATTCAAAGGCCCCACAATGTGACTTTCCCCTGTGTGCCCAGTGAAATGGTCTGCAGCATGTGAAATATGGGGTCTACTCTGGCCTCCTCCTAGTTTATTACTGAACACCTTGTTACTGGTCTAAATATTATCATAGTTTTCTAGCTTTCCACTTGATGGGATAAAAATACTCATAGCTCTGTTTCTTACATGATTGCTTCCCTTCCACTCCTGCTAAGATGGTGGGGGGCAGGAATACCCTTTTTAAACGTACAGTTGTGAGTTTTCTTATTAGTTCCTTGGTCTCTCTGTCCTCTTGCTTTGCAAACAGTTGCTCCCTGGGGCATTCTCCTCCAGACCTTCCTCCAACAAGACTTGAATCCTTGCCTAGGAGAAACCATGGGCTTTCCATGAGGATTCCTCTGGCAAGTGAGCTGTGGAGGTGCCTGGGTGATGTGGTTGGAGGGGCCACGCTTCCTTCTCTGTGTCTACCAGGCAAAGGGGGGAAGCATTTCCAGAAGGGTATTCAAAACTCCCAAGAATACGATAATTACTGGGCATGCTACAATCCTCCAGGCAGCAGAGTGCTCTGCAGTTCTTTTGTTCTTTCTCTTAGTCTGTTTTCTGCATGGGTGGGAGCTCGATGATGTCAGGGAGATCTGTTGGCATCTTCGTGCATTGGTTGGCTGGTTCACAGAGGCGTTGCCAGCATGCCACTCTGTGATTGGTGGACTGGAGTGATGTCACCAGGGGTTCCAAAGCAGTTGCTATGCTCTCAGCTCCTTGGAGTTGGGTCTCTTTCTCTTGCCATTTCTTTTCTCTAATGAGAGAACATAAGATATCACCAATCTGTGCTGGCAGCACATCAGTGTCAGCAATGCACAAACACCCGGAGCCTTGGACTGAGCTGCCTGATTCCTACTCTTAAACTAAAGGAGTCTTGAGGTTTATGGTAGGATAGGTTTTCTCAAAACTGAAGGCCTCGCACGCTCAGGCAAAGGTAGACTTGGTCTGCCTCTTATTTTGTGGGCTGTGAAAGAGGGCAGAGTTGTGGAACCTGAGGCAGGACTATCACTGGCTGTCCAAATTTGAAGAGGCAAGCATATGATAAGGTAAGGAGCAGGGCTGAGGTGGGAGAGATGGAGGAAGTAGTAGAAATATACATAGTTGTTATGGAGAGAGAAGAGACAACAGGATTGTGCAGAGAGGAGGCTGGCAACCTGGGTTTTGAGTGAACATGGATGAGAGATGTACAAGGAGACTTGGGTTGCTGAATGGGAAGGCAGAAATGAAAGCTTACGTGGGAGAGAATCCCCATATGGCCATCCAAACTGCTACCAAATATCAGCGAATGGCCCCTTCAATAAAGGTGCTTTAAAAACATATCCAATGGCATAAAAAACAGGATGCAGAATTGTACACATTTAAAAGGCCTGTGTGCATGATTCTCCATCCAACAGCTGGGCCCTTTTTAAAGTACTGATATTTTTATCAGTTACCTAGCTTACCATCCTTTCTACAAGAAGCTCAGGAGGGTATGCACCATCCCCCCTCCCCTCACATCTTTATCCTCACAGCAAACTTGTTTAGGGTACCAATACCACAGCGAGCTGAGTTATACCCGTCTAAATTCATTGAAGCCGATGGGCTTAGAAGGCTGCGATTCTGCTTTGGATGGCATTGTAAGTTACTTTCGTCAGCCCAAGACCATTCAATAGTGTTACTGAGTAAGACTTGAACACATTGCTCCCAGGCCCGCATCCAACACTGCATTATACCACTTAGCCTCAAAAAGCCTAGTGATCAGTGATCTGGGAATGGAGGGAGGAGGCTAGGCTTGTAATGCAACCTTAATCATAGGGACTTCGCATGAACCTGTTGGTCAACTACCTATCCCTGTTTTGCATTTCCCACCAAACATCTGATTAGCAGAAGTTTCACCTCTTTTAAAAGATTTAAATATTGGCTTCTCTGCAGCCACTCTGTCTGGATCAGATCCCATGAATTTAAGTGTTTATTTACTGAAATCATTTTCATCCCCACCTCTCCCATTGTTCGAGTTGGTTTATAGAATGGTAATAAAACCCAGGGCTAAAAATAGCAAGAAAATCCCTTTAAAAAGAAGTAAATCTAACAGAGAAAATAAACAGCTGAAGAAATTACTGATAAGTGCGGCAAGCAAAATGAGAAGCATCTGCCACATTTTTAGCAAAGGCAAAACAAACCAGAATGGTTAGCAAAGCAAATAATAATAATGCAATAATCTAGCTGTTCACATGCTAAACACAAGCCATTTAATTTTATTCCAGTTTGTCTACTGCACAGATCTCTGTTGAAATGAACAGGAATTAGTTTCTCTCTCTCTCTCTCTCTCTCTCTCTCTCTCACTCACTCACTCACTCACTCACTCACTCACTCACACACACACACACACACACTCTCTCTCTCTCTCTCTCTACTGCAGGCAGATGAAGAGGTTAAGGCAAACATTGGGAATGTTGCAATCAGAGCTTCAGAATTTATGCTGCTAGAGTCCTATCCTAAGCAATTAAAATAATCGCCTCTAATAGTCACAGGCTTCTCATGTAGAAAGAACTTCACTAATTTGGCTTATTTTTGCCCCAAAGACTCACAGGGCTCTCTCACCTGAGTAGCTTCAGGGCCATCTTAGCAATTCAGTGAGATTACAGCTCTGATTGCAATTTTTAAAAAATTAATGTTTTTAAAATTCTGTTTTATATGAAAAAAGAATAAAAATAACCCTCATACATAATAGAAACAAATCTATGACAACTATAGTGAGAAATCTACACCTAAATGTCCATAAAAGGTTTCCAGATATCTAAAAATAAGTCCATCCACAGTTGTTGTTTATATGCCATACATTCAAACATGGATGAAGTTGTAAGGTCTTCCACCCATTAAACTATGGGAAGTGGGCATTTGTCTCCTCAGTGTTGTAATATAAGTCTTTTAGCTATAGGAAGGACATGGAAGGTCCATTTCCTTTGACCATCAGTTAGATTCCAGGATACAGGTAGGTAATTTCAAAGTACATAAACAAAGATCAATGGTCATAGATCCAGAGGAGTTAGCCATGTTAGTCTGTAGTTGCAAAATAGTAAAGAGTCCAGTAGCACCTTTAAATCTAACCAACTTTATTGTAGCATAGCTTTATTTGTAGTATAGCATCTGACGATGCATCTGAGGAAGAGAACTGTGGTTCTTGAAAGGTTATGCTACAATAAAGTTGGTTAGTCTTAAAGGTGCTACTGGACTCTTTACTATAAAGATCAATGGGTATTCTAATACAAAATTAATATGAGTAATAACTTCCTTCCCAAAAGAACCAATATGAGATGCTTTAGTCAGAGATGCTTTAGGCTGATCCTGCACTGGGCAGGGGGTTGGACTAGATGGTCTGTATGGCCCCTTCCAACTCTATGATTCTATGATTCTATGAATAACTGGATATAGGCAGAACATGTGCTTGAGAGGTACAGTCTGTAAACTACAGTGCCAGCAACTACACACTAGGGGTGTGCACCAATAACAAAAATTGGTTCAATCCAGATCCAGGTATCAGGAATACCATAACTGTTAGTCCTGATATCTGGATCAGATTCTCTAATCTGACTCTGTAAAATTACAGAATCCTGAATGTATCCAGCCATTATTTCCTATGGGGAAAATTATAATGGGGGGTGGGTGGGCTGGAGGAGCATTTTTCAAGCAAACTCCACTAAATTTGCAGGGAACCTACCTGTCCACTAAAGAACCCCCAAGTTTCAGGAAGATTTAACCCCCCGGGTCCAATTTATGAGCCCCTGAACAGGCTGCTCCCAGCCACTCTACATTGTTTCCTATGGGGAAAACATTCTAGGGCTTTACAGGGCAAAGAAACAGGCAACCCCTGGCCAAAAGCCAGGCTCAATGCAAGTTTCACTCTCAACAAGCTGAACCAACAAAGCCCACCAGAACCAAACTGAAACAAGGGAACAAGGTCAAACCAGAGAATCCCACCAGAACCAATATTAAACACGAGAATTGCACCAAAACCAAATTGAAGTAAGGGATTCCTTTCCTAACTGAAGTTAGTGTGGCATTGCCAAGTCTCCAAATATCCTACCTGATGTAAACATGGCTGGGCTGGAGTGGGCGATCAGTCACTGCCGGGGTGTGTGTATGAGAGAGAGACTGGCAGAACAAGCCACATAGTTTAAAAGATGGCCAGTGGCTTGAAGCATTCTTTTGGAGCTTCAAGGTGGAAGCAGAAATCCATGGCCCTCTCAGAGAAAAGCAGGCAGCAGAGGCAGGGCAGCCACGAGAGGGCCGTGGTACAAGCTGCAAAGAAGTGGTGGCTCAATGTGCTAAGGCAAGCTCTGTGGCAGGAGATCAGAGCAAGGCTGGAGGGGACAAGAAGTAGCAGGCAGAGAGGAGCCAGCTGGGAGCATAGGGAGCACCATCTGGGCACCCTAGAAAAAGTTCATTAGCAAATACACTCTGTGATATATTGCCTCCCAATGGCATTAGTTCATATTTTATCTAATTAATTGAATAACCAGACAAATCACCAAAAGTATTAAATGGATTCATTAATGTTGGAATGGAAGACTGAAGTTCTGAAATAATAAAAGATCATCTGTGCATGTAAGGTAGTTTTGGATTCTAGATAGCTACGTACAAAGCCATGAATAATATTATTATTACGTTTAATGGCACAAGACAGGGGTTCCAATCCTGATCAAAACTGAGAGGAGAAAGTGGACAACCTTATCTTGTACCTCCCTCAAGAGGGAATGGTGCAGAAAAAATACCACAGAATCATAGGGTTAGAAGGTGCCGCTAAGGTCATCTAGTCCAACCCTCCTGCACAATGCAGGAAATTCACAACTACTCCCCCCACACACACCCAGTGACTCTTACTCCATGCCCAGAAAATGGCAAAACACCGTCAGGATCCTTAGCCAAACTGGCCTGGGGAGAATTGCTACCTGACCCCAAGGTGGTGATCAGCCTTACTCTGGGCATGTAAGAAGGGACCATGAGAACTAAGCACTGATGTAACCCTTCCTGCCCTCCCTCTCATGATCTGCTGAGGTTCACAGAATCAGCGTTGCTGTCAGATGGCCATCTAGCAGAGGCTAGATGGCCATGCCAGTATCCTAGTTCTAGGAGATGAATAAAGAAATCTAATCCACTTCAAAACTTCAAAAAATTTAGCTCATGTGGCAAAAATAAATTTTCAGTATATTTTCTTAAAAGGTTTCTCAGCATCAAGTGAGAGAATAGCAACTTTTTACTATTTGATGCAATCAAATCAGCAACCAAGCTGAGATTATCAGAACCTTGTCTACATTGTATAACTCCTACCTGGTCTACATGTAGCAAGTTTGAAACCACCTTATGAAGTCTGTTTGCAAGGATGGCGGCTAATATCGTCTACGTTCCTCAAAGAAATAGGTCAAAAAATTGCACACGGAGTACAGTTCTTGCCAGGTTTTGGAATCATGGTACTATAAACATCATATAGTGACACTGGCAAGGAACTGTTCCAAGATCCCACTGTACAATTAATATAATTTTGGAATTAATTTTAATTGCAAAATTGTGGCATTACTTTGCAAGCTGTCAGGAACACGAACAGGATGGCTCTCTCCCACCTATTTACCAAGTATCAGGTGTACTTCAGATCTTAGTACTGATTTTTAAATGCAACATGTGGAGAAATAAATTCATTTTTCCTCAAGGAAGATACATGGCCATGAGTGTGTTGAATTTCAGGGTCATAATTAGCCATATGCATGCATGTATACGTGTGTGTATAATTTCAGCTGGGAAAACGTATCCGTAGTAATTTAAGAGGCAGTAGCCTATCAAATTTAAATTGATGTTTTTATGGCCTCTGGCAAGATGTGTACAGCTCTTGCAAAAAGTGCTGAGTGCCTAATAAGGGTTGTGTCATAATCCAGACTCATATATCAGAGCATAGGTGGACCATAGTTATGAAATAAATCAGTCACCAATGCACTGAGAAAGACAAATGGGAGCAGGGCTGAAATAGAAATCTGCTGAGAACTTTCCTGAACGAGTCCCCCTTCCTGTGTGTAGAGAAGAGAAGAGTGGTTGCTTGGTGATCACAAGTTTTTTTCAGCTGTTGCCCCAGAATTTTGGAACTCCCTCCCATTGGTGTGAGCGTGACTAGTATACAAGAGCAAGCGGGAAACATTTTTCATTGCAGAATGTCGTAACCCTTGCCTAAATCTCTTCTTGCTCATACAGCTTTCCTATCCTCAGGGCTTTTTTTCTGGGAAAAGAGGTGGTGGAACTCAGTGGGTTGCCCTCGGAGAAAATGGTCACATGGCTGGTGGCCCCGCCCCCTGATCTCCAGACAGAGGAGGAATTTAGATTGCCCTCCATGCCATGCGCGGAGGGCAATCTAGACTCCCCTCTGTCTGGAGATCAGGGGGAGGGGCCACCAGCCATGTGACCATTTTCAAGTGGTTCCGGAACTCCTTTCCACCGCATTCCAGCTGAAAAAAAGCCCTGCCTATCCTTAATTTTATTTATTTATTGTTTTTATTAAATAAAACCAATCCTTTCTTTTGCATATCCTTCAGATGTTGTTGCACATCTGTGCTGTAGAATACTAGCCAGATCACACTGATGAAAACAAGCTGAATATGGAGAAGTCTCTGTCCAGTCTTTACTCCATAGTCAGTTGATGGCACCTAAAATGACTTAGCAGCAGGCAAGGAGCTTCTCTGGGGATTCAGCACATTTGCATGTGAAAAGCTTCTTTGCAGAAGTTTCCTGCTGAGCAGAGAAAGAGGCAACGGCTAGAGAAAGCCCTGTCCACCCTTAGTCAGTTTCTAGTTCCTGTGGACTCCCCTATTTCCAGTCTCACAGCCATAACAAATAATACAAACAGCATTCCTTAGGACCCAGGTGCCTAGCCTGGCTCATGGTTCTATGTTCACTCAAGGATTCACCTTTCAAACCTTCTCTGTCTGGCTGCAAGGGTGCAGGCGGTGGAGAGGCTCTGGGTTCCCCCCGGTGGCATTTTGCCATTGAAAATGGTGCTCTTGGAATCCCTGTTTGCTCCTTCCTCCTGCGCCAAGTTTCCTGACATGTGGATTTCATATTTTACATTTCGGCCCTTCGTTTTCTATCATTTGTTAAAAAAAATGCATGAATGCTGTTCAGCCTTACAGGTTCTATGGGGCAGTGTGCATGGCACGTTCTTGGCAAAGCTATCAGATGATTCTGACGTATATTTTCAAAGCAAGAGGCCAGTTTGTGAAACATGGTGCCGTGTCTTGTTCTAAGGCTTTCTTGGCTGAGCTTCACATGGTGGTGTCACGCCCATGTCTTCAAATGCAGTGTGGCCCCAGGAGCCTAAAATGTGATCTACAGTGCAATCCTATGCAGAGTTACACCCTTCTAAGCCAACTGAAATCAGTGCGCTTAGAATGGTATAACTCTGCTTAGGATTGTGCTGCAGAAGTGTAAACTTGTACATGGGTGGGGAAAGTTCGTTCCTTTCCTCCTCCCCACAACTTTTCCACCAAGGCTATTTTTCATCTACTGAGGTATGGCTGGGGGAAAAGCTGCTGCAGGGAGCAGGGGCTCTGGAGAAAAGGTTCAGCCCAACTCCCTGTTGGCTTTTCACCTTCGCATTTTAAATTGCACCCTGATCATTTTTTAAAAAATGTGATTTTTTAAAACATGTGCCCCACGGAGTTTGGCCCTTTTCAGGTATGCATTAGTAAAGGCAGGGCTTTTTTTTCAGCTGGAACGTGGTGGAACGGAGTTCCGGAACCTCTTGAAAATGGTCACATGGCTGGTGGCCCCGCCCCCTGATCTCCAGGCAGAGGGGGGTTTGGATTGCCCTCCGTGCCGCTCCAGTGGCACGGAGGGCAATCTAAACTCCCCTGTCTGGAGATCAGGGGGCGGGGCCACCAGCCATGTGATCATTTTCTCCGAGAGCAACCTACTGAGTTCCACCACCTCTTTTCCCAGAAAAAAAGCCCTGAGTAAAAGGATAGGGTGTAGGGGCTGTAGACTTTATATCTATATAGTGCCTGTTGCTGTAAGTATGATCCTACTGTGTACTTTCTGAGTTGTTTAATATGTCATTCTCAGAATGGCTTATGCGCTGTTTCAGCATTTCTTCAACTCTGTACTGGATTTCTGCAAATTTGCATTGATAGACCCTATTACATTGTTCATTGGAATATCTTTGAAATTGACTGCACTGACTCACACTGTGTAATCTCCCTTGAATCTCAGTGAAAAAGGCAGATTATAAATAATGTAAAAATAAGTAAATAAATAAAAGTATCTAGAAAGGCTTTCTTGCTATAGGGACTTGTAGGAATATCCCATAAATACAAAAGGCAATCAAGGGGATCTTTTGCATAATTGTCTGGAAAATGCCTCAGTGGCTTTACAATCACAGTCCGGGCTGTTTATGATCCCCCAAGCTCCACTGACTTTCAGCACAGTCAAAAATGAAGCTTTCGTTCCTAATTCATTTTTTAAAAAAACACTTTTAACAGATCCTCTTTAGCCTTCATAAGTTTTTGTTTTCCACTCTTTCCAAAATGCCCAGCCCAAGTTTCCTGCTCATGCCTTGCATAGTCATACTTAAGGCACTGATCTATATTTAACGCTGCTGGGTTTGTGACAAATTCTTCTTGAGCAACTCACCAAGGAGCATGTAGTTTCTTTCAGTGTAATCTTACATAACTGGACTGCAATCTCTCATAATGTTTTTCAACTGGGGAGAGTCAAGCAAATGCCCAAAGAAGAGACTTTTTTGATACCATGAGGTCATGTTCCACTAGGGGGTGTGGCTGAGGCCCAATGGCAGGGCTGGTGTTTTGCATGAAAAAGGCCCAGTCTCTGGCATATCCAGTTGAAGGTACTTAGGGTTCAAAAAGAGAAGACCGTGGATGGACTGGTCTTTAATTTACTGAGAAAGGTCCTGGTGGGCCACTGCCATTGGAAAGCCACTATCAGTCAGGATCCTGCTAAGCAAAGTAGCCCTTGTGGTGCTAGCAGCATCAGGGGGTCCACACAGCTTTAGAATCATAGAATCATAGAGTTGGAAGGGGCCATACAGACCATCTAGTCCAACCCCCTGCCCAGTGCAGGATCAGCCTAAAGCATCTCTGACAAGTATTCATCCAGCCTCTTCTTGAAAACTGCCAGTGAGGGGGAGCTCACCACCTCCCTAGGCAGCTGATTCCACTTTTGAACTACTCTGACGGTGAAAAAGTTTTTCCTAATATCCAGTCGGTACCTTTGTGCATGTAGTTTTAGCCCATTGCTTCGCATCCTACCCTCTGCTGCCAACTGGAACAGCTCCCTGCCCTCCTCCAAATGACAGCCTTTCAAATATTTAAAGAGAGCAATCATGTCCCCCCTCAACCTCCTCTTCTCCAAGCGAAACATTCCCAAGGCCCTCAGCCTTTCCTCGTAGGGCTCAGTCTCCAGACCCCTGATCATCCTCGTCGCTCTCCTCTGCACCCTCTCGATTTTGTCCACATCCTTTTTGAAGTGAGGCCTCCAGAACTGCACACAATACTGCAGGTGCAGCCTGACCAAGGCAGTATAGAGAGGGGCTATGACCTCCTGCGATTTTGATGCTATGGCCCCTTTGATACAACCCAGGATTGAATTAGCCTTTTTTGCCACCGCATCACACTGACTGCTCATATTCAGTTTACAGTCCACTCTTACCCCAAGATCCCTTTCACATATACTACTGCCCAGAAGTGTATCCCCCATCCAGTATTTGTGCTTCTCATTTTTGTGGCCCAGATGTAATACTGTGCACTTGTCTTTGTTGAATTGCATCCTATTCACAGCTGCCCACTTCTCCAGAGTATTCAGGTCTTGTTGAATTTTAATTCTATCTTCTTGGGTGTTTGCTACCCCTCCCAATTTGGTATCATCAGCAAATTTAATGAGCAGCCCTTCCACTCCTTCATCCAGATCATTGATAAAAATATTGAAAAGTACCGGGCCCAAAACCGAGCCCTGTGGCACCCCACTGGACACCTCCCTCCAATCTGATGAAACGCCGTTGACCACCACTCTTTGAGTGCGGTCCTTTGATCCGGACTGAATCTCATGGGCAAGCCTATCTGTGCCATGGCTGAGGACTAAGGGTCAAATGACACATGCAGGTTTTTAAAGAGTTGGGTCCGGATTTCCCAGACCCAACTTGCATTCTCTGCAGCCACACAGCAGCTGTGGGGAACTGCCATTAAAAATAAAGGAGAGTCGAGATCAATCAACATTAGAGCCCAATCCATTTGTTACCTCTCTGGCTGTCATTGCAAGAAGCTCATTTTAGAAGGGAAATGGTTAGTCCACCTAAATGGTTAACTTATCGGGATTTACTGGAATTCTATCAGGACCAAGTTAAAATTAAATCAAGAGAGGACTTAGTAGCAGAAGGGCATGCCTGTCAGTGGATTCCATATATGCAAATTTTTAAGAGATTCAAACTAGACAAGAGTCGTTATGACTCTGAGAAATCTAAAACTGAATTTCAAATAGCCCTTTGTACAAATGATGAACATGTTATTACTAAAATGTATAAACTTTTGTTGAGGTTTGAGATGGAGGAAGAGTAAGTAAAAGAATGTATGATTAAATGGGCAAAAAATTGTGGACATGATATATTAATGGAGCAATGGGAAAATATGTAGACAAGAGGGCTGAAATTTACATTAAGCTCCAGTATTAAAGAAAATTTTTACAAAATGCTGTATCGTTGGTATATGACTCCTGAAAAATTGGCTAGAATGTATAAGGGGGCGTCAAATGTATGTTGGAAATGTGCTAAACAAGAAGGGACATTTTTTCATATGTGGTGGACATGTAAGAAAGCAAAGAGTTTTTGGTTGCAGATACAATCATCGATTCAGAAGATTTTGAAGATTAAACTTCAGCTGAAACCAGAGACTTTTCTGTTGGGAATAAGGGACAGCCAGTTGGAAAAAAGTTTTAGAACACTGTTCTTATACTTTATTACAGCAGCAAGAGTACTTTATGCACAAAAGTGGAAAACTACAACATTGCCAACAGTGGAGGAACGGTTGACAAAAGTTTTGGAGTTTGCTTTAATGGCAAAACTTACTGCATTAATTAGAGAAAGGACATTAGTTAACTTCTTGACTGAATGGAAACCGTTAATAGACTTTTTGCATGAAATGGATAACAAGGATTTGATGACATCTGGATTTATGGATTAAGAAACAGGAACAATAGAAAAAAGAGGGGTTTTGTGACTAACTTAGAATAAGTGGGACTCTAGAAATGATATATACTTGTTGTGGAGAAAATCAGAACTCAACTTGTAGTGTAATTTAGGGGGGGGGTTGTTTTCTTTTTCTTTTCCTCTTAATTTTATAGATATGTATTGTTAGTGTGTTATGTTTAGAATTGTGTGTATTTTCTTGTTCTCTGTGTTTGTTGTTTATTGTGTTGTGGTGTGTAGTTTATAGTTCAAATAAAGACAAATTTTAACACACACAAAAAGAACTCAATCCATTTGTCAGGATTCATCCAAGGTGCTGCTTGCCAGATGCCGGGGTACCTGACTCTGGCTCTGGGGGGTCATCAGGGATACTGCAGGGTCCTACTTTGTGGAAGGAGGGGCGGTATATCTCACCCTTACTCCCTCTCAGTCCACTCACAGGCCCGCTCAACCTGATCCAGCCCCTGCTCCCTGCTCCCTCCTTCACTGACCTTCCTTTCCCTCCTTACTTGCTCATACTCCTCCTTGCCAACCAACCTCCAACAACTCCCACTCCCACCATGATCTCTCTCCTAAGCCGGCCTTTATAGGGTTTCCTCCAACTTCCTCCGCCCTTCCTCCCAGGCTCCTTCCCACTCCTGATGCTGGCCAGCTGTGTATGCCCTCAGGTGTTTCTTCTCTCCCCCTAGTTTCTCCTTGCGTTTCTCTCTTCTCTTGCAGGGCAGGGCTGGATGCATCCCAGCTTGGGCTTTCCTCAGGTGTGCCTCCTTTCTCTCTTCCCTTCTTTCTTATTCTTTCCTGCAGGACAGAGCTGGCAGGGCCTTCCAGGCGATGTGGCGTGGCCTCCTCTGTCTCTGCTCATGAGGTGCTGCGCTGGTCTCCTGGGGTCCAGCCAGCTCTCCCAGGTGGCTCTTGCTGCAGGTTCCTCCTAGGGCTTGTGCAGGGGCTTCCAGTACCTCCATCCTGGTGTTGGCATCTCTGGCAGGCGTGTGTGCCTCTTGCCCTTTGGGGCGGGATTGGGCAGCGTGCACCTGGCTGGTTTCTCCCTCTGGCTCCTTTTTCCCTTCCCTCGCTGCTGTCTGGAGCTGAACCCCCTCCCTAGGGCTTCCTGTGCCTGCAGTTGGGGTTCCATTGACCTTCAGGTAAGGGGTCTGTGGCAAGTCCAGGGTGCTTGGGGTGCTCAACCCCAGACACCATTAAACTTTTAACAAGGTGGTACATTACTCCTCAAAAACTCAATTACTGAAATAAAAACATTCCTTCAACACTCTGGAAACAATGCGGTGAAGTTGGCTCTTTTTGTCACTGTTGGTGGACCTGTAAGGTTATCAAAAAATTTTGGATTGAAGTGTTAAACTGTATTAAGCTGATTACAGGGTATGAAGTCCCTTTTAAACCTGAGTTAATTTTATTAAATCTCTGGACAGAACGTGATCTTCCATCTGGTCCAAGAGAATCCTATGGGTATAAGGATAATTTACCCAAGTTACCAAGAGAGAGCAGCTTCATATATGTTGTGTGAGTAGGACTGCCTGCTTATCATTTGATTGCACCTAGTATATTTCTTGCTTTTATTTTACTTAACCTAAACCCGGCCTGCTTGCGCCCTGAGTCTCCACTCCAGGCATTGAAAGAGGAGAAAATAGTTCTCTGAGAGCTTGATCAAAAGGACCCATAGTGTGTCTATCAACACAATGACAGATGGTACCAGAACTTCTCTCATGGCAGTGCTTAAGCATTGTGCCAGAGATGCTGAAGACAATTTGTCATGAGTTGTGGGAATAAATGCCAGGGATTCATTGTAATTTATCTTATTTTTCATTGAATTTCCAGGGTTTCTATGACCTTTCCTTGACAATACCTAAAGTTACCTCGTCAAATCTGATATTCAAGGTCAGTGATGGAACTCTGAATCAGGAAATCCCCCTCTTTTTCTTCAACAGCAAATGTTGCAGGTCACTTTTAGACCATAAGTACATATGACCCAGAGAATTGTGTCCTCTGAAGATGTTAGTACTTTAAAGCAGCCTCAGGAAGTTCCATATTTGACAGCACATGATCTCTCCCCCAAAGCTGCTGCCAGCTGCATAGAGGCAATGCTAACTTTTGTTTTGAGTGGGAAATTCAATCAGAAAGAACCCCTCCTCCAGCCTCACTGATCCAATCCACTTTGGGGGACCTCTGTGAAGGGAAAATAAATATGTAAAGTGAAAACAAATACAGTCCTTCAGTCCCTGATCGTCCTGTTCACATGTTACAATAAATGCATATCTGGTTCAATGTGGATAGATTCAGATGGGTAGCCACGTTGACAGTAATTCAGCCCTCCTGGCTGGCAGACAAAGGCTGCTGTGGCCGGGGGCCACTTTTGCTACCTGGGAAGGAGAAAGCTGCATCGCTGTCCTTCCTGGGCATCCGGGCCTCTGCCAGGGGCAGAGCCAAGCACCTTATAAGGCAGCTCCGCCCATCAGGACTCTTAGTTGGCTCCTTGTGCTCAGGTTAGATGGAGCATGCTTTCCTTGCTCTGTCTGATCACCGACGAGACCAGCGGTGGCACAATGGTGGTGGCAGGATGGCAAAGCAGCAAACTCACCCGCACTGCTTCTTCAGCACCTGCCTTCTCCAGCTGCTCACTTTGGCTGGGCCTAGTTCTGGCCATAGGTCCTTTGGCTGAGGAGTCCTTTGCCCCATGCCCATCTCATTCAGGCAGTTTGTGGTGGGGGCTAGGCCTTAATTGTGCTGCGGAGGCGGCAGCAGCTCCTGCCCCCCTTACCCTGTCTTACAGTTCGAGCGGTGGAGGAGTAATTTAGCACAATCTCTCCCCCCTCATTCTTTGGGCAGTACTCTGCAGCCAGCCTTAGCTGCCCCCTCCCCCCTACTATTTCTCATCTGTTGGTGGGTGGCCTAGCAAGCCCCAGTGTGTCCATTGGGCTAATTCTAGTCTGTGGGCCATTTCAGTCTCCTCAAGCCCACTTCAGGCCTTCTGGTTTGAGGCCACTTTAGGCTCCTTGTCTGCAGCCAATTTAGTTTGGGTAGCGGCCATTTTAGCTTCTGTGGTTTTTAGGCCTATTGATTGGTGGCCATTTTAGGTTTTACTTTCTACTGACCATTTTGGGTATCTGGAGTGTTGATAATTGATTGTACAATGCCTTCAAGTAAAGGTAGAGGGCCTTCCAAGGGCAAGCAGCTTCCAAGAAGGCTTGCTGCCAAACCAGCTGCACCCACCTTATCTTCCTCAGATGAGAATAAGAGTGTCCTTTGTAGGCAGGAAATTCTGGCTTGTTTGGCTGCCCTTGAACAGGCTAGGGGTGTCTTTGTCAGCTGCGACGGGTGGGCCCAGGCAACAGAGATCAGGCAAGCTGACCTCTAAGGCAGCCTTCCAGCATGATGTGGTAACTCATCACTCTGCCCTTGAGGGGACAGCAGGTCCTGCTGAAGGCAAATGGAACAGCGGAATCCAGTTGGTGGGAGGTGCAGCTGCAGTTGTGGCCATATTTGCCACTGACAAGGGTTGGTCAACAGAGTCTGAGCCCATTGTGTTGGCAGTGGATCCAGTCACAACAGAACCAACTGAAGACACCAGTAAAACCACATTACCACAACAGTTGTGCTTGGCCTTGGGGGTCTTGGGGCCAGCCAACAGCCCCTGTCCAGGCCAAGTACACACACCCTACATGCAGGCTGGACCATCTCAAGTCCCAGCCATGACTACATCTTGTTCCCCCTGAGGCCATCCCACTTGGTTGGGTCAACATGGGGGCTGAGCCGGCACACTGCACATGCAGGCAGGCACTGTCCCCTTTGCATGGCACGATGGGATAGGACAGCCATTCATGGGGCATCTTGGCACAATTATCCCACTGTTTCATGGAATTCCCAACAGGGCACGGTGCTGTTTTGGGACTTGTCTTTTAGCAACTCGGCACTGCCTTTAGGGGACCATCTGACCCAGGCCACAAGGGATAAGATCCTGTCGACATCTTCACCTGCCTCCTCAGGGAACTGGAGAAGGAGAAAGAAGACCTTGATGACAGGGGAAAGGAGAGGCTTAAGCACAGGAAAGTGGATCACACCTGGGCCAATTGGCTGCCAGGCATGCTGATCTACACTGGGGTGTTGGCTCGTGTGCAGTCTTGGTGGGCGGCCCCTCTGTTCCAATACATCGACATAATTTATAAGGGTTACACGGACTTCACCAGTGCTCTTTGGTTGCAGTACGACAGAGTTCTATATAAGGGCTGCTCTTAACCCAAAAATTCCCTGGGACCAGATTCACCAACAGCTTTGGTTGCAGGTGATGTCCCCTGCCAAACCCAAACCCAGTGATCGCTCTGACAGTGGTAATCTGATTCAAAGGCTTCCACCCTCCTCTGGTGCTTACGCCACCACAGGGCAGCCGGTTCAATCCAGCCTACTTTGCTGGCAGTTCAGCTCCCAGGGAGTCTGCTCCAGAAAGTCCTGTAGCTTCAAGCACCAATACCCAATCTGTGACATTCCCCATGCATTTACCTCCTGTCCCAAGCTGCTGAGAAAAGGTGGTAAGCATGGGGGTGGAGGCTCCCAGCAGTCTGCCAGTCGAGGGCCAATTCTACATGGACAAGATGCTCCCAATGGGGTGCTCAGTTTCATGTGTGGCCTTTGAGCATTTCACCTCTTTCCTCAAGTGGGCTTTGTAGTACCAGCTTCACTGCCAGGACATGGTCCACTATTTGGATGACTTTCTTTTTGTGGGCCCTGCAGGTTTGGGCCAATGTGCCTGTCTCCTGGCTGGCTTTGAGCAGAACCACAAGTGACAAAAGGCACAGATTGGACACTTGTCAGCTTCCCTCAAGTTTTGATGGGAAATGTAGGCAGCTTGGCGGAATGTTGGACAAATAACAATTGAAAAGTCCATTGGACAGCAGTCAGAGAGCCAAGCTTCAAGACTAGGATGCCTACATTTCCCATCAAAACTTGAGGGAAGCTGACAAGTGTCCAATCTGTGCCTTTTGTCACTTGTGGTTCTGCTCTTTGTTAGCCTTGCAGGTAAATTAGGGGTCCCACTGGCCCACGAAAAGACATGGCCCTGCACCAGTGTTGACATTCTTGGGCACTGAACTCAACATGGCGCAGCAAATCTCAGTTTCCAGCTGAGAAGTTGAGGTACCTTCGTGCCCAGCTGGCCTCCTTTAGGGAGAAGCACAAGGTTTCCCTCCTGGATCTACAGTAGCTGGTGGGGCATTTAAATTTTGCCTGTAGAGTGATGGTGCCAGGGAGGGAGTTTCTTCAGCATCTATGTGATGCCATGGGCACCCTGCGGTTGCCTCACTACGGCCTTCGTATTAGTAAGGGCTGCATGAAGACCTCCAGGTGTGGGAGGACTTTCTTGTCTCATTCAATGGGGTTACCTTCTGGAGGAAGGAACAGTGGCTGGAGGCAGAGCTCCAGATTACCTCTGATGCCTCTGGGTCCATCAGCTTCAGGGTCTATTTCCAGGGGCACTGATGTGGCCAGTTGAATGGTCAAAAAGGGGTCTTACTTAAGACCTTACTTTTTGGAATTTTTCCCTATCCTTGTGGCAGTTTGCTTGTGGGAGAGGGAATTGGCTAACCACTCTGGTCATTTTTGGTGTGACAGCAAGGCAGTGGTCCTTAACTCCCTTTCAACTAAGAGCTAAGCTACAAGAGACAGATTTCACAAGGACGCACACGTGAAGGGAGTAGCAATGTTAGCCAGGAAACTGAGTTTTATAAGAGATCAGAAGGCTCTATCAATTTTCCCTCTCTACAGAGCCACAGAGGTCGCTCCTCAGAGGGTTTGTTTATTTCCTTTTCACCTCCTAGAAGGGGAGGTGAAGCTGACAGAGTCTTCAGGAGGCAAAGAGGAATTTAACAAACCCTCTGTAGAGCAATCTTTCCTGGCTCTGTAGAGAGGGGAAATTGACAAATCCTCCCAATCAGTTTTAAAACTCAGCTTCCCAGATAACATTGCGACTCCTTTCACATGCATGTCCTCATGTAATTCATCTCTTTTAGTTTAGCTCTAAGTCGCCCAGGGTTATGAGACTGGTCAGGGCATTCACTCTTCAGTGCCTGAGGTTGAACATGTTATTCCTGGCCAAACATGTTCCTGATGTAAATAATTGCATGGCAGACACTATGTCTCAAAGATGGAACTTATTGCTATTACAAAACCTAATCCTATACTGTTGGTTGTTGTGGGTTTTCCGGGCTGTATTGCCGTGGTCTTGGCATTGTAGTTCCTGACGTTTCGCCAGCAGCTGTGGCTGGCATCTTCAGAGGTGTAGCACCAAAAGACAGAGATCTCTCAGTGTCACAGTGTGGAAAAGATGTTGGCAGGTTATTTATATCTACTCAGGAGGGGTGGGGTTGAGCTGATTCATCCTGTAAGAGTTTCCCAGGGTGTGGAATGCTAATGGCAGGAGGCTTCACTGTATCCTGAGGAGGTTCTTTTGCATATGGATTGGTGCTTGATGTGCTAATCTTCTCTGCAGGGCTATTGTCGAGTATAGAGTGTTTTGTTAGCCTGGTGCTTTTCAGAACTGGAAACCATGCTCTGTTCATTCTTAAGGTTTCTTCTTTCCTGTTGAAGTTTTGCTTATGCTTGTGAATTTCAATGGCTTCCCTGTGCAGTCTGACAAAGTAGTTGGAAGTGTTGTCCAGTATTTTGGTGTCCTGGAATAAGATACTGTGCCCTGTTTGAGTTAGGCTATGTTCAGCCACTGCTGATTTTTCCGGTTGTCCAAGTCTGCAGTGTCTTTCATGTTCTTTTATTCTTGTCTGGATGCTATGCTTTGTGGTCCCGATGTAAACTTGTCCACAGCTGCAGGGTATATGGTATACTCCTGCAGAGGTGAGGGGGTCTCTACTGTCTTTTGCTGATCGTAGCATCTGTTGTATTTTTCGGGTGGGTCTGAATACTGCTTGAAGGTTATGCTTTTTCATAAGCTTTCCCATCTGATCAGTAATTCCTTTGATATATGGCAAAAACACTTTTCCTGTAGGAGACTGTTTGTCCTTGGTTGTTTGATTCATCCTGGGTTTGATTGCTCTTCGGATTTCATTTCTGGAGTAGCCATTTGCCTGAAGTGCGTGGATTAGATGATTAATTTCCTCATTGAGAAAGTGCGGCTCACATATCCGTCTTGCGCGATCCACTAATGTTTTCATTATGCCTCTTTTCTGTCGGGGGTGGTGATTGGAGTTTTTGTGTAAGTACCGATCAGTGTGAGTTGGTTTCCTGTAGACCTTGTGACCTAACTGAAAGTTTGCTTTGCGGATGACCAAGGTATCCAGAAATGGGAGTTTTCCCTTGATTTCTTTCTCCATTGTGAATTGTATGTTCCGGTGGATGTTGCTGAGATGATTCAAAAACCCCATCAATTCCTCCTCCCCATGGCTCCAAATGATAAATGTATCATCCACAAACCGGAACCATACACTAGGTTTGTGGGGTGCTGATTCTAGAGCTGTTTTTTCAAAATGTTCCATGTAGAAGTTTGCTATAACTGGGCTGAGAGGGCTCCCCATGGCCACCCCATCCATCTGTTCATAGAATTCGTTGTCCCATTGGAAGTAACTGGTTGTCAGACAATGATGGAATAAGGCTGTTGCATCCTCTGGGAAAATCTGATTAATAAGTGCAATAGTGTCTTTTACTGGAACCTTGGTAAACAGGGATACAACATCAAAACTGACAAGTATGTCTCGTGGATTAAGTTTCAGAGAACTGATTTTGTTGATGAAATCTGCTGAATCTTTGATGTAAGACGAGGTTTTCCCGATGTGATCCTGCAGGAGATCGGCCAGATGTCTAGCTAATTCATATGTTGGTGAAACAATGGCACTCACAATGGGTCGGAGTGGGACTGAATCCTTGTGTATTTTAGGGAGTCCATATAGTCTGGGTGGCTGTGCTTCTGTCTTGCATAGTTTTCTGTGCGTGTCAGGATGTAGTGAGGAATTCTTGATCAGCGCATTTGTTAGCCTGGTGATTTTGCAGGTGGGATCTCGTTTTAGTTTTTTGTAGGTGGAGGGGTCCAGTTCTGAAAAACACCAGGCTAACAAAACACTCTACACTCGACAATAGCCCTGCAGAGAAGATTAGCACATCAAGCACCAATCCATATGCAAAAGAACCTCCTCAGGATACAGTGAAGCCTCCCGCCATTAGCATTCCACACCCTGGGAAACTTACTGGATGACTCAGCTCAACCCCACCCCTCCTGAGTAGATACAAATGACCTGCCAACATCTTTTCCACACTGTGACACTGAGAGATCTCTGTCTTTTGGTGCTACACCTCTGAAGATGCCAGCCACAGCTGCTGGCGAAACGTCAGGAACTACAGTGCCAAGACCACGGCAATACAGCCTGGAAAACCCACAACAACCATCGTTCTCCGGCCTTGAAAGCCTTCGACAATACATCTAATCCTATACTCTTCAGTTTCTTGTCTTTTTAAAAAAGCTATTTAAAAAGTTTTGCAGTATATAAATAAATATAGGGTAACTGGCGATTTCAGTTATATCTTTCAAGTATTGTCCTCCTAAGTTAATTATATTTAGTATTCTTACTTTCCAGGCACCTTTTAAAAATTAAATTGAAATTAGTACTATCACAAGCAACTATCATCTTGAAGTTAACCCAAGATAACTCACAATAACAAGGAATACTTGCTTCTATTAATATAGGCTGTAGGGACCATACAATTTTATATTTCCATACTTTGTTTTTAAAAAACCCAAAACACATCTTCAAGAAATACTTTTGGACAAGGAAGACTTTTTCAAAAGAACAGAAATTTTTGATTTCTTTCAACAGTATCTTGCTGGTTGGATTTGAAAATAAAGACTTCTGTAGTGTTACTTAAAAAGGACAGTCTACTAAAAGTTGATTCTCTACGTGTGATTCTTCAGCTTGTTGTCCAACTACATTCTCCTAATTTGGAGTTATGCAAACACACAGTTTAGCATATTTAACATCTTAAACCAAGACTTCTCTTCGTTTATATGGTCTGTGTTCCCAGATCAAATATTCCCATCTAGGAACTTTATGTACTACTAGGGGAACAAGGATGCCCTGAGCCCGCTGAAGGTGCTGTTTTATCTTCCTTTCCCAGAATGGCGTGCCACGGGCTGACTTACATGGATGTTGGAAAACATTTTGAGCTTCTATTACTTTAATGATACTACTCATGCAGCCTATTCGGCTCTGAGCAGATTTTGAGCTTCTGTTTCTATGTGGATTCTGGACGGTGAACTAGAAACTGTAGATCCACTTTCTGCACACACAAAAATGCTTCCACCAAAAATAATATGCTGTAATAATTTGCTCTTCCTTAGCCAGAACATATAATGCTCATAATTTTTAATCTGAAAGACAAAATGTTGGCAAAGGCAGCCTTAAAGTCTATATTTTCCTACTGGGCAGTTTTTGTGAGGTTTAATATGTCAGTCTTAGAATTCCTTATGCTCTGTTTCAGCATTTCTTCCACTCTGTTTTGGATTTCTACTGGTTTGAATCTTTGCAAACTTGTATTCATATACCCTATTACATTGTTTATTGAAATGTTTCTGAAATTGACTGTACACCCTTAATGTAATGGGTATTTCTGTATTTCCTATTTTTTTCTTCATCCTTTTTGTTGTTTAGAAAATAAAAAAATGTATTAAAAAATTAAATTGGTTATTCTGTACTGACTCAGACTGTGTAGTCTGCCTTGACCCTCAGTGAGAAAGGTGGGCTATAAATAACATAATAAATATAAAGAATGTAAATAACATAAATAAATAAACAAAAATGTACATCCCACATTCACTTGACAAATGAAAATAGGGACCAGTACCTAGATAAACAGGGAGTCTAAATCACCCATTGAGCAATACATGAGTTGAATGTAACACAGGAGTTACTCAGCACATGTATAGAGAAAAATCAAGTGTATACTGTACATAGATTGTTATGTGTGTTCACTCTAACTTGTGAACAAGGTCTTTGTATTTAGACAATTGCCGCCACATCCGCAAAATGGTCATAATAATACTGGCCCAGGGTTGTTGTAAGGAATGGCTTATCGGGAGACAATGTATGTTTTGGGAAGATTAGAGTGAAAGTGTGTGAGGAGGCTTTACAGTCCCCGAAAAAGGGTGTTTCTATCATCTGCAACCATACAGACAAGGGGGTGTGCTATTGTGATTGAAAAAGAGAGGATTCTGGAAAACAAGTTCCAAGAAGGCTCAGGAGCACAATCTATTCTCCAGCAATTAACAGAGATTCCACAAAAGTGATTTTAAATCTTGGGTTGGATTCTGCCAATCATTTCTACTGACTGGGAAGTCCCATGGCAAATATTTGATTCCCCTTCATGCTGTTTCCGGGGGTCCCCCATCCTTCAAGAGCAACATTGCTGCGCGGGCAAGAAAACCTTTCCATTTGTGGAGATTTTCAGCAGGATACAAACCATTTATTTACTTATTTAGATTAGAAAATGTGTATGCTGCCTCTCCAGATTTTCTAGAGGTGGCTCACTGGGAGTGCTGAGGGGTGGGGCTAGGTGTTGTGTGATATCACATCATGCCATGCCAACACTTCCAGTCCTGTACCCAGAAGTGACATCATGTTTCCATGATGCTCCAGCAATCTCACAAATCTCTATTTTACCATTGAGATTCTGGGGGTTACTAGAGCAGCAACATGTGATGCCATTTGTGGTTGCGCAACTGGAGGGGCATTGCAACATCACTGTGACAGCACCCCCTTCCCCCATTTTTCACCTGCTTCTGCACTGTGCAGCAGCAGGAAGCCAGAAGCTAGAGGTGGGAGGCCTCCTGCTATACCTGATAAGCCTACGGCTCACAGTTAAAACAGTAAAAACAACTAAAAATGATCAATGAGAGTAAATAAAAGCAAAAATCAATCAAGTTAAGATCAATAAAAACATTACTAATAAAACAGTCAATAAAAGCAAGCTGGATTATAAAAACACTTAAAGCAGTCTAAAACGTTGTTGATAAAACAGTCTGTAGGCTAGGAACTGACCATAAGACAGCTAAAAAAGATGAAGTCCTTTAGCTAAAAGCCTGGCTAAACAGAAATATTTTACCTTGGTGCCTAAAAGAGAGCAAGGTAGGCACTGCCATCAAGGGGAAAGGCATACATACAAGCCTCAGTTTAGGCTGAGAGAGAGTGATTCGCTCAAGGTCATGCAGCGAGTTCCATGGTGGACTAAGGATTCCAACTGGGGTCTTCCAGTTTCTAGTCCAACGTTCTAACCATGCATTCATGAATAACGTCTTTGGAATTACTGTTTGCTCTTTATCCATATGAGAACCACTAAATGCTGCAGGATCCTTGAAGCGTCGGTATGCTTTGAACAATTTGGCCTTGATCTTAATTGTGGCCGCTAAACACTCATGTAACACTGTAATGAGGAGGAGGAGATATTTTCAGAATAGGCACGTAGCTACCAACATGCCCTCTGATGCAGAGAGCTTGTGATTTCAGAGAAGCTGTTGAGTAGCATTTAAATGCTAAAGGATGTTGATCTTGTATTACAGAGGGTATACATATCTTTATCTATAGCTGATACTTTTCTAATCTTTCTCTGTGGTAGGTACAGCTTAGAAGATGCTGACAACACTTGTGCCAGATGTAACAGTTGTACTTCTCACTTCCCCTCCACTGATTGTTATGCGCCAGATCATGTTGCTTTGTGAACAGATGGCATGTTTTCTTTTATACATAAGGCATTTTCAAGCATACTGCTGTTGCTAGGAGACTTCAGGACACACTCCCTCATCAAGCACCCTGGGTAAACTGGAAATAAGGACAGCGCCAAAGTAAGGGGGGAAAGAGAGGACAGAGAAAGGTTTGTTGAGTCCAACAAACAAAGAGAATACATGTACTATAGGGAGAGGAAGGAAAAATAGTTTCTAAGTAGTTGCATTTCTGCATCATAATGGATATATTAACAGGCCCTCATTCACCAGTGGTGTACAGACTGCAGATGGACAAAATCTCCTCATTTGATTTAGATGTGGCTCTACCTCCAAGCTTTTTCAGTGAGCTTTCAGGGGAAATTTGCCTGTTTTTGAGAATGCTTTCCAAGCTCATAATATTGGCACATATTCACTGAGAGCCAGCATGGTATATACACTGTTTCCGAACAGCCAGGATACCTATTAAGTAAGAGGAAGATGAACTTAATACGAATTTCTTCTTATTTTTTTATGTTTTATTTGAAAAAAAATAGAAATGACAATAGAAAGTGCATAGAAACTTATACAGAATACAAAGTACTACCTTTGAACTACAACAGAAAAATATATTTAAAATATGTGGCAACACAATTAGCTTATGGGATAGTTCTTTTCTCTCCTTAATTGTTTATACTTAAAATTTAATATCAATAGTTTTTAATCAATCATCTCTTTCATGCTTTATACTCAACACTTTTAAGGTCTCTGTGTTATGATTACTCTATTTCTGTATTAACTACTCTTGATTTTTCTTAGCTTTGTTGTTATCGTGTTTTGAATGATGTAATCCGCCTTGAGTCCGCTTGCGGGGAGGGCATAATAGAAAGCCAATGAAATAAATAAATAGGTAATCAAAGAAATCTTTACACTTTTTCTGGAATTCCAATATCGGTCCATTATGCACATAAGAAGTTAATTTAGCCTTCGATGCATATTCATCTAATTTATCTACCCACTCAGACATTTCATGCAAGATTCTGTCTTCCATTTTGCTGCATATACTACTCTCGCAGCTTTCACCATATACTTAAAAAGTTCTCCATGTTCTTTTGTAATATTACTCAGCAGAATATTTAATAGCATATTTTTCGTATTCAACTCAAACCTGAGCTTGAAAATCTTCTGCATTTCTTCATGTATTTTTTCCAGTATCTTCGTACCTTCTTGCATGTCCACCATATGTGATAAAATGTTGCATCCATGTCTGTCCACTGTAGTCCTTACAGATTCTTACAATGTCTTGATACAAATTTTTTGATAGAAGGGGCAATGAAATAAAACATGTTCTGTGGTTTCAATCTCCCCCGTACTGCAAGGGCATAACCTGTTTTCAATCTGAACCTTTTTATGTCACCCCTCTAAAACTGCAGAGGGGAGGGTTTGGTTTCTTGCAAGTGAAAATGCCTTCCTATGACTGGCGTTCCTATGACTCTCCAATTGAGAGAGATAGGCGGCTGAAGAAACTACATATCTAGAACTGTCTGGAGCCAAAAAAGTTGGTGCCTTCTAGATGTCTGCTGCTCAATATCCAGCATGCTCTGCTTCAGAGTTTGTTTTGCCTGTTCATACCCCAGCTCCGGAACAGAATGAGAAGAGAAACCCAAACTCTCCAACTTATTTTTGACTGCCTTTAACCATGCAGACTCATAGCTGTCATCAAAGAGCAAAGGAGATAAGCCCCAGGGACTTAAATTTAACTTTAACCAAAGGTTGAACAAGGCAAGGCACACCCTGGCCTCCACTTTTACCATGCCAGTTTGCAAATGTAAGATAGCATTTGAAATACAATGAGACAACTGGAGAGCAGCTCTCAAGAATTTTAATTGCTCACATTCCAGAAGTATAAAACATGAAGAAGGTGGCCCTAGCATGGTCCCATATAGTAACTGTGCCAATGTTTTGGCCTGAAATAGTTTTAAGAGTTTCTGGAATATAATGACGAGTCCGACCCTTAATGTGAAGAAATTTGATTACATTAAGGGCAGATTGCTGTCTGGCATTGGCTACATAATCACAGTGTGCCTTCCTCAAACTAGAGGCTTGTAGTACTACCCTTAAATACTTAAAACTGGCCACCTGTGACCCAGGTTCAAATCCCCACACAATGCGAGGACAGAGGAAGACAGAATGTCGAAAGTCACTTAGGAGAGAAAAGTGGGGTATAAATGAAGTAAATAAATGAATGATAGAGTTGTTAAGTGGCTTGAAGAAAAGGAGCAGGCCATTTTTCTCCAGGCCAGCTGAGGATCCTCCCTCAAGCGCCATTCCAAAGAAAATATGGAAGACAAATTCCTACAAAGTTTTATAGATGCCAAGTGATGCAGCCAGAATGCTGACTAGAGTGGGTCAAAGGGACAGGTTTGTCAACTCTGGGTTGGGAAATTCCTGGAAATTTGGGGGGTGGAGCGCAGAGAGGGTGGGATTTGGGGGGGGGGAAGCTCAGCAGGGAATAATGCCATAGAGTCTAACCTCCCAGTGCAGCCATTTTCTCCAGGGAAAATGACCTCTGTTATCTTGCAATCAAATGTAATTCTGGGAGATCTCCAAGCCCCACCTGGAGGTTGGCAACCTTACACACAGACTAATTGCTCCAGTCTTGTTTCATCTACACTAGCTCTCAATGAGCCCAGTTTAAGACGCTTGGCGCCAACATAGTTTAAGGACCGCCTTCTCGCATATAAACCTAGTTGTCCACTCTGGTCATTTTCAGAGGCCTTAGTTTGGGCGCCCTCGTTATCAGAGGGTATGTGGATGGCAACCTGAGAAAGGGTCTTCTTGGTCATGGCACCAAAACTTTGGAACTCCTTCCTCAGGGAGATGTGTCTGTCTCCCACCGTCATAGTCTTCTGCCAGCAGATGAAGACTTCTTTGTTTTGAATGCCATACTTCCAGTAAACTTACTGTCCCTCTTTCCGGGATGTGTGTTTGTTTGTATGGCTATATGTTCTTATTCTGCTGTTAAATATCTATATATACATTTTAAATGTATTTTAATGTTTTAAATGTTTTAACACCTATATTCACTGCCTTGGAGACGCTATTTGGGTGGAAAGTTTGTGTATAAATGTTTTAAATAAATAAATAAATGTTATTTACTATTTAAAGGTGGCATGTAAATGTTTCAAACAAGCAAACAAAGGACTCCATTTGTTGATCCCCTGACTGCCATACATTGTGCATCCTAGTTCTTGACCATAACATACTTGACTCCATGTGGGGGAATTAACTATGCAATGCATTACATCCAAGTTAAAATAAAATGCTTATTTTTTAAAAAAAAATCACTGTTTTCTCTGATACAGCTTTGACAGAAGTAGTTATTAATTTTACTTCTTTTCAAGATAAGGATACCAGCAGGTATTTGTTGTACAACTGAGGCCATTTGTTTCAATGCATTATCAGAAATCTCATTCTCTTCTTTCCAGAAGTATCTTGAGGCCTTTGCACATTGCACTCACACCTTGTCAAAGAATAATAATTCATGTGTGTACTTTGTGCATCACATTTATTAATATTAATTAATGGTATTATTATTAGTAATCTTCCTCAGCGTTTGTCAAGAAACACTTGAAATCAAGGGCTACTATTGATAATTTGGGGACACTGGTCAGTTTGACCAGTGGGGTGAAGTGGGAGAAGCAGACCTCAAATGGTGACATGATGGATTTCTTCCATGATGCTCCTGATGCAGTTTCTCCTTATGAGGCTGAAGCAGGTTTTCCCTTAGGATATTTCAAGCCAATGAATGTAGATTAAGGCCAGCCTTCCCTAAACAGCTATTCCTACCATAGGAAAGTTCAGGAAATAAAGCTTCGGAAGGAAAAAGGTCAGAATTTGACAGTAACACCAAGGATTTGATTTATAAACCGCCCTTCAGGACAACATATTGCCTATTCAGAGCGGTTTATGAAGTGTGTTATTATTATCCTCAAGACAATCACCCCGGGAGGTGGGTAGAGCTGAGAGAGCTCCGAGAGAGCTGTGTCTGACCCAAGGTCACCCAGCTGGCTTCAAGCGGAGGAGTGGGGAATTAAACCCTGTTCTCCAGAATAAAGTCCTGCTGCTCTAAACCACTACATAACATTTCTTTTTAGTGCTAGAATATGATTCATTACAAATACACATAATGTTATCCTCTTCCTAATACTGAGAGACCAGTACTGAATCCAGAATTAATGTAAGGGCCAAATGTGCACAGGAGATTCATGGCTACTCCATCTTCCAACTTTTATTTTTTTAATTGAGGAATGTCAGTTTCTTCAGAGCAGAGGCAGGGGAAACAGGTACTGAATCTTTTTTCTCTGTACCTTTCATCCCATTCAAAATTGCCCCCTACCTTGTCCTGTCTTGTCCTGTCTGGGTACCATTTTATTTTCTCACTGCAGAAATAATATATATGTTTATATATATGTATTTTAACTATGGTATTTAAATGTTTTATGGTTTTAAATTGTATAAATTGTGATATGTAATTTAAATTTTAGTTGTAATCCACCCTGGGCCTGCTGATGTGGGGAGGGCAGAATACAAATAAATAAATAAATAAATAAATAAATAAATAAATAAATAAATAAATAAGTAACACCCTGAGAGGTGGGTGGGGCTGAGAGAGGTCCTAGAACAGCAGTGGCGAACCTATGGCACGCGTGCCACAGCTGGCACGCAGAGCCCTCTCTGTGGGCACACGAGCCAAGTCGCCGATCACTAGATCCAGGGCTCATTTGGAGGGGGAATGCCTGGAACGGCGTTCCAGTAGCTCTGAGCAGAGATCACATGGGTTTTGGCCCTGCCCACGTGATTCCTTTTCCTCAAGGCTGCCTCCCTGCTGCCCATCTCTTTAGCAGCAGGAAGCGGAGGCAGCAGCTGGGCTACTGGGGCTGGCTTTCTAAAGAAGAGTAAGCTGCTTTGGTTTAATTTGCATTACTTTCAGTCGTGGCTCTTGAGTGAGTGAGAGAGAGAGAGAGAGTGCTAGCAAGCTGGGCTGCTGGTGTAAAGAAGGGCAAACTGCTTTGATTTAACTTGCTTTACTTTCAGTCGTGGCTCTTGAGTGAGAGAGAGAGTGCTTGCAAGCCAGGCTGCTGGTGTAAAGAAGGGCAAACGGCTTTGATTGAACTTGCTTTACTTTCATTCGTGGCTCCTGAGTGAGTGAGAGAGAGAGATCGAGAAAGAGAGAGAGAGAGAGAGAGAGAGAGAGAGAGATGTGAATTAGTTCAGACAACTGTATGAGTTGTTTTTTCTTAACTAAAACCTCAGTATTCAGGTTTAATTGCAGTGTTGGCACTTTGAAATAAATAAGTTGGTTTTGTGTTGCAGTTTGGGCACTTGGGCTCAAAAAGGTTCGCCATCACTGTCCTAGAAGCTGTGACTGACCCAAGGTCACCCAGCTGGCTTCAAGTGGAGGAGTGGGGAATCAAACTTGGCTCTCCAGACTAGAGTTCCACACTCTTAACCATTACACCAAACTGGAAAATGACATTGAGGGGAAAGATCTACTCCTCATGTCTTAGCCTTGAAAAATTTCCTCACCTCCAGTGGCTACATTTTAGGATTTTTGTATTGAAGATCACAGTTCTGTTACGTAATGTGCAGTTGGGCACGCAGTAGAAATTATACAAAAAAGGGCAAATAAAATGCTGAATCCAAAAATAAAAGCCATCTTTTATTAGGACCAACCAAATTCTCCAGAACTCTTCAGCTAGCTAGCTACACACACACACATGAAAAGGAAGGTGGGAGGAAAAAAATCATACCATTACCATAAGGTCTCATCTTGGAAGAATCGTATGTGAAAAGCTGAGTTGGTGAGCAGATTTAAAACAGTGCTGGTTTCAGGTTGCATCCTCAGCCTTGTGAAGCGAAGAAAAAAATAGAAATATCAGATTAAAAAGCTAGCAGCTGATGAAGAGAGTCAAACAACAAGGAAATTCTAAAGCGTTTGGAGCTTTTTAATTTGAGGGAGAGAGACAACCAAAGGGGGGAGAAGACACTGTCTTGCTGTGGTCCCCAGTCTGTTGAAAAGCACATTAATAGACTCGTTCCTGATTTTGCTATCTTAAAATTCCATGATGTAATCTCAAGGTTTACTTCATCTTACCTAGTATATTTAGTCTTTTTGATCAACTATTGGGCAATGGGTTGTACTGCATTTTTCTTCTTATATGCATTGCTTGATAAAGGCTGCAAAATACTCATTTTCATTGAACTGACATCTTTCTCTTTAGATATTACCTATGGCAAAACTTTGGAAAAAAGGCATTTGGGGGGAAATGAAATATATGCACTTACTTTCTTATCAGACTGTAACATTACCTCTTAAAGAACTTGAAATACATTATATGTAACTTAAACAGCACATGAAATTGTATTGTTTGATATGGTTATGACAATATGGTAATACAGCAAAATAATATAGAAAAACAATATAGTATTTAATTTAATTTATTACATTTATATTCCACCCTCCCCGCATAGTAAAAAGTGTGATCCTATCCAGAGTTGCTTTGGCCCATTGAGATCAATAGGTTTAGATTGAACTAACTCTGCACAGGACTACACTGTAAATATCTTATTAAATTGTTTTCTTTGGCAAAGAGAGTGCTAGAAGATGTGTTAAGAAGATGCATTAAGGCATCAGGAGACAAGTTAAGTTGTAGGTGACTGAGTTACAAGGAGATGAGGGCATGATTAATTCCTGCTGCCAATGTCCAAGAGATGGGCTGAGTTTATGCAGGGCTTTTTTTCTGGGAAAAGAGGTGGCGGAACTCAGTGGGTTGCCCTCGGAGAAAATGGTCACATGGCTGGTGGCCCCACCCCCCTGATCTCCAGGCAGAGGGGAGTTTAGATTGCGGAGGGCGGTGCCACCGGCCATGTGACCATTTTCAAGAGGTTCTGGAACTCCATTCCACCGCATTCCTGCTGAAAAAAAGCCCTGAGTTAGCCGGGAGACTTGGACCCATAAAGCAACAGCCCACTCACCAAATGCTGGTAGCTTTTCCCCAGGAATCCAGACATGTCCGTTTGGCTTCCGTTTTTTCAGCACCTTTTCTGGGAATGCACTTTTCACAGTCACAAAAAAAGCACTGAAAAAACGGAAGCCAAAGGGCCACAAATGTTTTGCAAATGGAGATGTTGCCAGAGTTCTGTGAGTGGGCCGTCCCTTTAAGGGCGTGTGGAAACACCCTCGGGGAAGGAGTTGAAGGCTATGGTCATTGTTATGCAAACGTGGGTCACTGTCTTGTGGGCAAGGGAACTCTGGAGGCTTTCTTGAGATCACTGATTAATGTACTCCTTGGAGCATTCAGGCAGTTGACTGCTCCCATATGAGAAAGCCTAGGGTACTTCCCATCTTTGTCTGGGTCCCTGTGTTTGATATCAAGATGGATATTTTATTCAGGGCCTTAGTGCCTTAAAGCCACAGTGTTTATAGGACACACAGAAACAGTGTTCGGGGTGGCAGGGGAGGGTTGACTGTACAGTAACAGGCAAGGGCACTGGGTCCACAGTGAAATAAAAATTCTGAGCGTTCCCTCAGGTACCTAAATGTTTTGCCAGCTGAGAAATGAAGGAAGAAAATAAAACAAATGTTGAAAATAGTCCTGTAAATAAACCTGAGATTTTGTTATCAAAACTTACAGTATGTAAACCTCAGCACAGTGCAAAAATAGATGCTCACATATTTTTAGAGAAAATGTTCAGTAAATAAACATCCTTGTAATGTAATTAAGGAGTAGCAATAAATAGAAATATGTTGTGCTTAATAATAATAGTGAATAGTTTTTTGTTACATACTGTCCACAGTTTTTCTCGATTAAAACTGAAACACCTTTGTAACACCCCCATTCTCATACCAGTTACCCCTAGAGCCCACGCCATTACACACCATTGAAGGCTGTGCTCTCTCTTTAGCGCACACTTGCCTTTCCATCCCTGATTTACAGGGCAATTCTAAGCAGAGTTACCCCCTGCAAAGCCTATTGGCCATTTCAGTCCTAAGACTGAACAAGGACAACATGGAGCAGTGATGATGTTTACAGGGGCTATTGTAACTTGACCTACTTATATTTTTCTTGGACTAAGAATAGAACATTCCAGGCTTCTTGCCACCTACTAGGACTGCCAAGAGTTTAATAGAGTAAAAATCCCATGCATTTTATAGACTGGAGTAACTTACAAGCAGGGGCAGACTGGGAAGTTAAAATGGCCCAGGAACAGGCCAAGCTCAGTGGCGCCTGTGGCTCTACAAACCAGAACTGGAAAAGAGGTTCCACTCAGAACAGGCTGCAGCACCATCAGTGGACTGGGTTCCCCCACTGGCTACTTCCATAGTCGGCAGTGGGGCAACAACAAGCAACTGAAGGTCAGAACCAATCAGCCTCTACAGTAGTTGCAGAGCTACCGTATCTTGGCTCCGCTTGCTCCAGGCTGCTCACTCTAGGACAGCAGTCCACCAAGAACTTCCCCAGTCAGTTTGAGTAGCCAGTCCATCCTAGCTTATTAAGATCGACAAGGAAGCCTTTCTCAGGTTATAGAATTCAAATACTGATAGGGGGAAAAAGTAATTAAAAATAATTGCTATAGCCTAAAAGTTTCCTTGCAGAAAGCTCCAGTGTAACCAGGTTTCATAATTTCGAAAAGAAAAAAGAACCATGCATTTATATATTCCTTTTGAATCAGTCCAATACTTGAGGCTGTTGTGAATCTGTCTGCTTTTTCTTCTTCTTCTTTTGCAATTCAACATGTCCTGTCACTAGGCTCAGTTGGCAACTGTGCACCAAGTTATTTCTGCCAATGTAACTGCTGCTAGTTATCTGTCTTTAAACTCCAGCACTTGTATTGAATGTATTTATTTATTTATTTATTTATATGCTTCCTCTCCGGAGACATGCTCAAGGCAGCTCACAAAATAAAAGAAGATAAAATCATTTTTTAAAAACACACAAATTAAAAACCATTAAAAACCCAACCAATAATGACCCAGAAGCATAAAAGCATAAAACATTTCATGGAAAATCGCAGAATGCAGTTTGCCCGGCCTAAACCTCACATCATGGATTGCAGTGCACTTCATACTGTTCTGCCTCATTTCTCTCATCTGGCCAAGACCAGGCATAACTGCAGTGCTGTAGGAACCACATGACTACAAGCTACCTGTGAATTATCAGCTAATTATGTAGCTAATGCCTATCCGTTGGCATACTTCCTCCCAGTCTGAAGGTCATTAGGCAGAAAGATCTGTGTCATGGGATCTGCCCACAAAATTGTAAATGTTTAGGTAGACTACAGATGCATGAGGATTCCATATTGTTTCTACGGCTATATGTGAAGAGGGAACTCTGGAGTAGTTGTATTTTAGGTTCATTACCTTCATGGTATGGGAGCCTCTCTAGGGCAGCTCCTTCCTATCTAGCTTAGATAATGTTGGAAGGCCAGGTCATGCAGGAACAGTCTTTCTTACACCTATATTGGCATTCTGAAACCTGGGACAACATCATTAGTGGAAACGAACACAGTGCAGACTTATCCCATGAAACCTAGGGCTTCTGACATAACCCAAATTGTAAGCAGTCAGCCCCAGCCTCCACATATTTAATACAGACCCGTGATATAAAAATCATAGAGCCCCTGAATTAATGCAGCCTGATCTGCATTAGGGGAATTCCAGCCAGCTAAGCAAGAGCTGTCAAGTCCCGCCTGGGAGTGGAAGGCATGAATGGAATGCCAAATGCAAAATGACCAAGGTGATTGGATTTACTGCCTCCCCAGCTGCAGACATGACTGGTGTGACAAGAAAGGGCCTCGCTGATTCACCCCACTTAGCACATTCCAATCTCCCCTCCTTCCCTGATTAATCTTATCCTACAATCAATGGGCCATCAATCAACACTGATAAGTTTGTCGTTTCTTCCTGAGAACATGTAATCAAGATCGAAATTTGTCAGCCTGGCTTCAGGGACGTTAATCAACAACCACTTCTTGGTCTAGCACCAGGATAATCCTATCTTACTCTTTTGTCTCACCCAGGTAACATTAATCAAAGGTAATCCAATCTTTGTCATGCCCAGAAAATGACCTTTAAGGTCATTGTCCCAATGGCTGAAGGAGGGGGCTCCCCAGCCTCAGAACACATTTACCCTATAAGAACCAGGGCTCTGCCCTATTCAAACTGTTCATGCTGTGCTTTCAGATCTGAGTGTTGTACCCTTGGAGCTACTTTCCCTAAGTCCCTCTCCTGGGTCAAATCCACATTACTCATTCTAAGTTGCATGTTCCCCACATTCCCCACGCAATCCCGAGTGCTGGTCACATTACCTCATTAAACAGACGCATTTCATTCGCACTTCTCCTGAATATGTGGTCACAGGTTTTCAACGTGAGTTTCATGGTGGCCGTGAATGGGCCAATGCGCAATTTATGTGGTTTTTTTAAAAACCACCCCCCTTCCTGTCTCTCCGGCCGTTCCGAGAGTTCCTATTGGCTGATTCAAGTTGCAAGTGTTCCGTAGTCTGCAAAAGACTGTTTTTGACTTCATAGCATTGGATTTATTGATTATGCTGTTTCTGAATCAAATCTGGTAGTTTGAAAAATCATTTTGGGGTGAATCCATCCTCAGAACGGACTCGCGAAACTTCCTTTTTAACTGTTTTTTATTTTTTTTATTTTATATTACTGTAATGTCGAAATTATGAAATATCGAAATAATGACACTCCAAGGAAGTGAAACTTCAGTAAAATTCAGGCACTGAACTGTCCTGCATAGGAAATGCGTACGAAAGCTTCCCACATGCTTCCAAATTTCCAAAAAAGAAACGGGAGAAAGCCATCAGTGCTGTCAGTGGGGGAAAGAGAGGCATCATTATCTTCAATGATGTTTCTTTATAAGGCAAGATCGAAATAATGGAAAAGTGCGCTCAAAAAAAATTTAAAAAATGGGCGGGGAAAAAAGGTCCCGCCCCAAAAAACAGATTTTGAGCGGCCGTGTGACCGGAGGGACGCACGAGAATGACGGATTGGAAGCAGGAATGTGAACGAAGAGGAAAAAATCACGGATTCTAGGCAAACGGAAAATATCCGATAAACATGCGGGTAATGGGTGAATGTGGATTTGACCCTGGTCGAGAATGCAGGACGTTTGAAGCTCTCTTCCTCCATGGACTGCTTTACTCTTCTGGATAAGTAAATATACCACCCCTCTCCCTCACTCTATTCCAATTTCTGGCTAACTTCCTAGGACTCTGCGTGTATGTTACCAAATCATTTTAACTGCCTCTTGTGTGTATGTTTATTTGCCTCTTTGAATGATACATAACTCTTTGACTTAAAAGCACCAGTCTCATCTGCTACCTTGGGAAGGGGACCCCATAAACATTACTGGAGTTATCCCGTAGTTACCCCTCTCACATAGCCTTACTCCTTGCCACTAATCCCACCCCCCCCCCCCCACTAGCAAGGAGCCATTCAGGTAACAAAGTGGTGAAGGAATGAGATGTATTATTGTGGTAAAGGCATGAGATGTATTATTGCAGATCAGCATTCATGAAGATAATGAGAGAAGGGGCCTCAACTTGTTTGTGATAAAGTATATATGTAGCACCATCTGATTTATCCTCATTCTTTGGCTTCGAAAGTACAAGTGTCATAATACAGCATATGTCAACTGGCAGCCTTGTCCATGTAAAGCTTTGCCATGTATGTCAACAGTTTGGGGCTGCCTAGCAGCTGATAAGCAGAGACTGACATGTGTCTTCAGCACAGCCAATTTTTACACCTATGTGCCACAAGCCCCCATCACAGAGGTCAGCCTCAGAGGGAGGCAAGGGGCTCGCATGGACTGCAGCCCAGTCTAGCTAAGCTGCCAGCTAGCAAATGGATTCTAAGAAGGATGTTGACAGCCATACTAAGATCAACCAGTTCCCAGGCCGCCATGACTCATAACATGAACAGCAGCAGAGAATCAGGAAAAGTTTAGTTTGTCACATCTTCTCTCCAGCTTTCATGCCTCCTTGTTCTCAGCGGGAGGAATGATTGCCAAAGTGTCAAAAAGAGATGCTTAAAGACATGTTTTAAGAGCTGTATGTCATGAATAGGAACAACTACTTCCATGAGAGCCACTTGACACTGGCCCTGCTCACACATTACTGTGAATGCACATACATCATAATCTGTTTGTAAGAAAGAGCCAATGCACGTTTGAAACTGGTAACCAATACCTGGATCAATATGTAGTGTATATCACATGTTCAGCTGCACATGCATTGAATGTAATGTGAGAATTACTCAATGGATGTATATAAAAATATCAAGTGTACACCTTACACAGACGGTATGTGTATTCACTGTAACAAGTGAACAGAGCTTCTGTGTACAGTGTACATTTGATTTTTCTTTATATGTGTATGAGCAATTCTCATGTTATATTCAATACTTGACAAAGCCTGGGTAGCAAAACCGCCCAAGGGAATGCAGTCAACAGATATAATCATTTTTTATACAAAATTCCTATATTTATATAAGTGCATAGAAAAGTGCAACCGTGCAAAAAGTGCAACTTCAAACATGAATGGTACAATAAATACTACAATAAATAATCTCCAGTCAGCATCACAACCACACAGTAACCAATCTCTGTATGCAGTTCCTCCTTTGGAGACTTCAAGCTGTCTATTATACATCAACCAAGGAATACCAGTGGCAGAGTCCAACTTCAGCTTGGGTAAGTATTGGAGTTTATGGGTAGTTTGGTGTAGTGGTTAAGAGTGCGGAACTCTAATCTGGAGAACCGGGTTTGATTCCCTACTCCTCCGCTTGAAGCCAGCTGGGTGACCTTGGGTCAGCCACAGCTCTTCCAGAGCTCTCTCAGCCCCATCCACCCCACAGGGTGATTGTTGTGGGGATAATAATAACATATTTTGTAAACCGCTCTGAATGGGCGTTAGGTTATCCTGAAGGGCGGTATATAAATCGAATGTTGTTGTTGTTTTTATGGAGAGATTTTCATGCTGTAAACTCTTCTCTTACAGGTAACTCCAGCCAAGGGGACGCTGCTGCTGCAAGCTCTACTCAACAGACTGCTAGCCCCCATCTGTTTCACAATGCTTTCTCAAGGGCAGTTTAAATCATGGCAAACATAAAGACACAGATCAAAAATACACAATAATCTCTTATTCCATTGCAAGGCAGTCAGTCCTGTTGGTTTAAGAGAAGTTACTGCCTGAATTTTGTCTAACTGTTGTTCTTTTTCTGCTTCAATTCTAGTTTTTTCTTTATCTGCTTCTATTTTTGCAAGTTCAATTTCGGTTCTCATAATTCCTGCCTCCTGACTAAGATTCTCTTCAGTGGCTGTTTCCTCTCCCACACCTGCATGTGCCTCTCTAGGTCTATGTGCTGGTGCCATTTCTATCAGGAAGTCTGTGGTAATTCCTCACAAATGTACAAATTTACAAAATATTTTCTTATTTTAGTTTGTATTTGTAGTAGGACAAACTAGTTGTGTCACGATGCTACCGCCAATTATGATGCCGCCCTTCCCCCTTTTTGATTTAACCAACTTAAATGTCTAGAGGCATTTTAAAATTCAAAAATAAAATCTTTTATTTAACATAGAGGGGAAAGATCAGGTGGATTCAAGGGTTGGAAATTTCTGCGGTCACTCAGTATAGATAACTCTGAGGTAAAATCAGTACATTCACAGACTTTAGTTCTTAGATTTCAGACTGAGAGTTTCTCAAGATCTTCATGGTTACTTAAATCTTTATGTTCCAGTGTTTTGTTCTAGTATACTTTGTTTGAGTATTCTCTTACTTTTTTGATTTTAAGAAGGCTAGTACCCTCTTTCCAGTACCCAACCCCTTCTCTTGAAACACCAGTACTCATCCTCAGTATTTAACTGACTCTTAAGGTCTCCAAAGGCAGTTTCTAACCACACCAGACCAGGGATCTCTTCATTCTTCAGAGCTACCTCCCTGTTTGACTGGGTAGGGAAATTCTCCTCTCACTAGAAAATCTATCCCCTTTCTTTGGCCCAAATGGGAGTCTATGCCTACTTCCCAAGCTTCCTTGCCAACTTTCCCCCAGTTCTCCTGTCTGAGTTAAACTGCTCTCAGTCAGGGCTGAGTCCAAACTGTTAATACTCGACTCCTTTCAGCTAAGGCTGAAATCACACTCCCTTCTCCCCAGCATCCAGTTCAGAAGTCTCTCTGTTCAGCTCATGCTACGCAATCAGATTCCTTGGAGTAGCCTGTCACTCAAGGATCTCTGTTTCTGTGAAGAATTAACCCTTAATGGTCCTTCAGCTGTATATATAGCACTTCTAAGCTTTTAAAAAGTGCAGTCTGTCACATCTGGCATGGTATGAGAGAAGGTAACACCTGAGGGCACTGTCAACAGTTGCAACCAGATCAGGACAGGATGACTGATGGGAGGCATCGCTCTGTTATTTTAAATGAAGTCTTAATGATACACATGGGCATTAAAAATCATATCTTTAAAGAGACAATGCTGATCATGAAATCCAGTCATGGAGCCTTTTAGACACTATGGAGTACTCCCATAGCCATTTACTTAAGAGTAAACCATTTGAAATCACTGGGGCATACATCTGAGTTAAACATACATAGGATCGGACTACAATACCCAGACACTACTTTGAATGTTTAACTAAATGTTTCCCCTGCCCTTTTGTGCCTATGAGAGCAATCCAACACAGGAATTCAAGAGGTGACACTCTTCTTATTATTTACACCAGGAAAAGTTTCACGGGCTTAATTTACACTGGCTCCTCTTATAAGCAGAGAAACAGACTTAGAATACAATTCTAAAATCCAATTTTAAACCCTCATTCCCTACCACCCCAACCATTTACAAAATTGCCCTTGGCTGCTACCTTTGCTGCGTGCATTGCAATGAGAGACTGAAGATATGTTTCCTAGCCAGAGAGCAAAAGAGTGCTTCTGCTTAGCCTGGAGTCAGTGAGCAGGCGAAATAACTAGGTCTTCGCTGGACTTGTATGTAGCACCTGCTGAAAGGGATTAAAGGAGGCCTAGGAGCTTAACTGAGCTTCTTCATCTCAGCAGATGATTGTTGATTCTAATACTGCCATGAACTCAGAGCAATAAATCCCAGGCATGTGCAATCAAAACACATCTTTATACTCTGATTACATCTGTCTTTTGAGGGGGGGGGGCATCCGAACTGAAGAGAGCCCGCAAACGCATTTCAAAACATAGATAAAGTAAACCAATCGCAATTTTTACTGGTTTGCAGCAATTGGCTAGACCAGAAGTTAGGCGCCATGTATAAATGTGTTGCTTTGGAACAAAAATGGCGGGTTTGGCATGGAGGCCTTCAGGGTCCCAAAACAATTTGTTAAAATAATGTAGATAATATTTAGTTTCCAGCAGCACTCCTATGCCATTAAATGCTTCGTGACAACTTTATCTCCAAAGTTTTGCAATTTTCTGTGAAACTCTCCAGAACAGACTTATTATTATTATATTACTCACTTGCTAAACCTGTTTGTCATGCACATGTTAAAAGCATAAGAGGCTTTCCATCAAAAAGCTGACTACCTTGAACAGATTATTGATAGGGGAATTATATGTCTAGGTAGTTCTATAATAGTTTGAAGGCGTTGTTTTCTTTCTAAAAAAATGTAGCTGCTGAAGCTACAATTTGAAGTCCAAAACCAGAGCTGGGTGAGGGAGGGACTCTTCTTAAGCTTTCCCCTCAAGCCATTTTGACTCTGAAAGTCCAATAACCACCCCAAGTGGAGGAAAAAATAGCTGGGAAGCAGCAAATATCAGCAGGAAAAAAAACATCATGAGGAGAAAGGTTTCGCAGCCCCACTCTCACACAGTGGCTTTGAACTTTAAATTGCATTCTCAGCTTCTGTACAAAAAATGAAGGGTGGGTCATTTAAAACTAGCAGTCTTATAAAGAATTCTCAGCACCTCATCAAACTATAGTTCTTTCAGGAAGACATGACAGATAAGGTGTTATAAAAACAAAGAGAAACCTATAGTGAAATACAGCCTCCCATGTCTACTGCTGAAAGGTGCCTAATGTTAGTGACCGATGCACCAAATGTAATGCTTGAATTCCTTTCCCCTATCTGTTGTGCCAAACACATTAGTCAAAAACTCACTATCAGCTATCTGCTGTGAAAACAGGTACCAATGCAAATAGTTGTGCCAGTCTGTGTCTCAGGGAAAAGTGACTGCATCCAAAATGGATCTGGGTGCAGGATGAAGAAATTGCCCTGGTGTATTCCCTCTGCCTATATCTCACCAGCTAAAAATGGTCCTCATGGATCTGTTCTTTGTCTTTTACAGGGATGACCCATACACGCTACCCTAAGTTTCTTGGAATGAAGAATGGGATACTCGTGTTCACGTAATAATAATTTTAAAACCTTATTGATTGAATTGGGGGAGACTTAAATAAGTTTTGGCCCTGCTTAAGTAGCCCCTTAAAAGTTCTGGTCTATGCAATTCCATTTACTGCAAGGGCCACCAATCTGTCCTTTAATGCCAGCTGCTTCGCAGGGCCAAGCTACACATGACGAATGACACTTGAACGGCAAGTGGATTGAGTGGAGGGCAAGTGAACAGGGAGAAATACACTTGCCATTCAAGTGTCATTCGTCATGTGTAGCTTGGCCCTCAGTAATGAAAACTATCCCAAACTACTCTCTGCCCCCTGAGGCTTGCTAAAGCAACAACACCCCTATCTGCTTGTTTTCCATAGAAGCCAGCAAGATTTGAAAGAACCAAACATACTACTCAGCAGCCAGGCAGCACAACCCTGGAGAAATCCTATTGGACTGACCAAGGAAAGCTGGAAAAAGCGGGACTTTCACGGCCGATAAATCAGCCTCCCACGTGGGTTCCTGCTGACTGTGGGAGTGGATGGTGGCAGAATGGAATCTTCTAAAGAAAAGTGGGAAATAATCATAGAGGGATCATGGTGGTAGAAAAGGCTGGAGAGTTTGGAGGCAGCAAATCTCTTGGAGGGTGGTATGTGGACGTGGTGTTAGCCCTGCATTTTTATCTTTTGCATAGTCCTGGTGACTACAGGCACTTTACTGCTAAGTACTGTAAGGGTGAAAGGCTATGCACATTTACTCATGAGTAAGTGCCATTCGGTTCACTGAGGGTTACTTCTGAGTAAACTTGTTTAGGATTCCATGGTAATTCTCCTAGTAATTTCCGTGGGAAATTACTAGGGCTTTTTTTTTGTTCATTTGTTGTGGCGGTAATAACAGGTACTGAGTAGAGGCGCCTTTCGGGGTGTTCTCCTAAGTCCTGAGGGTAGATTTAGAGCAAATCTGTATGACCTTATATATGAATACCGGCACTGGTTTTAAAAACAAAAAAGCACTAAACATATGCTGCTTCCCATTCAGGACAATGGGAATTTTAAAATGCCAAGTTTGGGATGTATCGTGTCTCTTCTTATTCTCCTTTAATACTGTAAAAATATAATTTCCTAGACTGTAGTTATATGTAGGTTTACTCCTTTCTAATTATTTCATTGATTTCAGTGAACTTAGACTGAAAGGAACTACATAGGATTGAAATATACATTGTCAAACATAAACATAATGTTGGAAACATTAGACTTTTTTCAATTTAGAAACGCGTCAACTGCAAAGCTATGATAGATTTGTTAGGCTTTAAGGTGCCACAGGACCCACTGCCATAGTTCTCACAGATACGGTAAAACGTATCCACTTTCAGAACGATTCAAAGTGAAATGTTCATATTCAAAAAGAAACAACAAATAGAGCCAGTGTGGTAGTAGTAGTATTCTTTATTACAGCACTTAGCCAGTACAGAGCCAGTGTGGTGTAGTGTTTAGAATATTGGACCAGGGTCTGGGACACTCAGATCAAATCCCCACTCTGCCATCGAAGCGTGATGGGGGACCTTGGAGCAATCACACTCTCAGCCTAACCTGCCTCACAGGATTGTTGTGAAGATAAAGTAGACAAATAGAAAACGATGTAAGCTGCTTTGGGTTCCCAATGGGGAGAAAAGTGTGGTATAAATGGAGTAAAACAAATAAATCCTTCTGCACATAGAAAACTGGATGTCAGAGAGAAGAACTCCAGCGTAGTCTTTTCTCTGGCATGCTAGTTTTCTATGCATGCTATATGTAAAGATCTGTGCAAAGATGCTGATGCCATGTTATGCCCCCCACCCAAGACTGAATAAAGCTGATAGGGGGGAAGCAGGGGAGCTGAAAGAGACTGAGGAACTGATGTGAACCAGCAGTTGTGGCAAAACATGTGCAACACCTAAATATATGCTTTCATTTTGTTACTTGTCCCCTAGAGACCATAATATGAGCAAGAACTCAGTGGTCTTGCTTTTGAGAAGATATAAAAAAGCATAAAGAAAACTTAACCTATTGTAAGCTTTGTCAGTTGAATTTCTACCTGCTGCACACTATTTAAAACCCAGAACCCCCTGTATGTGGTTGCATGTGGTATAATAAGAGGTTAGAGAATATAAGACTAGGATTGGGTAGATCCTGGTTAGGGTTGCCACCTTCCTGGAGAACAATTCTTGTCCCATTTGCACACACAAGATTCTATTCAAGGACAGAAGAGATCTGACAAAGAGAACTGTGTTTCTCGAAAGCTTATGCTACAGTAAAGTTGGTTAGTCTTAAAGGTGCTACTGGACTCAAGGACAGGGCACTTTTCTTTTTTTTATTTTATGCATGCTTACTGGTCAACAAAATTTTATCAAGCGTGCCTAGTTTTTTGTTTTTTGTTTTAAATCTGGCAACCCCCTAGGCAGCACAGAGAACAAATTTTATGAAATAAAACCTTTTTGTAAAAAAGCCTACAGCAGATCTTTTCACAGGTCTTCGGGGCGGGGGGGGGGACACATACAAACTGCTCTGCAGCACCCAGCGAGCTACCAGTAATTCATAAGCTATCTGTATCCCCCGGTTTACTGCTTCAGGAGGAAACCGAATGGAACCCCAGTAAAAGTTGGAAGAGCCCAAATGTTTCTATGGTTAATGAATATCTGCTTAATGTCCCTTGCTGCCTTAGGATGGCATATGGTTATGCTTGGCAATGTGGTATCAGACGGTGCTTGAGCAAACTTCAAGTAAACACATATCATATAAAGAAGATTTACTTATAGCTATTACTAGGGAAGCTAAGTGTTGCAGACAATCTTTAATAAGTAAAAGGTCTCGAGGGTACCAAACTCTATGAAAGAGACATCTTGGGATTTCTCTGGAAGCTTGACGTCTTGGGGGAAAAAACACTCTCAAAAAGTGTCATAAATAATGTAACACATCCTGGTTAAATATGCGTGCGGACTGTTTATAGTTTCTGGTTTGTTTACTGTATTCCAATGGTCTTAATTGTGGGTCAGTTCTGCTCTTGGTTCTGGACTTTTTGAAAACGAGTATGGTGGGATTTAGGGAAGGGTGGTGGTGGAGGAGCTAAAATGTACATATGTCAGATATTGGCTGGCCATATTTTACAATACTTTCTTCACCCTGAATTTGCTAAGGGAGAAGAGATGGAAGTCTCCCCATTGTGTTGCCAATAGGCTCCTTCCAGGAAGAGAGAGAAACCCCACACATATATCTCTGGTGGTCGTGAGACTATGCATTCATAGCTATTGCTAATTGTCAAGAAACTGTCCCAATCCTAGCCCATTTCTCAGCTAAATTTTGGTTTAGGCTTCTCAGGCCACAAAAGAAATCTCTGAGAAACTTGTTGAAACTTTGAGCTATTTGTTCCCAGAGAAATAAGCATAGATAGGGTGCTTGCGTAACCCAGGTGTGAGGGGGATGATCTAGGTCATAGGTGGAGGCTCATTCCCTGCATTCTATCTCATTCTCATTTAGGGTTGCCAGGTGTTTGGTTTTCACATGGACAGTCTGGTATTTTGGGGGACTGTCTGGAGAAAATGTTCCCCAAGTACCAGACATACAGTCATTTCTCCCTTGTACGAGCAAATAAAAGGAGAGCAGCCCAAGATTTCAGAACATTGAATTGAAATGATAGACAAGCCCCCTGTACTGCAGCCTTCTCAACGTCATCATTTCAGAGCTTTTGCTCATACATAATGGAACGTCTGCTAAAGTGCCTGGAAAACATGTGGGAAACCCAGGAAGCTGGCAGCAAAACTGCATGCACTTAGTGACAGCTTACATCCAGACTAGACATCTCTGCAGGCTCAAGGATTTCTGCCTATGGAATGTGATTTTCCCTGTCCAGCCACCTCCCCCCAATCTTGTTCTTATAAGAGAAGCAACCCCCGAAACAGGATTTCAGGGGACTTTAGGGGCTGCCACAGGAGGGGGGAGGCAGGAAAATTGCATTCCACAGGAAGAAATCCTTGTGCCTACGGAGATGTCTAGCCTAGATCCTTGCACCCACATAAACATTAGTCTGGGTCCAATCTGCCATTTGGTAGGTACCTCCCCTTGGGGGCTGTTGACTCAACTGTCTTGATTGCATGGATCATGGTAACTGCATTAACACCTCCAAGTAGAGGTCCCATTTTCACGAACAATTTGCACAATTACAGAAAGGTCACAAGATGGCCAGCAGCTCCCTGTAGATCCATGGAGCTCATATGGTGTGTGTGTGTGTGGGGGGTCACCTTATTGTATGAACTGGGTCCAGAAGGAATCCAATGAATTATGATAAGAACACAACAAGTTAGCAGAATAAATATGCCCCTCCTTTCCCCTGAAGCCTCTAGTGTATGCAGAAATTGCCTCCTTTACATGAACTATTGCTCAGTTTGCAAAAGATCTGATCCAAATGAGGAGCATGATTTCTATCCCTTCCCCTCTGAACTACAAGCCCTTACAGTGTTCCCAAGGATCTTCCCACCTCTTAAAAACTACTTTTCAGGCAGTGCAGAAGGAAAGGAGATCCATTCCATGTATTTCTTTTATTCAGGTTTATTGTACCCAATCCAAAAAGTCAAAGGGCCAGAGAAAAAATTTAAGGCAGTACAAAAAGAGGCAGGCCCAGAATGAGATGGCTTGACTCAATAAAGGAAGCCACGTCCTCCAGTTTGCAAGATCTGAGCAAGGCTGTCAATGATAGGACATTTTGAAGTTTTTTCATTCATTGGATCAACATAAGTTGGAAGCAACTTGACAGTGCACAACACACATACATAAAATTAGATGGAATTACAAAACATGATAGAGGGTACATGCACAGATGGCGTAAGCCAAAATGGGTTGGTATAGAGTGCCAGTGGAGCTTCAGAGTGGAAAAAGTATAACTGCAAGAAAATATGTATGTGAAATTAGATCTCATCTTCTGACTCCTGGTCATGCTCGGCCATTTTCAATAATCCGACTTCCATTGTTGAAACCTGTTTCATTTTTGAATGAACTATCCTGAAGAGGGAAAAAACAAGGTGTGTGTCATACAATGTCTGCACATTTTCTAAATCAAGTAAGGAGCAAGTACGAGGCTGAGCATTCTGATGTGAGATGCCATGTTAATGTGTATAGGAGTCGCGTGACACAGACCCTTTACCTATATATATATTCCTCCTGTCAGAACAATGAGCATTTTGTTTAGTCAGGCAACAACATTTGAAAAGGGATGACCAAATAGTTCTCTGCAAATGAAAGCTAACAAAGAATGTTCTTCACCAGAGTCATAACGCAGTGGGATCTAATTCATTCACCTGTCAACATTGTGCCGAAATAAGAGCAAAGACCTTGGCCCTTTTATGCAATGCAACAATAAACCAATTAGCTGGACTAGCATGTAGATCAAAAACACAACAGCCACAACCCCTTGCCTTTGGCTTTACTGGCAGAAAAGATTCTTTGATTTGCAGATCCAAGATATGTAACGCCTCACAGGATGCAACTTTTTGTCACAGCAGCCCATGCTCCCGATCCCATGTGTGTATGGATTGTATTGTCGAAGGCTTTCACGGCCAGAGAACGATGGTTGTTGGGGGTTTTCCGGGCTGTATTGCCGTGGTCTTGGCATTGTAGTTCCTGACGTTTCGCCAGCAGCTGTGGCTGGCATCTTCAGAGGTGTAGCACCAAAAGACAGAGATCTCTCAGTGACACTGAGAGATCTCTGTCTTTTGGTGCTACACCTCTGAAGATGCCAGCCACAGCTGCTGGCGAAACGTCAGGAACTACAATGCCAAGACCACGGCAATACAGCCCGGAAAACCCCCAACAACCATTGTGTATGGATTGCTTGCAGTTATTCAGGGATAGGAGGGAATGCTGGAGTTCTCAGAGGCTCTGTTGTACTGTTTCTGTTCTATGGTTTATTTTAAGTTCTGAGAACAGGTAAGGTAACCCAGCAGAACTTCAGGGAAAGCTTAAGGGGTTGTTACTAGGGATGCACAGTTTTATAAGAGAATCCTGAATATATTTGGTCGATTATTCCCTATGGCGGAAACTATTCAGAAGGCTGGGGGGCATTTTTCATGCAACCCTCACCAAAATGACATGGAACCTAGTCCTTCCTGTCCACTAAAGAACCCCCAAGTTTCAAGACATTTGGACCCAGGGGGCTAATTCTACCGGCCTCTGAACAAGGTGCCCCCAGCCACTCTTTGTTGTTTCCAGGGCAAAGAAACCTTAACCACATGCACAGGAGCAACCTCTGGCCAAAAGCCAGTCCCAATGCAAACCAAATCAACAAAGCCCAACAGAACCAATGCCAAACCAGAGTCAAAACAGAGGATCCCAGGAAATCATTATCAAACCAGAGAAGCCCTGCAGAACTAAACTAAGGCAAGGGACACTGTTGCAAGCCCTTAAGAACTTGCATCACTCAAAAATGCAAGGCAGAACCCAGGGCCAATGCAAGCCCAACTTCAAATCAGAGAATCCCAGCAGAACCAAAGTCAAACCAGAGAATCCCAGCAGAACCAAACTGAAGCAAGGGACACCATCACAAGCCCAACAGAACCAACATTAAACCAGAGAATCCTAGCATCCAATCTAGCAATCCAGTAATATCAAGGCAGCAACTAGCCCTGGCATATGGCAAGCAAGCAACATTGACCCTGACACAGACCCAAATAGTAATGCTGCCTCCCCCCCTCCTCCTGTTGCCTGGGAGGCTTGGGAAGCCTGCAAAAGGAGGGGAACCAGCTGCTGCGACCTTTAAAATGCAATTCCCTGATACTCCTGAATATATCTGGATAATTCGGTAATATAAATACCAGTTTATCCGGATATATCTGAATATGCTGGATATACACAAATATTTCCAAATATCTATTTTTGAGTATATACTCATTATTCCCGAGCCAAATTATACACCCTTAGTTGTTGTGTCTCCTGGAAGAATGAGAAAATCACTGTTAACTTAAAATGTAAAACTTTTGTTTTTCTTTGTAGACCACACGCTAAGCCCAGTAAGCTGCTTGAAAAGCCACAGATTCAATGAAAGGATGCTAATAAACACATAACTCTAAAAAACAATTAATCTATCAAAGTTTTCTCTGATCGACAGTATCTTTCTAGGGCCCTTTTCACACTACTTACTTGCTTCCGGAACACTGCGAAATGTAGTGCAAAAACTGCAGAAGATAGCGTCTTCTCGCAACAGTTTTGCGCGATGTTGTGCAAAACTCTCACGAGAAGATGCTATCTTCCACGTTTTTTGCGCTACATTTCGCGATGTTCCGGAAGAAAGTAAGTAGTGTGAAAAGGGCCTAGGTCTCCGGTAGAGGTCTTTCACATCACGTCTGTGATTTTAGAATCCTCCATAACTGGAATCCATTTTTCTTCAGTTGAACCAAATTAATTTTAAACTCTGTACACTCTGGCAAGCAAAACAGAGTCCTTAACAACAGCAGTTCAGAAGAACAATTAACTTACCAGGTCACCATAGTATAATTCACAATCGTTATAGTAAGTGCAAATGCAAAATTCCCACAATAGCACATTGTAAGGAACATCACATTATCATGATCCATTTGGTTCCACTCTGGACTCCCACTTGGAGGATCAAATACAAATGCCATCTGTCAAATTAAAAAAAAAGGATAAGGCATCAATCTATTTAGAAAAGTTAATTTTATATCTGTGGTTTACAATATTGTGCTCATGCCATGCAGAGCTCTCTGTGCTGCAATGGAGAGAGTGTTGGTGCTCAGATCTATGGTTCAGCTCTGTTATGTATGTCCTTGGAGAAATCATTATCACTTATTCTCCGCTCCTTGTCTATAATATGGGTACATTAATGGCTCCTTCTCAGAGGGTTATTGAAGTAAAGATAAGCAAAATAAACATTAAAAGCACTCAAAAACACAATAAATATTTAAAACAATGGTGCACAGAGTGGTAAGCTGAAGTACTGCAGCCCAAGTTCTGCTCACAACCTGAGTTCGATCCTGGCGGAAGCTGGGTTTAGATACCTGGCTCAAGGTTGACTCAGCCTTCCATCCTTCCAAGGTCGGTAAAATGAGTACCCAGTTTCCTTGGGGTAAAGTGTAGATGACTGGGGAAGGCAATGGCAAACCACCCCATAACAGAAGTCTGCCAAGAAAACATCATGATACGACATCCCCCCATGGGTCAGTAATGACTTGGTGCTTGCACAGGGGACTGACTACCTTTACCTTTTTACCAATATTGTACATTTTCCTTCAGCTCGCACTGATTCACCAGTCTACAGAGTTAGCAGGGAACAGCTATGCGCAGACTGTGAAAGAAACAGTTGACTGCCTTTTCCTGGGCTATATCCCAGGCTCCTGGTTCTATGTTACAGTTCCCAACTGGGATTGCAGGAAGTTGCCATCGAGCAGTGCCTTTGCTTGTTGACTGTGCCCTTCTCCTGCACACTCAGCAGTTACTTGCCTGTGTGGGAGCCCCACTGCTTAGATTCAACTCTGGCTGGTTTAGAAGTATATCTCAAAAGCAGAAAACTTTGCCCCAAACGACAAACATCTGATTTAAAATGTAAATGTAAAATAAGAAATTGACTATTAATTGCAAGCAATATTTTTTAAAAAAATGTAATAACACTAAGCTGAAAAAAAAGAAAAAGGCCATTTCCACACGGCTTACTGCATTATTTGAGCGATCTTCTGTGTTGTTACGAGCAGCAGTAAGCCATGTGGAAATAGCCAAAGAAAGAGCCAGGGAAAGTAATTTTGACATTTAAGTTTGCTTTAAAGCTTCTTAAGAGGAATTTTCAACGAACAACAAAAGAAGGTGAAAGTCTTAATTGACAAAGGAATCCCCTGAAAAAAGGAATGCAACACTCAATTCGTCCATGGCACTGAAGATATTTCTTACCAGATAAAAGGTAACTTTTGCTTTTCAAAACATATTTAAACGATATGAACTAAATCAGAATCCTGGCGCCATTCTTGCCAAATCATATTTCATATGCATTTTATTGAAGCTGGACATGTATTTGGCAACACACATACTCATGCAGAGAGGATTCACACACCACTGGCTATTGTGCTATTTTAATCATTATTGATGACTGATATTGATAATAACAGGACAGGAAAACCAAAGAGGCTTGTCAAAAAGTAAAGATAAGTCTTAGGCTGCAACCTTATGCACGATTTGCTTCCAAATTACATGAGATCAGGCAGTACAATTGCACTCCTCAACCACTGAACCTAATGAGGTTCCTCATTATAATGGAGTTTTCTCTCAGATGCATTGAAGAAACATTATCCTTAATTAACTTGATCCAAATATGAAGGGGTTGCATAGTTACATCTCAATGTATGCTTAAGTGTTTGCATTTATTGGAGAGTACACTGTAAGACTTTTTGGTTTTAGAATACTAAATGTTTCAGTCCAGGTGCATACTGCAGTCCTTCCAGTTTAAAAGGTCAGTCAGAAAAGAAAAAAGAAAAGAGAGCCAGTTTGGTATAGTGGTTAAGCGCAATGGGACTCTAATCTGGAGAACCAGGTTTGATTCCCTGCTCCTCCGCTTGAAGCCAGCTTATTGACCTTGGGTCAGTCACACGGAGCTCTCTCAGCCCCACCCACCTCACAGGGTGATTGTTGTGGGGATAATAATGACACACTTTGTAAACTGCTGTGAGTGTGGCATTAAGCTGTCCTGAAGGGCAGTATATAAATCGAATGTTGTTAAAAATACTGCTCTAAGCCCACATGTGAAAAATTCCATGGGTGATGCTATCAAGTTTGGCTCCCTTCGAATGACTACATGGTGGAGACTTAAGATTTGTTTTATTGAATGTACGTGCAGGACATAAATGGAAGCAAACAGGCAGTCCTCTATAGCATCAGATCCACTACCCAGCATCCTCAGAGAGACTCAGCACCCCACAGTGCTTCAGCCAGCCTTCAGCACTGACCCCCATCTCTTTCTGCCCATCTCAGCTGCAGAACTGTCTACTGCTCTCACACAGTCTGCAAGCACTTGTCTTACCTGTGCAGGTAAATGACCCACTCATGAAACTTCTACAGTAATTAAAGAATGTTGAGGGTCTTTTTGTGTTATATCCCCCATCACATACAGATTCACTAAGCAAAACCATAGTGGCTGAAAAGCTCTCCCCGGAGCAAATTCACCATACTGTCTAGACCCAATTTTAAACATAATTCCAATTCTCTCCTATTTAACTCCTTTGTGTTGGTGGTGATTTTCTTTTCCTATAGGCTTAACCCATCCTATCATAGAATCATAGAGTTGGAAGGGGCCATACAGACCATCTAGTCCAACCCCCTGCCCAGTGCAGGATCAGCCTAGAGCATCTCTGACAAATATTCATCCATCCTTTCATAAGGACTGCTTGAAGTACTTTGTCAGACCTTCTCCTGCTGTCAGTACACAAGCAGAAAATGTGAATGCCGTTTAAAACCACATATATCGGATTCCCAACAAGTAGAGTAACAGGCATTTTGAATGCATTTCTATTGGACTTTTCAGTCAGTTAGTGGCCAAACAGCAAGGTTAATTTACAATTGCATTTCAAATCATCCTGTACTTGATGATGCACATTGGATTTTTTTCTTACAGCCTCAGTGCAAATATACATAGTTGCAGATAAGTGTTTAACACATAGCCAAACAGAAAACACAATGAATGGCCGTAGAACTTATACATAATAATTCAAAAACGGAATACCAGATGGGTGTGAGAGAGAACTCTTATGCTGATAGAGCTGTATAGCTTGGACAGACTAGAAGATTTCTACATGTGCGAGGGTCCTTGCACAAGCAGAAGTGTGAAAAAAACTCACACTAGCCCCTTGTGCAAAGTTAAACATAGATGCTGTGCAGGCACTTTCTGGGTACTACAAGGAAAATGCTAGGTGTGGCATAAGATCAAGCAGAACTGTACCAAGCCTGTTTGCGCTTCCACTTGGGCATCACTGGATCCAAGGCTATTCCTATGGACCCCTCCTCAGGATAGAAGGTAAAGTAGCTGAAGTTATATCTATACAACTAAGCACAGAAGCTTTGTAAAAGGGAGACCAGTGTTTCTTATCCCAGTGTCTCTTGGTCCTTAACGTAGAACTTAGATGTGGTGGTAGCTTCAGCAATGGAACGAGGGAGGACTCATTCTAGAAACTGAAAATTTACCCAACTGAATGTAATCTACCACCTCTATCCAGTAAATGGATTAAATATGTTGATAACAAGTAGACATTTCTTTAAAAATTTATATCCTACTTCATCCATATGCTCGAGCCAACTTATAACCAATTCTATTAAACATTCTTTAACTTTAAATACTGCCGTAACCTTTCCGTATTCCAAAGGCCCTCTGAAAAAGAACTGTCTTGCAGAATGTTTTTGAATAATATCAAAGAAGTCCTTTTAATACAATATCAGGTTTCTGTGTTATACTATGTTGTGTGCTGTGTTACATTGGTGGCATAGCATACAATATATGTTTTATAATATATACTATATTGATAGTATATTTGATGGAGTATATGTTTAAAAGAAATAGAACATGTTTAAAGTAAGAGACACTGTGATCCTTGCTATATACTAAGCTATATGGTTATGCTTTATTGACACGATATATATTATATGGATAGAGTCTATGTAAAAGAATCAGAATGTGCTTAGAGTAAGAGTTATTATGATTTATAGAGGGTAGGAAAATGTAAATGAAATAGATTTAAGCAATAAGAAGGGTTAAGGGTTGGAAAGCTGTTGGAAGTCAATAGGGAGGGGGGAGGAAAAGGGTGGGGGATAGAGGTGGGGAAATGGGATTATATGTGTTAAATTTGAATATTCTTTTCTTTTTTCCACTCACCAATAAAATTTTATTAAAACAAAAAAAGAAGTCCTGTGAATCTCCTCAGGCAGGCCATTCGACAGAAGAGGGGCTATTGCAGAAAGCTATTTACCTGATGGAGAATCTGGCAGGAAGATGGCACAGTCAAAAGAAGCTGCTCGGAAAACCAAGCAGGCATGTGAGTTTATAAAGGAAAAAGTAGCTGTTCAAATATGCAGACTCAGGTCATGAAGAGCTGTATGGGTAAGAGCCAGCCCCTTAAACAGCCCACAAACACACAAGCAACCAGTGAAGTTGTTTCAGGCTTCGCCTGGTGCTCAGGGAAGCCCAGGGCACTTACAAACAATCTCCATTGTTGTACACCAACTGTGAAAAGTTCAGGTTATTTCCAGGCCAGTTGAACGTAGAGCATGCTACAGTCCTTCAGAAAATTTGTCTGTATTGGGGCCAATCTATTTTCCTAATATTTGGAAATCTGATCTTTGAGGCTGTTCCCCCAGGAATAATATTTCCCAACTACACATTACCCTCCCTCTGCCAAAAACATCTAATTAGTTCAGTGTTTTCCATGCATAAAAGTCATAACGAAGTCGAACATAACAGACAGAATCCTCCCTTAGACTACAGGAGCCTTCCTCCCACTTAGGTAGTTCTTCAGATAGAATAAGAGTGGGAGGAAGGTCCCTCAGACTGGAGGAAGGCTTCAAACTTTACTCCGTGGAGTGGCTGAATGACTCACCTGCCATAACCAGCTCCCTTGCAATATGCAGAGACTTGTTTTCAATATCTTGAAGACTACAACGTCATTGAACAGGATTTCCAGGAATATGCAGACTGCTGCTCCAGTGATGGCTGGCAGGAGTAATTGATGAAGGTGGCGTTCCAACATGACTTGATTTTGAATATGATAATATAACTGAAAAGCTGGTAATTGAATGAGAGGAATCAGGTTTTTTTCCTCCTGGATTTGTTTATAAATCATACCATCTGGAGATGGACCCATCCCTGGACTCCTAGGGTTGCCACACAGTGGCAAGGGTTGGGAGGGTTGTGGCGGGGGGAGAGGGGAAACAGTATCCCAGGAGAACAATTAAGAAGAAAATAAAGCTCCATCAGCTTATAGGAAGTTCTTATCATAGAGTTCTGGCAAGAGTTCTTTCAGCTTCCTGAAAGTATAGTAAGAACGTCTGGCTTTACCATAGAGTGTTTTCTAGAGCTATCCTTTGTTACTTCTGGGTAGCTTTGGGAATGGTCAGAACTAGAGTTTTCCAGACCCTGCCCCCAGCTGAAAGCTGAGGATGTGGAGTCATTGGGGGGGCACGCTGATGGGATCTTACTTTGTGCATGCTTGCAGCATGTGCACTCCAGAATGCTCTGGTGTCACACTGGGAATAATGTCATTCCTGGCATGATGCTGGTTTCGGGTGCTGGTTTCGGGTGCTGATTTTTACTGAATCGGTCCACAGTGAAACCCATCACTTCTGCATTGCAATGCAAACGACATCATTCCCAGCACCACATAGGAATGCTCCAGAGAGTGCAGGAGCATGTGCTAGAGTTTCCAGTCCCACTCCCATATATACACACAAACCCAGGGGTCATTTCATAGAAAAAGAGTTGGAGGAACTCATTAGCATAACTCATTAGCATATGCCATGCCCCTTGACATCACTGGAAGTGTGTCATTAGCATAACTGATTTGCATATGCCACACCCCCTGACATCACCTGTCCTGACTGTTTTGGACCCAATCCTGGCTATTCAGGGCTGAAATTGGGCCCAAAATGGCAAAAAGTTCTGAAAATGGCCCACAAATGATCAGGATTGAGCCGCTGCTGAGTGGGAGAGCGATCCACCAGCCATCAGTGGCCCGATCCGGGACATTTTGGCCCCAATCCATGCCGAAACAGGCCCAAAATGGCTGAGAGTCAGATGGGAGGGGCCACTGGTCATGTGACCTCTTTGGGGAACTACTGGAACTGCATTCCTGCTCGTTCCCCCTCAAAATGAGCCCTGCACAAACCCATCAGTCAGGTGAAAGGTGGTGTTAGCAGTCAGGCCTCTTCATTATATTGGAAAGAGAAGCTTATGAATATGGAATATCATAAGTCCCTTTCCCCCCCATGTGCATCAAGCACCAAATGACCTGACTAGGCAGAATGCAGTTGCCAGCTCTGGCTGGAGTATGGAAAACTACTAGAATGTGTGTCAGGCTGACTAGTTGCCTCTCCATGCCCTGGAAATGCACAAGAATTCAAAAAATAGGGTATTCGAGAAGTTTCTGAATTAATCTCCTCCACACCCTGCTGATCTTTCCTTATCCACTCTCCCAATCAAGGCTATTCAGGGCTCTGATAGCTGCTTCCATCCAGCCATCACAGTTCATTAATCATCACTGATAACTTTAGTTTCTCCCAGGAAAGCTAAATCAAAGCTTTCCCTGTTCTTTGTCTCACCTCCATAGACAGTCATTAAGTTATTTTTGGGGAGTAGAAGACACTATCCTTCCCCAGGGTATGTTCCACAGTATAATTGGGCTACCCTCCGTCATAATTGTGTGTGTGTGCTCTGGGATTCTATGCACACCTTCAGACTGCATATCTGAGCCCCCCCCCCTCTCTTCTTGCCACAAAACACTGAACATCAAGCTGCTCCTGTTCTGGACTGGTAAAGTAACTTAAAACTCCCAAAACTCTATTCGACCTCCTCTCTGCTTTTCCTAGGCAACTCTGTATGTGTGTGGTGTATGTTCTTGCATAATTGTTTTTGATGCCCCTTTAATAAAATAATTTTTGTTAGACACCCGCTCGGTCATTCCGAGAGTCCTCTGAGGGAAGGGACCTGGTATAAATAGGTGGAGGTCCCTGTTACCCCCTTTTGCTAGCTCGTTTCCTTGCATGCTAATTCCCCCAATTTGCAAGGAGACCCCTCCATTTGGGTAACAGTGAGGGATGGAAGCTGGGAGTGGGGGATCCCCCATCCCCAATGAGGGGGCTGGTAACCGTAGCCTGATCTCTCACAACAGTGAATGCATGGGTGGTAGATCTAGCCAGGGCGTGGGGTGGGAGGATGTCACACATACAATTTCAATTTTGTATCAAGAAGCTCAAGTGTATACAGTGACACCAGGAGGTGTTCAGATCTATAGAACCTCTAAAGGAGAGGAAAATATATCTTCCCACTTGCCTTTATGTCTGCAGTAGAGATAACGATGTTAGGTACTCTCATACTAAGAAGGTCAGGCACACATGCTAGCTGTGTAATGGTTGTGGTAAAAGCATCTAGAGGGAGAAAGACTAAACTACTTGTGTGAAGAAAGTATAGTGGTAAAAGGCACAGAACCATTGCTTGGTGTTTTGATCACTTATGTTAAGTAAAAACATTCCATTAAGGCAGGGAAGGAGAGAAGTAAATGAACCTCACAGTATGAACATTTTGAAGGACTAGCATTTGGCAGTATCTGCAGTCCTAATCCTATTCTTATTCATGAGTAAACAATGTATTATCTACCAGGTTTCTGTTTAATTTATTTAAAGTATTATTAAATAGAAGTACAGAAGTTATAGCATGGTTGAAGAGAAGAAATGCAGAGAAATCCTAAGCAGAGTTACATATGTCACAAACCCTTGGCTCATTCAAGCTTGGGCTGTTCTTCCCGTACTCTGAGGTAAAATTTTCCTCCCAAAGTGTATGAGGCTGTTTACTGGGCTGGGAAGACTTTAGTAGCATTGTTGTGTTTGTAGCTTCAACTTTCTTTATTGTCCTACTCTTAAGGAACATATAGGTTGTGTGTTTACCCAGCCAAGTTTACATAGAGGGAGGATCAGGGATTTGTGTTTCCCTTAGAAATAAAACTGGCACATGAGGCTTATGGAGTTTTAAAAGGAAACGGATGGTTTATTTACAGGTAGGTTGGATAGGTAGAAGTGTAGGTAGATACTTAAAACTTCAGTAAGTAGTATTTGCACAGATTACTTCACTTGAGTTAGGCACAAAACACTTAGTACAGTTATGTTTCTTATGGTTGCTAACTTAAATGAGAGAAGATGGTGTTGGCAACACTTGAACTCTTTAAAGTTCTTTCTTTGTTTGATGCTCCTTCACAGGTTAAGTGCTCCAATTTACACACATGCACAACACTACTTCCCTTTTACTGCAGACCTCAGGGTACTCCACTGAGTTAGAATCCTCTTCAGATACTGGGCAGGAGTTATAGTTATACCAAAGCTATAACTCTTTTCCTTTGGCCAAAGGGAAGACTCCTTTCTACCCACTTCTGCTGTTTGTTACAAGTTCCAGGTTCTCTTGTGTATCAGTAAAATTCAGTGCTGTCTATCTCACTTTAGTACAAGGGCTAAAAGTCTTTCATAAACTTAATGTTTTTACTGTAAGGGTACACTTTTCTCTTTCTTCCTCATACAAAGGGCTCTCTGGCTGACCCTCTCTGGTCAAATGCCAGGTTCCAACTCCCTAACTCTTCAGTTAAATCCGTCAACGCCCCCCCCTTCTGTTAGCACCAACTGTTGGCTCATCATTCTATTGCCAACTGCCATTCTCTCTCAGGCTAGCCATAACGGGGAAGGGACCTGTCAATCAACCTCCCTACCTGCTCCAGTTACAAGCCTTTACCTGCCTCTTGCTGGATGCAGCCCATTGATTTCAATGGGCTTAGATCAGAGTAACTCTGCTTAGGATTTTACTCATAGACAGTTCTGCCATTTGATGCATTTTTTGTCTCATACAAAACATTGTTACTCTAATAAACCAAAAATGTTTATCTATGCAATTTCATTTGGGTTCAGAAAAGAATCTCTTTATGAACAATATGCTAAACTCACATTCCACGAACAAGGCTAGTGAAAGTACCATCCTGTCCATGGCTCCTGGTAACACTTTAGTTCTGCTAGCCACCATGTCCATGACCCCTGAGATGCCATAAAAGAGATATATAGTGGTATGCTGCCATCTCACAAGACGCACCCATTGTTTCTTTTCATCATTGTATAGTTTCAGCTGAGGTCCATCAGGACCAAACTGCTCAGCTAGCATACCTGTGTGTAAAAAAATAAGTGCGTCAGTAGCCTTCTTGATTCTTATTTAGGGAACTGGCCACTTTATAAATCTTAGAATTCTGGCAGTGATACACTGATATATTTGTCCTTGTAAGGTCAGATGAAATAGCTAGATATGCAGGTGCCTCTTTGCCTGAGAGTTTAGAAAGTTGTGGACACTGTCCAGAAAGCAAGTGCAACAGTGTCATCTTAAGCACTGAAGCCATCTTGGTGGAGTGGCTACAGTGTTGGACTAGGATCTGAGACTTCCAAGGTCAAATCCCAACTCTGTCATGGAAGCTCGCTGGGTGCCCTTGGGCCAGTCATACATTCTAAGCCTAACCTACCTCAAAGGGTTATTGTGAGGAAAAAATGGAGGAGAGGAGAATGACATAAACTGTGTTAAGCCCCCATTGGGAAGAAAGGTGGGGTATAAATGAATAAATGAATGAATGGACTTAGAAGGGTAGAACTCAGCTTATAAGGCTGCCAAGCTTTTGTTGTTGATGTTGACTACTGCTTCAGGCAGCAGTAGGGGGGAAATAAAAAACACTGTGTCACAGCTGTGACAACACCACTTCAGAGGAGAATCTAGAAGGGTAGCTTCAGCAACCCACCAACACTTCTACATTTCCCCCAAATGTGACATTATCATGCCCACAATGTACCCCACCTTGTCCTCATCCCCAACCCTCCCATTGGTTGCCAAGCCCAGCTTGGCAATTCTGTCTGCTTAGGGTGGCACTGCAACTCTATCAGTTTCTGGTCTGGGCCCAGCTGAGCAATGGAGAACCAACAAGGGCTTGCAGAGGAAATCTCATTTCCCCATCACTCACTATTTCTTCTTTCCCTTCCCTGAAAGCCCCAGTAGCCTCTTCTCTTTTTCTGCTTCCTTCTTTCCTTCTCATCCACCATCCAAACTACTTTTATCTATCCCATCTTCAATTTTCCCTCCTCTGGCATCCTCTACTAGGGAAAACTATGGCCCAGTTTTGCAAGGCCAGTTGCCGGGGACAGGTCCAGTTGTGTTGTGGTAAACCCTCAAGGACTTGTAGGGGGTACCTCATTTTTCCTGTTTTCCATTCCTCACACTATTTCCTCCTCCCACCAGCAACCCCCATATCCCTGATTCTGTCTCTCCTTCCTACCCACCAATCAACTTATCTTTTATCTGCATCCATCTTCAGCTATATTTATTATTTAGTTGCTTCATTTATACCCCACCTTTTCCCAGACTGTAAGCCCAATGCAACTTTCAACCTTTCCTTCCATTTTATTTTCACAACAACACGATGAGGTAGGTTAGGCTGAGAGTGTGTGAGTGGCACAAGGTCACCCAGCAAAATTCCATGGCAGAATGGGGATTCAAACCTGGATATCATAGTTCATGGTCCAACACTCTAACCGTTGTACCACACTGGCTTTTGTGGGGTAGCTGCTGTTGAACAGTTGCAAGCAGCCAGTCCTGGGTGAGTCTTGCAAGTTACATAGTCCTGATGGCTTGTCCCACAAAAGCCAAAACATGCCTAGAAAGGGTCCTGTCTCCTCCCCTGCCTTTTACTGACAGAAACCAAGGCTTCAATGAGCAATACTGGTGAGGTTGCCCAGCAATTGCCACTGAGAGCATTTATTTCTTAAAGTCAAGTGCTGCTTTTATCATTGGGGGTGGGGGTTAGTTCTCCCAGTCGTTTTTCCCCTTTAGATTTCAGATTTTTCTCCAGATCTTGTAGAAAGATTTCTGTCTTGTCTGTTTATGGCTCCAATATTTGGATTTAAGTATCCACAGATCTGACCACTTTGAGAATTAGATATATTCAGTGCTCAGCCACCCTGAGCCCATCTGTGGGGAGGGCGGGGTATAAATCAAATAAATAAATAAATAAATATATATATATATTTTTTTTTAGAAAAGTGTTAGTACTCATATATTTGGTTGTGCCAGTTTCTACTAATTTTCCCTTCAGTACTTGGGAAAGCCCTGAGAAAGTTAGTGGTACTCAATACTAGTGAGTAACGTCACCAAAAAACCAAAGGACCCTGGATAAATGGATAAAATGAGATGATTTTTTCCCAAGTATACACTAAAATGTATAATGTTTGCCAATAATCTTTTGCACCCCATCTTAATTTCATGAACAATGTATTTCAAGGCTTTTACAATAAGCCGCTAAATCGATGCAATATTCAATCACAAGCTGAATCCATTCTATAATTTCCCAGGAAGTGTCTTGCTTTTAAAAGACAAAGTGATTTCTGGCATCACGTTTCACTATAATTTGCTTTAGTGTTAACAACACCGATAGGTTTCTCTTTTAATAAGTATATATATATATTCTGCTTAGATTGCTGCTTATTTTTACTGTAAAGACAGACAGCTCAATCTAACAACATTTATTTGAAAGTACAAACAAAGAAACTCACTTACCAATAAGGGCACATAGAGCTTTGTAGATGCCCTCAGCAAATTCAAAGCGATGCAATTGTTTGGAACCAAGGTAAGAAGTGTTCTTTTTCTTTTGACAGACATATTTCAAGGGATACTTCACAGACCACCACACGCCAAAGAGGAGGAAAAAACTCCCTGGAAGAACATGACCTGCAAAAGTTCCCATCTTTCTCTATTCTGCAAAAATCTAAAGACAACATTTTAAGTAAGGTAGGTCTAGGAAGAATCTATTACTTATAGATCTAAAGAACATTCCCCTGTATCCACAAGAAGATAATTGCTGCAGGTGATGGATCTTCTCTATTGGACAGATGCAGCCTTGGAAATGGCAGAGAGGGACCAACAATGTAATCATTAGACCATTAGACCATTTAGGCATAAGCCGTACTGTATAGACCTAATTAGGATTCTGAGTAAAACTGCTTTGGTTTGCTCTCCTAGTATAATAATTTTATGAAGAATATTATTTCCAACAAAACAATATATTGAGTTCTGTCTTTCTCACTGAAGCAGTCTACAGACTTCCTCGCTCCTTTTAATATCTAATAAATTGAAAAGCACCTTAAACGTTGCTAAGGTATGCTAAACGTTTGTTAACACTGCATGTCAGGTCATAATTGTCAGACTAGAAACTTCTGGATTTTGTATTTATATTAATTCACAGTCACCAGGTAGCCCCACTCATTCCTGATAGCTGGAAACATTTTCCCTCTGAAAAAGCAAGACACAGTACAAAGCTGCCATGTACATACACATATCACACAGTCTGTTTTCTGACCCCTGACTATTATTTCCAAGCTAGATCCAAATCAGGCTTTATGATCATAGCAGTTTTCTAGATGTGTCTATTATTTCCAGTAAGCAGTGGGATCCCACAAGGATTAGTACTGGTATTGGTACAATTTCATAAATTACATCAAATTGGGGGTGAGCAGCATACTGGCTGAATTTGCTTATGGTATCAAATTATTCAGGATGGTGAAAACCAAGACAGATGGTGAAGAGCTACTGAAGGATTGCCACAAATTTGGGTGAGCGGACAACAACATGCCTCCCAAAGTGCAGTGTAGTAAGGTGATATACACTTAAATAAACCCTAACTTTCAGTATTGGATGAATATTTGTCAGAGATGCTTTAGGCTGATCCTGCACTGGGCAGGGGATTGGACTAGATGGTCTGTATGGCCCCTTCCAACTCTATGATTCTATGATTCTATATGCTGATGGGGTCTGAAGTGGCTGAGACTGAGAGGAAAATGGTGATTGTGAGGTTGCAATGAACAGCTTGATGAAAATGTTAACTCAGTGTGTGGCGACAGTGAAAAATGCAAAATCGATTCCAGAGATTATTTGGGAATTAAAATTTAAAAAAAAAACATTATCGTAACATCAGGGGAAGGCCTTGGCCCAGGGTTGCTATCTCCCTACTGTGGGAGGGCGATCCCCCACCCTCAGTGTCGCTACTGCTCACCTGGCTGACAGGGGAAACAGAGGTGAAACAGGGGGACAGGCCTGGACACAGGCTGGTTCCAATGAGTCCTCCTTCAAAGGCACCTGCACCTGTGAATCCTGGTGATGACCTGGAAACATTGGGTCACACCACAACATAATTGCCTGCAGATGTGGTCGTATGTGCCCACACAGATAAGAACCTGTCCCCTCACGCACATCCCAGTTTTGACATGGGTGGAATCTGGCAACTCTGTCTTGGCCTCTGTTCCAATGTTGTGTGAAACAGGATGCTGGACTAGATGGACCACAGATGAGATCCAGCAAATTTCTTATTTTCTTATGCTCATATCAAATCACTTGATGATACATTTCTTTTAACAGTGGTAGGTTCTTCCAGTTGACTTTTTTCACAAAGTAATATAAAGTTGCATTATATTAGACAAGTGGGGGACCTGCAAGGAGTTGGGGGGGCATTTTATTTCCCCCTTTCTCACTATTTCTTCTTTCCCTTTCCTGAAAGCTCCCATAGCCTCTCCCTATGCCTGCTTCTTTTTCTCATTCCAATCCTCCAGACAACTTACCTTTAACTGCTTTCTCGTCTTCAGCTTTCCCTCCTTCCTTCTGCCTGGCAGCCTCTCCAAAGGAAAATTCTGCCCAAGTTATGTAGTGCCAGTTGCTGGGCTGGGCTTATGTACATGGTGCCAATCAGGCTGGGCCAGGTCCCATTGCACAATTCCCCTTTTGCTCCTATTGGCATTCCTCATATCCTTGATGTTCCCTGCTTCCTTCTCTCCTTCTCACCCACTGACCAACCTACCTTTTCTTTGCCTCCCATCTTCATCTATATTTATTATCTGATTGCTTCCTTTTTAGGTTTGCCAACCTCTAGATGGGGCCTGGAGATCTCTCCAGACTACAGAGATCAGTTCCCCTGGAGAAAATGGCTGTTTTGGAGGGTGAACTCTATGGCATTAGACCCCACTGAGGCCCTTCCCTACCCAAACCCTGTCGTCTCCAGGTTCTACCCCCCAAAATCTCCAGAAATTTCCCAACACTGAGTTGGTGACCCTATTCATTTGTACCCCATCTTTTTTTCAAAATGAGGACCCAAAGCTTCACTAATGAGTTATGGACTATAGACTTCACTACTATGTTGCCTTACATATTATCTGGTGCTTTAAATATGTATTCCTATATACTGCCTATATACTACCTGTGCTTCATGTTGTCTCATGTCAGTCCTAGAATTCATTATGTTCTGTTTCAGCAATTCTTCAACTCCGTATTGGATCCTCACTAATGCTATGTCTTTGTAAACTTTTTTTTAATTTATCCTACGACATTGTTTGTGGAAATGTCCATGACACTGTGGAAATGTCCTTGCTATTGATTGTACTAATCTCACACTGTGTAATCCACCTTGAGTCTCAGTGAGAAAGGAAATGAGCTCCCCATCACTGGCAGTTTTCAAGAAGAGGCTGGATAAATATTTGTCAGAGATGCTTTAGGCTCATCCTGCATTGGGCAGGGGGTGGGACTAGAAGGTCTGTACGGCCCCTTCCAACTCTGTGATTCTGTGATTCTGTGACATAAACAGAGCAACTTACATCCTCCTCATCTTGTTCATTTTATCCTCACAACAACCTGTGAGGTAGGTTAGGCCTAAAAATACCCAGTGAGCTTCCATGGCAGAGTGGGGATTAAAACCTGGCTCTCCCAGATTCTAATTTGAAACTCTAACCACTATACAATACTGACTTTCATAGGGTGGCTGCTGTTGAACAGTCATGAACAGCTGGGCATGGGTGAATCATGGAAATCATGTGGTAGCAAGTTACCCGGAGGTTGCTTTTAGGCCTGGCTCCAGTGAGTCCAGTTTCCTTGAAGCTTAATTTTGTATATTCTTGGTTCTTAGCAATGAGAGGTATTTTACTTAATGCTTTATTTACAGCAAGAATGCTTCTTCACAAAGTTTCCTATGACAATTCCAGTATAAAACTGTTTTCCCTTCACAACAGACCTGGGATCCTCCTCAGAGCTAAACACCCTTTAGGAACTGGGCAGGAATTCATCTTCTCCTAAGAAGATTTAACCCTTCTTCTTTTGGCTTGAAAACGTTTTTCCACCCACTACCCAATCACTCTTGCCAAAACACATTCTCAGTTCTATGGTGTCTGTGTCAAGTGGGCTTCAGCTTATGTTGACATTTATACTAAGAATTTTTAAATAGAATTCTTCTTCGGGACAGTGATGTTATAGTTAAGACGAAAGATTCCTCTTCCCTCACTTCAGTGGGGAACCTGTTTGATCTTCCCTTTCAGACTCAGTCACAAAACTCTCTTTCTCTGAACAATCCTGTCAGAAGGCAACTGTCAGCCCTTTAGCCCAGTTATAACTGACCAGTCAGAGAGGAGGGAGCAGCCTGTCACTTAAGCTCTCCATTTCAAGCAAGAGTTAACTCTTTCCCTCCCAGCCTTCTGATTGCTGCACTTGCAGTCCATCACAATCCCCCATAGGGAATAATGGGAAAAAAACACCCTGTCAATCTCATTTCTTACTTTGTTAAACAGACCTCAGCAAAAAAAAGCATGGCAAACAGAGAGTTTTCAGCAGAAAGTTTTTTATTGTCAGTCAGTCTCTGTAAGAGTATGAAAATTAAATGAATGAAGATGGGGGGAGAGGTTGTGCTATGCCCAGTCTGGAGCTCTCCTGCTAGGCTGCCGACATTTTCGAAATCAGTAGAGGTAAGTGCAGCTGCATGAAGAGGGACCTAATCTGAGGGGTTTGCAAAATTGACCCCCTTTGTTCAATCTGCTTGAAACTTAGAAAGTCTTTAGCTTAGAAGAAGGACTGTATTCTGTGCAAATTTGGTGCCATTATCTTTGTAAACAACTGCCCCAGGTCCTTGAATAGATTTCCCGTCGAAAATAATGTTCCAAAAGGAAAAAAAACCTCGGATTTGACTCCCAAACCTGTAATATCCTACCTGGAAATAAGCATGGTAAAAAATTTCCCCTCAAAATCTTCTCAGTGCACACCCCTAATTATTCACAGCATACAGAAGCTTGGTATAGAGAAAAAATGTAATGACATCTGGAGATACATGGTGCTGGAGAAGAATCATACTGTACCCAAAATTGCTATCAATATCATGCAGCAAAAAATCATGATGTATGAATCCTCCTGTTTTCACTCCAGTACACTGGTGTATTTCATGAGACTAAAATGTCTAATAAATGAATGTTGCAAACCTGCACTCCTGGATACACTGGCGGCTGCTTACAGTGATGCAATTTCAGTGTAGTATAGTTTTTATCCTATCATTCTCCAGCTAGTGTAACTCTAGTACTTCAAAAATTGTATTCCAAGTAGTATCAAACAGGACAAGATGAAAAGCTGATGCTATTCCTGAATGTTTAATTGTGTCAGAGCCTGTTTAACCTGAGTAATGCCATGTTTAACTTTGTAGTATTTAGTCTTCTTTCCCTCTAGGCCCCAACACCTGCAAGGAGCCGAATCCATGGGAAAGGAAATTCTCTTATCTGTCTGCTCGACCTTGGCCAGCTCCACGTTCCTCTGAGAAGCTTTGCTGTGCGAACTCAGGGGGGAGGGTGAAATGTAACCACTTTCGTTTCATGAGTCATTCTTGACAATACTTTGGTCGGTCAGGATCTCTATCCTGGAATATGTACATCTGGACATGAATGCTGTTTTTCACAATAAACCTTCTGAAATCAAAAAGACCTTGTCTTCTTGCAGAAGGGAGTGAAGCAGACTATCAGGTCTGTAATGACATAGTCTGACAAATTGTACATAATGTATAGAACAGTGCAATTATTTCTGATTGTTCGTAGGTTAGTCATGCAGAATTACCATAATAAGTCAAGTGCTCTGAACTATGTTCAAGCATTAGCCAATCAGAAGAGAACAACATGAGCTTTGCTACAAAGTATGTGTCCCTGTGACTGAGAGAGAGAGAGGTTGAGAAAATGTTGCTGACAAGAATGGATGTGTTAGTCATGAATGTCACACCATGCAGAACTAATGTTATGACAGCATAAGTAAGGTTAAAGCATTTTAAAAATAGCCTGGAACTCTTTTCCTTCTTCAAATTCCATTAGAGTTACATCTATAGATGCTTTCCCCCCACTTCAGTCACATATAGAACTCTGATTTGGCAGTTTACTTGCGCTTTAACATGTCACCGTGCTGTGGGAGAAGAATTTCATTGTTGCAAAACACAGTACTGCTACGTACCAGCCTTGACTATATAAGAGGAAGCAGAGTGTTTATGCTGCTATTGTTTAATGCAAGATGTATGTCTAGTGTGTGAGCAACAAGTGCTTTTAGGCTGTAACCAATCATAAGCTGCATGACACAATACAGGATACTCAGGTATTCAGATACTGGCTCCTAGAATAGGAGCAGGCGGGGCTTTTTTTCTGGGAAAAGAGGTGGTGGAACTCAAGACCGCACAATGATGTCACTTTGGGCCAGCTGGAACAAGCGGGGAGTTTTTTAAAGTTTAAATTGCCCTCGGCAAAAATGGTCACATGACCGCTGGCCCCACCCCCTGATCTCCAGACAAAGGGGAGTTTAGGCTGCCCTCTGCGCTGGCACAGAGGGCAATCTAAACTCTCCTCTGTCTGGAGATCAGGGGGCGGGGCCACTGGCCATGTGACCATTTTTAAGAGGTGCCTGAACTCCGTTCTACCGCGTTCCTTCTGAAAAAAAGCCCTGGGAGCAGGTGACCCATTCCACTAGGTGGAATAGTCAGTGACTCCGGATTCAGTAAAGGTAAGGACTCAGGTGCTGTAGTAGTGGATTTCAAAGCGCATGAAATAAAGAAATAACATTTCTCTCAGGCCATAAGAGTGGCAGAAAGGAATGGGAGGGAGGTCAGTCTAAAGAGGTAACTTTGCCCCCCTAAGAAGATGCTGTCTTCGGTACACTTGACTTGTAGATTTTAGATAAATGGTAGTGTTTTCCCACTTGAGGAATAAAGAATCAGAAGGATGTGAAAACTAATCTTTGCCTGCCATCTACTGGTTGCACACTGACAGCTCTAAAATTGCGAGACAAAACTGGAAGTAGTAGTCAATTGATACAAGTTACTAGCAAGATTGTGAACATGTGTTACATGCTATTTGAGAGAGTGTGTGAGAGAGACCGAAAGACCGACCGACCGACCGACCGACCGACCGACCGACCGACCGACCGACCGAAAGAAAGAAAGAAAGAAAGAAAGAAAGAAAGAAAGAAAGAAAGAAAGAAAGAAAGAAAGAAAGAAAGAAAGAAAGAAAGAAAGAAAGAAAGAAAGAAAGAAAGAAAGAAAGAAAGAAAGAAAGAAAGAAAGAAAGAAAGAAAGAAAGAAGCAACATGGCCTAGCCAGTCAGTTCCTCTTGATCAACATTAGCCCTTAACTGCAGCCTGACAAGAAATAATAGCATCCATCCTCAAAGTTGGTTCTAAGGCCGCTGATTGGACTAAAATCAATGCATGTAAACAACACAAATAGGAACCTCTCATTAAATTTTTAGTGCCTTGTGCTGAGGCTAAACTCATGGCTTTACTAATCCCAAATTTTATTCCTAAAAAGAACAGGGGAAAAGGTAGAGGAGAAAATTTCAAAGTTCTATCAAGTTCTCTACAAGGCCCTATGGTTCCTCCACTGCTGGATCCCTCTTCCATTCCTCTTAGTCTTATGCAGTTAGAAAAATTTTTGGATAGACATGAGAACAGAAAAAACGAAAAAAAATTGTTCATCTGCTTCTCAAGCCCTGCTTATCCTACTTAGCCAAGATGGTTTACATGTTCAATGTCAGGTTGCAGGACAACCTACAAGCTTTCTTGTTGATGGAAAATAGTGAAGAGTCCAGTAGCACCTTTAAGACTAACCAACTTTACAGTAGCATAAGCTTTCAAGAACCACAGTTCTCTTCATCAGATGCATCTGACAAAGAGAGCTGTGGTTCTCGAAAGCTTATGCTACAGAAAAGTTGGTTAGTCTTAAAGGTGCTACTGGACGCTTTTCTATTTTGCTACTACAGACTAACAAGGCTAACTCCTCTGGATCTAATCAAACTATCATTCTGTCACTCAACATTTATCTGTTACCCTTGGGCCATCCCTGATTTTGAAAATCTCAGCTATAAATATGATAACAAATATTTGCTCCACTTACAACAGCCCTGTAAGAGAGGTCAATAATATTTTCACACCCACAGTGCAGATGTGAGGCTGAGTGTGTGGTTTCCTGGAGGTCACTTGCAAGTTTGAAGATCTGATCAATCTGAACCGTTAACCTTCCAAGTAGAGATACTGCAAATGTCACAGCAAACAGGTTCAATGGGAGAAAATACTGTGCTCCTTCAGCAGCTGTGGTTTGGTTTGCTGCCATCTGGGTTGAATTGCTATCAAACAGCTGTTGGAGTAGCTGTAATGGAGTCCCATTTCCTTGCCTCTAGGTGCTTTTGCATATGCACTGTAGGAGAAACCAATTCTCCCCCAAGGTTACAGACGGTTGGGTTACACAATTAAAAGATACAGTAAGGGAACTACTCGTTCATAAGGTTTTAAAATGCACATACAGGAAATAACCTCAATAATACAGACTTACATACCATAAGGTAACACTTTTTAAAATACAGAGTTTTTATAAACACTGGCTGACTGATTTGATTTTCTCACCATTTATTGATATGATTGACTGGCAGGGGGCACATTTTGATGACAGGTCTGTGGGGATGGGTTAAAACTACAGCTCTCACTAGGCTGTGTGAAAACGTGCATGCATAACACACTGCCGATTGCACTGTACTGTACTATTTGAATACCCAAAAAAGTAACATAGCAAACAGGGACATACTGTACAAAAACATGAAAATGACTGATGAAAAATCATCTCTCTGGTCGACTGGCAAATCTCTCACAGATCAATCAGCCGTTGCACTGTACCAGCTCTCCACATGTGTGTGATTTTTTTTTTACGATGTAATATTTTTGTTTTTTAGCCCCCTTGTAGATTACTGATCATCAAGCGGGATATTATTATTGTAGTACTAATAATAATAAAGTTTCCATTTTTAGAAATAGCCCAAAGGCTTTACCAAAACTTTAACAAGAATGGCACGGGGTCAGGAATTCAATTAAATCTAATGCAGCTATAATTCTTCTTTTACTTAAGATAACACTAATCTTCCTAATGGCTTCAACTGTGAGCAGCACTTAACAGAACCGTAGGCACTGTCAATTATGTGGTAAAATAAAGTTCCTTTATAAATCGAATCATAAATTACTAGGATGTGTTTAAAATACACAATCAGTCTGTTTTGTTACAGAATCCCTCAGGGTCTATCAGTTGCTTAGCTTCTAAGAACAAAGGGCAAAGAAAAAGGGGCGGAAGTCAGGAACTGTCGTAAGGCAGCTACATGAAAACTCCATGTATAAAGTTTAAGGTTAATACATTTGGTTAATACATTTTCTGCAACAATGTATGGATTATAGGATTGCCAGGTCCCCTTATCCTCCCAGTAGGTGGGAGGGATCCTGGTACCTACCACCAACCACCACCACGCTCTTTGCATGCATGTTCCCCTGTGCCTGCATGATAACATCACTTCCAGTGACATCAGTTCCAGGTGATGTTATCGCACAGGCGCAGGAGCGTTCATGCGCTTCACAGCGGGCCAATTTCTCTTGAATTGAAAAGGACAAATAGGCTTCATGTGGTTATCTAAGAGCTAAGCTACACTACCAATACAATCATGTGATGCTGGACAGTACCACTTCAAACAAACCAAAATTCATGACGAACCAGGCCAGTTCGTGGTTTGCGAACCAGCGGTTCATCAGATCCCATTTCTGATGAACCACCATTAACTTTAGGCTGATTTGTTTGGTTCATTTTTTTGGTTCATCACTAGATAGCCTGGTGCTGATCAATAAGTTTCCTAGGCAACAGGGGATGGACTTCCTGCAGACCTTCTGCTGACCCAGAAGTGACCCTCTGCTGGCCCGGAAGTGACCATTTTTTGACCTGGATGTGATGGACCAGTTTTCCTGGCACATCTATAAAACATGAAGTCCCCTGTTTGAGATCTTACTATGCTATCATGACTATACTGAAGTGAAAACCACACCACAGATGAACCGATAAACGAGGTCCAATACTTTCATGGCAATGTCCCCACATCAAGGAAGAGGCCACCTTGCCATATTACCCTTTTAACTCAAAATGAACAATTCTTTTAGCAGGATTTGAGTCCAATGGCACCTTACGAGACCCACAAGACTTTCAGAAGGGAGTTTTGACTCTTGAAAGCTCATACCTTGAAAATCTTGTTGGGTCTCCAAGGTGCTACTAGACTTAAATCCTACTGCAGACCAACATGGCTACCCATCTAAAATAATTCTTTTAGGTATCTTGTGTCCTCTGTTCAATAAATGTAAATAAATATTTAGTGTGCGTGAGAGGGAGGGGGAGAAATCCTAAATCCTTTCCCACATAGAATCATGAACAGCAACAAGGTTATTTGTCTCTGATGATGAAATGTGGTATTAAGAGAAGATGTCCGAGTGCCATCTAGTGACCACAAGGGGCTGGCATACAATGCTTTATGCTGCTTAACATTTAAAATGCTTCTTCCCAGCCCCCCAGTATAAAGCAACAGCAGCCTGTTTTCAAACAACTAGAAATAGAGAGAAGGGCTATCATTACAGATCAGAGCACAGATTCATTGGTGCCAGGATTACCCCACTGTACCAGGATTTCTCTGTACTGCCAGAAGTATGGGAATTCATGAGAAGAACTGAAAGCCACAGAGCCATCTGCAGATCAACTTTAGTTGAATTCACTTACATCTAAGCTGGGAGTAGAGAAGGCAGACTCATGTCCTTTTAAAATGATAGTCCTGAATTGCAGAAGACTGGCAAGACTGTAGAAAGCAGTGGGCTGAGAGCAGGAGAATGAATGAAGAGCCACCCTTGCCAAATGGATTCAGATACCCTGTACCTCATAGTTTTGTTTGTGATTATGTGAGGCACATATATATGAAGGGAAACAACATCCCAAAGCTTCCTGCTTTTCTTTGGTTGATAGACAGCAAACATTTAACACTTCTCTCACACACTATTTCTGGGGATTAGAAGAAGGGATTATTGTTATTGGTTCCACAGCTGGTATTTTAGAGATAATTACTGAGCTTTGCACCCACCAGCCCACTGGAGGAAAAAATATCTTTTCCTCTGTAGATGAGCAAACCCTGCAATGAGAAAAGAAAATGAAAGTGGGAATCCTGCCAGCACAGAGGAAAAACGGGAGGATTGAGGGGAGGGAGCTTTCCGGGTTGCACAGAACAAGAAAATGGGCTAGGTAAATCCCAAGCACATATAGCTCCAACTAAACCTCACTGAATAAAGCGGGACTACCTTCTCCGTATGTATGCACAGGATCAGACTCCACAAGCCACGAATGTTCTGATTGACACTCACCAGCGTTTCCTATAGAGTAAGAATACAGAAACACCATGAAAGGGACACACACATCCTCCACAAGGGGCTGGTGGGCACTAACCCCCTTCATGCCTCGTTGCCCTCTTCCACCACCAGACTGGAAGCACAGACTCTGGGGCACCTTGAGAGGTTGCTTGCTTCTTCTCCCTCCTTTGTTGGGAAACTTCAGATTGTTCTGAACAAGTCAGCAAGATTGCTAAATTACTGAGAACATATCCTGGGCACAATATAGTGGCTTGAAGCCACTACTCCTGTGAATTTTATTAATCAAGTGTAATTTAAATAACATAATTATATTCTTGGCTATAACAGTAGAAAAGAGCAAGACTCCAGTAGCACCTGTAAGACTAAACAAATGTGTGGTAGGGTATCAGCTTTCGTGAGCCACAGCTCACTTCTTCAACTGTGACTCATGAATGCTCATACCCTACCACAAATTTGGTTAGTCTTATAGATACTACTGGATTTTCTACTGCTACAGTCAGACTAATACGGCTACCCCTCTTGATTTATCTCCTTGGCTACAACAGGCATTGGAGGTCATACAGCTGGATTCTGATGACTTCCCTTGTAATAGCAGGTCATTAGGCAGATCTTGAACAAAAAGAACTCAATAAATTCAAGAATTATCATCATCATTACTTTATTTATACTCCATCTTTCTCACTGAGACTCAAGGCAGATTACAGGATAATTGAAATGCAAGCACTGCTTGTGGCTTCCTTTTGGCATCCAACTAGCCGCTGGTCCAGTCTAGAATGGACTGTTCTGTTCTTGTGTGTGTGTAAACAACGTACTGTGGCATTAGCAACGCTGAGGCTATCTTTTCATTTTCAAAGAGCTGAGGTGCAGAGATTTTGCACTACACAAACTTTTAAAAATACACACTGTACCCCAGAAGTAGTACGACATATTATATCTGTGGCTTAAAAGGAGGAGACAATTTAAGGAAGACAGAAATATCAGTCAAGAGCTCAGAACATCCTTTAATTTAGTAACAGCTTTGATAGCATCACTGCTTCAGAGATGCTTGATGGAAACATCTTAACTGGGTGTAATTATACCGGCCTCCCCAGTGTTAAGATGTACTTCAATTTATTGCATGTTACGTATAATCTGCATGTTAACTCTGCAGTGGCAGAATATGGTGAGCAATTTCACGTTAAAAATAATGTCTAGTCCTCATCAAGGCAGTATTTAGAAGAAAGTACAAAAACAGAGGCAATTGTGTAGGGCTTTCCGTGGTCCAGAGGTGGGGATTCAGGAGTGCATGCTCATTCTCTTGCTTTACTGTACTCGGCCTCTCTTCCCACTGACCTTCTAATCGCATCCACAGTATCTTATTTGCCTATATTTATCCTCTCTCCACTTTCCTCTCTATCCATTTGTCAACCATGTTATTGCCAAAAAAAAATCCTGCAGTCCTTGAAAATGTAAACGTTGGAAACAGAAGAACTTATTTATTTTGGAAAGCAATTTTTTTAATTAGTTGTGTTCTTACTAAAAAGAATGATTGGACTTTCCCCCCTCTCTCCTGCCATGTCTATTACTCATTCCTCTGACAGTTCAAAAGTCCAGATTTCCTGGGAATGTAACTTAATGCAGATTATTCAACTCAAGGATCTCACCCTGACTATCTTGAGGTGGAATTCCAACCTTTGGCAAGAGCGCAAATTCCACAACGGGTCTCCCTCTGGCTCCTCGTACAGTCTAATGTCCATTTTCTCACTTGTTGACATTTCCAAGTCATTCCGGCAACCCAAGCATTCTCTTGATTTCACAAGGCTGGTGGTTCAGCAGTCAGTGCTTCCCCTGCTCCGCTTTCTTCTCTGCTATGCTGTGCAGGTGAGACAGCTGCGACATCCAGATGGTTCTCCTCAACTTTCAAGGCAAGGTTGTCAAATCCAGTGCTGGCTGCCAGTGGCAAACTGGTCTCGGCCGTCTCTGCGGTGCGGGTCGGCGTGGAGCAATAAAGGATGAACCCCACCATGATGACCGCGAAGGACAGGAGATAAAGCACTGAAAACTGACCAATGCAAAAACAGAGATTAAGAACATTGCCTTCGTATGCAAACGCACGATCTTCCCTTTTGCATCCATAATATTTTGCAATGGGCCAAGCTACACATCAGGAGCAATCGTGAGCAAGTCTGCTCAGAAGCAAGTACTGCATTATTCAGTAGGGCTTTCTCCCAGGAAAGCATCCTTAGGACTGCAGCCATTATGTGGGAAGGCCATGATCAACAGTACAAACCTATACGATTACTCTACCTTAAGCCTATTGAAATCTGTGGGTTATAAACTCGTGTAATCTCCCAGTTTGTTTTAACAATGCAAACTGGACTGGAGGGACAATGCGGAGTGGGGACAGTTAACCATTTACCTTGGCTCCTACCTATTTCCCCCTGTGAAACTAATAGCTGCTTTGGGAAAGGATGTGGGGTGGGGGTGGGGGGGTCCTATCACAGAAATGTCATGGGGGAAATGGCTAAAATGATGCCACAGTTCCAGTCCAAAAATACCCCTCCCTCTGTGGTTGCTTTTAAGCCTTTTTAAAGAAAAAAAAACCCTGAGGCATCAACATAATGTGAAGTTCAGTCCTAAACTACAGCCTGGATCCCTTTTCAATAAATGCAACATTTAAATTGTCTGGTGGAGACGGGGAGGTTTTCTCCAGTGATGCCACAACTTCATTCCCTTTGATATGTTTATTTATGGAATGTATAGGCCTCTTTTGAACTGATGTGCCCACAAGAGGGTACAGTATAAACTACGAAACTCTCAGGATCTTGAGGGCGGGGGGGGGGGGGAATTCTGCACAAGTGCTCATGTATCACTGCCAGGCCTCAAGTTTCTATACCACTCTAGTATTTTCACAAACACAGCAGAAAGGGGAAGCTCATCATAAAAAAAAATCCCAAAAATCCCACTACCTAGTTTTATAGTGCTTAAAACCATGAGCACAAGAAGATGCCTTAATACTCTTGCTTTATCAAGGTCAATATTGTCTACTCTGGCTGGCAGAGGCTCTTCAGGGTCTCAGGTTGACATCTTTCACATCATCTGCTACCTGATCCTGAACTGGAGATGCCAGGGACTGAACCTGCAACTTTCAGCATGTCGAGCAAATGCTCTACCACTGAGCCACATCCTCTTCCAAGCATTACACACAAAGACAAAATATGCTGCCTGACAGCAGGAGGAGTTATCCCATCTGCTAGGCCTCTTTCAAAAACTTTGTTTCCTTTCTACCTTTTTTTTAATCTCCCTAGCATATTTTAACCAATCAGGAGAGAAACATCTGTTGGTGGTCCCTGGCCCCAAGCAGGCCCGCCTGGCTTGAACCAGAACAAGGGCATTCTCGGTCCTGGCCCCAGCCTGGTGGAACTCTCTGTCTACTGAGACCAGGGCCCGGCAGGATGTGTTATCATTTCGCCGGGCCTGTAAGACAGAGATGTTCCGCCAGGCATATGGTTGAGGTCAGGCTTGGCCTCCACTGGCCTGAAAAATGGAGAAGAATAAAATCTGAACCCCTCCCTACTAAGGTTATCCACCACCTTATCATGTCGAGTTGTGTCTGCTGCTATTGATTGCCGCCATCTGAATATATATTTTTATATGTGAGTATATTATATTATATATTTTTATCAATCTATTATGGTTTTAACTGTATAAATTAACTTTAATGTGTTTTAATATGCTGTAATCCGCCCTGATCCCTTCCTGGGGAGGGCAGAATAGAAATCTAAATTAAATAAATAAATAAATAACATGCCCTTCCTCCAAGGAGCTCAGGGCTCACCTTTCCCCATTTTATCCCTACCACAAGCCTGGGACACAGAGTAGGCTGAGAGAAAATGGATGGCCCAAGGTCACCCATCGAGCTTCCATGGCAGAGTGGGGCTTTGAACAGAGCCCTTAATAATAATAACAATAACAACAATAACATTCAATTAATATACCAGCTTTCAGGACACCACTCAGAGCAGTTTACAAAGTGTGTTATTATCCTCACAGGTGGGTAGGGGTGAGGGAGCTCCGGAGAGCTATGACTGATCCAAGGTTACCCAGCTGGCTTCACGTGGAGGAGTCGGGAATCAAACCCAGTTCTTCAGATTACAGTCCCGTCACTCTTAACCACTACAACAAACTGGCTCCTTTCTGGACTGTGGTTCAACATTCTCACCACTATAACCCAGTGGCTCTCATGTTCTACTCTTACTAACTTATTTTGCTGCAGTGAGTCGTATGGAATTCCTATTTATGATTAATGTTTGTGTTACTTATTTCTGAACTAGTTAAGGAGTGTGAAGTTTAGTGGGCAGAGAGATGGTAGGTTTCAGTCCTTTCCCTGATGCCAAACCCTATGTATCACCTCTGCTGCCCTAATTAGTCAACCTTGCTCCCCATCCACTTATCCACAGGGAGGAGCTATACTGCAGTACAAAGTGTCTGCTAGACATGCAAGAAGTCCCAAGTCCCACTCTTAACATCTCCTGTTACACGGCTCTCAGGGAACAGGGTTCCTGCTTGGCACCTTGGAAAGTCGCTGCCAGTCAAAGCAGACAGACACCCTGGCATGAGCTACTATATAAGCCAGCTTTGTATGTTTTTATATGTTCACTAGTGACAAAATTGCCAGACATTTGGGGAGTGGGGACAGGATAGCTTTTCCAACCCTCCTCCCTCCAGTTTTCCAAACTGAACATAAGATCCAGTTTTGAAAAGGAATTAGTATTGTCTACTCTGATGGGCAGTGGCTCTCCAGCTGCAGGTCTTCACAATCCTTTTCCCAGGAGATGCCAGGGACTGAACCTGGCATCTTTGCAACACAAACCAGATGTTCTGCCACTAAGCCACAGCCCCTCCTGATGAGTCCCGCTTGCCTTGGTTTGTCACAAGCTGTACAGTCTTATATGAATGCATGCAAGGGCTTTCCTCTCCCTTCCTTCCTGCTTACATAGGAAGGTGTTCTGTGCGCACATGTGTGTTTGTGCACGTGCGCATGTGCCTGTGTGTCCACCTCCTCCACATCAGCCTAGACAGTGTTGGATCCTATCTAGAACTCAAGGTGGAAGCTATTCTTGGAAATGGATGAAAGACGGCAGTTTTTGCACCTCCCACAGGAAATCCTGTCCAAATATATCCACTCTTTGAAATCCCACACTCGGCTGACAAGGTCCCTTGGCTGGTTGATCTGCCAGTGATCAAAAGCACAATGAATCAAATTAATAAGTTTGTGGAGGAAAGCATGGACAAGGGGGAAAGGTAACCTAATTTGTCCTGCGGTCCCCCTTTTGAGTGTAAAAATGCTACAACCAGTGCACATAAGATGTTCACCTTGAGCACAGATAAAGCTGGAATGTGCTCTTCTGAGTAAGCTAGAGGCTGTTCTGTTGCTCTTCGAAAGTTAGCAAAGCAATCGTCTTTTGCATGCAAGGCATACACAAGATAATAGACTTGGGCTTAGACTAGACTAAGCCTGTGAAGGACTGCACTACACGACACACAAAGTCAGGATTATCAGGAAAAACTGTGAGGATTTCAGAGAATATAAGCTTGTATATAACACACAAACCTTTCCCCTCATTTAGAAATGAAGAAAGAAATTCTGAGAAACAAAAAGGCTTTCGCACTCTTTCACTAACAGAAGTTGGTGCAGAAAAAGTTACATAGGATCACATACAGTGGACATAAACTGGCAGAGCATTGGTCCAGCATTGTCTGTTTTGACTGGCAACTGCCTTTCCAGTCCTACTAACAAAGCTTTGTTAAGTAAAGGTGCTGTAGATTGATCTCAGGATCTTATAAATGCAAAACATGTGCTGTGCACTGAGCTCCAGTCTCCTCTTTGCACCTTACATATTTTGCATCCGATTCAAAACATACCACATCAAAAACTATTATTACTCTGTCTGTTGCTAAAGGACCCTTGAAAGGAGGAAATCCAGACAGCAGCACAGAGAAATGCTTCCATCTGTTTGCTTCAGAGCCAGAGAACAAAAACAAATCAAGTCTTTTGGATCTGAAACCAGATCTGATATGCAGGCTTCTGCTGGGAAAAGTGATGCTTTTGAGTAACGAAGCTAAGCTTCTTAAGGCAAGAGCTCCCTCTACATCTCCTTAAGCTGTTCCAGCAAGTCAATGACGCAAACACTGTGTGGGAAACAGGTTTCCCACCGGGGACAGTGACATTTAAATCATGTATTGTGCTAAGGTCCTGTAGCAGGATTACAAGCATTTGAAAGTTCACTAAAGAGGAAATTTTAAAGGCTTTACACTTCATGCACAGGGGTTTCAGGGTGTGTGGTGTACAGACATACATTGCAACAGAATATTCCCCGTATTTCATGAAAACATAAGGACCCGTGCAAGGATGGTGTTGTACATCAAATAATGCAATGATGAAAGTAACTAACCATGAGTGATTCTGCACACGTTGGATAATGCACTTCCAATCCTCTTTATAGATCATTTGGAACAGATTTGTGTGCGGAACAAAAAATCCACCTCAAACGATTGATAAAGTGCACTGAAAGTGCATTATCTAACGTGTGCGGAATCAGCCCATGTATATTCACAGCTCTTATACAGACGAAGCATGGTGTAGTGATCAGACTAGGATCTGGTAGACCCAGGTTCATGTCCCCACTCTGCCACAAATCTTGTCAGGTGATTTGGGGCCAGTCTCCCTCTCCCCCTCTTTGCCTAACCTACCTCACAGGATTGTTGTTGTAACAATAAAACAAAGGAGGGGAAAATGATGTATGCTGCCTTGAGTCCCTTGGAGGAAAGGCAGCTGTTGAAGGATTTTTTTTAAAATGTCTATTCCCAAAAAACCCTATAATCCCTAAAATAGAAACAGTCCTGTCACAAATGAAAAGTCTGGGGGGGTGGGATGGAAAAAGTTTTAGGTTGGGGCAAATCTGTGATCCAAATGGGGCTGTACATATCCTGGCTACAGCCCTGAATGGCAGACCAAATTTGGCTGGGGGGGGGGAATGGGGGGCACAAGGTACATCTGCTTTGTTTGGCAGGTACATCCTTGACAGGTAAAAGGCATAGCCTGGCTCTCAGATGAGAGGGGGGAAAGCCTGCACAGTGTGGGCTGCTATGCTCAATCCTCTCTCAGTACTGTGGCCTGACATCTGCTAGCCTAAGCAAGTCTGAATGTTCTGCTATTAATGAGTTTCCTGAAGTTCCAGAAGATTTCCCAACTCCCAGGGAGGCTTTGCAATCCCATTAAAGAGTTCCCTCCATGCAGTGGAAACGAAATAGACATTTTAAACGCTGTTTGTCTAATGATGAGTGATTAACTACTTAGCCAGCAGAGTTAATTTTTTTTCCTCTGTCAAAGATAATCAGGTGGCAGGCTTTGTCCATAAAAATACATTAGTATTGAACCTATTTAGTGCAGTTAAAACTGCAGCTGTATACACACACACATACCCCACAGCTCCACCACAGTACAGAAGAAGCATATTAAGTGGTAGCAAAAGACCCAAGGAGAGGGTACACGCGGAGCAGCCATCAGTGACAGTGTGATGTCACTTGCGGGCAAACCTGGACGTGACCTCATACCTTTTTAGGAATTCTGTGGTAAAACCATATTGTTTCCAGTTATTCCTAGAGAGGACTGATGTCACTTCTGGGTTTTCCCCAGAAGTAATATCACACCATCATTCTCCATAACTAGAAAAAAAACGAGACTATATTGTGCAAAACAGTACCAAACACAGCATAAATGAAGCAAAATAAGTTGTACTAATTCAAGAAGTAGAATTATGCTTTTCTTAGCACAATTTTTGGATCACCAAACTGCAGAATTTTTGTTACTTAAGCACAGACAATAGAAAACTCTATTTAAGATGTTAACTTATTATGTTCATTCTTAAAGGAAGCCTAGCTGCAAACAGAGACTTCTTACCTTGTAACCAAACAAGAAGAGTCCAAAGAAAAGACTGTAGAGGTCAGCTGTCAGAATGCCCAAGTTGACGGATGTAGCACTGGTAACTCTGATCACAATCGGCATGAAGCTGTACAGCCCAAACATACAGAGGGCAAAAGCCAGAAAGAGCAAGGCTGCGAGAGAAGACAGTGTCTTAACATTAAAAGACATAGAACACTAGTAATAAGGAAAAGGGGGAATGAAGAGAAACATTTTCAGGGGCCTGTGGACATGTGGCACTACAGAAACTCCCTCCCCGCTACTTCTGGAGCTGATCTTCAGCCCTTTTTACTAATGCCAACGTCATCCACTTGAACATCTTTCAGATGTACCAGGCAGATCTTCCTCTCTGGACTGGCTTTTGAGCGCCATAGTAAGTTAACTGGGCAAGGAGTTGGGATTTTAATATCTCTCTTCTTTTTAGCTTTTCAACTGGGGTCCCAATGTTATTTTAAAAACATGTTTAATATGCTGAAAAGTGAGATATAAACCTGGCATCTAAACAAACTCAAATGAATTGGGTGCCGTACAGAGTACACCAGATACTCTTTAATGGCACTGATTTCAATCAAATAAGCAAAATTACGTAACATATATAAAGAGCTGAATCGAATGATCCCTTTTCGTCAAATGGCAACCAATGCCTCTCTTCCAGCTGAGCATTTCTTTGACATAGAAAGACTTCATCGGCAAAAGTAGTTCTCCATAGGTGGAAATTTTTGTCCATCAAAAGAAAATTTAATGGAAACCAGTTATCGGATTCAACATAAGGCTTGGTAGCACTGATCACAAGATTTGGGGGGCAGGGGGAAGTATATGTGGATTCAGACGCCCGCCCTGTAAACAGGTGATCTACTTTGCAAAGACAGCCTCCACACCCTCCACTTCCCTTTATTTTTAACTGTCCAGTAATAAAACTAAATTAACACATAATACAAGAGTACTGCACCAAAGTTTAGTGCAAAGTTATTAGCATGAGCTATGTGATGGCCACATACCTATTTTCCAGTTCCACTGAATATTAGCTATGTCTTTATGTTCCACAATGCCTCTACAGAGAGGGGGCGATGAGGGAAGGAAAGGGGAAGAGAAAAAAGAAAAACACCAACATTAATCTTCTGAGACATGTAGCATATAATAATAATTAACATTCATAATAGCATATGATTAACCCAAAGCGCATTAAAACAATGCATCTTTCTATCTATGTAAGTACAACCTAGATTACTACAGTTTGGGTCATAAGAGCATAAGAAGAACCATGCTGGTTCAGATTGGTGGTCCGACTAGCATCTTGTCGCACACAGTGGCCAACGAGTTACTATGGAGGACACCAACAGGGCACAGAAGCCAAGACCTTCCCATGAAGTTGCCTCCTGGTATTGATATTCAGATTTACTGCTTCTGAATGTGGAGGTTCCCTTTAATTGCCATGGCTGGTGGCCACTGACACACCCATCCTCCATGAATCTGTCTAATCCCCCCTTAAGGCATATGTTCTTACAGACATCTCTGTGTTCCTCACTGGATGACTACACCATAAAAGGGCTTGCGGGAGGGGCTTCCCACAACAAGAAGAATGGAAATAGGGCTCTGTGGCAATCAACCCCAAAGTCCAGCCTTTCTCCAGGGCTCTGAACCAATCCTGGGGAATCTTCCCTGAAGAAAGCCCCAGAGATGGTCAGCCAATCAGAGCCCTGGAAGTACACTGGCTAGGGAGGGGGTGAACCAGCTCTCTTTAAATAAGGAGAACTGCTACTTCTTCCCCTCAGATAGGGGGTTTGTGGCCTAAAGGCATAAGCTGAGTCAGGCTTAGCTTTTGAGGGGTTTCAGGGTAGGGTACATACTACCATCTAGTAAATAAAAGCTTGTTTTAATGAAGTAAACAAGCACCCACAAAAATCTGTTTTGTAATGGTTCTGAGGCCAGGTTCACTAAGATAACAGAGCATCCTGGAACCTGAGTAGAAACCTTTCAGCACTTATTATTTGCTGAGGAGTCCTGTCTGGAGGACAAGGAATTATTTTCTCCCCTCAGCTTTTGTGTGTGAGAAAGAATGAACTTAGGCTCAGATTCAACTAGTAACCTCCCAGTGGCGAAAGCATAAATTGGCAAGACAGTTGTACATTTGTGCCTATAATCCATTCCACACTATACCTTTTTCTATAACTGATTTCCTGTAAATAAATTTGTGGCTGTTCTGTTCCAACTGTGTGCTGTCTGTCCAGTCAAAAATAGCTGTGGGAAAGGAGTTTCTCATCACCTCACTATCAAGTACCATGTTATTAGGGTCACAACTACAAGACCTTTGGGGAACACAAAGCTACATACTAACATCTACTAAATAAAAGCTTGTGTCTCCTCTTTTATTGATACTGTGGCAGCTAGGATTTAAACAGAAAGAGAGGCCAGAGTGCAGAGGTAACAAGACTACATTCAGTCTAAAGATTTACCTCAGAGGCCTCCCCTCCCCTCTCCCTCCTTCTCCTCCACCCCCCAATCACATCAGAGCTATGCCCCAAATAAAAATAAGTGGCAGCTCAAGCCCTGCAGTCACAATATACCATAAAAGAAGTGACAACCAGGTGCTAACCGTCGCAGGCTCGCAACTCTCAACTCAGATACTGGGCATGGATCTTAAGGATACACACCTATGCTCACTTACCGGGGAGTAAGCATTGTTAAAATAGTAGGATCTAGTTCTGAGTAGACATGCATAGGATTGTGCTGTAAATTTCCCAATGCAGCAGGAGTGAAGGAGTCGTGGTTCCTCCCACCCAATCTCTTATTGGTCCACATATTCACCTCCTCCCTCACCTGCTGTATGGCAAACTCAAAAAAGGAACTCAAAAAAGGAAATGACATCTATAAGTCTGAGCAACATCTGAGAGCCCAAGCACAAAAACTGTGGGGTTAGTTCAGTCTCTGTCTCTCAGAGCACTAGCCATTACACTTGTTTCAACACTTGAAAAGAAGTTGGTGGGGGCACAGGGGTCTGGTTCCTCTTTGCTGCGAGCTTGATCCTCATGGCATTTTTAAATGCCCCGCATTTGGCTCTAAAATGGTGGTAGCATCCCCAGGTTGAACCATGGACCACCATAGCATCTAGTTGTGTCCTCAGGAGCTGCTCAGAGTACGCAGATCCCAAGAAGCAAGAGAGAAACATGTAGTCAAGGCAAGACCTACAAAAAATACTGGTCCCACTCTAGGGCCTTGATCAATGAGCCTCATCTTAGTAAAAACTGAAAACCTTGCTGGCTCAAACCAAAGTTTGCCTTGACCAAATGTTTTCAGCAGCAGACAGTCAGATGCAGAGAGCAGTGCTTGGGAAGAACATCTTAGCTGGCAGGCTGGATGGTATGGGAGGAGTTTCCACTTCTTCAGAGCTGTGCCTCATAAATGTATGCTGTGACTCACAAAAGCTTACACCCTACTACAAATGTTGTTAGTCTTATAGGTGCCACTAGACTCTTGCTCTTTAACACTGCTTCAGACCGGCTAACACAGCTACCCATTTTGATCTATCTCAATGGATTAACAGCACACCACCAATTCGCGGAAGGGAAGAAATCATTCTGTGGTATGGATGGTATTCTAAATTAGAATTAAAGTACATATAATTGATCCTTACAGCTGCAGAGCGCTGATAATAGTCCCAAACAAGCCCACCATTCCTAGAAACTCCACTCTGCTCAGATTTTTCACAATGTATTCCTCACTCACATTCGAAATGGCATACAACGAGGCGCCAAGAAGGACTAAGACATCTCCGATCACCACGTTGCTTCCTGTGCAAAAAAATATTAAAATTAAACTATTGAAAAGTAAAACGAGGATTTTCAAAAGGTAAAATTAAATATAGATAAAGTTTCCACCTGGTTTTTTCATGGTAGATACTGGCTGGGTCCACTGCCAATCGGCTCCTCTTTTAGAATTCTATCCTGCAATGGCCCATTCCACCAGGTTATTATATTATCATAGAAGTTATCTATTTTTGTTTTTTCCCCTCTTTGCTTCCTGTCCCCATTCCCTATTGTCCCATGTATATTATTTCTAACTGTAAATCACCTTATTACATGACAGTGTTTTCTACCGTATGGTTGCCCTAATATTAAAAAAAAAATTTGTGGCCTGAATTCTGCTGCTCTGGTCAGCAAAGTATGAAGCCTTCCTCCAGCCTAAGGAACCTTCTTCCAATTTAAGCAGAGAAAGAGTGGAGAAAAGAGTCACTGAAGTTTGAAGATGTTGCCTGAGGTTGGAGAAAGGCTTTAAATTTCACTGACAGAGTAGCAGAATACAAGTTACTCTAGTCAGCAAAAACTTTTATGAAAATTTTATGAAGAAATGCTACCCTGATATATTTGTGATGCTGGTGTGTTATATGATAAAAAGGCTATGTGGGTGTGCTTGTATATAAGTTTGGAAATTTTCATTTTTAATCTTAATGTGTAAAGTGAACTTTGGGTGAGATTTTTTCCACATGCCCCTCATTTTGTGGAGGTGGTTATGTAGATGTGTAAAATAGAGGCAACTTAAAAAAAAATAAAGTCTTATCCTGTGTGGATAATTCAATTTAGATATAACAGGGTCTTGTTTAAATTCCCATCTACCATCTGAATGTTTATTAATTTAGATGTATATATCTTGCTTTTGTCCCTATTGTGATTCAGTGACTTACATAATCACTCCTGCGCCTCCATTTTATCGTCACAACAACCACCCTGTGAAGTAGGCAAGGCACACTGTGTGTTTAGCCCCCAGCGAGCTTCCATGACAGAATGGGGATTTGAACTTGGGTCTCCTAAACATTGGGTCTTAATAGGGAACAGGGAAATAGTGACAAAATGCTGCAGCAATGCATGTAGAGAGAGGTACCTCCGATGTCATCATAGCAACAGAATGAGTACTAACGATCATTCTGGCAAGACAAAGGAACTCATCCTATGCATGCATAAAGTCGCACAATTCCTTAGTTAAACTGGTCTGTTACCCATGCGAAGCTGCTAAGCTTACTTAATAAGCATCCCAGAGGCTAGGCAGGTACGAAGCTGGCATACTAATTAAGCATTGCATTGGTTTCAGCCCAGTTTAAATGAGGCAGTGAGCCCAAGCAAAATTGCACAGAGAAGCTCTTGGGCTTGCCAGTGTCACATTTAAATCAGGCCTGAGTCAGGAGTGAAACAACAAGAACCACAGAATATCACTAAACCATTTATGGTTGTCTAGAATGAGTCATTTTAGCTCCCTGCGTTTCCCCTGCTGTACGCTGGTTGCATCCACCCATCAACACCCGCTGATTTCTGTGCACCAGGCTAACGTTACAGGCACAGCTATAGGGCTGGTTGAGAAAGTGGCATTTGCCAGCCTCTTCTCTGCCAAGGGAGAGATTCATCACATCACAAGTAACATACCACCGATGGGCCAAGGCTGTCTTCCAAGGAGAAAGGTGCTAAAGAGAACAAGCAACTAAAAAAAGGTGGCCAGCTACCCAAAGTTGTCTGAAGGTCCCATCATGCTCAAATCCCTGCTAGCAACTGCTGCCCCAAGCCAAGAAAGAGTCCCATTTGAGCACTGTTCTCTAAGAGGGTTCTCAAAAGGTATACAAGGGGGTGTTTACATAATGGTCTGGCAGTACAAAGTGCCAGATGAAGCTGCCCATCCATCATCAGGTGTTCCTCTTCTGATTTCTCGGGTGATCTGCCACCGCACTTGGCCAAAATGTTGCACGGCTCCCTGTCAGACTTAAATGTTCAAATATTTGAACCACGAGAAGAAGGGAACCAGCTAGGGAAAGCTAGCAGCCCGGTCATTCTCATGTAATACCGAAGGAATAGAAACAGCCCCAGGCTTGATCTCTGGGGAAACTGGAAGGGGGTCAGAGAAACTGTATGTTCCTGCAAACATTGCCAATGGAATGAAGACGCTACCACAACTTGGGAATCTTCTTTGGAGGTTTTTAAGCAGAGGCTAGATGGCCATCTGACAGCAACGCTGATTCTGTGAACCTGGGCAGATCATGAGAGGGAGAGCAGGAAGGGTTACATCAGTGCTTAGTTCTTGTCGCCTTCCTACATGCCCAGGGTCAGGTAGCAATTTTCCACAGGCCAGTTTGGCTAGGGATTCTGGAGGTGTTTTGCCATCTTCTGGGCATGGAGCAGGGGTCACTGGGGCAGTAGGGGGGGGGAGTTGTGAATTTCCTGTATTGTGCAGGGGGTTGGACTAAATGACCCTAGAGGTCCCTTCCAGCCCTATGATTCTATGTTGAGCCAAGGAGGTCAGCAAAGGTAACAAGGAAGCAGGGAACAGGATGAAACAGAAACAGATGCTGAGAACAATAATAACTAGCCTCAAAACAAGGAGGTACATTGTTAGTGCCAAATACATTGCTGCTAAGCAACAATACTGGCATAGGCACATAATGACAGTGGGCTTTGAGAGAGGGAATCATACAGACAGAGATGGACCAAAAGGGTCTCTAGAGGCCAGGGCCGGCGCCAGAGTTTCTGGCGCCTGCGGCCACTCGTGCACACACGCCATGGACTGGTGATGACATCATCGTGCAATGATGTCATCACACAGTGCAGGATAGCTGGGGCGGCATGTGGAAGCTGCTCCGTGCTCCGCACGCTGCCCCAGCAGCAACCTGACGGCTTCTGCGCCCGGCTGGGGTGTGTGGGGGCAGAGGAGCACGCAGCAGAGCTGGCGCGGCTGGCTGCTGCGGCAGCCAGCCAGCCCCGTGCCGCCGCTGCCACATGCCCCAGCTGGGCACAGAAGCTGCGAGCCTCTGCTGGGGTGGCGCGTGGAGGCTGCTCTGTGCTCCACACGCCGCCCCAGCAGCAGCCTGACAGCTTCTGCACCCAGCTGGGATATGTGGGGGCGGAAGAGCGCGCAGCAGAGCTCGCGCGGCTGGCTGCAGCTGCTACGGCAGCCCCGTGCCGCCGCCGCCGCCGCCGCCGCCACATGACCCAGCTTCTGCACCCGGCTGGGGCGTGTGGCGGCGGTGGCGGCGGCAGCTGCAGCCCAGTCACACCAGCTCCGCTGCGCGCGCCTCCGCCCCCCGACACCCCCTCCGGCGCCTCTCCAGTGCCCTCGCACCCGAGGCCACCGCCTACCTGGCCTCAATGGGCGCGCAGGCCCTGCTAGAGACCATCTTCCTACTCTCTATATCCCCAAGACCTATTCCTTTGTGAAGTATAGTTCCAGAGGAGTTAGCCGTGTTACTCTGTAGTTGCAAAACAGTAAAAAGTCCAGTAGCACTTTTAAGACTAACTAACTTTCTTGAGGCATAAGCTTTCGAGAACCACAGCTCTTTGTCAGATGCTGACAAAGAGAGCTGTGGTTCTCGAAAGCTTATGCCTCAATAAAGTTGGTTAGTCTTAAAGGTGCTACTGGACTTTTTACTGTTTTGTGAAGTGTGAAATCAAACTCTAGCTCAGTCATCCCAAATCATTTTCACTAGCGTGCCACAAGAAACAAGTTATTTAAATAATTAAAAGGACCTATGAGAACAAAGAACCTGCTTCCAGAGGAGGCTGCCTGCTGTGCTTCTGCATGAGTCTTTGCTCTGGATTAGTCTCCTTCCTGTAAGACAAGTCCAGTACAGTGATTCATGCAGAGCCAAAAGATATGGCTGTTCTGAGGACATGTGATTCCTACCGCACAGTGTACAGGTTGCAGTGTCAAAATAGCAATGGGAAGATCCAGGGTCAAATCCCCACTTAGCCATGAAGTTCACAGGGCAACCTCGGCCCAGTTATTGCCTCACAACCCAACCTTACAGGGTTGTTGTAAGGATAAAAGTATAGGGAGGTGGCAAATAGGTTACCCAGCTCTCCTTTGAAGAAGCACAGGATAGCATTGTGATAGATATTCTCATACTGAAAGCCAGTGTAGTGTAATGGTTAGAGTGTTGGCCTAGGATCTGAGAGTCCTACTTTCAAATCTCCACTTTCCCATGAAATCTTGCTGAGTAGACCTTGGGCCAGTTACTCCTTCTCAGCCTAACTTCTCTCACAAGATCGGAAGACGGGAGAATTATACTATAAGCTGCTTTGAGTCCCCACTGGAAAGAATGGTGGGGAACAAAGAAACAAATAAAATTTAAGAGAGTTACATGCAGAGTTTGAGTTTAGCAAAAGTACAATGTAGCCAACAAATTTCGGAAACACTAATCTAGAATTTGCTTGAAATCTAAATACATTCTATGAAAAGGTATGAGAAAAACTCTTATTTCTGTTGGGCACTGTAAGAAATCCAGCAAAACTGCAATTCTACAATGAAAAACATTGCATTTTAGACCCTCCGGTATTTTCTTTTGTATCTTTTTCTCTCCCTCCCACTCTTTTACCATTAATAGCCTAATTTAGCTGCCTGTGAAAATCAATAGATTGATCTAAGTAAAAGGCGATCCATGTTCTGCCATCTCTAAAAGTTCCTAAATGGATGCTAAGAGAGTCTGCTAGCATCAGAAAAATAAAAAGGCCTTGGGACGTACCATGTTCCCCCGGGGAATTGATGCAAGATGAAGAGTCATCCAGCTGCAGAACATCATTAGATATTATTTAAATACTGAAAATGCTGTTGCTGACTTTTTCTTCAGCAGTGTTCCACAAGGAGACACTCAGCAAGAAAAGTATTTCCCATTGTCACACTGCCATCCAACAATGCACAAGCAAAAACATAAACAGACTCAGCACAGTTCCACTTGCACACGATCTTCTGTCGCACGTGCCGTTTCCGTTCCTGCAGTGCCCGGAAACGGCTTCTTCCACAAGCAGAAAACTGGCTTGGGATATGCTATGTTTAACTTAGCACAAGGGACCAGAGTGAGGTTTACTTCACACTTTTGCTTGCGCAAGGGGCTTTACACATGCGGAAATCTTCTGGGGGATCCAAGCCACGGTTTGCCAAATTTCTGTTTGCTACACAGCTGTTAAAGACACCAGCAACTCTGACAGGGAAAAACAAACAAGTAACTACAGACCTTATGGAGGAGATGAGGAAGGAAACTCACCACAATCCAGATAAAGAGTGCTGTGCATTACTTTTGAATCAGGGTGGGAGAGGCAGAGTGGAACTGGATGTGTGAAAGGGGTCTTTGGACCACCACAGGAGATTCTGAGCCCCACAATACATTAAGCTGCTATGTTGCCTCTGACCACAGCCGAGCAAGCAGTACTTCCTTTATAAGCATTGGGCCACAAAATGGGGCTAACTTCCAGGTATGGTGTCCCTAAGCTTCTTGGAGGAAAATAGGGGCAAAAAAATAATCTTTTTCTTCTTCCTCCAAGGAGCTCAAGGCAGTATATATGGTTATCCTCTGTGGTAGGGTAGGCTGAGAGGCAGCGACTAGTTTAAGGTTACTCAATGAGCTTCCTAAGTTGAGTGGAGATTTGAACCCAAGCCTCTCAGTCCAACAGTGCTAAACTACCCTGGCTTTCATTGTCATCCCACACCACATAGATAAAAGAATCCCAGATGCAGGAACCGTGACACATTTATTACAGAATGAAAGACAAGTCCTCCACCAACCCTGATCTTAAATCCAGACTGTTTTATATATTACAACCTAGCAGCTGCAAATGGAAAGTGCAAATAGCCCTGCAAGCCTCATAAATAAGCAACTGAAGCTGCCAGTGAGCCCAACACTATCAATTCTTGCCAGCAGGGTCTCTCTACATCTTGGAAACAGTGTCCCCTCCCGCCCCCCCATTTGATAATACAAGATTTTCATAACAGGAGATTTTAAGGGCTGAATCACATGGAACTTCTGAATGCAAAGCACTCTCCTACTGGGGTATGGTCTCACCCAAAAGGGATGGCAAACGAGGGTTAGCACATCCCACTAAAGAGTCCTGGAAATCTTACTGTGCCATCCGGAGCAGAGTTACACCTTTCTGTCTACTGAAGCCAATGGGCCATGAATGGTTAATTTCAGAATGTGCATAAAAGCATGTACTGGGGAACTTGGCTACATGAACACACACAGCTGCCTACTGAGTCACTGCACCAGTCCACTAAGGCCAAGACTGTCTGCTTGGACTGGCAGCAGTTCTCCAGGGTCTGCGGTAGAGACCTTCACATCACCTACTACCTAATCCTTTTAACTAGAGATGCCGGGGATTAAATGACAGACCCTCTGCGTTCCAAGCAGATGTTCTCCCACTGAGCTGCAGCCCGTCCCCAATACCACATGCTTTTCTACCTTCCAGCCTGTGCTATAAATCTGGCTCTCTAATGCTTTGGTGTTCAGACTTTCTCAAGTCAGCATACAACAGCAACGTACTTAAATTCAGTGCCAACACAAGAAACCTAACCTTATCCAAACAGGTCTGTTGGGAGGGCATGCTCTCATATTAGATGCACACCAAAGATTCTGACACCCAGAAGGAAGGGAGAGGACTGGATCAGTCCCTCGCCAATGCCACAGGAATAATTTCTGCACATTTTGCCCAGACCTTACCTTCGCCTTCTTGCCTCCCCGCTAATGTATCTGCCCCGACCATGGTCCCTACACCCAGCAGGCAGACAGCGACGGCAATGAAATGGATCAGTTTGTATCTTGCACGAAGGATGAACCACGATAAAGCCATCAGCACCGGAATCCCAAAACAGTCAAGGAGCTGGAAAAGCACAGAAACACATCCCACTCTTACAAATACTGATTTCTCCAACCAGTTAAACAAATGTGCAAGATATGCTACAAGGTCATTGAAAAGCCAGTTTAAGGGCCTAAGGGTACAGACGGCCAAAAGTTAGTTAAGACTCAAAGGGAGGTCAGAATTGCAGATAAATCCCGTTCCACTGGGTTTCTCTCCCACAGACACACACAGAGATTTAGTTGTGTCTAACTCTTGCTAGACTTCAGCCTTCAATTTTAGACATGCAAAACATTCCCCCTGAGTATTGTCGAAGGCTTTCACGGCCGGAGAACGATGGTTGTTGTGGGTTTTCCGGGCTGTATTGCCGTGGTCTTGGCATTGTAGTTCCTGACACTGAGAGATCTCTGTCTTTTGGTGCTACACCTCTGAAGATGCCAGCCACAGCTGCTGGCGAAATGTCAGGAACTACAATGCCAAGACCACGGCAATACAGCCCGGAAAACCCACAACAACCATCATTCCCACTGAGATTTTGCTCACATCAATATCCCTATTAGTGTAGTATAGTCCAGCCAATTAAAAAAAAAAAATCAACAAAATTCACTTTGTTGCCATAATCCCTCTTTTTATGTACTTTAAATGAGCCACAGTAACTAAAGTATCTCCAAAATGCAAGAAGAACTACAAGCCAATGATTATTCTTTATAAATCACAGTCCTTAATTTCATTCCTCCTTTGCATTTTGTCAGCGCATGTATTCCTGCAATCACAGCTAGTTTTTTTCACAATCGGAGAGGCTCATGGATGAATGCTGAAATATTTACACTCCCTCCAGCATCACTGACCACGTAGTATTAGCTGTTCACACTCCTCAAGGTGACACAACAGCAGGGTCTACATTTCAGCTGCTTTTAGCATCAGAAAAGCCCAGCCTGGTTGCACTCAGCACTGCCTTAAAACTGTCTTTTGACGTTAGTCTGAGGCTCTGCCTGCTTCTACACAGGTCTTTATGGTAGACAGAAGTGGCAGTCCAAGTACGTTCCTTTCACAGCCCCGATGGCAGAGCTGAAATTCACACTGGCTGCACCGAATGGGAGATGTATATGATAGTGGGGTCAGTGTAGAATCAGCACAGCTGCCTAACATAATTTCCCCCTGTAGTTTCTTCCCACAACTCTGCAGGAACAGAGTTGGTTTTAGTCTCTTTGACTCCTCTTTCCGGTGTATTTTTTAAAAAATTACCCCTCTTCTCCCATACACTTGGGCTTCCTCTACGTGTGCCTCTCCCTCTTGCAACAGCCATTGTCTGTCTGGCTCCGCCTCCTGCAGCAGCCATTGTCTGTCTGGCTCCGCCTCCTGCAGATGCCATTGTCTGTCTGGCTCCGCCTCCTGCAGCAGCCATTTTGTAGATGCGCTCATCACCCTGTATCAAAATTTCAAAGGTGCCCACAGGCTCAAAAAGGTTGGATATAGGCTAGTAGTGATAAATGGGATAGCTACAATGTCATTCTTTCTCCCATTCCCCTTTCATATTGGCGCAAATATACATGGACAGGAAGGTGTGGGCTGAGAGACGCAAAGGGACAAGAAGGAAAGTTTCCCCCAGAGGTGCCTGCAAAGGAACAACGTGTCTGCCATTGTTGCTCAGGCAGGGACAGAAAGAGGTCAGTGCTGCCGCACTCCCAAAGGGGCTTCTTAGTGGAGCAGAAGCTACTTCTGTGCCTCCCAAGCTTTTTTTCCTACTTCTGGGACAGCATTTGTTGAGTGTTTCCCTGAGGTTTTTGGTGAGGTTATAGGGATCCCAGCTCTCTTCTACAAGGTGACAAACAGCCAGTGTGGGCTCTCCATTACCGCTGCATTCTCAATGGAAACGAGTACGTAACAGTGAATCACTCACCTACCTCTTATGGAAGCAGCCCCAGTGCCCTACATTCAGTAACATTTCCAAAGCTTCAGGACTCAAGAGTGGCATCCAATCTAACTCCTGCCATATTATGCAAATCTAATTGACCGCAGTGTACAGAATACACTCCGCTTCCATTACAGCTCTGCTGCTGTTAATATGAGAAGACCCTGCACTGTGACTTGGGAATATTGTTTCTTTCTTAGCACTGTCAAAAAATAAGGACTCAAAAAGTTTTTAACTCCATCCCTCCTAGCAGTCCATTGATACATATCCAGCATCTGCACTGCTCACTTTCTCCCTTGCTTACAAAATGTCCATGTCACAATAAATGTGTTAGTCATTAAAGCACAACAAGTTCCCTTGGCTCTTTTTACCTGAACACTTGTTAGCGTGGTATACTGGTAGGCTTTTACAATGGTGTAGTTTGCTTCAACGTCAGCTAGCCCGAGCAGAAGGTACTTCCACCATTTCCCCTTCAGAATCTGCAGGAGGCTGTTGCCATCTGGAGATAGAGAAACACACTGATACCGCTATTGAAAGCAGCACTAGCCGTCATCCTTTTACAACGGCAAGGAAAAACGGTCCGACTCCCAGCAGTCTAAATTAGCAGTTTCCAAACAACCTTCAGGAAACGCTTTCCACGTTGCAATGTCTGCCAAGCAGTTGCAGAGGATACTGTGTGCAGGCGCACATGTGGACACGCACCATGGACTTAACTACACAATCCATTTTCCAGGTCAGTCCGCAGGTCCTATCAAGTAGACATGGGCTGAGAGTTTCAGGCTGAAACTTCAATTCTACGGCACATGGGGGCTGATTTGGACTGGGATTGCAAAACATGGAGAAAGGGGGATTAACTCCCCACCCATACCATTTTTGCAACCTGAAACGGCCCTAAGGAGTTGCTATTTGCTCTGCTGGGGAAACTTGTGTGTACTGATGAGCTATATGTGGACTGACAGACTACTTGTGAGTTTCTCTAGTAGGGCAGACCATGATTCCCTACAGCTGATCCAGATTGGGAAAATGAAACAGAGGGCAGGTTTAAGCACCTGTTCCCCTAGTGCCACAGCTCTAGTTAGGGCTGCTAGCTCTCCTGCTATAGTGGGAACCATTCTGTTGGCAGCCCCTGACTCCTGCTGCAGTTCAGTAGGGTGAGCGGGGGACAATATGCAGGAAATCACCATCTCTGACAGTCTGATACCACTTCCAGAGTAATGTTATGCTGGCCTGATGCTCCAGAATTCTACTTAAATGTTTATAGTTTCCTCTCTTCATAGCTTTGCCATAAAGTTTCAATGGACTCCTAGAGCATCAGTCCAACAGAATGACATCAGTTTCGAGACTGAACTGGAAGTGACGTCACTACCATGACCCCAGCCAAACCAGACTTAGACTTATCAGAGGATGCCTCATATGAGCTCCAGGAAGAGTCAGGGTTAATGTCGGAAACAGCTCTGGAAGCTCAGGAATCCCCCCACACCACAGGGTCTCCCTCAGACCCCAAGCCTGTGGCTCCCAGGGCCATGTCCCAAGAGCACGCAGGCATGACCTCACTCTGGGAAGTCCTGAATCTCCAGCTCCCAAGTCCAAGCACTACAAGCCCAGTTGTGAGACCTCACCACTGGGAAACCCAGCAGACATTCTAGAACAGCTATTGAGCAGCCAATCCCAGTCCAGGACCACCAACCCTCCAGACTCAGCCATCACCTGATAGGAGCAGCAAAGATGGCAGACCTGCTTAGAAGCAGCCCGGTGAAGATTCAATGATAGGCTTGCAGTCTTGTGCTCCAATTCTTGAGTCAGTGGGTCCTTTGCAGGATTCTGGCCCCAGCCAAGCCCTGACCATCGAGTCCTGAGTGCTGCCTTCAGAGCAGGTGGGGCTACTTCCCTCTCAGCCTATTTAAGCCTTGAACTGAGAAAGGAACCTTGCTGGATCAACCAGTTCACAAGGCTTCACCCCTTGTGCTCCAGGGATTCCAGGCCATGTATTCCAAACCCAGGAAGACCCTCCATGAGCCGCGCCTGGAATCAGAATAATCATGCTGTCACAGCAACAGCAAGCAGTCACCAGCACTCAGCTGGCAATCCTAATCCAAATCAGCCCCCTTGTGCCTGACAATCTCAGTTTCAATCGGGAACTCCCAGCATGTGTCCACTTGACAAGACTTGTGGCAGGCCACGGAACAGTGTAGCATGTAGATTAGTCCACAGTTTCCACAGGGATTTGTAAGGCCCACTGGGTTTCTCTCATGCTCTGCATGAAGTAGGAGCGTGCTCAAGAAAATGTTAATTCCCCTAGAACAGAATGTTGCAGGAGAAAATCGAAAGTGCTAGTTAAGATGTCTTGCCTGTCACATCCCTCCTGATCTGTCTACCCTGATACCCTTGCAAGGGTATAGTCCCAAAATACAGTTTGAAAATTATTGCATTCGCTAGAAAAGGTGAAAGGAAAACACAGATCTCAGTTCCATAATACTGGGTTACGTTCCATAATCTCCATACCTTTCCTACACGCCAGAGTTGTTGTATATACCAGAAACAGCAAGCAATAGTTGATGAAGCTCTGTAGCATGGGAGTGTTCACCTGAAAGCGTTCGGCTAGGAATTGGCTTGTAACTGCTGTCCCGCATATAAACAAGGAGAGCATCTGACCCAGGGCAAGCGTTTTCACAACGTGCCTGCAAAAGAAAAACAAAAATGGAGCTCAGATCATCTTTATATGTTACTTCGGAAAAAAGGGGGTCCTTTTTCACCACCAGCCAGTAAGGATACATTTAGCATCCATGGCTCCTTTATTATTATTATTGGCATCCGTGGCTCCTTGACAGACTCCATGCTTCTGCAGTGGGCTCCCTTATTCACTGGCAGAAGCTTCTAGCAAACAGCTACATAAGCCTCCACCAACCATGAAAACTTACCAATAGGCACCCATTACAGCTGGCTTTACCCCTAACACAGTGGAAGTCTGCAGAGGACCTTTTCCCAGGACAGAAAAATGTACATGTGCTTTCAAGGCAGAAAAGGCGCTTTCAATCTGCTTCTCCACACTGAAGAGGTACCTTTTCTTTAAGCCCACAAAGCACGGTCAACTTCAACAGAAAGACTATAATCCAGATGTGATTAATAGAAGAGCAAATGCAAGCAATAGTAGAGCAGGCCACCAGAGTCTTCATAAACTATTTCTGAAAAACCATGTGCGTCACAACACACAGCTGATGGGTTGCCTTTGGCTTGGAGGCTCACAAGATGTGCCAGGCCTCTTGTAAGGAAACTGTTGTTAGTGAGATCAGATTCACTCATAGCTACAATGCTTAAAAGGTGTTTTCTGTGGCAGAACAAAGTCCTTGCCTTGTTTGGTTGAAGGCTGCAACATTCACCTACTATAGTGATAACACTATGAAAGCAGCGATGGAGGCTGATTGAGCTCCTTCCTGTACTAAAAGCAATGAGCTCTCTTTATCTTTACTCTATGGTTATCAAAATAACCTTCTATCTCTGTGACTCTACAGCAATATAATCTGAAAATGGTAAGCAGATGTAATATGAAATAGAGGAGAATACTTCACCGATTAAAATCAAGAACATCACATGTTTAAGAAGTCAGTTTCAAGGTTCTGACTTCTTATCGTACTCCAGCATGACCAGAAAAAGAACCAAGGGGAGAGCTGGGCAAATGGAAGTAGAGATAGGAGACAGGGGCTCAAAGACAGGGACAACTGGACAGGTTGCCGTGGGTAGTGTGTGCCATTGTACACAAAGACGCTTTGTGCCCCTCTTTACAGAGAGGGGCTACAGCTAAGCAGTGGTGAACCTGCTTGACATGCAAAAGATCCCAGGTTCAATTCCCTGGCATCTCCAGTTCCGGGTAGCAAGTGCTGGGGAAAAAAACCCTTCTCATCTGAGACTATGGAAAGCAGCTGCCAGCCAGAGTAAACAATACTCAGCTAGATGGACTAATGGTCTTACTTAATATAAGGTAGCTTCACACGTAAACATATTTGTTCACATGTGTATGGTGGCCAGGGATGTCTTTTATCAGCTTCAACAGCTGGTAGCTGATAAGCAGCTGGTGGCCAGCTGAAGTTTTTCCTGGGCAGAAAAGATCTGGCCACTGTAGTGCATACCCAGATTACACCTAGATTAGATTACTGCATGTGGGGCTACCCCTTGAAAACTTCAATTGGAGAAGAATGCTGCAGCTAGGATATTGACTGGGATGAGTCATAGGGACTGTACCACTCCAGTCTTGGCCCATCTAGGCCCTCAATTTCTTTCCAGGCACAACTGAAGGTGCTGATGTTGACCTTTAAATCCTGACATGGCTTGGGACCAGCATATGTTAAGGACCAGAATAAGTTACAAACCTCCCTGACCACTCCAGTCATCTTCTGAAGTCCTGCTTTGGGTGCCCCTGCCTGCTGAGATTAAGTGGGTGGCAACCCAGAAGAGGCCTTCTCGGTCGTGGCACCAACATTCTGGAACTCTCTCCCCAGAGAGTCTCCCCTTCTGTTGCTGTCTTCGGGTGCTCCCTCAGTGATCCCACCTGCCTTATGTTTTGTGGTAAATATGTAGATTTTAGCTTGCTGTTAATTGTTTTAATGATATGTTTTTGTTTGGTTTTAATGGTTTTAAGAAATGTTTTTATTATTATGTTTTTAATCTGTTAGCCGCCTCGGTGGCCCTGATGAGGGCAGAAGGGTGGGAAATAAATGTTGCAGATAAATAATTTCATGCATAACTATATTCTTACAGTGCCATCCTAAGAAGTGTTAATGGACTTAGAAGAATGTAACTTTGCTAGGACGGCACTGCTGCTCACCACAGATAGCCATCTCTGCACATTCCCATCACAATTCTTTTCCAGTTTCTCTCACAAGAACACACAGGAGGCACTGACTTTACTGTGACGTTGCAGACACATTTTTCCTAAGGGCCAAGCTACACATGACAAATGACACTTGAATGGCAAGTGGATTGAGTGGAGGGCAAGTGAACAGGGAGAAATACACTTGCCGTTCAAGTGTCATTCGTCATGTGTAGCTTGGCCCTAATGTGTCACAATGAATATTTCTCACTTGGGGGAAAAAAGATCAATATCACACTTTGTGTAATAGAAGCACTGAAGGAATTATTAATAATAATGTGATTGTTGCAAAAGATGAAAGTGTGCTATTCTAGAGGTTGGTGCTAAAAGGTTATAAGGGGGGGGGGACCCTGAATTTCTGACCCATCATAGGATTTAAGAATCGTGTTATATCGACAGACAGAAGTTGTTTTCCGTAAGGAACAGCAATTGCAGTTGTGTAACAACCATCTCCCTCATCACTAATTTCTCTAATTGTGCCATTGGGACAGTTATTGATCACTCCTGTTCTTATCTATTATTTATTAGCCCGTAAATAGAAGAGCAATTACCCGTCCCTTCCAAGCACTTGACCACATCTCTCCGGCCCATTTTGCCATGGCAGTAGAGATTAATTGCATTTGCTTCTTGGATGAGGTAATCTATGTGACCTCAGACAGACTTTTAGTTATGCAAGGCACGTTTGATTTATTTTCACACACCACAAAACTGTTAGATCTCAGGCCTGGTTCACTCAAGCAGGAGAAGGAATGGTAATAAGGTGGTGGAGCCCAAGGTCACAGAATTGGACTGTGCCACTTCAGACTGGAGGTAGTGAATTCCAGCTTTGTATGTCCCTTTTCCATAAAAACTCCACGTAGACAGCAAATGAGGACAGGCAAGAGAAAGGTTTTAATTCCCATCTCTTCGACTGTTGAGCTGGTTTCTATATGCAGGGATCCAGAGGAGTTAGCCGTGTTAGTCTGTAGTAGCAAAATCAAAAAGAGTCCAGTAGCACCTTTAAGACTAACCAATTTTATTGTAGCATAAGCTTTCGAGAATCAAGTTCTCTTCGTCAGATGCATGATCCGAACTGGATGCAGGGAGTTTTTAAACATATGAGACCATTCCAAAATTGTGATACTCCAATTGCAGCTTGCAGTGGGGCAGTTTGGCCTGTCACCTCAGATGTCTGTCACCTCATCCTCCCGCCTGTGTGAATCAGGCCTCAATCTCTAACCTAAGAACCTGTTGTTGGCCTTGCCCCATCTGAATATTATTTATTTTGTACAATTTTATCTCACCTTTCCTCCAAGGAACTGAGGGCAGTGTACCTTGCCCCCCTCCATTTTGTCCTCACAACAACAATCCTGTGAAGTAGGTTAGGCTGAGAGAGAGAGCAACTGGTCCACAGTCACCCAGCAAGATTCCACGGCAAAGTGGGGATTCGAACTTGGGTCCCCTAGATCCTAGACTGATACCCTTGCTGCTATACCATGCTGGTTTGGGGCACATTCTGGAATTTTGCAATTGCAGTATTGTAAGAAACAGCCTGAGGCTAAAATTCTATGAACAGCCACTGGGAGAAAGTCCAATTGAATTTTGTGGGTCTTATTTCATAGTAAAAAAAGCACACAATCAGATTCTTTCACGGCCTGCTCCTGTGCCAGGCAAAAAGGTGCAGGATTAGGGGGGCAAAGTTTTTAGCTCTAGGGCAACATCACAAATTCTGCACTGGTGCTGCAAAATGCCTAGAAAGCTTTGCTGTAGGAGCAGTGAATGCAAAGGGCCTTGCTTAAGACAGAGCGAAGCAGCGAAGGACAGGACAGAAGCATGCAGGCACTATTTTAGATTCCCCCTGTTTCGTGTGAGCAGATTAATGCTTATAGAAGCAAACTTTCCAGCCTCCTGCTTTCACTGCCGCTTGCAGTTGCCTTTGAAAAAACATTCCTGGGAGCCAGTAGACTTCTGGAAATAGGTCGGGGAGGTCTGCAGTGAGAGAGGGAATTGGCAAAACGAAACAAAAATCACACAATCTCATTTTGCTGGCAGAAGTACCTTCAGCCAACGGGAAACAGTCAAGATCCAAGCCACAGTGCAGTGGGAAGGAGCTGTGGCTCATTGGCAGAGTATCTGCTTGGTATGCAGAAGGTCCTAGGTTCAATCCCGGGCACCTCTACTTAAAGAACCTAGCAGAAGGTAGTGATGGGCTTCTGCCTGAGAAAGACCTGGAGAGCGGCTTCCAGTCTGAGTAGGCAATACTGACAGTGATGGGCCAATGGTCCGATTCCGTTTAAGGCAGCACTCACAAACATTAACACACAGTGCTGCAGTGCAATTCTGCAACTGCAAGCATGTTTTCACTCAAGATCCATTGATTAAGGAATCAACGTTTGCCAAGAAAGTGAAGAAAGCCAAACCAGCTTTCACTGGTCCATAGGCTGACCAGATTTATGTATTTATTTACTCTATTTACTCCCCACCGGGAACCTAAAGCAGCTTTCATCATTCTCTTCTCCTCCAGCTTATCTTCACAAGAACCCTGTGAGGTAGGTTAGGCTGAAAGAATGTGACCCAGCAACTTTCCATGGCAGAAGGGGGGGGATTCAAACCTGGTTCTCCCAGATCCTAGCCCAAGACTCTTAACCCCTAGACCATACTGTCTCAGGTGCAAATGAGGACAAGCCTCCTGTACCTTTCACAGCTGTATAACAGGTGGAAAGTGCTTCAGGGGGTGCCGTTTGTTTTGCTTCTGTGTTGACAAGCTGCAATTTATCCCCTCTAGTCAAACAGAACTCCACCTTCCTTTGCACCTGGTCACCATACCAAGCAAATACTGGAGCATCCATAAGCAGAAAGTCGCAGTCATATGGTGAACCGTATTTCTCTGGGCTGAACACTGCCCTCAGGTTTGGGATCATGAAGCCTGTCGCCATCATTCACACCAGAGGCCCCATTCACACATACCCAGGGCTTTTTGCCTGGGAAAAGAGGTGGTGGAACTCAGTGGTAGAACTCAGGACCACACAATGATGTCACTTTGGGTCAGCTGGAACAAGGGGGGATTTTTAAAAAGTTTAAATTGCCCTCGGTGAAAATGGTCCATGGCCGGTGGCCCCGCGCCGATTTCCAGACAGAGGGGAGTTTAGGCAATCTAAACTCCTCTCTGTCTGGAGATCAGGGGGTGGAGCCACCGGCCATGTGACCATTTTCAAGAGGTGCTGGAACGCCGATCCACCGCGTTCCTGCTGAAAAAAAGCCCTGCACATACCTATAGTGGCATGAGAGTTGTTTCTTCAGCATATTATCCCAAACTATGAAATATTTCTAAATATCATTTAGATAGGACTTAGAGCTGCTGGGGGGGGGAGATAGGGGTACAAGATTCCAGAGTCCCAGAGAGCCAAGAAAGGCGTCACAGTAGCAGCATACTTTTTCAAATCTTGTGTGTTTCCAATTGTGAGAGGGGCCCAAAGGTAGTATGAAAGGGACCCCCATAGAATCTTCGTCTTGGCGCCCCTAGCAGGAGCAGCCATGTGGTTCTTCCCTTTCATTCATTCTTCCCTTTCTCACTGACTCACTAATGACTAAATGGAAATGAGAAAGCCACTGGTCCTGCTTGCATTGTTCAGATTATATTCGTACATCTGCAGTTCTAGTGCACGCTCTCCACCACTGGGAGCAACTTTGAACTCCTGACAGCAACGTGCAAATAAGGCCAGGCAGTGGATGACTATCCCTCAGTCACCACTGTCTAGCTTGTTGTTACTCTATCACCACATTGGGGAAATATACGCAAAGCATTCCCAACCAGGCCACGACTCTTTGGAAGACAAAGACCTCTGGTAAAGAAAATCCTATTTTATAAGGAGTCGTAAGTATTTCACAAATACTCTGAACTACAGCTAATTCTCACACGCTACATGTATTTCTTAACTAGCTAAGTTAAAGATAACAAGGTGATTGCAGGTGAATGTTTAACAGCCAAGTTACTGGCCATCCAGAATGAAGACTATTTAATAAAGGGTCCCACAGCTGTGGCAGAACGTTAACTAAACTCAAAGGTGATTTTACCTCAGAAGTAATTCAGATAGAAATTACATTTCAAATTAAAAAGATCTACAGGGCAATCCCAAGCATGTATTTTCAGAAATAAGTCCCCCTGAGTTCCATTGAGAGTTACTTCCAAGTAAGTACCTAGGACTTTAGCCATAGTGAGGTTAAGAACAATTTTGGATGTAAGTTATTTGTCATTAATTCACTTACATATTGGGTTATGTTCAAGATTTTGTAAATAATAAGAACAATCTATCTGTTCACCAGGACTGAAAGAGAAAAAAGAGGGAGGTTTAATAATGTTGGTGTAGATTCTTGGTTTAAGAGGATCTGGAACATTTTGCTTCTGGTAAAAATAACACCCATATTTAGGGATAGCAGGAAAAAATGTATTTCAGTGGAAGTTTTTTTCCAGCACTGCAAAACAGTTGTAAGTACTGGACTGAGGTATTTGGGCAAAGTGTAATTCCACCCACACACACCCACACCGGGCTGTCACTCTCCATACGAACTTGTGTGCCAGTTCTACTCCTCTCACCCATTTCTGTTTACAGAACTCCAATAGACCAGAATTCGTAGAGGAAAGAACTAATCAATAGCTACCTATGTTGTGCTTCTGCAACCTGTAAGCACCATTTGAGACAGATTTGCCTGCCTCAGAGTTTAGGACCAATTCAATTTGGTGTTGTCAATGTCCTCTTCCACTCCAGCAACCACAGCAACACCGAATTGCATCACTTTGATGCAAGATTTGACAGTATGCCGAAATATTGTCCAACCTCCAGATCAAGTTGTAAGGCAGGTTTTTTTTCCCAAGCAGAATAATTCTAGAAAGGAACTCATCTATTGGTTTAGAGGAAGAATCTACTTCTCAATCAGTCTTGCGCCCTGCATTAAACTTCACTATGTAATAACTCTGCTGACATTTTCCACTCTAAGATCTCAGTAAGCTGTTTTATAGATTTCCTCTGTCACTTGTCTCTAACAAGGAGGGATGTGCTATCACCACCTTATGATTCATTCAGTCACTTAATAGCTCCTAAATATTACTTCAGGCTTGTTTCCCCCTCTCTTCTCTCCCTTAGAAGTTACAAGGGGGGAAGGGTCTCAGATTCTAGGCGAAGATAATCTCTCAGGCTGCTTCCCTTCACAGGAAAAAGAGATAAACAATTTTTTATCTCTACACTGGGCACAGAAATATCTGCCTGTAGCTTTGCTGATATAATGAAAGACTCAAAACTGATTAGACTGTACTGGCCCAATTTATTTTGCTTCTTTTGCATCCATTCTACTAAATTTTTCATTGTAACTCTCAGCTTATCTACATAAACTGGTCCAAAAAAAATAATTACCGTATCTTTGAGATCAACAACAAACCAAGAGATCATCAATATATCAAGCTAAAAGTACATATTAAGACAGAATACCCTTGCTGGGAGGCAACACCAGGCGAGGCCCTGGCCTCTATACCCTATTGACGGCCTTCTACTGGTTTTCTACTGTGTGAAATAGCTTCCCGTACTTGATAGACCATTAGTCTGATCCCACAGGGCTCTTCTTGGGTTCTTATGTTAAGTTCAGTGGACAAGGAGTAAATCTAATAATAGACTTGGGTGATTCTCCTTCCACTGTGACCCACATACAGCCTAAGCCACAACCTTACAGGATTCAATTAGGGCCCCTTTCCCCCACCCACCAAACTTCAGGGTTAGACCATACCATTGTAGAAGTTGTTGTAACCGTTCCTGGCTTACACTGTATCGCAACCATCACTAGCAGAAGAATGTACATGGTGAAGTTGACAAGTAAAAGATGATCGACTGTCAAGGGGGTTACTAGACTTCCCAAAATATTTCAAACGCCATGCTTCAAACCAGCGTTACAGTACAGCTCTGTTTGGCATTTAAAAGAGAGAGACAGTTGAACCTGGAGACAGTAAATTTTTATGACTCATTTGATGTTTAACTGTTGAACAAAGCAATCTATTTGATAGCAATTTTTGCTACAGACTCAATGAGGCTGACCTGTCAATTTCAACTGTTCTATTGCCAAGGGGATGTTAAGTAACTTTCCACTTGGGAAGAACACCAGGCTTCAAGACACACCTTCTTGTACTTGTTGGTTCAAGGCCTCCCTTCTTCTCACAAAATGCATGTGGCTTAGCAATCCAATTAGCCCAGTTTGGCATGAGCTTGTCAGGGCTTGGGAGCTAACAGGGGGTCAGCCACAGTCAGTACTTGGACAGGAAACCGCCAAGGAAGAAGGGGGGTGCTATGCAGAGGAAGGCAATGGCAAGCCACCTCTGCTCATCTCATGCCTGGAACACTCCATGGAAGGGGTCACCATGAGTCAGTTGTTACTCGGCATGTTCTTCTTAGTTAGACCACTTACCAGAGCTTCAAACGATATGTAACATTAGAGTTCCATGTTTGGAACAAAGCAAATTTGGGAAGCTTGATATGGGTTGGGAGTGGGACAGCAGCACTGGGGAACTGGGAGGGAGGGTTAATTCTCCCCCTACATTTGCCCTGAACAAAAACACACAGATGCATTCACAAGACACTCACACATCCCTTCCGGCTACAGTCCAATGCAGTGTTTGAGCTATGGATACCAAGTCAGAACTTAAGCAACAAGAGATAGTTTTGCCTTGTGAACATTTGCTCTTGGTGGCCTCTCTGCAATTCCTAAGCAGCAGTGCAGCAAAAAAAGAAAAGCAAGCCTCTTGGTTAAAAGCAATCCCCCTTCCTCAAGTGTTTGTGGCTCCTGCTCCAAATCAGCGTGCCAACAGAAGGCAGGGGGAATCAATTCACCCACATCGCTAATTTTGTTTCTCCCATTCAGTCCTGAGCCATTAAGACTTTACAGACACAAAAGCCCTTCTTTTCTGTGTTGGAGCTCAGCATGGCATCGATGGGGGATGTGAAGGCATCTGTGATACAGACAGGAGAGAACGTCCTGCTTCCCGCACATGAAACCAGCATATCTGCGGAAAGCCTGTACAGTTTGCTGTGTAAATGTGCAACGGGGGTGTGGACATGGCTCTCCCTTACTCATGTTGGGTTCTCTGTCGGATAGCTTCTGCCCAGTGAAATACTGCTGAAAGAGAAGGGCAAAATTCGGGTCCAGTAGCACCTCGAAGACCAACTAGATTTCCAGGGTATCCTACATACTTCCACTTCTACATGGATCGGATGCATCTGAGGAAGGGAGCTCGGACTCTCGAAAACTCACAGCCTGGAAATCTTGTTGGTGCCGCTGGACCCGAATCTTGCTCTTCTACAGCAGACCACCACGGCTCCCCGGCTAAAGGAGAGAAAGCCTTGAGCACGTGCAGAGCGCTTTCCCCCGGCCCCGCTCCATCGCCACCGCGTGCTCCCCTGGCTACACACTCCACCCTCCACTCGCCTGGAATGAAACGGATTTCAAGCCCACGGGGGTGGCTGGTTTCTTCCCCGGAAAAAGCCTTCTCGGGAAAAAGCCTTCGCCTCCAAAAGCACGTGGCGGTGCCTCCTCTCGGCGCAGTCCACAGGCGCGCACTGCATAAAAGAAAAATCCCCCTAAACCCCGGACGACCCTCCCGCGCGTGCGGGTCTGCAACGAGCTTCCTCCCAGCCAAGCCGCCTTCCATCCACGTGTACCTACTGCGGGCGGGCGGGCGCGCATCAGTTCCTCCCGGGGCAAAGGACAGCAGCTTCTCCGCCTGCCTCCCTCCGCCGCCCGCCCCGCGCACTCACCAGGTGCAGAGTTTTTCCTTGAAGCGGCTCAAGAGGCGGGCGCGGCAGGTCTGGCGGGGCGCGGGCGCCGCCGCTGCCGGGGGGCTCGGCTCCTGCGCGGCAGAGGACGCGCCTTCCATCGCGAACAATGAGAGCCGCTCTGGGGGGAGGAGAGGCTGCCGGAGCGCGGAGGAGGAGGAGGAGGAGTAAAGATCGCGGCGCGGGAGGAGGAGCCGCGCTCTTGGCCGGGGATGGCGCGGCGCGGCTTGCGCAACGAGCCATCGACAGGCAGGCAAGGCGCACGGAACCCGCCGCGACCCGCTGGAGGGAGCGCGGCTACCGCTGGCTGCTGCCTCGGAGCTCCTCGGGCGCAGGGCGCAAGCAACGCGGCCCGCCTCGCAGCATGGCTCTTCTCCGCAGGGCCCCGGAAGTGTTTTAAGGGGTGGTGGAAAGAAAGATTGATTCGGCCCGTGAGTTTCGCAGCGGTAACTGCAAATGGAGGCAAACTCCACGCTCGTGGGGTTGCCAGCCCCCAGGAGGTGGCTGGAGATCGCCTGGTATTAAAACTGATCTCTAGACTACACAGATCACTTCCCTTGAAGGAAATGGCAGCTTCGGGAGGCAAACTCTCTGGTATACCAGAGATTCTAAGTGATCTCCATCCCCAAACTGTCCCCTCCAAATCTCCAGGAATTTCCCAGCGAGGAGGGGGTGCTCAAAATGGGCGTGAATTTTGCCTCCATTCGCAGGTGCATTTTTGCATCTGCTTAGCTAATAGGCTGAATCAGTTGTAGCGTTGCCAGCGACCAGATGGGGACTGGAGACGTGCTGGAATTGCACCCCATCTCTAGGCCATAGAGATCAGTTCCCCTGGAGGGTGGACGGGGTGGATTTATACCCTGCTGAGGCTTGTCCCCTCTCTAAGCCCCACCCTTTCCAGACTCCCCCCTCCAAATCTCCAGGAATTGGACTGGATTTTAAAAAGTGACAACAGAAATATACTTAAACAAACTTATTTTTTTTAAAAAAAATACAGCCTAATGCACATAAGCAACAACAACAAATGCTTTTTCAATCAAGCACCCTCCAAAAAACAAGTCATTCTATGGAGTGTCGGGTGGAAAGGCTCAAACCTGGTTTCTTCCAGATGGCAGTTTCTGAATGGAGGGGCCATCCCAGTGAAGGAACGAGGCCTCACTGATGCCAAGCCCATTGGGCAGACAGATGGACTCACTCAGAGAGATTTACTGGGCTGCTCTAAGTTGGCAAGTGGGCTTCTTCCATGTGGGCCCCTTTTGAGTTAATGTGAAGCTCTTAGGCAAGACTATGTAGGGGGGCTCAGCTTTAGCTGTCTCCCTCTGACTAGCACATTCATTTGAGGGCATGGTGTTGGCCAGGAATATCTTAATCCCGCCTTTGAGTTCCTTGGAGGTGGGGCGGGATAAAAATGCTCCATATAAAATCTTGCCACTTAGGCACATAGGTGAGAATATCCCCAGAAGCAAATTTTCCCCCTTCAGTGGTGACTTACTGACTGAGTCACATTCATTCACATCAAAAAAGTGGGCCGCATAACATAAATCTCATGTGTGCAAACACCGAGAGGAAATGATTGTGGCACCCAAGGGAGATGAATTCATGTAGAATTCCTCGTGCCTCCCAAGGAGCAAGACTTGGCAGTTGTACAAAGGGGACTGAGTCATTTCCCTGTGCTTGAATCTGGATGCCTCCCTTCCTCTTGCATGAAGTGCAGTTAATTTTTTATTTTCAGATCCAGGATAAAAAATAAACAGCATGGGAACGTGTCCATGCTGCTGCAGAAAGGCTTCCTCTAATGCACAAGACAAGCTGGCTTTCAAAGTTCCTACACAATGGAACATTTTTCATTGTTATAAAAGGACTTTCACTCATAGGGTTGCCATAGGTCAGAGGTGACTTGACGGCACGTAACACACACATACAAAATGACTTTATTACCCCCAGTTGTTTTATTTCTCTTAATTGTTGCAAGTGTTCCCCTTACATTCTCTTTCCTAATAATGCAGGTAGCTCTGTGCTGCAAAAAAACCCATGCCGTGGCATTTAGTAGCATTCTGCCTAGGATGGCAACACTTTGAAGGGAGCCTTCCATTCGAAAGGGCCACGCGCTCATTTCCTCTCCCATTGCAGTGAAGACAACCTGTCATTCTTCAGGTGTTTCTTGTGCTTCTTACAGCTAAGAGGCAAATTTTAGGCAGGTCAAAATTGACACCCTTGATCTGCATGTGCCAACTCAAGTTGCAAAGATAGCAATAAAAAGATTTTTGTTACATGTTAGTAACTGGGAACAACACCACACTGCCTCTCATTGGGAGGGTGATATAAGAGGGGGGACAGGACAAAACATGAACCTGAAGCTGTGTTTAGTTATGTTCGTAGTGAGCACCTGATGGTCTCCACTTATATTGTAAGACATACTGAGCTTTATTACCTCAAAGGGAACCACTTGATGAAATTGCTAGAGCAAAGATGCATGTTTCTCACCACCCCGTGCAGGTTAGCTAGCTGTTCACATGCACAGCAATGCCTCCCCACCCCATTTCACTCCGGCAGGGCTTCAGAGACCTCCTAGATCCATGCTTGCTTTCCTGTGTAGATTATTCCTGCTGAGAACATCCAGCAGGTCTGCTTGCAGTGAGGCTGCAACTCTGGCAAAAGTGACTGGTAGGTATTTCATGCTAGAGGAGATGTTGTACATCCTACTCAGGATGCTACATGACCAAGAAACTCCCCCCTCCCAAAGATCTGAAAGGGGCTTGGCAGATCAGCAGTGCCAGCAGCCTTTTGGGTCTTGCTGCTGCATACTGCTGCCACACTGCTGCCACACACTGGTAAGGGATTTGTCTAAATCCCTTACCAGCTTCTTCTGAGCCATTGGGGTATGGTCTAGCGATGCAGCAACCCCTAGTTAAGGCTGAGATGCGTAACACATAGCATGTCCCATGCTTATCGCTGCCCTACACCATGGGTTGTGTTTGGCACAGGGCCTGAGCCAAGCTATGTGCTTCTTGATCCTTGAACCAAAGGCCTGGGTCATGTCTCGGGCTTCCTTTGCACCAGGGCTCTGCCCCAACATCAGCATGGTCTAATGGTTGGCGTGTCAAACTAGAATCTGGGAGGCCTGATTTTGAAGCTCAACTCTGTCATGGAAGCTCCCTGGGTGACCTGGAGCCAAGGACACGCTCTGCCTTGCCTACCTCACAGGGTTGTTGTGAGGAGGCTATGAAAGAGGGGAGAATGTTGTAAGCCACTTTGGGTCTCCCTTGGGGAGAAAAGCAGGATATAAATAGATAAATACTGAATCTGCTTCAGTGTCAGTTCTGGAACATGTGGAATAAGAACAGATGAAAATGAGGGAAAGGCAGAATATACATAAGACTGCATGACTGCAGACCGCCCCGCTTCTTCCTGATTGGATGAGGTTCCCAGAATAACTGGCATGCATTCCAGTTTTCTAGAAATGAAGCTCATGCCCCATTTTAAATAGAGGGCTGCTGCCTAATCCCAGGACTTTAAGTCTTTCCATCATTTATGGATCCTGTAGGCCCTTCCACAGCCTTGTCACTTTCCATGTGTTATGACTGTTATGCAAAGTACCTCAATCTGCTCCTGGGCATGCACTGAATGAGAAAGCACCCTTTGGACCCAGAACCAGAATATGTTCCCGTACAGGTTGCATTTCTCAGAGACTGGGGAGGGTGTGTTTGATTTGGGGTGTGGAGGAGATGTGGTTACCCTACTTACTTATTCAGGGCATCCTAGCAATATAATTCATTGGGGCAACCCAAACAAGAGCCCCGTGGTGCAGAGTGGTAAGCTGCAGTACTGCAGTCCAAGGTCTGCTCACGACCTGAGTTCGATCCTGGTGAAAGCTGGGTTCAGATAGCCGGCTCAAGGTTGACTCAGCCTTCCATCCTTCCAAGGTTGGTAAAATGAGTACCTGGTTTCCTGGGGGTCAAGTGTAGATGACTGGGGAAGGCAATGGCAAACCACCCTATAACAAGAAGTCTGCCAAGAAAGCGTCGTGATGCGACGTCCCCCCATGGATCAGTAATGACTCAGTGCCTGCACAGGGGACTACCTTTATCTAACCCAGTGCCTGCACAGGGGACTACCTTTACCTAAGTCCTTGATGCCCAAACCAGACTTTGAACTGCCCCACCACCTTGCAAGGCACAGTCCCCCAAGTCTGGGGGTGTATGATACAGTGTGGTCCAAAGCTTACTTTGGGGTCCAGTTGCCCCCAGCTGCTTCATCTCCATTGGTCCTGGGGGCACCCTTCTTTGGAGCACTTTCAGTGCAATCCGAAGCAGGAAAGGGGTCCTGGCTCAGTGGAACAGCCTCTGCTTTACATGCAGAAGGTTCCAAGAACCAGGCAGTAGGTGATGTGAAAGACCTCTACCTGAGCGCTTGGAGAGTCATTTCCAGTCGGAGGACACAATACTGGCCTTGATGGACCAATAATCTGATTCAGTATAAAGCAGCTTCATGTGTGTCCTAGTACATTAATATTGTTTCCTGTGGGGAGTGCAGACAGAAGCTGTTGATGCTACAACCAATCTTTGGACCTTGCGCCAGTGTGTGTCATCTTGCAGGGCATAGGATTCATAGTGGCCCAGTGCTTATTTGCGGGTGCAGTCCCCCCCCCCCCAGTTTCTTAAGCAGCATTTCTTCTGGGGGCACCCTGTTGTGACCACTCAGTGTTAAAACTAGACTGTGGACTGTCAACCATTGTATGTCACTTTCAAGGCAGAGGCCCCTATGCCTGGCAATGTATGATTTGTGGTTACTTTTGAGGCACAGAGCTTTTTAAGTATCATCAGTATTTGTGGTTGGATTCATGAATGAGGAACTCTCGTCTGCTAATAAGAAACCTTGGACAGAGAAGCAACTTCAGCCTCATCCTAATAAAACGAGGTCTCTCTCAGCTCCCCCTCCTTATCCTAACTGTGCAGATCAGGGGTTTTTTTCAGGGAAAAGAGGTGGTGGAACTCAGTGGGTTGCCCTTGGAGAAAATGGTCGCATGGCTAGTAGCCCCGCCCCCTGATCTCCAGACAGAGGGGAGTTGAGATTGCCCTCCGCGCAGCTCCAGCGGCATGGAGGGCAATCTAAACTCCCCTCTGTCTGGAGATCAGGGGGCGGGGTCACCAGCCATGTGACCATTTTCAAGAGGCTCCAGAACTCCGTTCCACCGCATTCCAGCTGCAAAAACCCCTGGTGCAGATGATAATATTGGTCTGTGTGTATGAAGCGCTGTTGCAAGTATCACTATTAAGTCTGGCATCCTTGGAGGCAAAGAGAATCTCCTCAAGGTTGCAGATTTGTTACCTTCACATCAAAGAGCCTAAACCCAAAGATCTCTTAGTTCAACTTAGTTTTGTCTGTCTGCTTGAGCGTCTTCCGCGCTTCGGTCTGTTCTTGCTTCACACAAACATACACACACCTACCCCTTCTTTTCAGCTCCGGAATGTATGTCTCTTCCTCCAAACTTTGATGAGTCAATCTCCTGACAATTAGCTCCCATTTGAAGAAGGATCCACAGCCGTTAAAGAACATTAGCATTGTTTTGTCAAGGAACTGCTTCTTATCATGTGCTGCATGAAGTAAACCCATAAAGGTAGTTCCATTCACAGCAATCACTCACAGAAAGCTCTACTCTTTGCTACACTCGGAACTCTTTCTGATCGGTCTGTTACAGCATTCCTGAAATATAGTGAAACTTATCTTTACTGTCTCATCCCAAAGGCAATGGGTAGAAAATGAAAAACATCAGTAAACATTAAAGTGAAATAAAATGGAACAACTCTAAAGTAAAATGCATTTTAAAATATCAGTCCTCTGTCAGTGTAAGCTGCCTAACCTCTCAAAACCAAACTAAATAAAAGGTGTCGCAATACAACCTTCTCCACACACATTTGGGATCTCCGCCCAAATGTACTGTCATATTTGGGCTGTTTTTATTGTAATTTATTTATGTTGTAATCCGATCTGAGCCCGGTTGCGGGGAGAGTGGATAATAAATCCAATAAGTAAATAAATAAATAAAAAATAATGTTCAAACTCTGGAAATAGACCATGTAGATGGGTTTTTTTAAACTGAGGACAAGCCCCTATAAGACCTATTTACCCATTAAAGGAAGACTGGTTTATTTTTTTTTCAGGTGTGCTGTTAAGAAAAAGAGGGGAGCACCTTAAATTCATGTGCAAGGTAAAGTTTTGTGTAGTAATAATTTGTGTGTGTATGTGTGTATATATATATATTGCTTTTGGGGGGGAAACTTCAGTATGGGTTTTGTTTGGGGGGGGTTGCTTCTCAATGGTTAACTGCAAAATAGATAGTATAGTATAAAAAGTGCCCTCTAGTGGTCATAAAATTAGAGATGTACACTGTTATTTTATCTGTATAACAGATTGCCTTATGCTGTTTTTTTTAAATTATTTATGTCATTTATATTCCGCCTTTCTCACTGAGACTCAAGGTGGATTACACAGTGTGAGATTAGTACAGTCAATATCAGAAACGTTTCCATAAACAATGCCATAGGGTAAATAGATACAAGTTTACATTAGTAGGAATCCAATACAATATAGTGGTGAGGTCTACAGTTCCTAACTCATTAGGGGATCATCTGAGATCCCCTCCCTACAATACTTCCCTCCTATCTGAGTAAAAAGTCCTTTTGAATAATTTGGTTTTGCATTGTTTTCAGAAAGCCAGGAGGGTGGAGGCTGTCCTCCTGACCTCCTCAGTCAGGCCATTCCACAGGGTAGGTAACTAAAACAACATTTTAAAACCTGGTCTTTAAAAAGAGTTTCTCTGTTAGGAAACAGGAAAGAATGATTTTACCTTGCTTAGAGCCCAATAAACAATAAAGTGAAAGAAACAAAAATAAGAGGATAGTAGAATTAAGATGAATTTTGTCAGAAGAAAGAGTCAGAAATATAGATAGAGGTCTATTTGTTTTCTCTTTGATGATTCCTATATTGCTGAATAGAAGAATGGTGAAATAATTTGCCTGTTCACAAAATAGCAACAACAACGTTTGATTTATATACCACCCTTCAGGACAACTTAACGCTCACTCAGAGCAGTTTACAAACTATATCATTATTATCCCCACAACAAAACACCCTGTGAGGTAGGTGGGGCTGAGAGAGCTCTGAGAGAGCTGTGGCTGACCCAAGGTCACCCAGCTGGCTTCAAGTGGAGGAGTGAGGAATCAAACCCGGTTCTCTAGATTAGAGTCCCGTGCTCTTAACCACTACACCAAACTGGCTCTCTGATAGCCAGTTCTTTGATAATGACTGATAGTCCCATCCCACTCCCCTGCTCAAAGAGTTTAGGCTGACAAATAACCGCTATTTCTGCATATCTTCGAGGTACATGGACATATCATGAAGATACACTGATGTATTTAGGGATGTGCCAGTGATAAGGCCCTCCAGCATCATACCGGGACGGTGCCAGTATATCTGCTATACCAGCATAGAACTGGGTGGTAGCGGGCTATGCTATGGACTTCATAGACTTCCTATGTCCCTCCAACCCTAGATATAGTACCAACTCTGGTATTAAATTATGCCAGTGAAAACCCTGGCATAGCCCAGAGAGGACTATGGAAGGGGGGAAAACTAAGTGCCCCCCCACTTTCCCTGCCCACCCTCAAGTGTCAGTACAGTATAGGATGCCAACTAAGCCTGCAGCCAATAACATCCTCAGCAGCCAGTCACATGACACATACCTCCATAGCAGCCAATCATAGACCCCCCCCTACCTCCAGCTCTATATAAATCCCATCCAGGATGCCCTTAACTCTGACCACAGAATACATGGCATAAGTTTATATCTCTATAGCTCATTTAGAATACAGAGCTATGCACTTTGGTATGAGACAACAGAGAAGGGGCATTTAGCACAAAGAGCCAAAGGGGAGAGAACAAACAGTGTTGTATTTGCCAGTCACTGCTCACCTCAGAATCCTTACAAGTAGATCCCTTAAATGCCAGGACACAGACTCCAAAGGCGAAACCACAGTATCAAGCATGTGCCACCTCATATTTGGCAGGTGGGGAACACTAGAAGGAGAACTGCAATATGGACTCAAGGACGAGCTACTCCTTTATGAACCTACCCAACCCTTGTGGTCATTTTCAGAGGCCCTGCTTTGTGTGCCCCCGCTTTCTGAGATTAAGCAGGTGGGCAAATTGGGAGAGGGCCTTCTCAGTCATGGCACCAAAACTTTGGAACTCCTCTCTAGAGAGATTTTTCTGCCTCCCTCTATTGTTGTCTTCTGACAGCCGATGAAGTCTTTTCTGTTTAATTTGGTATTCCCTCAGTGATCCCTCTTTTGTGCCCAATGTTTTAACAGTCTTAAATTTTTAAATTGTTTTTGTCTTTTTTAATCCTGCTTTTCATTGTTTTAATTCTGTATTGCTGCTTTTGTTGCTGTTTTTAATGGTTTTACAATGTGATTTTATTATGTATGTTTTAACCTGATAGCTGCCTTGGCGGCCCATATGAGGGCAGAAAGGCAAGATATAAATTTTGTTAAATAAATGAAATAAATATGGATGCACAGAAGGGCATTTAGCTCAAACAGCCTGGAGGAGAGAACAAACATTGCATTTGCTGGCAGTGCTCTGCTCAGAACCCTTACAAATAGATCTCTTACAGGCCAGGACACTGATACCAAAGAGGAGACCACAATATTGTGTATGTGCCACCCCATACTTGGCAGAAGGAGAACCACAATATAGGTAACTACCAGCCACTCCATTTGGAGCTTTGCCCATGATGCGCGTTGCCCTACAAGATCAGAACCCCCACGTAGCAGCCACAGCAAGCAGTTCAGACACAGTTCTGCATGTCCCTGCAAAGGAGGGACCACATTGGGACCCCCCAGATTGAAGGGGAACCTGCAGGCCCCTCCCAATTACCCCATGCAGAAATCTGACAGCCACCTGTTCTTTTCCATCAATCTGGAGCTTTACTTATTACTGCATGTGTGTATCTTTTGTCTCTGTATGGGCAGCTGTCCAATAGAGAATGGGCCAGGAAGAACATGTTTGTTCCCACAGCCGTACCTGCCACCCACTGGGCCTGTGGTGCAACCAACAGCCTGAATTGATCAGTGTGCATCTCACTGCTCTGTGGGGTTGCCAAACCTGTGGTTCTAGACCAGCTCTTGTATCATCACAAGCTGCCAGGCTGGCCCCTTTTATGAGCACTCTGTGAGTGGGACAGCCCAACTTGCATTCTGCCAGTTATAAAGACACAAGAGACTTGTGGGAATGACAGATTTGGCAACCCCATTTATCTGCCATAGTTCCAGGGAGGAGGGGAGGAGTCTTCAGTCGCACACTCACTACTGTCCTGATAAGCTGTGCAGGTGGCATAAGGCAGGCATAGATGGAGTGCAAAAACTGTTTCACTGAATTGGAGCAAGCAGCCAAAAATGAACTCAGATGATGGTGGGAGCTTGAACTCATGTCTCTGAAGATCCCCAGGTGGAGTACATTAACTCCAGAGTGCCTGCTGCTCATGCCACTGGCCTCCTTGGGAGTAAAGGCACTAACCGTTCCCATCTTCTGGTATTCTGCACACAAATGGTGTCAGTGTGACATGTGGGGACAGTAAAGAGTTCCCAGGGGCCTGCCGGTGGCGGGCAGACTCCCAGGGGTTTGCCTCCATGCCCGCCAACCCACCAGTGGTCAGTGGAAGGTGGCAAGCTCCTGGAGGTTGCCTGCCACTGGCAGGCATCCTAGGAACACACCCCGTGTGCATGCGCTCCCAAGGGGAGCAATGACATCACCCCCAGAAGTGACACCATTGGGCCAGCCGTGGGAGCATTCCTGCACTTCGTTTGGGGCCAGTTTGGGCCCAAACAGGCCGAATCAGCCTCACACAGTGTGCAGGAGCACTCCCGTGGCCAGCGCAACGACATGACTTCCGGAGATGATGTCATTGCGCAGGCGCCGGAGAAGACCTCGCTGACAACACAAGGTAAGTGTCAGGTCCCCACCCCTCCCAGCAGGAGGGCTTAGGGACCTGGCAACCCTTGTGGCCCTATCAGAAGGTGTCAGAAGCTGCCAGTCATGGGATCATCAGTGGTATGCTGATTAGCCAACAGTCCTGGAGGTTTTTTGCCTTCCTCTGGACATAGGGCAGTGGTTGCTGGGGAGTGAGGGGGTAGCTGTGAATTTCCTGCATTGTTCAGGGGGTTGGACTAGATGACTCTTGGGGTCCCTAACAGCTCTGTATTTCTATGTTTCCTCTGAAGGCAGGTCTTTCTTTCACACTCAAGAAATCAAACTCGTTGTCATGGGCTGGGCCCGCCCAAGCTGGTAGCCCAGGTACTAACACGAAGCCAAGGAGTGTTCAGGAGTCACAAGCCAGGTCCAGTCCATAGTCAGAGCCCAAGGTAAACGCCAGGAGTGTGTCCAAGATCCAAAAGCCAAGCCAAGTCCAGTCCGTAGGGCAGAGCACGAGGGTATCAAGGCAAGAGCAAGACATAAGGTACCCAGGCAGTGATTGCAAGTAATCAACATGTTGCTTCCACACCTGGCAGTTCCGCCAGACTGGCTCTTATAGCCAGGCGTGGTTTTCAGCCAGCTGCTGGGGCTCCATCCTGACGCTACTCATCGTCACTCTCCAGCAGCTGGCATTGGCTCAAGAGGCGAGCACTGCGCCATCTCTCCTGCAGTTCCAGTCTCTGGTGCTGCCTGCAGCATTCTTTGGGCGTGGGCGAACCTGGGGAGGGTGGAGGCCCCTGGCTGTGCTGCACCTGTAGCCTGGGATGTCCCTGGCTGAGCTTTCCCTGTGGTATTGGGGCCAGAGGGTGATGGTGTCTCAGCTGCTGGCTGTAAGCTCTGATCGGCCAGCAGCTGTTGCTTCTGATTGCCGGCTTCTGCTGAGTCAGAGCTAGGGCTGGTTACACAGAACTCCTCTTCTCCTGAGGAGTCCTGGCTGGCTACACGAGGTTCCTCTCCTCCTGAGGAGACCCCGCCCTCAGACTGGGCCATGACACTCATTCAGGTGCCTCTGTAACTCTTGGTCCACTTAGGGGAGTAAAAGAATTAGGGTATTCCTTATAAGGAAAAAAGGAGCAATTTTCCCAGAGAGACTGGAGGGGCCTGAAGCTGCAGGGAGGAGCACTCTCACCTCAGAAGAATTCCTTTCTATGAACACTATTAATATTTTAGAAACTCCTGGAAAGAACAGAAGACATCCCAATGCAGAGCACAGCATCTTCAAGGGACCACTAGACACAAATCAGAAAGAGTGCGACCTGGGTCTGCTCGAATACAACCGGCCTGAATTGTTATGTGTTGATTGTTGTTGTGTATGCTTACTTACTGCTCCTAATGTTATGTATTGGGTTGAGTTAGGGCTTAGCAAGGCCTCTAATGTCTGGTGGTTCATTGAGTGAGTTTCTCTCTGAGCTTAGGCTCCTAAAGCCCTCATTCCTATTGGCTGTTTTTCTGCTGGCTGCATCCAATCCACTATGTACAATAAAGTCCAATCACAGCTCTGTAAATATGTTACATTGTATATCGTTAATGCAAA